>NC_062564.1:17940000-19140000 GCF_022837055.1 Prionailurus viverrinus
TTGGCTTTACCTAGTAAAGGTAAACACACATATTACCTAAAAACACTGCAATTCCACTCCTGAGAATGTACTCTAAAGAATCTCTTGCCTATATGCAGCAAGAAAACGCACAATAAAATGTTCATAGCTATGTTTTCACAAGAGCAATGACCTGGAAGCAAATCAATGTCTTGTAACAACAAATGAGAGTCGGGGCGCCTGGGTGGCTCAGTCGGTTAAGTGCCAGACTCAATCTCGGCCCAGGCCCAGGTCATGATCTCAGTTTGTGAATTCGAGCCCCGTGTGGGGCTCTGCTCTGGGGGTGTGGAGCCTGCTTGGGTTTCTCTCTCTCCTTCTCTGTGCCCCGCCCCTGCTTGTGCTTTCTCTCAAGATAATTAAACATAAAAAAAAATTAAGAACAAAAGAGAGTCAAATATTTAAACATGCATTCAAGTCAAAAGGATAATATTGAGCAACAAAAGAATATCACATGCACACAAATCTACATACATATGTGGTATTATAAGAGGGAAATCAGGCCAAACTAAATAACATATCACTTAGGAATACTAATATGTTTACATTATTATCAATAAATTCAACATAATGGAAAAGCAAAGTTATTGATAATATACAACGATGGCTAAATGAGTATCTGTCTTATCATTCTTTAAATATTATATACTGTACACATGTTTGGCACGTATTTTGATAGTAATATAAAATAATGTGATGAAATAATTAAGTTACAACGTGAATTTATTTTTTAACAAGTTACAAAGGAAAAGTTTGAGAGACTTTCTCCTCCCTGCATCTGAAAGTACCCTCTCAGATGTTAAAATTAGACATGCAGTTTTGGTAAATTACTTGAACATCATTTTCAACAAGATTTCATACTTTCTTGTTAAAAAATAACTCACAAATATTTACTTTTGCTGTCATTTCAATTTCCATAAACGAGTTTATTTCAAAAAACAGTGAGTTACTGTTGGACTTATATTTGTTTTTTCTTTTTTAAGAAAAAAAATACATTCTTATAAGAAAAACACACAGTCTAGTGCAGCATCAAGTCACGAGAGACGGGTACGGGGAGGGTGGTAGGTGAAAGGTTGGAGTCCCTTGGGTGTGAAGAGATCTGGCGTATTCTAAATGTAGATATCATTTTTCATAGGCAAAGTAACACGAAGTGTGTTGCCTCCCGTTGGTCACTGACACAGTGAGGAAGACCAGCTGAGGGAGGCTCGGGTGGTGGGGAGCAGGACGGAAAACAGACTGCCAGCCAGATGGACACCGTTCATTACAAACTGAGCCACTGGCTCAGGGCATGACTCTGGATGAGCCGTTTGACTGCCTTGTGTTTCAATTAAGACAGCCCAAGGAGGGAGGAAAAAGCACAATCTAATTGAAAAATAGACATTGTATGTCAATGGAGATTTCTGATGATAAATCTTTGATAGCACTGAGAAGTAACTGTTGGGTGACGGTTAGACCCCAAAGCCTGGGTCACTGAACATCAGCAAGTTTATTTTTAAAGCCTTATTTTTCATTGTGACACCTTCAACTGGGGATCAGTGCCTTGGCAAAACATCAAGCCACACATTGCGCTACAAGTGAAATATGCTAATTATATCTTTACCGTTTTATAAAGAATTTCACAGCAGAAGCTAATAAGAATGTATGATAGATAAAACACTTATGTCGTGGATTTACTAATTTTTGACAGCTCTTTTAAAAGCAGGCAGAAGACATTATTGCCGAGACAGCTTCAAAGAGCTATTTATTATTTAAAGAAAGCATGTGAGTATCAAAAAGAGGTTGGGCTAAGACTTGGGAGAACCAAGGAATCAAGAGAATACAGAAGAAAAACAGGTAAAAATTGTCTCCTATTCTCTCCATTTCATTTGAGAAGCTCAGAATGAAATACCTTCTCTTACATAATGGAAGAGAGCAGTTTGATGCAGGCAGAAAACGATACTAAGTGCTCATTACTTTTAACTGTGCAATTTAAATACTCAAGTGCATCAATGGAAAGGAGATTTAAATAGCAAGCTTCATTGCTATTTGCTCCTAAAAGAAAACGATCCCTACAGATTACCACATTTCGTTAAAGTCAACTTGGGGATGAATAGTAATTCTGCAGTTTGAGAAGAAGAGGGGCATGTGGGAAAACTGAAGCGTGAACAAAACAACAGTTGGGCTGTCTTCCATTGTTTATCGGGGCTTTGGGAATTCTCTGCAGCTTTGTCTTTCATGGTTGCTTAATAAATAAAAATACAGTACACAGCCTACATGTTTGGGGCGTGATTCACAGAATGGTGCTAATTCACCTAAGGGACCCTGCCTGGCTTAGTCCAGGGAGCACATCTTCTAAGCATCTGGAACCACACTGGCAATTTTCCCAAAGGCCAAGGGCTTTAGCTATTTTGCCAGTCATTTACATAGACTGGCTTAAATTATGCAGCCATCTGTATTCTTATGCACCTAGATTGAGTAAAATGAATGTACAGTCTTGAAAGCATCCATCCCTGATGTCCCCTTCACGCTGACTTTTATTCGTTTCAAACAACGGTGGAATCCGGGACATACTGAACGGTGTTCATTTAGAAAGCTCATCCGTCCTCATTTGCTTCATAGCCCACCACTCTGCCTTCTCAGTATTGTCCACCCGAACTACCATGGGCAGTTTGTAGTACTGCCGGGAAAGCAGGCTCTGTAGTTGGGCTGCTGGGCGTAAAATCTCCCCTATGCTATGTGTTCATGTGCGATGTTGGGCAAATGACTGCGTTTCTCTGTGCTTTGGCTTCTTGCTTCTCAAAAATCTAAGGGCAATAATCTTACAGGGTTCCTGCGAGGAAGCAATGAATTTAGCATACTGTTTGACATGCAGTAAGTTCTCAATGAGTACTGCATATAATTATCAATATCACAGGTCATGATTGTTATTTTATCCCATCCTAGACAGAGTCACTTTCTCCAGGCAGCCCTGACTTCCTCCACTGCGATGAGGGTCACCTATTAGTGACACAGGGAACAGAGCCAGGTCGCCACGCTTCCCAGGGATGGGAGCTAATCCACAGGGGAGCTGCAAAATATGGAAACTCCTTAGATGGCATTCACAATATTGCAATCTTGGTAACGTCATACAAATGCCAGGTGATATTTAACTGCAACTACAGCAGGAGGAAAGCAGAGGGTGGGGGCGGGGAGGGGAGGGAAGATCAAAGACAGATGACTCAACAGTGTGTGCGCATTACCTCAAAGGGCAACTTCACGCCACTCCCCTGATGTTCTAGGAACCCCAGGAGTTTGGTTACAAGAGTTGGGTGGCAGCCTAACACAGAGTAAAAGGACTTTCTGATTTTGACAGGAGGGCAATCGGCACTATAGGCAGAAAGACAGCAAGTACTTAAGATTATTTTAGGTCTCGAGGAAAAATGACTCAAACATATATTGCAAATAAAGTTTATAAAAAATTCTAAAGATGTGAGTTTAGGGGCACCTGGGTGGCTCAGTCGGTTGAGCGTCCGACTTCGGCTCAGGTCATGATCTCGTGGTCTGTGAGTTCAAGCCCTGCATCAGGCTCTGTGCTGACAGCTCAGAGCCTGGAGCCTGTTTCGGATTCTGTGTCTCCCTCTCTCTCTGCCCCTCTCCTGTTCATGCTCTGTCTCTCTCTGTCTCAAAAATAAATAAAACATTAAAAAAATGTGAGTTTATTTGTGGATATCAGCTAATGAAGTGCCTAAGGCAAGACAACTAGATTTTTTTAATGATATTTTGGGGAAGATTGCTTATTTGATTGCTGGAAATTAAATTTGTTAATAGATGTTGCTGGTGCAGACATATATGTTATTCTCCATATAATTATCAAAGAGGGATTTGAGTTAGATCTGGCATACAAATAGGGAATTTAAATTAAAAAATAAATGTACATCAATTGTATACAAGAGCTTTCTATTCTGTCTTGTTACTTAGCATTGTCATTGCCATTTTCCCAGGGTATGTATTTGCGTGCACGTCACAGTTCCAAAGCAGGAAAGAAACTACAAGAGAAGCTGGTCTTTCTATTCACTTGGGTGTAGTTAAAAGTTGTTCACACTGTGTAACATGAGAGAAAATCTAGTCTTCAGTATTTCACCTGTCCAGCTGCCCCCAATGCAGCCAGATGGAAAGTTGAGGGAACGAGGGCTTGCCCTTCTAGATATTTGGGTAGATCTTTAAAAATGCTGTTCTGGTGTGCCTGGGAGGCTCAGTTGGTTAAGCGTCTGACTTTGGCTCAGGTGGTGATCTTGCAGTGGGTGAGTTCGACCCCACGTCGGGCTCAGTGCTGACAGCTCAAAGCCTGGAGCCTGCTTTGGATTCTGTCTCCCTCTCTCTCTCTCTCTCTGCCCCTTCCCCACTCATGCTCTGTCTTTCCCTCTCTCTCTCAAAAATAAACATTAAAAAAAATTTTTTTAAATGCCTTTCATTAGGTGGGCAATGAAAGTTGGCCAAATGATTCAGGAATAAATACTATAGTAAGTATTGATTTATGAGAGCACTTTAGGGAGCGCCTGGGTGGCTCAGTTGGTTAAGCATCCACTCTTGGTATCGGGCCAGGTCATGATCTCACTGGTTCCTGGGCTTGAGCCCTGCGTTGGGCTCTGTGCTGGCATCATGGAGCCTGCTTGGGATTCTCTGTCACTCTTTCTCTCTCTGCCCCTCCCCCACTTGTGCGGTCTTGTCTATCTCAGAATAAATAAACTAATAAGCTTTAAAAAAATGAGAGAACACTTCACTTTTGACAGGTAGGCTGGAGGAGCATTGCAAATGAAGGCCGCCCCTACAGGGGGAAAGGTAAAAAGCAGTGGTGTTTTGAGCCTGGGCTCTGATTAAGTAAGACCTATATTCAATTTCTGACTTTGACACTTTCTAGCTGGATAAACAATGGCCTTGGGCGAGTTAATGGAACATGCTAGGGCTCCTATTTTTCCCTATTAAAACATAAAGATTTTAGGTTGTGTTGTGAGCCTGATAAAATAATTAGCAATTATTAGATTAACTAATAATATCGTTGACTTTGCATGAGTATAGGCTGTTGTAAGCTGACAGTATAGATACTGTACGATACAGAGAAATAGGCATGGGTATAAAGAAATCGATGGTGTGAAGACAGAGGAGAGGACATATAAATTCAAATTTCACAGCAGTAATCAAATAATATCTACCATCAGATGGAGCATAAGTAGTTCCCATCCAGGCCTGCAGTCTTCTGGACCTGTGTCATGCTGCTTAATGGCCTTGATGGGCTACATCTTGTCCCTGGTTAACGAGGGTTCAGTGGCCTCGGCTGGTTGCAGCTTCACGAGACACAGAGGCCATGCATGCTCACGTTAGCGTCTAATTTTATTTTTCCCCTAGAAGTTGTTCTGAATTGACAATTTAGTGTTCAGCAATTTAAAATCAATTGGATTTGTTTTTAAGTATTTGTTTCTGGGAACACCATGGAAAAGCACAGTGTCAGGCTTTTGAATATTTATATTAAAAGCAAAGAAAAAATTATAGAAGGAGATTAAATGCTTTAGTTTTCTTGTAATCCTTTCACCTTTCCCGGTCTTCTTTCTACCTCCTTCCCTGCCCCCTACTTTGGTGGACAAATCACTTATCATCAATTTACTCCTGAATATCTTGAACAATTTTGATGAACAAACATATTCTCTGAGTCACAATGCTTGGGGAACCACATGTCCTTTTTACATTTCACATTCACCAGAGCTTTGGATTTAATTATACTAGAGAATTCTTTCCCACTGAATTAAGTATCACACTTCAATATCAAAACTGCACTGAAAGCTCTGATATTGAATTGGTGTAATTTTAACCTTCTAAGAGAATTGGTTGGTGTGGAGTTTCTATCCAGCTAGTACATGCTTTGACTTTATGAAACCTTCTTTGAAAAGTGTCTGATTACTTTCAGGGGTGAGGTCTGTCCTTTTGTCCTGACAAAGCTCACTTTTCCATTCTTGCTGCCAAAATGTTTTGCCATTGTGGGATTTTCCCAACTGTTGCTTGGAAGTCAAATTGAAGGTCTTAGGCAATTTCAGCTTTAAAATGCCATGTAACAGACAGAATGGAGGCGAGACTGAATTCTACCAGTAAGCAAGTTAGGTCAGTTCTACACAGCCATGGACGAATATGGATAGAACCAAAACATTTCGGCTTTTCACTTTGCTACTGCTTTATAACACAGACTTAAAAAGAAAAAAAAAAAAAGGTGGAAACTAACTTTCTACTGCTAGAGGAAAAATTATTCTAGAATTTTTTTTAATAGACTCGGATTCTCTGAGTCTTTAGGAAATACAATGGATGTTTAATTAATTCGTGCATCTAAAACTTAAACCACATTATTTCCTTTTCATAGGCTGAGTGGAAATAATAATTCTACAGGGACAATCTAACCTTCCTTTATGCTTCTTGCTTTCTCAATGTCTCATCTCAGCATGTGTTTTTACAGTCCCCTTCCTACCCAAAGCCTGAGTTGGCTGATAACAAGAACAAGATGGGAAAAAAGTGATTAGATTGTGTATGGTTTAATTACTTTCCTCCTGCTCTGTCCCCACTCCCCACAGCCCTATGGAGCTACTCATGGAGAGAATTGCTGGAGCTAGACCCCAAACTTCCAAAAAGCTACCAAAGAACTAAGTGGCCAGAATAAAGAACTGTAAGTCAGAGATCCTCACTGATACATGGAGGGAGAAAGAGAAAAAAAGCTGGGAGGGGCGCCTGGGTGGCTCAGTCGGTTAAGCGTCCGACTTCAGCTCAGGTCATGATCTCGCGGTCTGTGAGTTTGAGCCCCGCGTCAGGCTCTGTGCTGACAGCTCAGAGCCTGGAGCCTGTTTTGGATTCTGTGTCTCCCTCTCTCTGACCCTTCCCCGTTCATTCTCTGTCTCTCCCTGTCTCAAAAATAAATTAAATGTTAAAAAAAATTTTTTTAACTTAAAAAAAAAAAAGAAAAAAGCTGGGAGTCTTCAGATAACCTAGTAACATGCAAAGAGGAGAGAGACCTCTTCGAACAATTTCCAGACTCAGAGAATGAAACATATTTAGCACTGGACCTGTTCATTAAGGATTTTCCTGCTCCTTCTTCCTACCTTCAATCCCTGCTGCCCCACACCTGGAGGCATAGAAGCAGCAGCTATTAAGAAAGGAGGGAAGGGGCACCTGGGTGGCTCAGTCGGTTAAGCATCTGACTTTGAGTCCCACCTCGGGCTCTGTGCTCTCAGAGCGTGGAGCCTGTTTCAGATCCTGTGTCTTCCTCTCCCTCTGCCCCTCCCCCGCTCATTCTCTGTTTCTGTCTCTCAAAAATTAATAAGCGTTAAAAAAAAGTTTAAAAAAAAAAGGAAAGGAGGGGAGGGGCACATGGGTGGCTCAGTCAGTTAAGGTCTGACTCTTGATCTCAGCTAAGGTCATGATCTTGCGGTTTGTGAGTTCAAACCCCGCGTCGGGGCTCTGTGCTGACAGCTCAGAGCCCGGAGCCTGTTTCGGATTCTGTGTCTCCCCTTCTCTCTGCCCCTCCCCTGCTCATGCTTTCTCTCTCAAAATAAATAAATAAACTTAAAAATAAAAGGAGGGGAGAAGGGAAGAAACTGATCATTTCTTTTTCCTCAGCTGCATGACAGAGAAGAATTATCTTTGAATGAAGATCAAAGTGTTGATTACTTCATAGAACCAAACATTCTATTAAAAAAAGTTACTGTGTATTTTGTGTCTTAGGTCACCATTGGACTCTAAAAATTCTCAGAAAATAAAGGAACTGCTTTTTATTTTTATTTTTTGCTTAACCCAGGAGTAAGGTAAAATAGATTCCTGGAAAACTCAATGAACATAAGAATTCAAATAAGTTTGCTTGGTGATAAGCATCCCACACATCAGGTTTGTGCACTGTACTAGTTACAGATGACCTCATGAAATTTGGCCACAACCAGAATCCTAGAAATCTAGTTTCCCCATAAGATACTGGAGAAGGGTAGAAAATCCGAACTATTTGGAAGAGACTCCTTTTAGGGATAAATATTTATCACCTGTAACGCATTGGTCAAGAATCAACAGCTCATGAGTGAGGCTTGAAAAAAGCCGAGACGGCCGAGAAAAAAGTGTAACGTTATGGCTGACATTTTCACCAGTTTATGGTGTACCTCAAAGGGTATCAAGTTTCCTCTCTCGTCAGGAACATGTGTAAATCCTGGTGGAGATGCAAGAGGGCTTTGTGGCTTCCTGCTGCCGACTCTGGAGTATGATACCACTTCTCAATGCTGGATTTACCTGACCAGTGAAGTCACCTGATATACAACGTCACAGGTCATATCACAATTCCTGGGCTTTGCTTTTATTTACTTACTAAAAACTTTGTTTAATGTTTGTTTGCTTATTTATTTAGAGAGACACAGCGACAAAGCGCGAGCAGGGGAGGGTCTGAGAGAAGGAGACACAGAATCTGAAACAGGCTCCACGGTCTGAGCTGTCAGCACAGATCCTGAGGCTGGACCTGAACCCACGAACCGTGAGATCATGACCTGAGCCGAAGTCGAAGACTTACCTGGCTGAGCCACCCGGTGCGCCCCTCCAGGGCTTTGCTTTTAAATAGCATCGCTCCTTCTTGCCAAAAATCCATCTAACAATCTTAAAACCGGAAGCAATTCGTGACTATGTTCTTACCTTAAAGCATCACAAGACTCCCAGTGTGTGGTTCCCATTCTTTTCCAAGAAAAGTCTAACGCCACAAGAATTTAGAGAACAAGTTGGCTGTCACCGCTCAGAGGGATTAAGCAGGGTCAAGGATTATTTCAAGCATCTGTTATTAGGGGTATAGATGCCATAGACCCAAAGAGGAAGATGAGGGATAAATATACAGTAGACGCCCCCCCTTTCCATGGGGGACACCTTCATTCCAGGACGCCACAGGGATGCCTGAAACTGTGGACAGTACTAAACCCTAGGTATGCTGGTTTTTCCCATCCATATTTACCTATGATAAAGTTTAACTTATGAATGAGGCACAGTAAAAAAAAACAACAAAAACACAATGACTAACAATAAAATAGAATTATGAAAATATATCGTAATAAAAGTTATGTGAACACAGTCCCTCCCTCTCTCAAAATATTACACTGAATTGCATTGACTCACCCTCGTGAGGATGCGAACGACAAAACGCCCACGACTGAGGAGAGGAAGTGAGGCGAGTGACGTAGGCCTTTGCTGCGTAAAGTTAGGTTACTATTCACCTTCTGAGGATTCGTCAGAGGGAGGGTCTTCCGCTTTCAGACCGCGGTTGATCTCGGGTCATTGAAACTGCGTCAAAGGAATCAGCAGATAAAGGGGAACTAGTGTTGGGGAGTTTAAGTTAAGTTTTAGGTGAAATTAATGCTACTTTTGAATTGTAATGTTAATGAGACAGATGGAGACGTTTGAAGTGTGGAGGAGATGACAGTGTATTAAATAAGGTCAGCATAAGGTTAATTCAAGGTGAAGCTCCAAGGACATTGCTCACCTTGAGGCTAACCACAAGATACCATTTCCAAACTGGAGTTAAAGTAAAAGAGAAAGATGGAGAGCTTCGAAGTTAAGAGAAAGGAAGAACGTGTTCCTATTTTGATGACCTGAAATCTTAGGAGTCAAAAATAAAAAAATATCTTGTGAAAATCCATAATTACTAAAGACCTTGATCATATTAGTAAAAATACTGGTCTTTATATTACTTTTTAAAAGTCAAATCTGGGTAAAAGTATTTGAAAATGGTGTTAGAATGGTTTCATATTTGTGGAAAGTATGATTTAGTTATAGTGTTCATAAACCATAAACATATTTAAAGATAGTTATTTTACAGAAAATAAAATACCTTTGCAAAATATTAGAGTTAAAACCAGAAAATATTCTACTAATTTTATTCCCGACATTAAAGTACTAACCATCATAGTCTCAACTTCTTCTAAAAGTAAATTTTACCCAGAAGGGTCAAAATAATTTTTTTTTTTCAACGTTTATTTTTGGGACAGAGAGAGACAGAGCATGAACAGGGGAGGGGCAGAGAGAGAGGGAGACACAGAATCGGAAACAGGCTCCAGGCTCTGAGCCATCAGCCCAGAGCCGACGCGGGGCTCGAACTCACGGACCGCGAGATCGTGACCTGGCTGAAGTCGGACGCTTAACCGACTGCGCCACCCAGGCGCCCAAGAAGGGTCAAAATAATTTTAATGATCTCACTGCAAAAGTCAAAATGCTGTGTTCATTGGGATCTTTCATAATAGCCTCGCCCATTGTAATTATGCTTATATTTAACTTCTGAATATATATAAAATAATAAAAATCCAAAAGGCTGTCTTCCCTTCCCCCTTTCCACTCATTTTTTACCTTTTCATGCCCCCTTCCCATCCCTTTCTTCAGCAGCTATGTGTATATCCGTGTTCAATGTACTGTACTAGGTGCTTTGGCTGATGATGATAAGATAGAGTCCAGAGATAATATAAAGCAGGTACAAATATAATTATAACACAAGTTAGAATATTGTCTGGTTCATTAGTTATGAATTATTGAATGGTGGTTATAAATGTTGAATGAACAAATTCTCTGTTCATTTCCGATTGATTCTGTCTAGGTGTTAATGTAAGACAAATTAGGACGGAGTGATGGTTAATTTCAAAACTCACAATGCTATAATTTAAAAAAGTAAATAGATGCATTATGAAGCAAATAAGCCTGTTGTGCACTTTTGAATTTCATATTGATTTAGCTTTCTGCAGAATATATGCAGCAGTGTAATTAATTTTGAATGATCAGATAATGTTATTGTCAGGTTATACAGATTTAATTCATAGCAAGCTCTTAAAAGTGAGAAGTACATAAAACCCAAGCTGTTGACTATTAGTTTCAGTAAGTGCATTGAAGTAATTTTTAACAAGTTCCCTTTAGGTAATTCAGATTTTCAGACTTGATCATGAACCTTTCTGGTTCATTTCTATGCCACCTAAATTTTAAATATATACAGGAAAATTTGTAGGTCAACATGGTGATAAAGTCTAATTTGGCAGGTTAAGGAAAAAAATTTGTTGCGATTTTAAAAATTAAAGCAGTTCTTACTATGCACTAGTTATACGTGAAAAGAATTTCCTAAATCTTATGAATTCACTTAGCGGCGCACACACATCTTAATTACATAATTACTTGACGCAAGCACTCTAATCCATCTTGTTCATTTTATACTTTATAAAAGAAACAAGCTAATTATGGCTTTACACTGAAGAAAAATACAAACTTGTATCGTATTTACAGGCTTCATTGTACACTCTGCCGCTCAGACATGAAATAAGTAGAGAAAAAACACAAGTGGTCATTATGCTGCATGCTGTAACAGTGTTTTTAAAATGTTAAAGATACCACTGAACCAACCCTTACTAAAGGGTGGAGGGCATGCTGATCAGGGAGCCACGCTCCCAGAGGATAACTTGAAATGGACAGGGTGAAGATTTATGTGCAGTGATGGAAGAATGAAGGAAATGTTAGTACAAGGCACAGGCCAGCCTGATGACAAGTGAAACATTAATGCGTAACATTCAGGCATACCATGCAATATACAAGCAAGGAGAATGGCAGAGAGGAAATACTTAACATCTACTTATATAGGCTCACTCTCAAGGAAGGCAACTTTGCTACTGCAAAAGCCTTCAATTGAACTATAATAACCTGATGTACGGTCCTTCAAACTTATGTTTAGAAAATAATAGACAAATCAAGAGCACTGGAACCATAGGAAAATACTAGAGTGTGGTATATTTAGAGCCCTGGAACCATGGATACTGTCATAATCGCATGGAACTCAGGTGGTGCAAGAGGTTCGATCCAGTCTCAAGCCCATCAGGTGTGATCTCGGATCAAGTTCATGCTGGATCAGTGGTTGGCATACAACTCAAATGAGGTGTATTAATTCTGTGGCAACTCCTCAAAATGCCTCTCTTGTTTGGGGTCCCCTACATGAAGTGGCAACCTAGAAAGGATATAATCTTACAACCACCAGGGTAGGCAAGGCTCAATTTGTGCCCAGAGTAAGAGCTAAAGGTCCTTCATAAGCAGAAATTAGCTTGGAAATGGGATCACTGCTTGCGCCAGAACTGTGAGCAAAGCGTCTATGTGAGTCGCGTGTGTGGGTAGTGGCATTTTACAAATCTAGCAAATTTACAGTCAAAACATCGGAATTACTTCAATCACTTGATTAAATATTACAGGGGAGTGTGTGTCAAATCTTATTTCTAGTTAGCAATGCCATAGTTTTAAACTACTACTTGATTACAGATTTTGATTATAAAATCTGAAGTGAGATCATTTTTGGCATATAGATGATGCTTATTTTAGTCAATTTTATATTTTATCTAAAGCAAAAACTGATGTCCTGGGTCACACACAATTAATTTTCATATGTTTTACACATTTGTTACAAAGGCAAACCAATGTCCAATGTGAACTACACCATCTTCAAATGATTGATTTTAGATAGATGAAGCTGTTCTTCTAGACATAAAATTTTCCTGTTTTCAATGTGTGTACCACTTTTCAAATAAAATGAGGATAAAATGGCAACTATTTCCTTTTGAAATTTGATGTTTTCTGAATGTATATATTGACAGTATGTCTCCCAGTTATATGGCAGTTATTAATATTACACTCAAAAGAAATCTCAGTGAAAAGTTTTATCATGAAATCTATTCATCACTATTAGTTTAATTTCACTTATATTACTTTTAATAGGAACAAAACCTTGTTGACCAACAAATAATTTGTTGTACACATCTGCTGGGAGATCAGTTTCCATGTGTCTCTTGTTTTTACATGTCTTGTGATCAGAGGCAGTGACTGCTGTTTTTCTGTGCTATTTTTTTCAAGGAATTTTTTTTATAGCTAACAGCCTTGGGAGATACAGTGTCTCTCTCTAAAGCAGAGGCAGGATTTCCTAATATAATAATGATAGGACATGATATGTGATATAATATAATGTAATTCCTCTAGAACACATGAGCAGACAGGTTTACTATCCATTATATAAGATTTGAGTTCCCTAGGCTCAGGGATCTTCTTTAACACAACCCATTGCAGGTACAAATATCACCTGGCCCACTTAGAGTTGCCCTTTGGGAGTTTTGTTCATAGAACTGGAGGAAGGCAATGCTGATATTTTGGCTACTGATATTTCTTGAGTAATAAAGTCCTTTGCCTTTGTCTATGGGTCTCACGGCTTTTGACAGAATCTGTGAAACTGTGGTGTGCTTCTAGTTTGCTAGAAGCAAACTTCTAACTTCTAGTTCACTTCTAGTTTGGATTGAACCTCAGACCGCTCATTGTTCTGAACATCTTGAAAAGAAACAAAGAACAGTGGGACTACTTCAAGAGGGGAGGAAGGAGACAAGGTTTTCCCTGCATGCACGCTTTCTGAATTTCTACCCTTGGCATTACATGTGTAGGTGTATTATATTAGTACGGTTTCTTTAGTTTGTCATAATCTCCTTTGTTTGTGGATATGTGGGGAGGGGGGCTTATGCGTGCATACGTGTGTGTTGTGTGTTTGTTTTTACAAGGGAACAGCCCCCTAAACAGTTGTTGCAAGGATTCAGGAGCTTAGATTTTAGAAACAGCTGGCTGATTTTCCCCCACCACTACTTTGGCTAAGAGGAATGAGACAATATAGCAGATAGAAAACTATATACCACTGTTTAACTTTAGGTCTACAGAGTATTGAAATATATTCAAATAAGGCTTGACAGACTTCTGAACTGATCTATAAAATGAAGTGTGTGCAGCCTTTGCCTTTATGTATTTCATGTTAATGAACTGGGTCAGACTTTCTCTCTTTGCCTGGTGAGTGGGCCTGGTGAGCAGAATATACACGGTGTGACTTCTGACAAAGGAGGATTAGCTCCAAACACATGGTGGGCTTTCAGGGGCTCTGGGAAAAAGTCTTCCTGAAATAACTCTTCCATTTGCTCTCAGATGCCTGGAATTCTTTATCACCAAAAGGAAATCCTTTCATCCAATGTTTGTAGTAAAGGATTAAAATGCATATACACTGAGAAAGGTGACTCCTCGCTTAAACTGACTCTGTGGCATATATGAATAATAGATTTCCTGAAAGCAGGTCTTCAGTCTTAAATGGGGAGTAGGACATACCTTTATGCAGAAGAGGGAAACGGGCATCACAATGATTTCGTTATTTAAGATAACTATCACTAACCTAATCCGGGGCTGGCGGGTAGATTTTACTTCTCATGCAAACTCTACTTAATTGTCAGCGGCTTCCTAGTGGGCTTTTCACGAAGAATTCTGGGGCATAGTGAAATAGCTCTGGGGTCAGTTAGCCATGGCTGCCAAAGTACCAAGGGAAAGTCGATACACACATGCTGGATATTTGGTATCTCTGATCTACATTATTAGTTGCAAATGGCTTTCTAAAAGTAACTGTGTCCATTTAGAATATCACAACATCTATGGCCAGGAACTGATGCTTCTGGTTCTTGCTTCTGAGTTGAGTCCCCAGGTTCAATCAGAAGGTCACAGATATCCGATGACTAATAAATTCTGGCACCAAATAAGTCATCAGGGATCTACTAGTGACTGGGCAACCTGGCTGACTCTGCTATTGTTAAAAATATTTTTCTACAAGTGAAAGAAACTCAACTTTAACCAGCTTAAGCCAACGGGGAAAATTAATAGCTCATGTTACCAAATTACAAGAAGGGCAGGGGTGTGGCCTCAGAGCTGGCTAAAGCCATGAATTTGAATACCATCAGGATGCCCTGATGGATGGCCAGGTCCCTCATTGCTACCAGTTTTTGTTTCTCTGCTTAGTTTTGATAGACACATATTCTGTGTGATGCTGGTAGTAAAGAGACCAGCAGCTTTTGAGTTAACTTACTGTTTTGGAATTAGCATCAAGCAGAAAGGGACTCTGATTTCTTAGACTCAATTAGAGAAAAAAGTAAATGATGACAAGGGGCCAGAGACTTTGGGCAGAATCATGATAGACTACTACTGACCTTACTTGGCTTCAGGGTTATCGTTGGATATATCTGTGGCCAGGGACATATGTTTCTAATATGTCAGTTTCCTCTTAAACCACAGACTTAAGTCATTTTGCAAAAAGGGGAAGAGTTCTGCTCTTCCCATTGATTCCATTGCTGGGCAGTAAAAACCATTAAGTGTCTTGCCAATTCCTAGATTCCATAGGCAATTTTGATCAGGGACAGAAATCTTACCTTCAAGAGATGTATCTTATTTCTATACAACAAAAAGAAGTATGCTAATTTTCTTTAACAAAAATTCTAGTAGCTTTCTGTCATCTACAAGGAAATATATCATTCCCTAACATGGCCTAAAGAGTTCTCAGTCTTGTTTTCCACCTGTCTTTTTAGCCTCCTTACCTGGCATTCTCTACCAATTCAACTACCTTCCATCCCATAAGTCTAGCCTCTCATTACTCAATCATCCTTCAGATAAGCTATGTTCTTTCCTGGGTTTCTGCTTCTGTCCCTCTAACATGAGCTTCTCAACTCAGAGAACTTCTACCTATTCTTCAAGATCCAGCATAAAACTTTACTCTTCTAGGAAAACTTGAACATTTCATTTCCTCCCTCATCCTTCCTCACAAGGACTTATTCAGTCTACTTTTCATCCTTCAGGAGCACTTCACTTTTTATTGTTCTATTATAACACATCTCCTTGTATTTTAATAGTTTTATTGATGTGTAATCTATGTGCTGTAACATTTATTTAAACCTGTAGTTCACTTGTGTTTAGTATATTCACAGAGTTGTGCAACCATATCACCTAGTTTTACAGCATCTTTATTAATTATTCTACAACCCTTGGACTTGTTAGCAGTGATTCTCCATTTTCCTTCCCCACCCCCACCTACTCCTCTCCTACAGCTCTAGGGACTACTTATCTACTTTCTTTCTCTCTAGATTTGGTTATTTTGGATTGTTTCATATAAATAGATAAATGTATGTGGTCTTTTGTGACTTGCTTCTTTCACTTGGAATATTGTAGAGGTTGATCCATGCTATAGCATGCATCAGTAATTCATTTTCTTGAGCTTGTTGAATAATATTCCACCGCATGGATATCACATTCTATTTATTCACTTATTGGTGGATGGACATTTGGGTTGTTTTCACTTTTTGATTATTATGAGTAAAGCTGCTATAAATGTTTGTCTACAAGTGTTTGTGTGGCTGTGCATTTTCATTTCCCTTGGGTAAATACCTGGGAGTGGAATTGTTGGATAATGTGATAATTCTATGTTTAGCATTTTGAGAAACTGCCCAAATCTTTTCTGATCTGGCTGCACCATTTTCTATTCTTGCCAACAACCTATGAGGGTTATAGTTTCTACACAGCTTGTATCTTAATTATCATTTACATATGTCTTTTCCAATAGACTGAAGACTGTGTTCTAGTATGAGCTGGTTTTCATTAATCTTTATCTCATCAGGATTTTCCTAAAATATGCAAAACACTAGAGGAGAGAAGAAAGATTGAGGTTAGGAAACAGCTTGATAAATAAAAATTATTCCAGGCTTTCCATGAACTAATTTTTCCCAACATTCTTAACAGGGTGCGTTTTAATATATTATTTAGCATGATTTTCACACATATTACTGGTCCTTAATATCTAAAAATAATAATTTTGTCAATATTTCCTCAGGATTTGACCAAGGTTCCATGAGAAAGTGATATTGTAATATTTCTGGATTTGATTTTTTAAAGTATAAATCATTCAAATAACTACATCCTTAGCAGCAATTCCATTAAGGGAGGGGCAAAATTAGGTTCAGC
The DNA here is from genome assembly GCF_022837055.1 of Prionailurus viverrinus. Taxonomy (NCBI): domain Eukaryota; kingdom Metazoa; phylum Chordata; class Mammalia; order Carnivora; family Felidae; genus Prionailurus; species Prionailurus viverrinus. The sequence goes on from NC_062564.1 coordinate 17,956,834, forward strand.
AGTGATTCTGAGAAAAACACAAGAGAACTTAGAAAATCTAGTTTTGCCCCAAAATAATTTAAACTAAAAATAAAACTATAAAACTAATGGGGTATTTCTCAACTAAAAACAATCAAATAATATTCTGTTACACAACAGACATTGAATTTCACCATGGCCCTATCTGTTTATATAAACTTTTCCGAATTTACACGGATGGTGTGAATTACCCACAAGTTCAAAGGGGTGATTTTATAATATGATTTTATAATAATAATATGATTTTATAATTCTTTTTGCAATTCTGCACTTAAATCTTCGTTGTGCAAGAATGCCAAGCATTTTCCTGGGCATTGGAAATACTGTAGCAAATCAGGGAGGCAAGATCTCAGCTCTCATGGGGCTTGGAGGCTAATGGGACAGACAGCCAGACAATTAACAAAAGAACAATAAATAAAGACCAAAACGCTGTAAAATGCGTGACTTAGAAACGCTTCTGTCCAGAACTGAGACACCAGTCAATCAATCACCAGCGGTTATAGATCACCCCCCCAGGGTATTAGTACTTGCAAGCATCTTGGAGTAAGTAATTGAAATTTTCCTTTGTGCAGTGAAATAGAGGCTCAGGAATTGTTCTAACAACTTTGGATTTTAAAAATGTTTCAAAATGGTGTTACACTGTGATTACCGAATATTTATTAGGAGGCCCCAGGAGGCTTGTCCTGGATGTACACCAACGTGTCTCCACATTGTTTCACGATGAATTCTTCAATTGAGTTCATAATTTGTATCACTGATTTTAACAAACTGACACTTAACTTCTACAGGTTTAATATTTTCCCCAACCTTCAACCATGTAAGGACATGTTCTTCATGATAAATCTTCAATGCAGTCGTATGTATTTCCAGCGTAAGTATGTCAGATTTTCAGAATCAATTTTTCTTGATGGTCTGACTTGAAAGATATTACATTATAAAAAGAGACTCAGTTATCATTAAAAAAAATCTAGTTTAGTAAATCCACATTTATCCACATATGACTACCTTTCAGGGTAAAAGAAATCCTGATCCTAAAATTTTATTATATTTTAATCTAATTTTCATATTTTGGGTGCAGATATTAAAATGAATCACATATATCTTCACTACTGGGGTCTAACCTAAAACAAAAATTTTCCCAAATGGCAAGATCAAGGAAAGATATACAAGTTAAAAAACATAATTTTATATGCTATGTTTTTATTAATACAATACAGAATGAATTGAGATGATTTTGTTCTATCCTATATACAGTGAGAATAGCCACTGTGAGTCTGCAAATGAATTTTTCTCGTTCACAACTACTCTGGAAATCTCTGCCTTACAGCAGATTTGACACTTAAAAATAGGGGGGAAAGGTGTTTCATACTAATATTCTTGAAACATGATTTGATTGAAATCTTTCCAAACAGTCATTTCCTTTAATTATAGTATGTTTTTGAATGATATAATTTATGACATTTTTATAGCAAAAAGATAAGCCATAAAAAGTACTCTACGAGACATACAACCCATATTTTGATTTTATGGGTAAGAAAAAGCATTCTTTTTTTAGGGTTTTCTTTTCATGAGAATTCAAAATCAAATTGTACAGCAGCATGTAACACAATAAGAACACATATTGAAAGAAATGATTTCTGTTGTTTTGTATTATGTTGATTGGTTGTCCATAGGTGGCCCAGGAGGGAACTGAGTTATAATTTTTATTTCTATTGCTGCAATCTACTTTAATTTATAATTGCTATCTTGCATGAGTTTACAATGAAGATAGAGTTAGTGTGCCTCAATATGCAAATTTGTTTAAAAAAAGGGCAACTTGATTCTTGTTCAATTACTTAGGAAATCAACTGTAAGCCCATTGTCACATTGAGAAGCACAGATTTGTTGATTTTACTTCACTACTTTCCATTTGTCATTGCTATTTGTGTATTCTTTTTGCATGTTATCCACACTTATATGTGATGGCTATTATATGTGAAATTTCAGGAAGATTAATATACTGAGGTCTGAAAATTCAAGTGTGCCAGTAAGCATTGTCTGGTAAACTATGCAAATATTTCCATGTAATGCTAGTCTTGAACTTGACTAGCAATTGGTCATCCTTTTATTTTTATGCAATCCTTTTCTTTACTGATTTTTTACAGTAAACACATTTTATTTATTTAATCCATTCACTGATCAGATATTCATCTGAAGATGCTATATGGCAAGCATTATCCTGGGCATTGGAAATACTGTAGTGAATCACAGAGGCAAGATCTCAGCTCTCATGGAGCTTGGAGGCTAATGGGAGAGACATCCAGCCAACTAACAACAACAACAAAAAAAACAATAAATAAAGATCCAAATGCCAAAAAAAACTAAACAAGGTAATGCGGAAAGGGAGCTTGGGGTGCTTTGTGAGATGGCATAGTTAAGAATGGCCATTGTTAGTAGGTGACATTTGAGCGGAACCCTCAATAATAAGAGAGAAGAAACCATGTCAAGATCTTAGAAAATTTCCTTCCAGACAGAGGAAACAGCAAGGCAAAGATTCTAGGTCTGTGATTTGCCACCATTTACATTTACCTAGCTATTCTTTACATAAACATTTTACCCATGCTAATGGGGCATAAGAGTGTTTGTCCTTATTCATTTTACTTGGAGGGTTGTACAGTTTGGAGGAAAGATCAACTGATGATCATTCTCTATATTTATCTGCCAGGATAACAGACTGTATTTTACTGGTGCAAGTAGCTGTTGGGGTTGAACTCTCCTGTGTTCTCAAAACTAGACCTTCTCAGGGCATCTGGGTGGCTCAGTGGGTTAGTTGTCTGACTTTGGCTCAGGTCATGATCTCACAGTTTGTGGGTTTGAGCCCTGCATCGGGCTCTGTGCTGACAGCTCAGAGCCTGGAGCCTGCTTTGGATTCTGTGTCTCCCTCTCTCTCTGTTCCTCTCCCGCTCATGCTCTGTCATTTTAAATAAAAACATTTAAAGAAAGAAAAAAGAAACTAGATCTTCTCTTGGGATTACCAGTGCTGAGAGTATCATATAGAGAGTATAATATCATATATAGTATCATATAGAGTATCACATAGAAAGAGGGCGGGGGTCGGGGTCGGGGTGGGGGATGGATAGCTTTTGGGATGAGAAGAGAAACCAGAAGTGCCAGCCTCTGGTCTAAAACAACAGTAAAACTCTGTTGTATTTCAGGTTTTGTTTTGTAAGGAAAAGCAATGAGTTTATTTTCCAATATATCTGTGTTACCATGCTGAATTGCTATTTTCATTTCTGTCCTTAAGAGCACACAGATGCATGAATCCTTAAAAAATAGACATTTCAGGGGCGCCTGGGTGGCGCAGTCGGTTAAGCGTCCGACTTCAGCCAGGTCACGATCTCGCGGTCCGTGAGTTCGAGCCCCGCGTTAGGCTCTGGGCTGATGGCTTGGAGCCTGGAGCCTGTTTCCGATTCTGTGTCTCCCTCTCTCTCTGCCCCTCCCCCATTCATCCTCTGTCTCTCTCTGTCCCAAAAATAAATAAACGTTGAAAAAAATTAAAAAAAAATAGACATTTCTGATTATAGTTCCAAGGGTTCTCAAATTGGCTTTTGTACTAGGTAAAAGTACAATAAAAAATGTGACTATAAGGCTGTGTATATATACATATATATGAGAGTGTGTGTATATATATATGCATATATGTATATATATATGCATATATATATACACACACTCTCATATATATGTATATATAATGTATTATATATAACATAATATGTATACATTTTATATACACACATAGATATGTACATGTATATACATATTTATATCAGAATTACCAAAATCAACTAAAACTACCAAATAAAACAGAAAAAAATTAGTGATACTCCCTCCAAAAAGTCAAAGTTAAGAGGTGTCAGGCATCTGATTAGCCATATCCAGATGCTTGCACATACACACTCAAGCACAAGCACTCATATTCAACCCCTAAAGAGAGGGGAGAGGTCAAAAGGCTTGACTGAGGTCATACAGAGTCATAGTGGTTGATCTGAGACCAGGGCTGTCAATTCCGTTCAGAGTTTCCTCCCAGGGAATATGACAGGCCAGCATAGAAGGTACCTGCACATGGCCTTATTCTTTCTTACTCTCCTAATTTGATTATTTTTTCTTGCCACAGTAGTTAAGTAGGATATTTTGGCAGGCATTTAGAAAGAGGAGTGCCACATAAATGTAAACGAGCCGGTGGGCAATTCTGCTGTGAGACTGAGGAGAAATTAGGTATTGGCCATGTCCAAAGGCAGAGAGGGCCATGGCTTAATGAATACCCAGTGTTGCTGATAACTCTGACCTTCTTTTTTCTCTGCTGGAAAAAAAATTATAGGGCTCAATTGCTCTTTAACCATTTACTAAGGGGAAAAGAAAAGGCTAGCGTTTGAAACACTGCATTTTTGGCTTTCTTTTATTTTAAAAATTCTCCTTATTGTTACAGCCCTTTACATCATGGTTGTAAAAATTATTCTATAATGCCATGCTTTTCTGTTTTTCTTACCTTGAAGAATAGTAGCCAATAATGACATTTTTTTTCCAGTTGCTACCTATCACCCTACTGCAACCAATTATCCCTAATCGTAAGACACTCTCTTTAATGCATAATGGTTTTGAAGAGTGTTCGTCTTAAACCTGATATCTTATTCCATAGCTGGAGCTGTAGGGACTGTTCCTGAATATTCTCTAAAACATTTCTTGCAATTCAAATGAGGCTAGCCAACATTGTTCCCTCAAATCTTCCTCATATGGAGATTCTTCTGTCTTTTGTCACCCGTCTGAACCTCAATGTTCCTACTAATGGGCAAATTTTAAGAGGCACAAAAATATACGTATGCTTTGTATGAAGGACCTGAAAAGACTAGATGTGCGTTTTCGAATCCGATATCCTTGTAGAGTGTTTCTTTGTCATAGAGTTTCTCACTCTCAGAGATCATTTGCTAATCTGGGACCAGGTAAACTCAGCCATGAACAAAAACTCTTAGAGAAAGGGGTTGCTGATCATTCATCTTTCAATGGCCAATGCGTAGTCAGAGCTTGAGCCACGAGCAGATTCTCAATACAGGTTCATACGATTCATCACTGCACGTGTTCCATCTCTACTCTTATAGAAGAACTTGAATAAAGCAAAGGAAGTCTGTCTCCATAACTAAAGTGTCTCATCAGATCAATGATCTGATACATAATTTTGTGTGCTTATTCTTCTTTTTGTAGCTGAATGGATGCAAATGATAAACACTAATGTCACAGAACTGGCATCAGGTAACAATTTTCTCAGGGTTTCGGTTATACAGTTTCCAATATGTGCAACCCTGTTTTATAACACCATTCATAGATGTTACAATAATTGGCAAAAGACCACATATATGGTTCCCATCACCTTGAATATCTTCCAGAACTCACCTTGTGAATGACTTCTTAAACCCTGATCCCCTTCTGCCTTTTCTCTACCAGCCAGAGCCTTCCCAGGTTCACCCAGACTAATTTCACAAAGCAAATACTCAGAATCAATTGGCAAGTGATTACAAGTCATTAGCTTCTTGCTGGGCTAATTAGAAGTCATTAACTTTAAGGGTCAGGACACAGAATATCCTTGCCTTAGGTTTCTGAACCCAATTTGAAACTATACATGAAAAAGAACATCTAAATACACTTCCCAGAATACATTTAAAAAGTAGTAAGAGTTTCAATTCTGAAGAGCCTCAGTGGTGTTACAAAATAAATAAATAAACATACAAAACTACAAACTCACTTTTGAAAAATGTGACATCCCACTGAGTTGGACTCTGGCCAAAAAGCCTACTAGATCAATTCCTATAATCCAAGGTGGTTACCCAGGGGCACCTAGATACTAAAGTTCCAGTTTCTTTGCCCTAGAAGTGTCTTGGCTACTGGAGCACTGTCGTATTAGCCCACATTACCTGTGGAACTCCCACGTGTGCGTGCACATCCACATCCACCTGCACACATTACCACTCACACAAATACACATACACACCTAATTACTTGATTGCCTGAGAATGAAAGGCAGAATAGAAGCCAAGCTGTAGAACGTATTTCTCTTATTCTTTTTTTTTTTTTTTTTTGAGAGAAAGAGAGTGAGTTGGGGAGGGGCAGGGAGAGAAGGAGACAGAGGATCTGAAGCAGGCTTCAAGCTGACAATAGACAGCCCGACATGGGGCTTGAACCCACTAACCGTGACATGAGATCATGACAGAGCCAAAGTCAGACACTTAACCAACTGAGCCACCCAGGCACCCCAGTAGTTGCCTTACTCGAAGTGCTTGAGTCTGTACTTAACATTTGATAACTTATATACTCATCCTTAACATAGTAAAGCTAACTTTGTTAGGTGTTCACTAGGCATTTAAATTATGATGTTTCACAGTTCTGTAATAGTACTAATGTTTACTTGCTAATGACTTTATTCATCAAAGAGATAGACTGTATGAAAATAGGATAAAGAGATTTGAAACCGAAATGATTTCAGACATTGAAACTATTTTATGAACATTTCAATTTAGGTTCAGAACTTAAACTTAGCTTCATGAGAATTTTGAATCTCACTCTTAATCACTGTGTATATCTCAAAAAATGTATGTACTGAACACAGGCTATGTTTTAATTCATTGAAAATAACATTATAGGTTATTGATTAAAGAATAGGCTGGGGAATGAACAACCCTGGCTTTGAAGAAGTTCTCAACCCCTTACAGCTCTGTTACATGGAGAAATATAGTTAACTTTTTTTTTTTTTAAGTTTGAGACAGAGAGACAGAGACAGAGAGAGAGCATGCAAGCAGGGGAGGGGCAGAAAGAAAGACAGAGACAGAGAGAGGGAAGAGAATCCCAAGCGGGCTCATGCTGTCAGTGCAGAGCCTAATGTGGGGCTCGATCCCATGAACTGTGAGATCCAGACCTGAGTCAAAACCAAGAGTCAGACACTTCACTGACTGAGCCACTCAGGTGCCCAGTAAACTTTTGTAAGTAATATGGAAATAATAAAATATTGATGATGGTGTATATTAATATATGAAAGCTCCTAAAACAGTGTTTTGTACATAATAAAATCAATAAATATTAGTATCATGAAATGTCCAATGATTAATTTTAGAGCTAACCCCTTCTGTCTTTATACAGATATTTTTGTACTGGCCATATTTAAGAATTTTAAAAGACTTAATTTATTCCCAATATTAATATGCAGGTAAGAAGCTAGGAAGTATAGGTATTTCCTGTGACTACAATCCATACAGAAAGGTAGAAAGGTGGCATTGTGATCTAATCTTTTGGGAATGGCTTATGTTATTTTCCCCACCCCCATTTACTCTGTCACATTTTTTGTGACCACTGACAATTTGCACGCTGAGATTACTCTCACTTATTATGCCACTTATTCCTTTAAATCCTTGAACATATTTACTATAGTTTTAAAAATATTATCTGCTAATATCAATATCTGGATTATATTGGATTGTGTTTCTAGTAACTATTACTTCTTCCTAATCATTTGAGTTTTCACTCATAATTATAGGGTTTTGCGTATTAAACATCTTGGAATGATATGTCATCGGGACTCTGGCTAATATTCTGTTCTTTAAAGGCTACTACACTTTCTTTCTTGGACAGTTAATTACCATTATATCCTTTTGATATTGTTAGATTTAGCTTTTCTCCTTGTTAGAGCTGATCTCCTTAGCCCTAACTCACAGCATGTGCCCATTATTCTGGACTGTAGCTCTCCCTCCTAAGGTGTGGCCTTTCCAAGGTCTCCGCTGAATGGCCAACGATCTCAGCAAGGTCTCTCCATTCTGAGCAGACTGGAACTTCAGTCTCCAAGAGACCATATCTCCATTCAACTCCCAGTCTCACAACAACTACTCCCTGGTAGGCCTGCCAGAGTCTTGCCTCTGATTTACATGATAGTTCTCAGGTAAGAACCTAGGCAGAACGTTCATTCAGACATCTAAGACTCCTCTGTATTCAGCTGGCCCCTCTCCAGAGTCCTTACAACAAATTCCAGCCATTTCTGTATCTCTGAATTTCAATTTGTGCCTCTTCAGCTCTGCCAAACCACTGGGCTCTCTGCTCATCCTCCATGCACTGTGGTTTCGAAAGGGTCTACTTGGAGAAAGCTTGGATTAATATTGGATGAACCTTACGCATTTGCCTTTATTCAAGGATGAATCCTACACTGCCTCTTGTCCAAAGCTGGAAAAGAGTTCCCTTGTATTCTTTTTTCTGCTTTCCAATGTTTACAGTAGAAGGCAAGTATAGTATGAGTTACCCAGTCATAACTAGAAGTGGAAATTTGAAAATTCCCTTGTTTTGATAATAAGGCTAGGCTTGCCTGAATAGAGTTGAAGTGTACTTTCTCCCTTTCTATTTCAAGAAATAGTTTTGTTATTATATTATTCAGATACTTTATTACATAAAGTTGGGAATATTTGCGTTGATCTCGCTCTGGTTTCTCCATTTGGTTCCATTGACCCGTATCTGTTCCTCTGCCAATACTATGCTGTCTTGACGATCATAAAGCCTTAGCATGGAGTAGAGCAGTTCTATGCACTTTTATTCTTTCCAAGATTAATTTAGTTATTCCAGGGTCTGTGTCATTCTATATAAACTTAGAATATGCTTCTCTATGTCTGTAAAAATCCCTGCTGGAACTTTGATAGATATTGTATTAATCTATAGATCAATTTAGGGAGAATGCCCATTTTTACTACGTCAAGTCTTCCAACCCATGAACACAATATGTTACTCCTTTTCTTTAGTTCTTCTTCGGTTTCTTTCATCAACATTTTGTAATTTTCAGGATATCAGTGCTGTATATGTTTTTCTAGATTTATAGTGAAGTATTTCATTTTCTCTGGAGTAATGATAAATTAAATATACCAAGATAAAAACTTTAAAATGTTCAAGTAACTTATGGGAAGCCTCCCAATGAGAAACAGAAGAATGAGAAATATAGAAAAATAAACAAAAGCAAATGATAAAATGGCAGAAGCTCTAACCTATCAATTGTTATGTGAAATATGAATAGTCTAAATATATCAAATAAAAGCAGAGTGGCACAGTGGATTAAAATTCATGGCCCAACTAACTATATGCCATCTGTAAGAAACTCACTTAATTTTATTATTTAAAAATTTTTAATTCCAGTACAATTAACATACTAGTGCAATATTAATTTTAGGTGCACAATATAGCGATTCAACAATTCTATGTTTTACTCAGTGCTCATCAAGATAAGTGTACTCATAATCCCCTTCACCTACTTCACCCCCTCATTTCTTAAACAGTGTTTTTTTGTTTGTTTCTTGGGTGGTTTTTTTTTTTGTAGTTTTTAAAGTGTAAAACCTGTTTATTATTTGAAGATTAACATAAATATTTCTATAAAATAATCTGGACTCAATATTTAGATTTTGATTATTCTATTAAATAATTATATCATGATTATCAGCCTTTTTAAGGTTTCTATATGCTTATAAATAATTTTTCTTTATCTTATTAAGAAAATTACAAATTTCATTTAAGGCTAAGAACTTACTGGCAAGGAATACTTTTTTTTTTTAAGTTTATTTATTTTGAGAGAGAGCACAATCTGGGGAGGGGCAGAAAGAGAGGGAGAGAGAGAATCCCAAGCAGGCTCTGCACTGTCAGCCCAGAGTCTGTTGCAGGGCTTGAACCCATGTAAGATCGTGACTTAAGGTTAAATCAAGAGTCAGACACTAAACTGACTGAGCCAGCCAGGCACCCCAGCACAGTAACACATTTTTAAAATATAAAACCCCTTACAAATCCATGTAAACCAAGTATAAAAATGGCAAAGAATTTGGATAGGCACTTCACAGAAAAATAATTGTGCAAGCTAGACGTTCTGCTAGGCAGTGGAGAAACAATAGAAAAAATAAAGCAAAATTAAAACAAACTCACCCATAAGTTACCTGCTTTTTTTTTAAATTTTTTGAATGTTTTTATTTATTTTTGAAGGAGAGAGACAGACAGAGCATGAGCAGGGGAGGAGCAGAGAAAGAGGGAGACACAGAATCCGAAGCAGGCTCCAGGCTCTGAGCTGTCAGCACAGAGCCTGACACAGGGCTCAAACCCACAAACTGTGAGATCATGACCTGAGCCGAAGCTGGACGCTCAACTGACTGAGCCACACCCAGGTGTCCCAAAGTTACCTGCTTTCATGAAGCTTACATTTTTGTGAAGGATTCTGAAAATAAATGAGAAAAATAAATAAGCATTTATACCAGATTAGGGTTGCAATATAAAGGACAGTTGGAGCCAGGCAAGCCAACGTTAGAAATAGAGAAATGCATAGATCCTGACATAGTAATGTTTTATTCAGATCTGAAGGACAGACAGAGCCCAGTGTGCCTGGAAAGTACTAAATGAGCTGGAGAATGAAGATGAGGTTGAAGAAGTAGACAGTACCCAGATCAGAAAGGACATGTTACCCCAGAATGTGGATTTTTAATTACCTATTCTGGAAAGGCATTAGGCGGGATTAAACTGTTGGTGACAATCTGATTTGTATTTAGCTGTGTGGGGAATGCACTGGAGGATACCAAGGCAATAATGGAAGGTGGGAGACCAACAGGAGGTCGAGGCATTAACACAAGTGAGAGAGAATGGTAGCTCGAAATAGAGATGTAGCAGTAAAGAAGGAGACAAATTCAGATTCTGGAAATACTATAGACTTACTGATGGATTGGAAGTAGGTGGAGAGAGAAAGAGAGTAATCGATGCTTCTAGGATTTGGGTTTGGGCTATCCAGGGAGGAGGGCATGCAATTTACTGAGATGGTGAAAACTAAGGATGGGAGACAAGGGGCTTTGTTAAATTTGAATTTAGACCGAAAAAGAGATGACATTCAATAAAGGATCGATAAATCCAGAAGTCAAAGAATCATTAACCTAGACCTACCTGGGCATTTAAAGATAGTTAGGCTTAGCTATGGCTAAGAATAAAAGATAAAAAGAAAGGAGAGTCCAGAACTGAACTCTCACTGGAAGAGGGTTAGGTCTGAGAATCCGAGAGGAGAAAAGACTTTAAGAAGAAAGAAATAACACCTTGAACCAAATGCTGGTGAGTAGGTGAAATAGGGGCAGAGAAGTGACCACTGCCAGAGGCAACGTGAAGATCATCAGTGATCCTGACATGAGCCATTTCCATGGAGTGGAGAGGACAGACCCCAACCAGGTGGAGACTGAGAAGAGAGACAGCAGAAAGCAGGCATAGACAAGAATTGTGGTACACAGTAAAACCTTGGTTTGCGAGCCTAAGTTGTCCTGGAAACATGTTTGTAATCCAAAGCACTTGTATATCAAAGTGAATTTCAAGAACCACTGGCTCAGATGTGATTATGTGACTTTTGGTGTCACATCCTACTCGTATTGCAAAGACATCACTCGTTTATAGAGTTAAAATTTATGAGAAATGTTTCCTCGTCTTGCAGAGCATATGCAGAACAAATTCCTCGTAATCTAAGGTTTTACTGTATTTTGTTCTGAGTGGAAGCAGAGAAATGAGGCAGTAACTGAAGTAGGATTTGGAGAAGGATTCTCTTATTTTTAAGGTGGGAGAGCTATAAATAATCCAATGTTAAATGACTCCTTGAATAGGACAGTGACCAAGAAGGGAAAAAACAGGTCTACCATTTAAGTTTGAGGGCCTCAGAAAGAGTAACTGTACCAATCTGAAAATGTATGAAGGCAATAAAAGCTACGAGGTGAGTTGACCTAATTTTTTCCTTACAAGTATAAAGTCTTTTTAAAACCTATTATATTGAGACTTCTCAGTGCCTCAGAAATTGTTGTCCAGCTCCATAATTTTCACTTAAAAATTTGAGATCAAAGATTCAGTCTTGGAAAATACCCACAGACATAGAAGTTAAAGGAGGAATTATGCAGAGTAAAACTGGGTTAATGGGAAAGAGGGTCGGCAATTTTGTCCAGTGCAGTGTGCAGATGGCAGGAGAAAGGCTGTTGACTTTGATCTAGGAAAAATCACAGGTTTCAGTGAACTTAGGAAACATGGAGACCAAATTGCAGAGAAAAGTGGATGGTGAGTGGGAGAAAATCATCTGTTCAAAGAAATGGAGGCACCATATGTAGGAGAGAAATGAGATGGTAGAAAGGAGGGGGAGCAGTCAATCAATCATTATCACCAAACAAGAACCTACCAAAGTAAACATGATAACTTTATGGTATACTTAGAATACTTGCTTCTCATTGAAAATGTTTACGAAGGCACCCACATCATCAAATGAAAATTAAAAAAACAAAGTGCTCTAGAGTTAAGTTAAAAAACTCTACACGTGTTCCTGTTCATAAAGAATGATGACTTGGAGAGTAGACAGACAATAAAATTCCAAAAACAGAGTAATTTGATGTAATAATAACAGAAGTGAGCTGTGGGTCAGAAGTTTTGAGTTGTACTACAAATGAACTGTAACCCTGTAGGTTTCAGTTGTCTTATCTATAAAGTCTTATCTATGAAGGTCTGAGTTAGACCTTCGAAGTGGAGGTCTAATGCATCCGCTTTATAGATAAGACATATATATTTCCATTAAAAAAACTTTTTAATGTTTTTATTTATTTTTGAGAGAGAGAGACAGAGTACAAGCAGGGGAGGGGCAGAGAGAGAGGGAGACACAAAACCTGAAGCAGGCTCCAGGCTCTGAGCTATCAGCACAGAGCCTGACTTGAGGCTCAAACTCGTGACCCGTGAGATCAGGACCTTTGCCGAAGTCGGACGCTCAACAGGCTGAGCCATCCAGGCGCCTCTATATGTTTCCATTTTCGAAGGTGGGTCCAAAGTTCAGTGAAATATAGGAAGGAATGACCAGAAGGAGGCATGGAGATCCCACAATGCGCTTCTCCGGTTAGAAGAAATCCTGCAAACCCACAGATATTTTTCCTCGTCTATAGGTCTATGACGTGTAGATGAGTCAGAACAGGATACCTTAATTCTTAGTTTACAGTGGAGGCAGGATCTGTGAATAGAATCATATATGCTGTTTCTTGTGTAGTTCCTGCAGTTGCCTTATGATTAGTAGCATGCGTGGACTAGCATAGAGGGATTTCATTTTTTGAGGGCTTGGAGACATTATCTGATTATTTAATACTTCCTTGATTGATGCTAAAACAAGATAATAGTAACCTGGTATTTGTCACTATTGAAATCTTGCTTCAAGTGCTCAGTGTAATCCTTGTAATCTTAGCAAAGAGTTACAATAAAGATCAAGCTAACACCTGACAACTGTTTAACATTTCATTTGTTTTTAAAATACAAAGCAAACATTCAGATTGAATTATTTCCTTAATCCATATGGATCACTTTAGTCATGAGCAAACTAGATGAAAGGCAGCAACACTCAATACCGTAGCTCGAAAAAGATTTCTCCAGCCTACTATTTAACAATATAACTTTCAAACTGCATACGATCATTCGTGGGTAAGCTTTGCAAAAGCAACAGCTAACTGTTCCGGCTTCATTCATTCCGTAAAGGTGACTAGGGAGCATTTGTCCCCACGTCTGTCACTGACTGCAAAGTGAAATTCCCAAGGAGTTATTTTGACTCCAAGATAGGTGTTTTAGCAAATATCACAGACCTAGCTGCACTTAGCCCCAAGTAGGCCAATTAATTGTCATGACCCAGAAGGGAGCATGGAAAGGGATATATTAGAAAGCAAACCCCTTGATTTTCACATCCTAATCACAGAGGTCTGATCTCTAGAAAGACGTCTATGAAAGCAGCTTTGTTATTTCTCCAGATCCTTTTAGGTAAATAACCTAGGCTCTGATTTCTGCATCAACCTTTCTTTAGCCCCTGTGAAATGTGCTGTTCTTTAGACAGCCTAAGTAGAGCTACATTATTTTCCACAAAATAAGCTTTTGTCTGTAAAACAAAACATAAATCTTAGAACCGGGCTGTTTGCGGCAACATCCAGATCATAACATTCTGACTTTTTCCCCCATAGTGGAGATTTTCCATAATTATGTTCTACCACCATCTGAAACAAAAAGTAACATTTTATTTTACTCTGGAACACCAGGCCCTGGAGTGACTCTAATGGGCTCTGAGAATTAAAAGCAAGAAATTAGAGCTCTTTCTTGTGTCTGCTCTTGTGGGCTGGCCTCATGGTACAGTTGAAAGAGAGCTCACACAACCCAAGAAACGAAGGTATCATAGTATTGAACACTTCCATAAAAATGGCATATGACAAAATGGCAGATAGGTTAGTAATAAGTGTCTATAAGCAGACAAAGTATTGTAGGAGTCAAAAGTTTCCAGAGAGAATGGACCTAACTTGGTGGCTTTCCCATTATCTCTAGATTTATCATAAGTGAACAAGCCACGCTGGTTTATGACGTAATTTATTTGCTGTGCAGATTGCCATTAATTTTAGATCAAGAAAATGCTCTACAATTATTCTAATCTGGTTTAAACTTTTCAGAGGGATGTATATTTTTTAATGTTTATTTATTTTGAGAGAGAGAGAAGAGAGCGCATGTGCACGTGGGGGAGAGGCAGAGAGAGAGAGAGAGAGAGAGACAGACACTGACTCCAGGAGCAGGCTCTGTGCTGTCAGCACAGAACTCGACATTGGGCTCAAACTCATGAACTGTGAGATCATGACCTGAGCCGCAATCAAGAGTCTGATGCTGAACTGCCTGAACCATCCAGGCGCCCCTGGAGAGATCATTTTTAAAAGTCTATTTATTCCTTTCCCTCTTTTGTTTGCTGGGACTTTGCTGGATTTAGTTTTCTGTCAAAATACGGATTTAAGTTAATCAAATAAAGTTTAAAATTTTTTTATATTAACTCATGATGAATTAATGATTAAATTGATGGCAAGAGAAATAGTACATTGGTCACATATATACTGGTATTTTTCATCACTGAAAACATATATCTTAGCCTGTGTACATTCACTATATATCAGAAATTACTCACACATTTCTAAATTACAAGGCTTTCAAAATTTGCCATCCCCCAATACATCAAGCCAGTGCTGAGCATATGTTTGCCTTTTAATTGTCACTTAATAGTAATTCTGGGCCTTATTTTTAAAGATAACTTGGCACAGAAATTGACATACTTTGTTTATTGGCAAGTTCCATGTAGCTTCTTTTCCTGTATTGTTGTGTTTCTTTAAACAAATCTGTCAATATTCACAGAATTAGATAAATTAGAGCTGGAAAAATCTTCCTGAATGATCGAGACTTTCCTCTGACTCACGCCAAACTACCGTCTACAGTTTTTCTTATCGTTTGGCCTCGCTTTATCACAACATTAAGAGTAATGTATGTGACATCAACTTTCCTCTTCTAATACTCACGTCTGTCCAGAATTTCCTAGTTTGGAGATGACTATTTTTAATCTCTGTTTTGTTTCTTATCGTGTATTTTTCCAAACTGGATTGTGTTAAAATTACATCTAATAACTTTGTTTGCTTTTTGGTTCCCAGGTTCACACACTCCAAAGAAATCTGTGTATGGTAGTTACTGCCGGGAAGCTCATCCAACAGGCTTATTGAAAGGTTCACGGAATCATGTTATTGCAAACCATTCATTTGCCAGAATTCCTCTGTAGAGCAAAGTGGAATAGAAATAAACAGAGAAAGGATTTCACCTAGTAGGTGAACCAAAGATGTGGGATTCATCTACTTGCTCTGTTCAAATCTACACTGATGTAACACTGAAATTTGTGCTGCTTGAGAAACTCAGAACTCCTCTCTCAGGATTCCATGGCTTTTTTTTTAAGTTTATTTATTTACTTTTGAGAGAGAGAGAGAGAGTGAGAGAGTGAGAGAGCACGAGCAGGAGAAAGGCAGAGAGAGAGGGAGACACAGAGTTCCCAGCAGGCTCCACAGCATCAGCACAGAGCCTGATGTAGGACTTGAACCCAGAAACTATGAGATCATGACCTGAGTCGAAATCAAGAGTTGACTACTCAGCTGAGCCACTCAGGCGCCCCGTGGTTTCCATGGCTTTGCACATTCTTTCCTTTTTTCCCAACACGGTCTTCCCAACCCATTTAATATTTTATTCATTTTAAACACCTTTATAGAGATATAATTGGAGCATAATAAACTGCACATATTTAATGTATGCAATTCGATGAGTTTCTATTTCCCAACTTTATTGTTATAGGATTGACATATAACATTGTGCAAGTTTAAGGTGTACAACCTAATAACTTTATACATGTATAAATTGCAAGGTGATTACCACAGTAAGGTTAGTTAAGACATGATCACATAATTATAATGTTTTTTTATCCTGGTAAGGCATTTTAAGATCTGCTCTACTATGCCACACTGATAAATTAAATTTTATCATAGGTATGCATATATAAGAAAAAATGCAGTATATATAAAGTTCAGTACTATCTATGGTACAGTATTGTTTAACTGTAGTCTCCATGCTGTGCATTACATCCCTAGAATTTATTTACCTAATAATTAAAAGTTTGTATCCTTTGACCACCTTCCAACATTATTATCCTCCCCACCCCCAAGAATCTATTCACTGTATGAGTTTGTTTTTTTTAGATTCCACCTATAAGTGAGATCCTACAGTATTTGTCTTTCTCCATTTGACTCACTTCACTTAGTGTAATGCCCCCCCCCAGTTTCATGTACGTTTATGCAATGAGATATCACCCCACATATCTGAGATGATGGAGAGAGGAGAAAGAGTAAGAAAAGTAGACAGCCACAATGATCATTCAGTTCACTCTTGTGGATAAAAACTCAGGGAGAATGGAGGTGGGGCGGGGGGTGGGGCGGTGCAGATTAGATCATGAGAAAAAAAAACTAAGATCAGAGGGGGCTAATACTCCTTTTTCCATCTGGAACTTTGAGAGAAGGCTGCTCACTGGGAAGTCTCATATGAACAAGGGAGACTGCAGGGGAACCGCCAGCACCGTAAGGGAAAGCATGGAACCTCGGGGCTCAATAGCTGTGGCACAGCCATAGCAGGACCGCTGCGCCATGGGGCTTTGAGAAGTGGCATGGTGCAATTAGGCAGAAAGTGGCCTGGGTAATTCTTTTCAAGCTTCTGTGTGTCATGGAAAGAATCCAGAGGCAAAAGTTCCTTGAGGTAAGGGTGAACAAGCCTGCCTAGGACCACCACGCTGAGAGATCTCCCACTGGGTGGATGGCCCTGTAAGGTGCCACACTGTGGATGAAGCTGAGATCCACAGGCATCGACAGCACCGTGAGCAAGGAATGGCCACAGTCCTTAACAGTAATTACAACAGGGAACAATTTCACCCAACACTTTGGAGTAAAGGCAAGCAAAGATGCAAATAAAACCTCATTAAGTCCCTCTTTCCCTCTTGCTAGCAGGGTATCTGCTTTCCCCTTCATTCACCTAGATGCCATCTTGTACAGGAGTTGTGTGTTGTCCACATACATTTATCGTTCTCGCGTGTGTGCACACATGTGTGCTATGGAAATGCATGCAAGAGGGTGGTATTAGCTGCAATCCAACAGATAGCTTTCATCTGAAATAGTGGAAGTTAATAGACTATTACTGTTTAAACACGAGAAGAATGACCTATACTATCAACGGACAAATGAAAGTATTTCTGTTTTTCTCCTTCTCAGCTGGATGGTATAGACAAAGATTAGACCTACTACAGAATATGTTTCAAACCCCAACATTTTATTTCCAAATACATATAATTGTGGCTGTCACTCTACTCCTGTGCTACTCTTAGATTCAATACATAATTTTATTTGGGAAAGAAGAGTAAAACTATATTAAAATTGTTAAATGTGCTCTTTTTTTCCCTAAGTATTTTTTTAAGTTTATTTATTTTGAGAAAGAGAGAAACAGCACAAGTGGGGGAGGGACAGACAGAGGGAGGGAGAGAGAAGGAATCCCAAACAGGTTCCCTCCCGCCAGCACAAAGCCTGATGCGGGGCTCAAACTCATGAACCATGAGATCCTGACTAAAAGCCAGACACTTAACCGACTGAGTCACCCAGGCACACCAATGTGCCCTTTTCTAAAAACGGAATCCAGTATTATTGGCATTTGCATTACATTTTCTATCACAGTATGCATGCTCTGCCATTACAGTCATTAGAATTGAGGGAAAAGGAGACAAAGGGCACGTCTGTGTGACGAAGTTTTGCTTTATGCTAGGTGTGCTTTCGTGGATCCGGTTTATCTTGCCAAGTTTGGCCCTCCTTAAGGATCTTTCACACTTTGAAGGAGACAAGTTGAATAAGACAAGGTCCCCATGCTCAAGAATTTTACACCTTATTAAGGGAAATAAGACAGACACAGATAAATCTATAAAATCAGGACGTAAGGCAGTGCAACAACAGCCATGTGAACAGGGTGAGTGAAATATATGCCTCAGGCAACAGAGACTGAGTCTTACTGAATTTATTTTCACTTCTGTTACATCCCAAGCACCACACTTGTATGTCATGGGGAAAAAGTAAATGATAAAGAGAGATTTCTAAGGCCAGCTGATTTAAAAGACCCTTTAAAAGAATTAGTAAAAAAAATTATTCTGATTTCACAGCAATAGCTATATAAAGAAACTAGGTTTTCTCAGTTTTTCTAGATTTCATTCTGCATGCTCCAGAATGAAGAGATTTTCTTTTAACTTTCTCTTTGATTTTATTCTCTATTCTTTCCATTCCTGCTGCCCTATACAAACAGCCCCTTGGTCATATCTGACCCACAAGGCTCCTGGGTCACCTCTGAAGAAGACTGGCATTTAAATAGCATCAAAGTCTGTGATTTCCCCCAACAGAGAGGGTGTAAGCTGACGTGGGACTATGGTGCCTAGTGGCTGGATTTTTGACCCCGGGATTCCCATATCCCTAACACTTTTATTTTTGGAATACTGCATGGCTATTTCAAGAGTCCATTCAGGTCTTTCGAGGAGTAATACCCAGCATTTCTCTTTCTGGGAGAAAGTAAGCCAATCCTCTTGGAGATGCTAGGGAGACAATAGCCACAGTGTTCTAAGTAATCTACTTTAAAGATCTAATTCTTAAAAGATGCATTTTACAATTTTTAAGGCATATTATTTTCACAGTAGAAGCACTCAGGGTAAAAAGGCATACAGGGTATTTTTAAGAGATTACACACCGTATTTTGTCAGAAGATTTTTTTTCCTATGTTTTCATAGCCTCTCCCTCTTGGAAGGGAAGAAAAAAAACGTTTCTCTGTTTCTCTCCTTCTTCTTGCTCTTATAACTGTACTAGGAAGTCCAAGGAAAGAGTTCAAAGACACTCTAACAATTGACTGATCAATAACTAGATCTCCTCCCTCCCCCATTTAAAGGGGGGTAGATTGTGTAATCGAACTGGTATCTTGGCTCAATGCCCAGTGGAAATTTCAGGAACAGAGGACAGTGTGTCTCCGCAGGTTGTTTCAAATAACTCTTGTTGGCTTCTTTAGGGAGATGGGCATTCACGTTAGGCCAGAAGGTTATTAGATCTCCATGAGGCTCCGTCCCACTACATGCCATGAGCATTATTCTGTCAACACAAACGTCATTAGGATCTGCTAAAATTGAATTACTCTTAGCAGCTTTACAGCTGTCTTACAACATTTGACAACTACCAAGAGACGCATCTTGGCACCAGTGAGGATTCTTCATTGGGCCGATTTGTATCTAAAAAGTGTGGGAAATGAAGTGGAATAACAGTATCGCTGCTCCAATGTATAACGTTTACCAAATAAGTATTGAGTTTTTTCTCTTGAATGCTGGGATTGATTTTTCTATGCCACCCACACCCTCTCCGACTACCTTTATAGCCCTGGCGACTCTAAATGAGTTGCAGGAAAATTGCTTCTCTACTGTTTCACAGTGCTCCCCTTATCTGACTGCCACAGCTGTCACACATCCAAATGCTCTTATTTAAGATGTCCTATGGCTGGAAATATTATTGTTTATGTTCTTCAGTGGCTGAAGAACGTTATCATATTATTTGGTGGATTTAATTCATTTCTTCTCTTTTGCTTCATGTCTAATGTTTTATTATCTCCCAAAAATACCAAAATAGATGCTTTCTGTCTCTTCCATGTTGTTTCTGTGTCTACTCTTAGTATTTATCCAAAAGAAAAATTAAATTTCAGATTGTGAGGGATGAATCTATGTTTCGCAATTTACTCTTTAGATTTTGGTATTTCTAGTGTGAACCCACCAATAATGCTGATCCTTTTTGATATTACTAATATATCTTCAAGGTCATTCATTACTCAGGCTCCCAAAATATGAAGCAGTAAATATTTCTACAAGTTCTTCTCTATGTTGTTCTGCTCATTTTCTTCAAAATTAGATGTCCTTAAAAAGCACACAGAGAGTAAAATATTGCATAGAACAAAACACAATGGTATGCATTTTAAAACTCATAGGATTAAAAGCTTTGGATGCAGTTAGATTCTATGTGCCTATATTTCCTTTTAAAAGTACTTTAGTTCAGTTTTTTCCTGTAGTTAATATTATTGATTCTGAGAGTTCTTGTCATCGAAAGTATGCATTCTGAGATTAAAACAGAATGCAGTAAAAATATCACATAAAAGATACTATATTAATATTTTATAATATGTTGCCCAAGATATAGATGGATCTATACAAATAGAAATTTCATGAACTATTCTTGTCTAATAAGTGTAATCAACTCTGTTTGAATGGATATCTATATGGACAGCTAGCATACTTTGATGACATTCTCAAATAAATTAAAATCCTTTTTAACATCTTTTAGTTGTCCTGGAGTCTGAGAATGAGGTAAAAGGTAACTCATATTTGCCACAAGAATCGGGGCAGGCTATTAGTGAAGTTCATGGAAATGGCAGACTTTCATATGGAGCACCAAAAGTTTCTGTTTCATAAAATTTCCCTCAAAATTATTTGTCTGAGAAATACATCATTTACTAAGTAAATGCAAAATGTTGGGGAGAGAGTCAAAGTCATCACTCACAAAAAACACTGAAAGCCACAGTAAAAAACAGCACAACTCTGATAATGGGCAAGAATGTATTTTGCGATTATTTTCCACAACTCCAAGGACTGGGAAAAAGCCCATGGTGTCAAGTAGGAAAAAAAAAAAAAAAACAACCTAGAACCCCTGGCCATTATTTTGAGGATTTGATCAAACTAGACACTCAATTGCGATAATTTTAGCCAAATTTCTCATTTTTTCCACAGTAGTACTATTCTTCAGTTAAGTTCTTTTCCCATCTCAGTTGTCAGAATAATTGTTTCAACCCAAGGCTTTCTCTCTCCAGTTCAACCGTGGATTCATTCCAAGAGTGTAACTTCTGAGTATCACAGTGTCATGTTGTGATTGGTTTAAAATGACTTTTTTCCTTTCTCTTCCCAATAACCATGACAAACAGCATAAAAATATAATCAAGTGTCTTTAAAAATATGTAATTGCAGGTATTACTAAAGAAGGCCCTGTTAACATTGAAGACAGACTTTGGATTAGTTCTGAAAGTGAGGAAGGAATCCAGGAAATCAGCACTGGGGTTGGAGTGTCGGAGAATGAAATTTTTCTATTTTTGGAGGAAGAAGTTTTAGCTTAAAAGTAACACGAGAGATTGTAGAAATGTAGCCTAAGGTTGGGAAAACCAAATTCAACTAGATTTCATACTAAAGGTAACTGGAAACTACTAGAAGATCTATACTAAAACAATAGAAAGGGGGATATAAAGAAATGATTTTTTTAAAAATTTTTTTTTAACATTTATTTATTTTTGAGACGGAGAGAGACAGAGCATGAACGGGGGGAGGGCCAGAGAGAGAGGGAGACACAGAATCTGAAGCAGGCTCCAGGCTCTGAGCTGTCAGCACAGAGCCTGATGTGGGGCTCGAACTCACGGACCGTGAGATTGTGACCTGAGCGAAGTCGGACGCTCAACCGACTGAGCCACCCAGGCGCCCCTATAAATAAATGATTTTTAGAAGACAAAAAATGTGTAGCACTTGGAACCCTATCACAATATAAGTACTCATATCAGAGTGACTGTAAAACATACTACTCTGTTCTTAGAGACAGATTCTAAGGTTATGAAATGCAGAGGAATTTTTTTTTTTGAGAGAAAGAGAGGATGAGTGCATGGGAGCAGGGGTGGGGAGAGGGAGAGAGAGAATCCAAAGCAGTCTCCAGGCTCCACAGCCAACGTGGAGCCCCAGGTGGGGCTCGATCTCATGACCGATATCATGACCCATCTCATGACCAGGAGAGAATGACCTGAGCCAAAATCAAGATCTGAAATCACAAGTCAGACACTTAACCAACTGAGCCACCCAGAAGTCCCATGGTAGAATAATCTTAAAATTATCTCAGTTGTTTACTTCTAATGGTAACTGATGTTTTAAGAACCAAGAGTTGCAATGAAATAAACAAGTGATATAATTATTGGGGCGCCTGGGTGGCTCAGTCAGTTAAGCGTCCGACTTGAGCTCAGGTCATGATCTCATGGTTTGCGGGTTTGAGCCCTGCATTGGGCTCTGTGCTGACAGCTCAGAGCCTGGAGCCTGCTTCAGATCCTGTGTCTCCCTCTCTCTCTCTCTGCCCCTCCCCTGCTCACACTGTGCTTCTCTCTCTCTCTCTCTCAAAGAGTAAAATCATGAAGTTATGATTTTAAAAAGTAAAATTTCTAGCTCTCTCCATTGGGAAACTTCAAAAGCAGTAATACTCCTTGTAGAAATCAGCACTCCTCAAGAGTACCTGGGTGGCTCAGTCAGTGAAGTATCAGAATTTTGATCTCAGCTCAGGTCTTGATCTCAGCATTGAGAGTTCAAGCCCTACATTGGGCTGCACTGGATATGAAGTCTATTTTTAAAAAAAAAACCCACAAAATCAGCACTTCTCACACCAAAATATCATAATCTAATTGTCATTCACACTGAAGGAATCAGGGACCCTTACAAAGTGGCTGATTCTAGAGGGGGAAGCAAGGAGGTTGGGCGAGAGCAGCCGCGACTTTTACAGCACACGTGTCTTACAAATTCTAAGAAACAAAGTATGAAGGACTAATGGGGCAATGTCAAAAGGACACAGTAACCAGCCTGAAGTGTCTCCTCCCACTCCAAATTGGGACAGTTAAACGTTAATAACAATAACTATAAAGCATTGAAATCCATAAATATATACTACTGAGTAGATAATAAGATATAGCAAAGAGAATAAATCAAATGAACTCATTTGTCATCATCAGACATGAATAATATTCTTACTTAGATAACTGGTAATTAAAAGATGTGAACTAGGGGTACCTACGTGGCTCAGTCAATTAAGCGCCGGACTTTGGCTCAGGTCATGATCTCATGGTTCATGAGTACAAGCCCCGCATTAGGCTCTGTGCTGACAGCTCAGAGCCTGGAGTCTGCTTTGGATTCTGTGTCTCCCTCCCCTGACATTCTCTCTTTCTCTCTCTCTCAAAAATGAACAAACATTTTAAAAATTTTTAAAAAGATGAGAACAAAACATTTATCCTATTTTTAGGGTCTTTATTCAATTTTTTTTAAAGTAGGTTTCATGCTTAGTGTGGAGTCCAACACAGGGCTTGAACTCATGACCCTGAGATCAAGACCTGAGCTAGGAGCAAGAGTTGGACACGTAACCGACTGAGCCATTCAGGTGCCCCATTTATCCTGTTTTTTTTTTCTAATAAGAACTGTAATTTTAAGGTAAAAAAGTCACTCTAGTTGATAAAGAAAACCTTTTACTTATTTACAGAAGCATATTAATGTAAAAGCAATAGAATTAGAAAAATCATCATTTTGTTAATTTTAACAAAACATCTAAGAGAAGAAACTTCAATGGATGTGGACACTTTTTGGTGAAATGTTAGGAAACAGAGCATTCACGTAATGCTGAGTATCTCTCCACAGATCACTTGTTAATTGCAAAGGAGGAAACGTACATTTCTGGTGGAAAATTCTGACTGTAACAGAAAGGATTCTAATCCTTTAGCACCACTTACTAGTGAACCACTCAGACATTCTGTAAATGAAATGCAACAAGAAATACCAATTTTCTCCATGAACTATTCTTGCCAAAAGTGTTTTACTTGTATCTAATCATGATGCTGGTTTTAACTTTTAGTTTACAAAAAATACAGAGGATGGAGAAACACGCAGATTACATCATGAAAACACCATCAGACAAATGCAGAATGTAAGACATTCTACACAGCATCTGGTCTGATGTCTTTAAAAAGTTAATAGCTTGGGGAGGAAAAAAAAGGAGGAAGCTATACTTGATTTAAAAAGACTTAAGAGACATAAATGTATTGAGTACTTTTTGACTGAATCCTGATTTAGCAAAAAAAAAGGTTAGACATTTGGGAAAATTTGAATATAGACTATCTGATATTATGAAGGCATGGCTATTCACTTTCTTAGGTGTGATAATGCTCGTGTGATCATATGGGAGTGAGATGGTGAGGGATTCTGAGGTGCCTGCCTGGAAAAGCATATCTTGGGATAAAGTTGCTTTATGCCCTCCCTAATCTTGCAATTTCAGCCTGTTTCAAAATGAAAGCTCTTTAAATACCTGTCCATTTGTAGTCCTCTCTTCTGAGGCATTTCTTTTACAAAATAAGAACTTGCAGAAAACCTCAGGACCTCTCATAGACCCATTTCTCTAGCTCACGTAGCAGGTGCTAGATACAATCAGGAAACCCAAAGATATTCACTAGCGTGAAGCAAACTCTAGGGTCCACCTTACAAATGGTTTGTCCCTGCAAGGACCAGACCAGTCAGAGCCAACATGGACCCCAGCCCCGACTTTTCACTGATTTTCCCCATCATTGTAATGCCAAAAATCACACCAGGGGTGAAGACTTAACGAATGCAAATAAAACGTACAAGGTCTGAAGAAGCATGTTCTGTCAATAATGCCTGTGTGCCCAGCTTCTTGTGTTTTCTGCCCCTGCCTGCTTAGACATCACTCCTTTCCTGCCTCAGCCCCTTCAAAACCTTTCCTTAGCCACTGTTCAGGGAGGAGCCCGGTACCCCGTTACGAAGGCTGTCTCCCCCATGCCCAGACATGAGCTGGCAATAAATGCTACCTGTACCATGCTTGGCCTCACGTCTGTTTCTACACAGAAGAGTCAAAGGACCTGGAGGTGGGGTAACAGGAGAACATTTCTTTTCATACTGGAGAATTTAGAGGAAGGTGTCATGATCTTTATAAAAAATATTTTACATGTTTAGCCAGATAGACATAAATAATGATATAAGTATAGATTTACATAGAGTACAGATCTCGACTGGCCTAAAATGCAAACCATTAACCATAGTTTAATGTGGATGGTGAGTTTATGTCTTTTTTGTAGTGTTCTTTCTATTTTTCTATGTTTTAAAATTTTTACTTTATTCATTTTGTTATGAATGTATGTAATCTTAAAGGCCCAGAAAGTACAATAAAAGGTGTACTAGCTCTATTCCCTCAGGGCTTTCGCATAAGAGACTCAAATACTTTGCTTCCATGATTGAAGTTCAAAGAGATAAGCAATTAATTTGGGGAAATCAGTAGTTCTAAAGGGAACTCCACTGTTGCAAACTCTGGAAAGGTTACCTGTGAAACAGACAGTCTGGAATTGCTTCAACGTGTATCGTTAGGAATTTAGAATATCCTGGAGGATTCTTAAATCTAGAAATTCTCTGGGGGCAGTTTCAAAGTGGGATGGCCCAAATCGATCTACGACCCTTTCCCTAAGCCTTTTTTGGGGCCAGGCTGTCCTTGTAAAAGTCCTCCAGGTCAGCACATGTCTGAGATCTCACCTCTCAGCCCAGATATTCCTAAGCCAAAGTAAAAACACTGACTGTCTTGGTGTGTGCTTTTGCTTCCAGGAGAGCAGGCGAGGGTAACTAACGGTCTCATGGCCAAGCCATCTAGTGCCTCCTGCCCCCCCCCCCCCATCAGAATTCCCTAGGATGGCAGGTTAGTTTAATAAATTCATCCGCTCAGTAACACTTGGCTAGTCTGTAAATGCCCTGTCACAGGGAAAATACATGACAAAAAATGCCTTGTCCATAAACTTCCACCTTGAGTCCAAGCCCTATAAATCAATTGTGCTTTCAACAGCCTCTTTTTAATCCATACCAGTCTTATGACGGGTCCTCTGCTTCTTAGTTCATTGAATATGAATTTCAGTGAGTGTCACTTATTTTATAGGGAAAAATGTTTTTCACTAGGAAGGAAATTCTTTTTATCTTACTAAACTTGGACATCATAGTTTAGACATTTCCATTCTCTAAAACATAAAACATCTAGTGCCTGGCCATTACCCTGACCACTAAATCAAAATGTTCTTCTAAGGTAGAATGTGTTAGTACTTAGAAAACTCATTAAGTCAGAAAGTATTCATTGAGCTCCTACAGCTTGAAAAGTACAGGGTTGGTCACTTAAGGAAATTGTCAATATGAGCCTAACTCCATTTCTTCAGGGAGTTACAAATATATTTATGAGAGAGAAGGTAATCAATGTGATAGGTTTTTCTTGAATTTAGCCATAAACTATTAATTTTGTACATATAGATTTTATGCCTGGTTTTTTCAAAGTGTAAATTCTGTAAGTTAAAATAATGACTGTCATTTCTGATAATGATATGTATACACTTTCTGTAATCTTTTATTTTTAAGTGTTATGAATGAATCTTACCAAGTATCATATTTATAAAAAAATATGAATATACCATCAGAGTTTCTGGCATGCAAAAGCTAGCATTAAAAACTAAAATCCAATTCTTCTAGGCCAAAGCGGTTGAACTGAGGTTACGGTCTCAGAAAATGGATTGGTTAGTCATTACATGTGGCTTTTCAAATTACGTAACTATCAACGTTTGCCAGGTATTATTTATCGAAGCTCCTAAGCACTCTCTAGTCAATATCTGGGGTGATAATTTCTAAATGAAAACATTTGACTGTGCGACTCCCCTGTTTACACGCTTTCATGGATTTGTACTGAGAGCAGGACGAAAAGAAATCCCCTCCCTGTAGTCTGTGGACTTCATCCCAGACCACACTGCCTCTCCCTCTTCATTCTAGCTACCTGGGCTCTCTTTGACAAAGATCTGCCACAGGCTCTTTGCACATAATGTTTTATATGCTTGGAAGACACCACTCTCCTTCTGTCATCTAGTTTGTTGCTGCTTACTCGTTTGCTCTCAGCTAAGATACCTTCTCCTCCAAGAACCTTTCTCTGACCACCCTGACTAGATGGTTCCTCCCTCATGTATCTTTTTGTCATACCACTATTCCTACTTGGAATTTCACATACCGACTGAGTTTGTTAATACAGGTCTTCTCCGCCAGAGAGGAAACTCAATGGGGACAGAACCTGTGTCTGATTGGTTCCCGCCATACCCAGACCCCGGCACAGAGCGCAGCACATGCAAGACATTCAAAGACCCTTGTTGAATGGATAACCCTTCCATCTCCTTAAACACACTGCGCTTACACGCTCTCCACCCTTACTCATGCCCTGTGTGTGTGCACCACTCTCTTCTTTTGGGCCTGCAGGCAACTGCCCAGGAGAAGGAATTTGAAGTGGCAGGTGATGGTCACAGTTGTGTCCGCGATGACGGTTCAAAGCCGCTAAGGGCTGGCTTGGCGGAAGTGATGTCATGCGACACCCATGGGTTTGGAAAGTGAGACACCTCTAGGGCTCCAAGGAAGCTTCTAATGTCCGGAACAAACTTCCCTTCCTGAGTCCGCTCTTCTTGCGGTTTATATCAATTCCCATTTTAATATATTTAGATCCCAACTGTATATCATTCAGGTTAAATTTCAAATGTTGCATCTGACCCAATCTATAACCTGGTGGCAAGGACTGTTCATATCTCCCCCCGCCCAAATTCACGTATTGAAACCCTAACCCCCAACGCGATGATATTAAGAGGTGGGGCCTTGGGAGGTGAATAGGTCACGAGGGTAGAGCTTTCACAGATGGGATTAGTATCCTTATTAAAAAGCGAGAGAGGGGCACGTCGTGGCTCAGTCGATTGAGCGCCTCTTGATTTCAGCTCGGATCATGATCTCAAGGTCTGTGAGTTCAAGCCCCGAGTCGGACCTCTGTGCCGACGGTGCTGAGCCTGTTTGAGATCCTCTTTCTCTCGCTCTCTCAAAATAAGTTTTTAAAAACTTAAAAAAAAAATAATTAAAAAGCTAGAGAGAATTCTTTTGTCCTTCTACCATGTGAGGGTACAGTGAACCAGTAAGTGGCCCATCACTGGAGGAGATCAACTCTGCCAGCACCTTTATTTCGGACTTTCCAGCTTCCAGAATGGTGAGAAGTAAGTGTTCATTATTTAGAACCCACCCAGCTTGTGGTATTTTTGTTACAGCGGCCCAAACGAACTAAGATACTTGTATAATATATATATTAAATATTATATAAAAAGTTCCTGAGTTCGAGCCCCGTGTCAGGCTCTGTGCTGACAGCTCAGAGCCTGGAGCCTGCTACACGTTCTGTCTCTCTCTCTCTCTCTCTCTCTGCCCCTCACCCCTCATGCTCTCTCTCTCTCTCTCTTCCTCTCTCTCTCAAAAATGAACATCTAAAAATTTTTAAATATATCAAATATTATATCAGATATTTAAGTAATTATATTAAAGCTCAGTGGCTTTATGGCAGGCAGCTGGAAACTCTCTTGAGAATCATCCTTAAAATCCTTTCAAAAACGATATGTTTTGGCAAATATTGTGTTATGGATAATAAAAGTCTTTGAGAAACACTCCATTTCTAAACACAAATCAAACATCTTCAATTCTATTAAGAGACTGTAAAAATCTCTTAGTTATACTAGAAATTTATTCTCTCAATATTTAATTGAGAGTCATTATAGGCAAAATAATTTTGACATATAGAGCTTTGTGTTGATGCTGTTTTGATAACTGTTTAACTGTTTATATGGTGTCTGTCTCCCAGAATATTTTTAATAAATAATCTGAAATTGATCTACCATGTGGTCGCTACATTTGGTTCAGGTGCCTCACAAATTCAAATTTAAAAGAAGTGATTACGTGATACACATGAGTCAGTAGGGCTTCTTGGGAAAGTTTTCAATGGAATGTCATTGGGTGGGGAATTGAGGGCATAAGGTATCCGTATAAGGTGTCTGCTTTTTAAAGGTATAGTTTTCTTTTGGGAAAATTTTTCAGTCAGTAGAAAGGATATTCCCTAAGGCCCTGAAGAGACAGGAGTTGATAAGAGGTCCTTTGAGACTCTGACACAACATGGAAGAACTTGTACTACCCACCACATAACTCCTAAATCCTGCGCTGAGATTGCTTCCCGGGATTCACAGAGTGGCTGTTCACAGTAATTATGGCTGAGGGAGGGCACCCCGGCTTCCGGTGGAGGTACCAATGCTGACTTTATGGAACAGCTTCTCCTGTTTGTGTTGTTGAAAGACTTTTTGCTAGGCTTCACCTACCACTATAAAAAATGAGAAATTCCAGGTCCAGTTTATGAATGCAATTAATGACAGGGATAATGACTCTGCTGGATTCAGAGTTCCCAAAGTACCTAGTGAGACCTTGATGCAAAGCAGAATTATTCTTGATTACAGGTACAATTGAGATCATCTTGACAGTATCTAATAAGGTAATGTCTAATAGGATACATCCAGAGGACATTTCCAAGATGGTCTTAATTATATAGAGAAAAGGAGACAAGAAGGGGAAGAGACAGGGAGAAAGAGGTTACTTCTGATCCCTGATTATTATGGAACTAACGATAATATTAAAATTTAATTTTGAAATGTACATGTGCTTTTTTATAAGATGAAAGGGAAACTTTAGTGCTTTTCAGATGAATTTCTCGAAGAAGAATTCAATGAAAATATGGAAGATAAATGTTCTGGACTAATTGGGTAAAATAAAATATATGCAACAGAATACGTCTCAAGAGTTCTGAAAGATATTCCAATACTTAGAAGCAAATATCCAGTGCCCTGCATGCATTTACAGTGTGAATAATTTCTTTACTGGGGAAGAATGTTTGATTTTTTAAGTTTATTTATTTATTTTGAGAAAGAGACAGAGCACAAGTAGGGGAAGGACAGAGAGAGAAGGGGAGAGAGAATTTCAAATGGAGCCCAACACGGGGCTCGAACTCACCAAATGAGAAATCACGACCTGAACCAAAATCAAGAGTTGCACACTTAACTGACTGAACCACCCAGATGCCCCAGAATGTTTGATTTTTATACCAATAGATTTTATAAATTTAAGGAATTTTTCGTACTTCTAAAATGTTAGAATTTTGTATAATTTGATTGCTTGAATCATTAGAAAATCAACTGAAACACAAAAATTATATCTATGATTCTTAAGAGACACTATTTTTTCCTACTGTGCACTGACATTTAACTTTATTTCATTCATGTAATTTGTCAATCTCCTTGCTTGTTTTCTCCTAATGTGTCCTTAATTATTGGGATCCTCTTTTAGGCCACATAATCATCAACAAGAGAAAATTCTCTCTAAAATCAAAAGTCCCACTCTTGAGGATCCCTAGTTGTCTGGTATATTCATGACACAACCATAGACAATAGCAGGATTTAAACATTGTAATACTTGTTTACATATCGGGGCTCTCCACATTAATTGGTCTGAAAGGCTCTTTGGGTCTAATAGATTCTGGTTTTATAGCGATAAACTGATCAAAAGCATGTTTAAGAGAGTCACCTGGCACACTTTTTCCTTATTCATATATTTTCTCATCGTGAGTGATAAATATCACAAAAAGGAAAAAGCATTATTTTACCATATATACTACCACATATTTCTAAGTCACTGTTCAGTACCTGCCATCCATCAGGTGCTATATTATGTTCTTTGCATAGAATATTTTATTGATTCTCACAAGAACCAAGAATATTAAGTATTGATAGGTCCATATTACAGATGAAAAAATGAAATCTGAGAAAGGCATTTTGACTACTTGCATCTCCACAAAACCAGAAGTAGTAATAGAACCAAAAGTAAAACTATGTTAGCCTGACTTCAAAAACTGTATTCTTCCAAATAAAACAGGTATTTTTTTTATATCTCCAGTGTATATGTAGGGAATTTATAGGAAAATATATACATTACAGAATAAATTTTCAGACTAAGATATATTTTATTTTTTAAAAAGTAGTGGACCTTTAATCTTACACAGCTAAATTACTGATTATATACTTGCTGACCTGACTTCAGCATTCAGAAAATTGTATCACAAGTTTTTTTGACTTCAAAGTCTTCTTGACATCTTTTTACTACAAAAAAATAAATAAAGTAAAATGATACATGTAACTGGCCAGTAAGATACTTAAATAATTATCCTCATTTATTTCAATAAGGTAATTCTCATAAAGTGCTCAATAGCTAACATAATTTAATTAAAACAAAATGTGGTCCCAAGGTTTAGCTGAATAGTTAGAAAATCTGGGTTTACTGATGTATTAGTTAGGAAAGACTGACTAGTATAAAAATGCTGATCAAAAATGTCAGTTATTTAACAAAGTAAAGGTTTAATTCCGGCATGTGTTGTAGTCCAATGTTAACCAGTAGGCGAAGATGAAGTCGTGGCTCTATCCCACAGAGTTACTCAGTGACCTCGGTTCCTTCTATTCAGCGATTGTGAAATCTTGGAACTTCCACACCAGAAGGTTCTACCTTTGTCCCAATAGTAAAGCAAAGAGGAATCAAAGAAGACCTTGTAAGATCTTTAGGGGTCAGCTATGGAAGCAATATAAATCACTTCCACACACATTACACTAACCAGAATTCAGTCCTATGGCCCCACCCTAACTTTAAGCAGGGCTGAGAAACAGTCTCCCTAAGCCCAGGAGGAAAATAAAAGCAGGTCTGGTGAACACATAGCTTTGTCTCTGCCCCAGCAAGCAAAATACATCATCATCAAAATCACAAGTGGGGACTAGAGTTTTGACAGTGACAATGAAACTCTGGGGAATAGACATAATGTAAGAGGTCTGCAAAAATTCCTCCCTTTAAGAAGAAACTCAGTCTTGGTTCCAAAATTATGAAATGAACCACCAAAGATTGTTCATGTATTTTAGCATTAGAAATATGTCTTACTGGTTTGCCTCTTTTGCAATGCCAGTGTAAGCAAAACCCAAGTGCTTTAATTATAATAGTAATTTTGTAGCAAATTTAAATAAAACTGGAGTGTTTCATAAATTCCCAAATTATGACATCATGTTAAGGCCCTATGAATTCACACCCTATTAAATGTGAAGATTATGAAATTAGACTCATTTTTAGGAATAAAGAAGTAGTTTTCCTGAAATTGTAAATTGTGTCACTGTTAAAAAGAAGAAAAAGACTAATGATACTATCTCATGCCCAAATATAGAAGCAGCGGTTGAAAAATTGTCTTCCTCCAACTTTGCCAATGATTCCTGAGATATATTACCACATCCTATTTACTGTCCTTGGCTTGATTTCAACTGGAGACTGCCAATTCCTTTTGAAACAGCCAGAAATTTGTGGCAATCTTATTACAAATGGTCTATTTTTTTCCTCATGGAAATATTTTACTTCCTATATTTTTCCATACTATGACTTTGAGAAGAATTTTGTTCCAAGATGGTGGCTGTTCGTCAGTTCTACCAATACCCTTAACCACTAAGCTCTCAGAAAATAATTTCTAGAAAGGAATTTGTAATGTTAGTACTGTTGACATTTTAAATTCAAATTCTAAATTTTATTCATCCATGCATTTACTCATTCACCCCAGAGTATTTTTGGCTTATCTTCTAGATGACAGGCACTGTGTTTAGTATGAGGAATCGAACCTCAACAGATCCTAACTTGCGACTCACATTCTTGTGGGGGAGACCTAAGTAATCAGATAAATAAAATCCTGACTGTGAAAAGTGTTATAAAAAACAAAAGTGGGGTTTCTGGGTCTTTATGTGTTAATAATTGAATCTTTAAAACAGAGAAAAGATTAGAAAACCTACTTTAAGATGGTTTAGGGTGGGGAACTCTTTATGGATTTGAAGTTTAAATGGAGACTTAAAGGAAAATCCACTCACATCAAAGGACAGGAAAAGAGTAAATTTGAAGGCCCCGAGATGGGAGAATTTAGTGTATGACTAGTGCAATGGGTCCAGTGGCTGGAAAAATAAAGGATTGGGAAGGAAAGCAAGGGCCAAGCCATGCAGAACCCTGTCAGTCATGGAAAGCCAAAGGTTTTAAGTGGGAAGCGTCTTGCAGTATCCTGCTCCTATGATAGGAGTTTCATTTTCAGATCATTTTTGTGGCTTCTTGGGAGAGTAGGTTGAAAGGGTAAAAGTTGAAACTGGGAGACCAATGTAATGAATAATCCAGACAAGACATCACTGTGGCTTGGATCCTGGTAAAGAGAGCAGAGACAGAAAAAAGCAGGTAAGGCTCTATACAGAAGCCCCAAGGCAGGCTGGTTGGTGGACCTGAGGGGTAAGAGAAGGGAGGGATCAAAGGTGAATCTTAGGTTCTTGGCTGGTAACTAAGCGTATGATGGCACCATTTACTGAGATGTGGTTGACTATGCCAAGAAGGTGTCTGGGAGGGTAAAATAACATATTGGGAAAAATTAAGCTATCATTTGAGATGTGTAAAAGTCATTCAATGTAAGCCTGGATCTAGGAGAGAAGTTTGGGTTGAAGTAGCATTTATATTATAGATGGCACCTACACATGGGAATGCTTGAGATCAACTAGGAAAGAGTGCATATGAGTAAGAAAAGAGTGCTTAGAATCTAGCTGGGAGACCTCAGTATGCAAAAGGTAAGTAGAGGAAAAGGCTTTACGCAGAGTCTATATCCACCTGGCAGTGACTGGCAAAAATGGATTCAAATCGGTGAAATTTTTCTCTCTCCAGAAATTGTCTCAACTGTGGATGCTTGAGAAAATAAAAGAGATGTAACCATGTGTCCCCACCAGATCTTTGGGTCAGGTTCTTTAATGCAAAAGTCATATAGAAAATGCTGTTTTAATGTTCATAACAGACTTCCTACCTAATGTATCTTATAATGTTCGTGTGTACTGAGATTTCCACAAAACCACTGCCATTTTTATTTAGTCTAGATGTAAAGCAGACAGCATGTCACATTACACATATTGCTAAAATTCCTGCAGCTTAATGTATACAGATTTGTGAATTTTGAATGATTTGAAGTTCATGAATATCTTGAGGTTGGTTTGTTTTGTCTTGTTCAAACCCTGGATTTCATGTTTTTGCAGTTTAATACATTTCTTGAGAGGAAAGAAATGTTTAGATTTCCAGCTACACATAAAATTGTCAGAGAAGGGGCGCCTGGGTGGCGCAGTCGGTTAAGCGTCCGACTTCAGCCAGGTCACGATCTCACGGTCCGTGAGTTCGAGCCCCGTGTCGGGCTCTGGGCTGATGGCTCAGAGCCTGGAGCCTGTTTCTGATTCTGTGTCTCCCTCTCTCTCTGCCCCTCCCCCATTCATGCTCTGTCTCTCTCTGTCCCAAAAATAAATAAAAAACGTGGAAAAAAAATTAAAAAAAAATTGTCAGAGAAGATAGAAGTTAAACATATAGAGAAACAAAGGTAACACATCTTGGCAAATATTAGGAAAGCCTTCAAATAGCCTAGGCAAATATAGTCAAAGTGTTTTACTGTTAATCAAAACTCTAGAGAAAGAAAGGTTAGCTTTTGGGAAAATTAATGAATATTGTGGGCTTAGACAAAACATAATTGCTAGGTGCTCTATTTTTTAGAAAAAAAATTTAACCAAATATTTTGATCAGTTATATAATAGTCATATCATATAGAGATAAAAATGCATAGACATTTTGATTTTTATTATTTTTATCTCTTATGCCATTTCTGTAATGAGCTGATTGTCTACACCGGTCAGGTTAACGGATGGGAAAACCAACACGCCCTTAAATGCCACAGACTGTTTTCAAACCCTTAAGTTGTCCTATCAATCCAATCCATTTGCATGTTTCTTACATGCCCCTTAAAAGGCCAATTTGCTTATATCCCTTTCTCCAAACCTATTTACTAGAGTCCTCATCTATTAGCTCAGTATTCAAGGCCTTCTACAATCTTGCCATATCTAACCTTAGATCTATTTCTCCCACTACCCATTATATTAGGAACGTCATCCCTGTGTTATGACTAATTTACTCATGGTTATTTATGTATTTCATGTAGCTCCTACCTGAAAATATGTTCTGTATATTTCTAACTCTACATTGTGATTACCTTATTGTGTCTTCTACTCAGTGTCATGTTTCCTTCTTTTATACAAGTGGAAGGCAAGATTGGGTTTTATGTTTCTCTGTCTCCCCTGCATTGCCTAGACAAGCAACATTTTAGAGAGTGTAGTTTATCAATAATTGTTTCTTGGTTAATGAGATGATTCATATGCAAGGTGCTTTTGATGAGAAGGATAAATAGACATGATCAGAAAGGTTAATGCAATTAGATTAATCTGCCTTAGAAACTCATGTCTTTGATATTGTTCCATACTAACCCCCACAAAGAAAAACACTGCTGTCAGCAGTCACCTCCTAGATTCCTTTTTTTTTTTTTCTCATATACTTATACGAGTAGAGATTTCTTTCTCAGTCCCTGGTGTTTTACAAACAGAACTGCCTAATGTGTGTGATATACATAAAAAGAATCTCATTTGAGGATTTAGTGACTTGGCAATCTTAGACGGATGGTTGACTTTCAGGAGATGTCTCTTTCTTCCTCCCTTCAGGTTTTCCGAATACATTTGTTTATGACTGAGCTCCTAGTGGCTAGGTATTAAGGGAGCCACCTAACCAAGAGGTGGACTGTGGAGCAGATGCTGTGGTGACCACCCAGATGCCCCACTAGGATGGAGAGACCTGATTATCTTAGCTGCTGGGACACTGGGTGCTAACATCTGACAGCGGAGTCCTGATGTGAAAATCTCCCTGGGTGGAAGGAAATCACTCCGTCCAATGTTATGTCTCCATCCAAGGGAAAGCCTGCATCTAAATGCGGATCAATGTAGGGATACAAAGGACTGTCCCCTGGTCTCAGGAAGAGGCAGCTCCGTAAGGGAGCTCAATTCTAGGGCTCCCTGAAGAATCACTTGAGGTCTGCGTTGCAAGTACATCGTGGTTCAGACTTGTCCCCTGCTTGCCCCTGATTTGTTTACTGCCTCACATGTATAATCCCCAAGACCAGTCCCCAATAAATAGGGAGCACTTAGATCTCCAATTTACACAGTGTTTCCAGGGAACCAAGCTAAGACGGCCTATATGCATAACAGGCATTAATAATAGCCTCTCCTCACTCTTGCTCTGGCATGGAGAGAGATTTGTATGTGTGATGTTCTGAGCCTTTCAGAACTCCGTGTCGTTTCTGTTTTCTACGATCTCCCTCAAATTTACTGGAATTAATCTCAGTATTTTAGGGATGTATTCAATGTTTCTTTAAGAAGTTATTTATGTTTCTTGTACCTTCAAAAAAGTAGCTAGGCTAGGCTTAAACGAGTAAGTATGGCTCTAGAACTCAGAAAACTTGGATTTTGGGTCCGGGCCTTGTATTTTTTTCAGTATTTGAGTTTTTCTGCAGCTCAGCATCTACACTTAAAAGTCAGTTTAATTGCATCCACCCTCCAGATATCTGATGACGTTCCAAATGAGATTAGCTGCATACGAACAAATGTGTAAATGAGAAATAGGTTCTCATTTATAAACATAATCCTATTTTTAAAAGAAAAATACCATTATTAAAAATAATAATCAGTGAAGTTTTCAAAATCATACCCTCATTAACCCCCTCTGATTTTTTTCATATGAATTTTCAAAATTGACTTAAATGTACATACCTTCAGACTTTAGACACTGTCTGTTCTAATTCTCCTTTTCCTGCATGAGGAAATGGAGGTACCGTACGGCTGAGAAGTTTATCTATTGCATGCCTAGAAAAAGATCCATAACTAGTACCTAGGGCTCCTCATTTTCTTAGTGCGTAATGGGTAATTTTTAATTTTTGAGAATGATAGAAATTTGCTCAAGTTACTTTTTGTATTTTTTAAATGTTTTATTTATTTTTGCGAGAAAGAAAGAGTGTGAGCAGGGGAGGAACAGAGAGAGAGGGGGACACAGAATCTGAAGCAGGCTCCAGGCTCTGAGCTGTCAGCACAGAGCCAGATGTGGGCTCAAACCCACAAACCGTGAGATCATGACCTGAGCCGAAGTCAGAAGCTTAACTGACTGAGCCACCCAGGTGCCCCTGCTCAAGTTACTTTTGACTTTCATCCCTACCTACCAGTATCTGCTGTTTCATAAGAAATTATTCCATTCTTTCCATTTTGAATAATTCAGCTTTCTTTCTTTTTGCTTTCTAATTTTCTCTTTTGATTTAAATATAGCCCGTTAAAATGAGCTTACATAGCTCATTGTTACCAAGAAGAGCCTACCAAAAAATATGAAATGGAGGTAGGACTAAATATAGACTTAATTCAGTAAACTGACATCTCAGCAAATAGTCTTTTTACCTCTGTAGACAAGTTTGTGCCTGTGTGTGTGTTTTAAAGAATGGCATTTTCACGTTGCCACAAAAGCACTCTATGTAAGAAAATAATTCACATGTGCCATGTAGGAGCAGGAGCTATGGGACCGGTTAGAGCTGACTTCTGTCTCTGATTTCTCCATTCCCATTATTCTGTTTGACATTTCTGAAGCCAGTTTTACATTTTAGTAGAGCCATAAATAACGGTGATAAGCTGGAAAGGCTGGAATATACAAGAATAGAGAAAAGAGATAAATAACATATATATGTTCTGTTACATTAAAGGGCAAGGGGGCATGCAGTGTTAGGTAAACCCAATTCCAAGCAGAACACACAGAGTGACCAGAAAAAAACACATGTCAGCCTCAAACCCTTCAATTCACTAGGGCGGGAGAGGTATTCCCAGACCTGAGGCTTCTCTCACAGTGTGCCGGCAGGGCCCTAAATTAATTGTGCTGCAGGCAAACTTAAGGTGACAAGGTATCTGTCCCCTGCCTGACTATACCTGTGGCAGCTCTTTCCCAAGCCTGTCCCTAAGGTAAGGTCACTGCATTGACCGACTTGGGTGAGAAGCAGCAGCCCCGTGCTCACAGCCACCTAGTTACGGTGCAGCCCTGCATTAGGTCTTGTAGAAAAAGAAAAGACAGGGGCGCCTGGGTGGCTCAGTCAGGTCATGATCTCACGGTTCGTAAGTTCGAGCCCAGCACTGGGCTCCTCGATGACGGCGTGGAACCTGCTTGGGAATCTCTCTGCCCCTCCCCCACTTGCACCTGCCTGTGAGCCCTCGCTCTCTCTGTCTCTCAAAATAAACTTAAAGAAAAAATTCCTTCAACTTTCACTCTTTATTTTTTCTTGCTTATTTTTGAGGAGTAGATATTTAAATGTTAGGTTTTCCTTTACCATGACAGTGCAGAATATACAGAGTTCATTGACAATTTATCAACTCAGCAAACACAGGCCCTTCTTTCAAATCTGGCTAAGAAAATGACTCTCTGTGGCTTCTGGTTAGGCTTGAAAGGCAGCAGGATCTTTGTCCCCAAACAGTATACAACAACTGAAGATTTTGAGACTATTCAATAGCCTATTCCCAAGAAGTGAGTGATTTCAGTGCAATTTGCTGTTTCCGAGTGAGAAATAATGGAAATCATAGATATAGCTAGAGGAAGGCTGGATGGAGGCTTCTGTTTCCTTGGAATCTAACAGTCTCACCTGAAAGTTGTCTACAAAGGGGCTGGAATCAAGGTGACAATTGATTTGCCAAAGGCCTGAGGTAGCAACCGACCAAGATAGCAGCAGTCACGAGGGACAGCCTGAGAGAATTCCTGTCTGATAAGAATGAGGATCTTACTGGTAAATCTGAAGACTAACTTGCCAGGATTTGAGAGTAGAAGCAAATGATTATAAGGATCACAGACAATACAGGGACTCTGCTTGAAACAAACAAACGAAACCCAAAAAAAACCACCACTACTTTCCTGCCTGAGTAATGCCAAGAATATTAAATCAGGAGCATCGACCACGCTGACATTCCTGTCCTGGTGGGTGGAAGGGGGCAGGGATTCAAGTTAGTGCTAAGCTATCCAGTGCATCTTCCCTGCACTGACCTCTGGGACCAGATGATTATATTCCCCCTTTTCTTTCCAATTCATCTTTCATCGCAAAGCCGTGTGACCCATCCTGTCAGTAAAACCAACCAAGATGGCTGGGAAGTAAGTGACCAGTCACTGCAAGCTGTCCCAAACCAAGGAAATTACATATTTCAACCACTGGTACTGATTTTTTTTTTCCTCCATGTCAAGCTATGCAGCTTAGCTGTCAGAGCAGTGAAGTGAAAATAAAATTAGGGGCCAAATGCCCAAGCCCTCAAGAAATGTCATGGAGAAGAAGCAAAAAACAAGTAAAAGGTTTACATTATCATGATTTTTTTTTTTGATGTTTAAATATATGGATTTTGTTATCAGTGTACTGAAAATGGAATCAGTGACCCATTGGACCAAATACTTATGTTTTAAGAAATGCCTCAAACTTTAAATAAAAACCCAATTTTCCTCTTTTGGATTAATTTTCTTGCAGATGTGTGACGCGACTTGGGAATCCACACCTAGCTGAAAAACACAGACAAGGGC
The DNA here is from genome assembly GCF_022837055.1 of Prionailurus viverrinus. Classification (NCBI taxonomy): domain Eukaryota; kingdom Metazoa; phylum Chordata; class Mammalia; order Carnivora; family Felidae; genus Prionailurus; species Prionailurus viverrinus. The sequence continues at coordinate 17,996,537 of NC_062564.1, forward strand.
AGGGCAGAACCTAATTTTCTTACCGTTCAGTGTTTATTGAACAGACAACATAGATTTCAAAAGAAACATGAACTTCTCTTTCGTATCCACTTCGGGGACAGAGAAATTGGATAAGGCAGAATTCAGAGTTTCCTCCAGTGACCACAAAATAGCATTTTAAAATCTTGTAGTGTTTTGCTTTTGCTGTTTTGGGTTTTTTTTTTTTTTCTTTTCCTTTTCAGGCTTGTGAATTTCTACGTAGCCCACCCCCACTACCTCCTTATTCCTGCATTTACTAGCGGCAAAGATACATTAAGTAGCTATGCAGCTGTAGGGAATTCACATCACCTGGCTGGGCCTTAGCTTTTTCTCTGTAAACTGAGGGAGTTCGATTAAATCATTTCCTGTTCCAGTGTTTGGGCCGATTTTCTGGGTCTATGTGGATTCGACGTTTGGATGCCCACCACCCCCCCACCCCCCAGTGAGGGGGTGGAATATCTTACTGTAGCCCAAAATACTACAGAATGGGTCACAGGCAAAGACAGCGTTCCCATCCATGTGTGGAGGCGAGCGTGCCTGGCAAATGCAGTCAAGAGTCCTTAGAACCCCTGCCCCTTTTCCCTTTCCTGTTTTCAGTTTCATATTCTATATATTTGCACTGCACTTTGGTGCACATAGAGAAAAGCAATTATCATTCCCAGGGATGATTAAGAAACAAAACTATGAAAAAGGATACTCATGCAAGAACCTTCACATCTTGGGAAGGAAAATATTCATATTGGATGTTGAGCTTATGTCAAATGGCTGAATATACAATTATGGGCAGGTTACTATCCCTGTTATAAATGATCTCCTTGTTATGATTCGAGTTTGTTGAATATTTTAATTTTTTTTTTTTTAGTGCTTATTTATTTTTGAGAGAGAGACACACAGAGTGCAAACAGGGGAGGAACAGAGAGAGAAAAACAGAATCTGAAGCAGGCTCCAGGCTCTGAGCTGTCAGCACAGAGCCCAACATTGGGCTCGAACTCACGAACCACGAGATCATGACCTGAGCTGAGGTTGGGCGCTTAACCGACGGAGCCACCCAGGCGCCCCTGTTGCATATTTTAAGATTTTAAATAACATTTTAATTGTTCTACAATAATTCTATTGCCTTTGGAAAACTACTTTTATTTATGCATAACCTCTGTTTTTTAGTAAAATTAAGCTGTGCTCATGTTAGGATGAATTACAAGATTTACAGGGTATATTAGTTTCTCAGGGCTGCCGTAACAAATTGCCACAAACCAGCTGATTTAAAATGAGAGAAATTTATCTCCTCACAGTTCTGGAGGCCAGAAGTTCGATACTGTCAGCAGAGCTGCCCTGCCTCTGAGGATGTTTGGAGAGATTCCTTGCTTGACTCTCTCCTAGTTTCCAGTACTTGTCTTACAATCCTCACCTCTCTTGGCTTGTCTAAGCATTACTACAATCTCTGTCTCTGTCTTCCATTTTCTGGTCTCTTAACAGGACACCCATCATTGGATTTACAGCTCACCCTAATCCAGAATGATCTCATCTTGAGATCTTTACCTTACTCATATGCAAAGGCCCTGACTTTAAATAAGGCCACATTCTGAGATCTCAGATGGACATAGCTTTTGGGGGGCACCATGTATCTTTGTAAGTTTGGGCTCTTAGAGCAAATTACCACAGACTGAATGGCGTCAACAACCAACATTTAGTTCTCACAGTTTTGGAGGCTGGAAGTCCAGGATCAAGCTGTCGACGGATCCAGGGTCTGGTGAGAACCCACTTCCTGGCTTACTGATGGCCATCTTATTGTTCCCTCCTCAGGTGGCAGAGAGCAGAGACCGGAAGCAAGCTGTAAAATGGCTCTTATAAAGGCACCAGCCCCATTCCTGAGGCTCCACCCTGATGACTTAATTACCACCTCCTGATAGCATCACATTGCAGATTGGGCTTTCAGCCTACGGCTTTTGGAGGGACAGAGACACTCAGTCCATAATGCCCTTCACCCCACCACGTGAGGGAGGTCATGGAACTCAAGTGAAGGGGCAGCTGCCAGGCCTCAGAAGCCAGTGGAAACAGCAACTGGGAAGTTCATTCTGTCAGTCATTGTCCCTCTCCCTCTGTGGCTGCCTGGATCCTAATTCTGCTTCTCCTTGTGCCTGAGCTTCAAGCATCATTCTCTGTAGCCTGGCTCTCTCTATGGCGGAAGAATATCCTGCAGGTCTTGGACTCATATGCCTTTAGTTCAAGGGGCCCATAGAGAGTGATTAACTTCTCAGTCTCCATTCTAAATTCCTACCATAAAAAACAAAACAAAAACCACAATAACCTCATGATCCAGTTTAGCTCAAGCCTCTATCATGAATCTCTTCAGCTACAGTCAGGAGAAAGATCAGGTAAGTGAGGTCTTGGACAGGAAAAGCATTGAATAAAGTCATAATAAACTGAAGATTATTAGTAAATAAGAAGTTTTTATACTATTTCCTCTGTTGATTGAGAAACCACTGAAGTTTTTAAAACGATTCCCCAAATACCTCAGAGCCATCTAAAATAGCTTCTAGGTTTAGATTTGCCAGACACATATGATCTATGTCATAAAGTGTCAATTTTAGTGTTCTTTTATCACAGTAGCACCTGCCGGGACTGTCAGGGGAGTGTATGCTTACTTTCTTGGAAAATATTCAAGAAAACTCCAAGCTGTATTGCCCGTAATTAGGACAACAGGCTAGGCTTTGGTCTGACGGCTTGAGTTCTGTGATGTTTTCTCAATATACGCAGGGCAAGTGATCTATAGGGCCTGTGAGATACAAGCTCTCTGCTGAAGAGAGGTCACTGCATGGCAATAATGGACAAACGGACCCTGAAAGGACAGTGTTTATGTGCTTGGAGGTAAAGTGGCGGTGGGAATAGCGCATGTGTTTACGGGCATGACGGGAAGAATACTCAGAAGACTTTAATGGTAAGTAGAGGGAAATCAAGAGTGATATACTGGGGTTGGAATCTGAAAAACCTCAGGGAGACAGGGTGAAAATACAATGACCACAATTAAGGTCTCCTTTTCTTGACAAATAGTGAGGTCTCAGAAGTGTGGGGAGCTGAGCTTCAGACACGACATGCCAACTCATATGGATGTGAGGCAGCTACTACTTCTGGTACAGCTTCCACGTCTCAGAGACATTAGGTACTGTAGTGTGCAATGAGCTACTAGAGAAGCCCGAAAAGGAAAAGTGCCACAGGTTCAAATGTCAGAAGATAGAACTGGCCGGTATGACATAAGAAATTGGCTGGTGTGCGAAAAGCAGCGTTGTTGATTTTATGTACCAACTGCTGAAATAATGCTGGATGTGTTGACTGAACTCATCAGGAATAAAAGGTGATAAGAAAAGCTATCCTATTATTGAGAGAGGCCTAGAAGTGAAAGACAGAGCGACTGGTATGGGCTATAGAGTAAATAGGATGACTTCACAATTGATTACAATATGTTAATTTCCTGAATAAATTTTTATGAGTGATGTCCATATGACCATTATAGGATATGGATGGAATTGTGCCCCTGTCTCCAAATTCCTACATTGAAGCCCTAACCTTCTTGTGACTCTATTTGGAGATGGAGCTTTTAGGAAGTAATGAAGATGAAATGAGGTCATAAGGGTGGAGCTCTAATCTCGATTGGTGGCTTTATAAGAAGAGAGACATTTCCATGTGCATGCACAGAAGAAAGGCCATATAAGGACACAGCTATTTGTAAGCCAGGAAGACGGGTCCCACCAGACACCAACCCTGCAGGACCTTGATCTGGGACTTCTCAGCTTCTAGAACTATGGGAAAGTAAATTTCTGTTGGTTAAGCCACCCAGTCTATGGCATTTTGTTATAGCAGCCCAAGAAGACCGATACATATAGCCATAATCATGACTGCACATACATATAAGTTTACCTGATTTTTCTTTAGGCTATGAAATTACCCTGACCAAATGCTTCTATTTGCAGTAAAGATATCACCTACTATAATTTTCTTTTTGGACGAGTATAGTATTTTGTGGATAACTGGATTTTTGATCAGACAAAGGTCAGAGCCAAACTGCCTGTACCATGGCAGAGTAAGAGATGAGTAGAGGCTGGAGCTTGGGAAATGGAACACTGTGAAATTAGAGATAGAAATCGGGAGCACCAGGCTGACAGCTCTTCATCCTCCTTCTAGATGCACATGGAGACTTGCTGGTCGCTGGTTCCCATCAGGAATCAAGAGGGGCACCGTGTCTGCCCATCCATGTATCAATTTTTAGCATACTCCTTTTTCCTGAATGAATATGCAAGACTGTCAAACAGGAAGAAACTGATGTGCTCCGGTCTACAAGACTCCACCTGCTGTGGACTGTGTCTACATCTTTGGCTAAATATATCAGAAACTCAATCTAATTTTGTGGTAATTGTTTATTGGTAGTTTCCTCCCGCTGAATTCTGGGGCCACCTTACATAATACATCTTTCAATTCCTTTTTCCATCCTGGGTTCTATGCTGGGGCCAAACAAGCATCATGTTAATACAGATAGGCACTTTTCGGAGAAGAGTGAAATATTTGTTTTGAATTAAAATCTGGAGGTATTCATTTCTAAAGCTCCCTCTTAGTAAAGACATAGGAGGAAAATGGGGACAGCCCAGGTGAATGATAGAAGGGCTGGTAGGCATCGTAGACTTGGGGCATATGAGAAGTTTGAGAATAAGGGACAAATGAACAAATTTGTAAAACTACCTTCGGGATGTTAGCAATCAAAGAGCTTAAAAGGGAATGTTTAAAACATTCTGCCACTAGAAACTTGAGTAGAACACAACTTACTGAAAAAATTGATTTGGGATGACTCAATTTGCATCTTCTATTTGTGATTTGTATACTGAAAATATTTGCCAGATTCTTATCTGCTATAGAGTGAACGTGCTTTTCTTCAAGCATGCATTTTTACTTGCCTTTAACTGAGTTATTTTTCTAGCACTGATTCAAACTGATCCACTCGGTTTTTACTGTTTGATCCAGTAATGGTTAATACATAGGATTGCTTGAGTGCCTTTCTAATTGTATACTAATTCCTGAAATCCTTACAACAATCACAGAAGGTCTGCATTACTGTTTCACAGTCAGGGACACTGAAGCTTGGAGAAGTTAAGGAACTTGCCTAACGTCAGACACAAGTAGTAAGAATAGTAAAACCAGGATGTGAATGTGGATAGCCCAAGTCCAGATTGCTTCCTCTTCGCTACTTTATCAAAACAACTAGCATTGCCCATTGAAACTGTACAGGGTATCCTAGAATTTGCAACTTCCATTCAGGATGCCACATTTATTTTTCTCATATTCTGAATTTTTAGCCATCTAATCATTTCTATACATCAGTGCATTCCTGTAATAAATAATGTCATTGCAGCATCGAGGCATGAAAACTGAATGTACTACCTTGAACCACTCAAATTTGGCTAGTGAGTAGAACAGTAGTACAGCTATTTCTCCTTTTTCTTTTCTTTTTTTTTAAATATTTGACAGAGAATGAGGGTGGGGAGGAACAGAGAGAGAAGTAGAGAGAGAATCCCAAGTAGGTTTCACACTGTCAGGGCAGAGCCCAACATGGGGCTCGATCTCATGCATGGTGAGATCATGACCTGAGCTGAAATCAAGAGTCGGACCCTTAATTGACTGAGCCACCCAGGTGCCCCTCTCCTTTCTCTTTTGACACTCTAGCACAGTACTTTATGGTATAAGATGATGTCAGTGTTGGCATAGGTCCAACTCACAGATTGTCTTAACTTTTCTTGAATGCTCTTTAATGCTTCAACATTGGCTAGAATGCATATAAGCAAAGTGACGCTACTGGGCCACCATTAGGAGAGGGCTGGAAGTGTGGGAAAGCAGACATGTATGTGAGATGTACACCAAGAATGAGAAGCCCAGGGTCATAGTAGACATCTGGGTGGAAGCTTGCTTTAGCTACCAGAGATTGTAAGAAGGCAACTCTTAGAATGGAAGCCTGTTGTGCCTATTACACGAACTGCAAACATAGTCTGGGGTCAGAAGTTCTGGTCGGTGGGCCAGCTGTGGGATACTCTCAGGAGAGAGTGGTATTATCAGCTCTGGGCTTGCAGCAGGGCCCAGGGAGTCTTGTCAGTCTAAATCTCATCTTCAGAGATCTCAAGTGGATTCCAGCACCAGTTAGAACTCAGAGTTCCTGGTAATAAAAAATGAAATGATTCAGAGACTGGACTTGTTGCTAGACCACAGTCTACTCTGGGTCCACCCGCTCATTCTTCTCCTCCAGTATGTCAAGCAGGCCCAGTGTATCTTAAACAACAGGATCTGGGTTCAGAACAATTTCCCTTGTGCTTGATCTTCAGATGACATACTTCTTTATGAACCAGAAACGTCGTTTGGCATCTTCAGCCACGTGGACATAAGAGGTACAGATGTACAGTGGATTTGAGGTGAGGCCATATAATATGGCTTCGCAGTTTTGTTTCCTGGTTATTCATGTTTTCAAGGTTGCCACCAGAATGCCTATCCAGGGAACAAAAAGAGGGTGTCGAGGAAGAAATGACAGTGACAAATCCCTATAAAAGTCTAAATTCACTGATAATCCAATGGGAGAAAAGACATTATCAGCTGCATACATTAACACATTATTAAAACACCCACTCAGGTTTTGAAATATCCATTTAAAATAACTTAATTAAAACCCAGCTGTAAAACTTTCCACACTAACAATGAGACATCTATTTTATTATCATTCTGCATGTCAGTGGCCTTTAAATTTTGAAGATGAAGTGCAGTGCCTTTTAAAAGGAGAGCCAAAAGGGAAAACCTACATAAAATCCATTATGGTCTCAAAGATATTTTTTCCTAGATTTGAGAACATGAATTCCAGTCATCCCCTGGAATATGGGAAAAACAGAAAGCACTCTAAGTACAGGACATCTGTTAGTGTTTGTCTTGTTCGGAGAAATATTAGTCTTCAGCACATTAAGCAATTAAACTGGAAATTTTGAATTGATAGTGTAAAACTGTCCTAAAAATTAGGAAAAAATACGTATTCGCATGTTGTTTTATAATATGCCGTCCAATTATAATTTTTTGAAGTATTCATTTATAAACAACTTATTGAGCCTTGTGGAAACCCTAAGAAATGTAGTAATGTGAATTTAAAGCCAGGTTTTCAGAAAGCCACCTTTAATTTTGTACTTTTGGCCAAAGTCCTCTTTCAGCAAATACAAGGGTGAACCGGGGCTCACACTGTGATGCTGATGCCTTTGTTCCTGGCTCACAGAGCACTTGGTACTCCTGGTCCCCTGCTGGCCACAGTCCTGGGTTTGGTCCAGCATCCACACATGTGATTTGCTGTTGCTTCCGTCTTGGAAACCCACGCCCGTCCCAGCTGACAGGAATGGCTAGTTTTTCCAAGGTTCCTCTCAGATTCCATTACATTGTAGTCACCTTTAGATTTCTTTAGAATCTGTGTTTCAGGACCTCCGAAATAAGAATATAATTTCATACCCCAAAATAAAGTACTACCAGTGGCTATCCTACCTAAACGCCCACAGACAGGATAGATGTCAGGCTATTTACCTTTGTCATTGTCATTCTGGAGACGAAGCTGTCACAGCCATTGCTAGAATTAACAAGTGACTGGAAGGATTATAAACAAGCTCTGAAAAGAAGAACCTATACTGTTAATATTAATGTTAACACAAATTGAGAGATTATGAGCTTCTCACGGCAGAATGTCACTAACACATTTGTTGATTTCTACCTTCCCCCAAACAAATTTTTCCTTACAGGATCTATTTGTAATATGTGAGTGCACAAGAACTTCAATGTTTACACGTTGGAAAATTGAGGTTTTAGAATTAAAGGTGCCATGTGGCTTTTCACCAGGCTTTCCCCTTACTCGAAAACACTTGAGTTTTTCCCGTTTTCTATATTACCAAACCCAGATTCCTCTATCTGGGGGTCAGTCAATGCCTTCCCCAATCGGGCACCATCCAATCCACCAGAAGATATACTCTTGAGTTTCCTATGTACGCACTGCAGTTAAGCCCTCCTTCTCTTCATCTATGCTAACCTTAACCAAACTTGAGGCAACTCTGTCAATCCAAAGATTAGTCTCTTGAATATCTAGGTCCTGGCACACTCAACACCCTAATTTAGCACTGAATTTGGTACCTAGGTATACACTACATCCATTTGTAGCATGATGCTATTTAATTATTTTCCATGCCTCACTCTACTTGTTTCAACTGTTTTGGAGGCACGAAACAACGAAATAATGAAGTCCAAAAGCAATCAAATGCCATTTTCTGGGTCAGACACCGAGTGGGTTGGGATGCTTAAGAGTGAGAGTAACTCTAGAACCAGCTGCTTGCCAACAAGGATAGTAAGAGCAGCCCCTCCCTCACCAATAGCTCCTACAGATCCTGCAGCTGTCAACCCAACTGAGAGGCAGTTTCTGCTGCTGTGACCCTGGCTGGGAAATAAGGGCTGAGAAAGTAAAGAGAGGAACAGCAATCTATAATCAACTCAGGACTTTCCGTTGTTATAATCTCATCACTCAAGGAGTTATTTTTAAAATATAGTTGAATGGAATTAAGTCTGGCACTTATTTTCAACCCAGATTGGGGGGGGGGAAAAAAAGCAAAAATTCATGAAATACAAATCTAAGATTACTTTTTTTTTTAATTGTATTTTCTTCCTGGAATTGGCAGACCAAAAGCTATAATAAAATGTTTATAGGATTTTAATATATTAAACTGTAAGTCAAATGCATTCATTTGAAATGCATTTATTGTAATTTTTTATAGTTTTATAAAGTTAAGCATATACTGTATGTCTCTATATTTATACAGATTTCTTGAATAGATCTCTCCAGCAGACATCACCCGTTAAACTTTTATATATCTTAATCTCCAGTGAGAAATACCAAAGTGAAATAGGTCATTTCTTTCCATGGTGGAGCTGCTGGCTGATTCCAAGCTGTGACCAAATGATCTCTCTTTGAGGCCAGAGGAGAAATATGAACATGGTCTTATTTTTCCTTGTGTATTTTCAAGAGTTTATTAATAATTCTACTTTAATGATCATGAGAGTTAACTTTTAGGACCGCTTATTTCATGCAAAAAAAAAAAAAAACTAAGAGAAGAGGTCTTTATCTCTTCAAGACGATATAACTTTGTGGAATTTTTAAAAATCTTAAAGGACAAATGTGTGTTTGGAAAGAAAAATGGACACTGACTTGGAAGCTTATAGTTAAAACACCTCCAGTTACCTTTATATAATCTATACTCTGAAGACAGGAAATGTGTTCCAACTGTTTTAACTTTTAATTGAAGCCAATTTGTATTTTCCCGCTCAGTCATTAATTCAGTTTGTTAGAACAAAATTCTTTTTGTTTTAAACAAAGTGAAACATAAACAACCCAGAGACTTCCCAAAGAAAATTAAAGAGTGCTACAAGATCCTTATACATTATTCTAAATATTTATTGATTCTGACTCTGTATCCTGCAATGTGCCAAACTCTTTGCATGAATCATCTCATTTAATCTTCATGGAAATCATAGGAAATAAATACAATTATCATCACCATTTTATGAGGAAAGGACTAAAGTTTAGAGGGTTTAAATTGCCTAAAGTCATAGAATTTTGGCAGATCCAGAATTCACACCTGGACCTTCTGACTCCATGGCTAAAGCCTTAAGTCACTATTCTATTTTGCCTCCAAGACAAAAGTAAGCCTTATCTTTGAGCTTATTTTAAGCTGAAGATGAGAATCTTTTTGAGAGCAACAGTTATATAATGATAGCCCAGAAAGAAGCCTAAGATTTTGTACCCAATTTGTACCCATGCTTGGGTTTTTTTGTTTTGTTTGTTTGTGTTTTTGCCATACCAAGCAAACCTCTGACACCCGCTTAGTGTCCTACAATTCAACTCAGTCTGACACTCATTACCTGGAGACAGTGTCAGACCCCACAGGTTAAGGGCTCAGTCCTACAAGACTGCCTCCAGCCCCTGCAAATGCCAACTGCAAATCCACATTGTCACCTGTGATTCTGATGACTAGGCTATAGGTTGGAGTTTCCCACAACCTCCTCCATGGGTTTGGTTAATTAGCCAGAGTTGCTTACAGAACCCAGAAGTGCAGTTTACTGACTAGGCAACTGGTTTATCATAAAAGAATATAACTCAGGAACAGCCAAGTAGAAAAGACGCACAGGGCAAGGAATGGAGCAAGGTCATACAGTAAAATGCTCTCTTAAAGTACCACTCTCCACAAGTCTCCATGCGTTCCCTAACCCAGAATCTCTACAAACTCTATCCTTTTTGAGTTTTTATGGAGGCTTCATTACATGGGCACTGTTGATTAAATCATTGGCCATTGGCAACTGATTCTACCTGCTGTCCTCTCCTATCCCTGGAACTCAGGAGGTGGGACTGAAAGTTCCAACCCTCCAATCACAAGGTTGGTCCTCCTGGTCACCAGCCCCCAACCTTAGGTGTGTCCAAAAGTTACTTCATTAACATAACAAATGCCCTTTACTGCTCTTATCACTTAAGAAATTCCAAACACTTTAGGAGTTCTGTGCCAGAAAAGGAATCAAAGACCAAATATATATCTTTGTTATGAATCACAATATTACAAAGCCCCAGGCCTTGTATTTTTGATTGCAGGGAAATTTTTCCCCTAAGAGAGGATGAGACGCAGCTGGGTAAAGACTTCACACAGTCCCCTTTCTCCAGCACATAGTCCTAGTGGTCTGCTTGCTTTAGACTAGGATATCTTTGGGGACTGGGGTGTCTCTTGCTGAGCTTACTGACCTTGGGGGTCAAAGTATGTGCACTAGTCTGTTCATTTCTCTTCATCTTTAACTCCATGGGGAGGTAGGAGGACTCAGGCTATTTTTCAAACTTCTTGGATCTTTAGTATCCTCAAGCAATGAGCAGTCATCTCTGTGTGTTTCCCAGAGTTGATGTAATGACATGTTTGAAGACTTTTTGAAAACAAAACAAAATGCTATCCAAACATTGGTTTTCTTTGATATTCCATTAAATTGAGGGTATAAGGATAAAGCAGTTACAATAGACCATCAAATATGGCTCATGAAAAATATTTCTTAAAATGAGAAAATTTAACAGACACACTTTAATCTTTAAATGGCTTAAATATGGATCATGGCAACATATCGGTGCGATCACTTGTTTTTGTGTAATCGCTCGTAGGATGATCTAAGTGGGAATATATTTTATTTTATTTTTAATGTTTATTTATGTTTGAGAGAGAGAGGGAGAGCAAGAGACCTAGCACATGAGCCAGGGAGGGATAGAGAGAGAGAGGGAGACACAGAATCTGAGGCAGGCTCCAGGCTCTGAGCTGTCAGCACAGAGCCCAACACCAGGCTCAACCTCATGAGCTGCAAGATCATGACCTGAGCCAAAGTCAGACACTTAACTGACTGAGCCATCCAGGCGCCCTCTGGGTGGGAATATTTCAGATGAAGAATTAACTTGTGTTGCCAAATACACTACCAGGAATTTTGGAGTTTGCTAATGAAGGTGGGAATGTGTGGTTGGTAGAACTCTGGAACAGCAGGTGGAAGGAAGGAAAGACAGGCTGGGCAGGATGGCAGGATCCCTGACCACTGGTAACAAAACATCCTTTAATAGAGACTGGTTACTACATATACAGGAAAAGTAGTCTTTTTTTTATTAAAAAAATTTTTTTAATGTTTATTTATTTTTGAGAGAGACAGAGAGAGACAGAGCACGAGCAAGAAAGGAGCAAAGAGAGAGGGAGACACAGAATCTCAAACAGGCTCCAGGCTCTGAGCTGTCAGCACAGAGCCCGATGAGGGGCTCGAACTCACAAACCATGAGATCATGACCTGAGCCACCTGGGCACCCCAGAAAAGTAGTCTTTTATTTTGTTCTAAACATTCTCAGTAAAACACAAAAGGAGACACCACACTTGCCTTGTGTTTCCAGGACTTTGGGGAAAGCAGGAAGCGGGCAGAACTCCGGAGTCGGACTGATCAATAGCCAAGCCAGCAGAGGCCCAAGGGTGAGCCCAGGGCAGTGGTCACTGCCCAGGTAAGAGTGGGAAGACAGGTGAAGATGGACTCTCAAGCGGATAATAGAAAACCAATCCTATTTTCAAGTCCTGGAGGAAGAGGCTCCACCAAAGAGAAGTGAAACAAACATTCTGTTACATGTAGGGTAGATCTTTAGTCGCAGTACATTAAAGGGAAGGGGCCATGCGTACAGATGGCCTCACATTACACTTATTTCAGGGCCTTTATCATGCCTGTGTGGCATTTTCAGCCTCCCTGTTTGTAGTGACTCACACTTAAGCACAGATGCTTCCTCAGTATCTCTAGGGCTGTTTCTGGTAACAGTTGCCAATACCGTCTCTAAAGTGCCATCAAGAAGTTGTTCTTTAAGTGCACCTGCAAGTGTGGGCCCCACTTCTGGTTGCCCTAGTGGTGATGGCTTTCTCTCTCTTACCCGGGAAGATTCTGCCACCCTCAGTCCTCTGCTCTGAGCATTTTCACTCTCCAGTGCCACCCGCAGTGACTTTAGATGTAGCCCTGTGGTCTTGGGACAGGAAGATGTGACTTTCAGGCTGAGCACAACCTGGAAAACTGACAGACTTTGTCACTTGCTGTGGTACTTGGGCAAACTTCTCCAATTTCATCTACACCAACCACACTGTGGGCTCGGGCTGCCCAAGTTACAGCAGTTGTTTTTGGTACCTCTTCCAGGCACTCAGCTCTGCTTGTTTTCAGAAAAGGGATCCTCTTTTCCCCCAGTCTTTGTATACTTGTGTCTTTGGTTCTTTCACCTTCTGAGGGATTGCCTTCTCTGGATTATCTTTCTATATCACTATCCTAAAATAGCTTTTTCTTTCCTTTTTCTTTTTTTTTTTAGTGTGGATCTTTCATATATGGCTTTTGTATATGTTGAGGTATGTTTTATATATGTTGAGGTATGTTCCCTCTGTCCCTACTTTGTTGAGGGTTTTTATCAAGAATGGATGCTGTACTCTGTAAAATGCTTTTTCTGCATCTATTGAGAGGATCATACGGTTCTTATCCTTTCTTTCATTAGTGTGGTGTATCACATTGATTGGTTTGCAATTATTGAACAACACTTGGAGTCCAAGACTAAATCCCGCTTGACTGTGAATAATTCTTTTGGAAAAGAGTACAGGGGTTCCTCAAAAAGTTAAAAATAGAACCACCTTACAACTCAGCCATTGCACTACTTGGTACATACCCAAAGGATACAAAAATACTGACTCGAAGGGACCCACGCACGCCAATGTTTATAGCAGCATTATCAACAATAGTCAAATTATGGACAGAGCTCAAATGGACATCCACTGATGAATGCATAAAGAAGATGTGCTATATATATGTATGTATAGTGGAACGGAATATTGTTCACCCATCAAAAAGAATGAAATCTTGCCATTTGCAATGACACGGATGAAGCTAGAGTGGATCGTGCTAAGTGAAATACGTCAATCAGAGAAACACAAACGCCATATGATTTCACCCATATGTGGAATTTAAGAAACAAAACAGATGAACATAGGGGAAAGAGAAAAATAAGAAGGAAGCAAACCATAAGAGACTCTTAACAATAGAGAACAAACTGAGGGTTGATGGAGGGAGGAGGTGGGTGAGAGATAGGCTAGATGGGTGATGGGTATTAAGGAGGGCACTAGTTGGGATATACAACTACTGGATGTTGTATATAAGTGATGAATCACTGAATTCTACTCCTGAAACCAATATTATACTATATGTTACCCAAAATTTAAATAAAAACTTGAAATAAATAGGTAGGTAGGTAGGCAGGTAGGTAGATAGCTTTTTTTCCTACCACTGTATTTTCTAGTTTGTGTGTGTGTGTGTGTGGTAAAATACACATGTAAAATTTACCATCATAACCATGATTCAGTATACAGCTGAGTGGCATTGTATACATTCACACTGTTGGCAATCTTCACCATCACCCATCTTTAGAAAAGCTTTGTCTCCCCCAACTGAAACTCTGTTCTCATTCAACACTAACCCTCCATGCCTTGTCCTCCCCGCCCCCTGAAGACCCTGGTAACCACCATTCTGCTTTCTAACTCCATGAAACCAACTATTGTAGGTTTGAGGTACCTACCACTTTTTATCTCACCACCTGACTTTCTGTCTGCATTCACACATCACAAATTGAAGTTCTTTTCTTAGTTTATTGCTTTAGAGTTTATCACCCATATGATCTACTGAAATGTAAGTGATTTGAGGTCAGGAATCTTATTTTTCTTATTTGCCATGATATCCCCAGACATTCAGCAGTGCTTGCCATGTGGTAAATGCTCAATAAATACTTATTAGATTCATGAGTAAGTAAACACACTCCTGGTCTTTAAGTTCTTTGGGTTTTTCTGCTTTGTGATTATATTCCTAAAATATGTGAGCTATGGTTAGTCTCCTCATTTTGAGAACGTGTTCTAAATGAGACAAATTATTCAAATGAAAATAATTCACAAAAGAATCAAAGTTACGTAACAGAGCAAGAGAGATCATGCAATAGATAGCTGAGGTTTTTGAAAACATATATGACATATAGTTCTGTTTTCTGTTTCTTGAGGAAAAGTTTGTTAACCAAAAACAAAAACTTACTCCTAGAGCTGATAAAACTGGACTAGCAAATGCATTTTTCACAAGCTTACAATATGACTTCAGGATGGATATTATCAATAATTAATCAAAGTTCTGACATTATTTAGTAGTAGCCAGAGAAAGGCCATTGTCTTTTTCTGGGCCAGAAAATTCTTCTACATATTTCCATTTTACTTTTTAAAAATTTGTTTTGACTCCTAGTGATCAATGAAATTCAGTTTGAATACATACAGTAACAGAGATGCCACAGTGCCTATTCCTTTTTATTTTGGCTTTTCTTTTATCCAAATAACTTGGCCTTTCTTTGGACCAAGTTATTCAATAAGTGAAAGTCAATTAGTACACCAAAAAAGGAAAAACATTACATTAAAATGTTTCTGAATCATAACAAGTACAAAAAAAAAAAAAAACCCATGAAAATAAGTATGGAAGGCCTGATGGATTTTCTTTCAGATTTAGTGCATCTGTCTGCCTTTCTCTTTTGGGGCAATAGTTGTATAAAAAGTGGACAGTCACAATTATTAATGATCAAATAAAAAGAATACGTTTTTAAAAGTAAATCTCATGTCCTTAAACCATCACGAACCATTCACCACCATAGGAGTCTCCTACAGGAATTTCTATTCCACAAGCTAATTGTTGGAGCATTTCATAACAACGAACATGTACAGGGCAGACTCATGACTGAGGATATAATCTTATCAGCTGAGGGTGTCAGGGAAGCATTTTTCACCCCTGTTATTACACAATGACTACCCTATTAGCATGACAATTCTTTTTTACCAATTTCCCCAATTTCAGGCACTGCTTGTATTTAAACATCTTTAAACTAAATCAATAATATCTATACTTAAGAATATTTAACTCATTGGGGTGCCTGGGTGACTCAGCCAATTAAGCAACCAACTGTTGATTTCAGCTCAGGTCATGATCTCATGGCTTGTGGGATCTAACTTCATACAGGCTCCATGCTGACGGCGCAGGGCCTGCTTGGGATTCTCTCTCTTCCTCTCTCTCTGCCCCTTCCCTGCTTCTGCGCTCTCTCTCTTTCTCTCTCTCAAAATAAATAAATAAACATTGAAAAAAAAAGACTATTTAACTCATTGACAACCTTATTAAAATTGATTCATTTTTGAAATATGATCATTTGTATTTAGAAAAGAGTTCTTTTGGGGAGGAGCCAAGATGGCAGAACAACATGGAAGCTTTTTGTGTGTCTCGTGTCCATGAAATACAGCCAGACCAACACTAAACCATCCTACACACTTAGAAAACTGATTGAAAGATTAACACAACAATCTGCACAACCTGAACCACAGAATTCAGCAGGTACATGACACAAAGAGCTGAACTTGGGGAGCAAGAAGCCCCGAAAAAAAGAGAAAAAACTCATTTTTATTTTCAGTTTTCATTAAAAATATCTGTCTTTAATTTTTATTACTATATTTTTTACATTTGTGTAAATTTTTTCAAATTTGACTTTACTTCCATCATTTTATTTTAGTCTACTTCAGTGTACTCACGTTTTCAAATTTTCAATTTCCTTTTTATTCTTTTTCTTTTTTTCTTTTTCATTTCTTTTCTTTTTCTTGAGGCAGAAAGAGAAAAACTTCATTTTTACTTCAATTTCTTTTAAAAATATTTTTATTTAATTTTTATTACTATATTTTTTTGCTTTTATGTAAATTTTCTCTAATTCTATCTTACTCCCGTCATTTTATTTCAGTCTACTACAGGGTATTCACTTTTTCAAATTTTCAAACGATTTCTTTTTTTTGTCTTTTCTTTTTTCTTTTTTTAATCTTTTTTCTTTTTCATTTCTTTTCTTTTTTCTTAAATACAGAAAACGAAAAAATTCATATTTCTTTTTAATTTTTATTAAAAATATTTTTCTATAATTTTTCTTACTATATTCTCTACTTTTGCGTATTTGAGTCTACTTTAGTGTATTCATTTTTTCAAATTCTCAAACTATTTCCTTTTTTTCTCTCCCCCCCCCTTTTTTTTTTGTTTCTCTAATCTGTCAACTCACTTTCTATACCCAGACCAAAACACACCTAGGATCTAGCATCATCTATTCAATTTTTGTGTGGGTGTGTTTTTAATTTTTAATTTAAATATTTTTTTAATTTTAATTTTTTTTAATTTCCATCTTTCTACCTCATTAATTCCTTTTCTCCCTTCAGAATGACAAAATGAAGGAATTCACCCCAAAAGAAAGAGCACGAAGAAACAACAGCCAGGGATTTAACCAACACAGACACAAGCAAAAGAGCACAATTTAAGAATCAGAGAAATCAGTGACTCATTAAAAAGGAACAACATCAGAATCATAGGGGTCCCAGAGGACAAAGAGAGAGAAATAGGGGTAGAAGGGTTATGTGAGCAAATAATAGCAGAAAACTTTCCTAACCTGGGGAAAGACACAGACAGCAAAATCCAGGAAGCACAGAGGACCCCCATTAGATTCAACAAAAACTGACCATCAACAGGCATATCATAGTCAAATTCACAAAATACTCAGGCAAGAAGAGAATCATGAAAGCAGCAAGGGAAAAAAAGTTCCTAACTTACAAGGGAAGACAGATCAGGTTTGCAGCAGACCTATCCACAGAAACCTGGCAGGTCAGAAAGGAGTGGCGGGATATATTCAGTGTGCTGAATCAGAAAAATATGCAGCCAAGAATTTTTTATCCAGCAAGGCTGTCATTCAAAATAGAGAGATAAAAATTTTCCCAGACAAACAAAAATTAAAAGAGTTTGTGACCACTAAACCAGCCCTGCAAGAAATTTTAAGGGGGACTCTCTGAGGGGAGAAAAAAATGAAAAAAAAAAAAATATATATATATAAATACCAAAAGCAACAAAAGATTAGAAAGGACCAGAGAACACCACCAGAAACTCCAACTCTACAAGCATCATAATGGCGATACATTCATATCTTTCAGTACTCACCCTAAATGTCAATGGACACAATGCTCCAATCAAAAGACATTGGGTAACAGAATGGATAAGAAAACAAGACCCATCTATATGCTGTTTACAAGAGACCCACTTTAGACCTAAAGACACCTATAGATTGAAAACAAGGGGATGGAGAACCATCTATCATGCTAATGGTCAACAAAAGAAAGCCAGAGTAGCCATACTTATATCAGACAATCTAGACTTGAAAATAAAGACTGTATCAAGAGATGCAGAAGGGCATTATATCATAAACAAGGGGTCTATAGACCAAGAAGACCTAACAATTGTAAACATTTATGCGCCAAATGTGGGAGGACACAAATATAGAAATCAATTAATCACAAACATAAAGAAACTCATCGATAGTAATACCATAATAGTAGGAGACTTCAACATCCCACTCACAGCAATGGACAGATCATCTAGTCAAACAATCCACAAGGAAACGATGACTTTGAAGAACACATTGGACCAGATGGACTTAACAGATATATTCAGAACATTTCATCCTAAAGCACCAGAATATACATTCTTCTCCAGTGCACATGGAACGTTCTCCAGAATAGACCATATACTGGGACACAAATCAGCCCTAAGTAAGTACAAAAAGATCGAGATCATACGGTGCATATTTTCAGACCACAGTGCTATGAAACTCGAAATCAACCACAAGAAAAAATTTGGAAAGGTAACAAATATTTGGAGACTGAAGAACATCCTACTAAAGAATGAATGGGCTAACCAAGCAGTTAAAGAAGAAATTAAAAAGTATATGGAAGTCAATGACAATGATAGCACCACAACCCAAAACCTCTGGGATGCAGCAAAAGCGGTGATAAGAGAAAAGTATATAGCAATCCAGGCCTTCCTAAAGAAAGAAGAAAGATCTCAGATACACAACCTAACCTTATGCCTTAAGGAGCTGGAAAAAGAACAGCAAATAAAACCCAAAACCAGCAGAAGACAGGAAATAATAAAGATTAGAGCAGTAATTAATGCTATCAAAACCAAAAAAACAGTAGAACAGATCAATGAAACCAGAAGCTGGTTCTTTGAAAGAATTAACAAAATTGACAAACCACTAGCCCATTTAACCAAGAAGAAAAACAAAAACACCCAAATAAGTAAAATCAAGAATGAAAGAGGAGAGATCACAACCAACACAGCAGAAATAAAAACAATAATAAGAGAATATTATGAGCAATTATATGCCAATAAAATTGCAAGCTGGAAGAAATGGACAAATTCCTAGAAACATATACACTACCAAAACTGAAACAGGAAGAAATAGAAAATTTGAAGAGACCCATAACCAGTAAGGAAATCGAATTAGTAATCACAAATCTCCCAAAAAACAAGAGTCCAGGGCCAGATGGCTTTCCAGGGGAATTCTACCAAACGTTTAAGGAAGAGTTAACACCTATTCTCTTGGAACTGTTCCAAAAAATAGAAATGGAAGGAACACTTCCAAACTCTTTCTATGAAGCCAGCATTACCCTGATTCCAAAACCAGACAGAGACTGCACTAAAAAGGAGAACTATAGACCAATCTCCCTGATGAACATGGATGCAAAAATCCTCAACAAGATATTGGGCAACTGGATCCAACAATACATTAAAGAAATTATTCACCACGACCAAGTGGGATTTATACCTGGGATGCAGGGCTGGTTCAATATCTGCAAAACAATTAACATTATTCATCACATCAATAAAAGAAAGGACAAGAACCATATGATCCTCTCAATAGATGCAGAGAAAGCATTTGACAAAATGCAGCATCCTTTCTTGATAAAAACCCTCAAGAAAGTAGGGATAGAAGGAGCATACCTCGAGATGATAAAAGCCATATACGAGTGACCCAACGCTAATATCATCCTCAACGGGGAAAAACTGAGAGCTTACCCCCTAAGGTCAGGAACAAGACAGGGACGTCCACTCTCACCACTGTTATTCAATATAGTATTAAAGACTTAGCCTCTGCAATCAGACAACACAAAGAAATAAAAGGCATCCAAATCGGCCAGGAGGAGGTCAAACTTTCACTCTTCGCAGATGACATGATACTCTATACGGAAACCCCAAAAGATTCCACCAAAAAACTGCTAGAACTGATTCATGAATTCAGCAAAGTTTCAGGATATAAAATCAACGCACAGAAATCAGTTGCATTCCTATACACTAACAATGAAGTGACAGAAAGAGAAATCAAGGAATTGATCCCATTTACAGTTGCATCAAAAACCATAAAATACCTAGGAATAAATCTAACCAAAGAGGTGAAAAATCTATACACTGAAAACTATAGAAAGCTGATGAAAGAAATGGAAGAAGACACAAAGAAATGGAAAAAGATTCCATGCTCCTGACAGGAAGGACAAATATTGTTAAAATGTCGATACTACCCAAAGCAATCTACATATTCAACGCAATCCCTATCAAAGTAACACCAGCATTCTTCACAGAGCTAGAACAAATAATCGTAAAATTTGTATGGAACCAGAAAAGACCCCAAATAGCCAGAGCAATCTTGAAAAAGAAAACCAAAGCAGAAGGTATCACAATCCCAGACTTCAAGCTATACTACAAAGCTGTCATCATCAAGACAGTATGGTGCTGGCACAAGAACAGACACTCAGATAAGATCAATGGAATAGAATAGAGAACCCAGAAATGGACCTACAGACATATGGCCAACTCATCTTTGACAAAGCAGGAAAGAATATTCAATGGAATAAAGGCAGTCTCTTCAGCAAGTGGTGATGGGAAAACTGGACAGCGACATGCAGAAGAATGAACCTAGACCACTTTCTTACACATACACAAAAATAAACTCAAAGTGGATGAAAGACCTCAGTGTAAGACAGGAAGACATCAAAATCCTCCAGGAGAAAGCAGGCAAAAACCTCTTTGATCTTGGCCGCTGCAACTTCTTACTCAACACGTCTCTGGAGGCAAGGGAAACAAAAGCAAAAATGAACTACTGGGACCTCCTTAAAATAAAAAGCTTCTGCACAGAGAAGGAAACAATCAGCAAAACTAAAAGGCAACAGACAGAATGGGAGAAGATATTTGCAAATGACATATCAGATCAAGGGTTAGTATCCGAAATCTACAAAGAACTTATCAAACTCAACACCCAAAAAACCAATAATCCAGTGAAGAAATGGGCAAAAGACATGAATAGACACTTCTCCAAAGAAGACCTCCAGATGGCCAACTGACACATGAACAAATGCTCAACATCACTCATCATCAGGGAAATACAAATAAAAACCACACTGAGATACCACCTCACACCGGTCAGAATGGCTAATGTTAACAACTCAGGCAAGAGCAGATGTTGGTGAAGATGTGGAGAAACAGGATCTCTTTTGCATTGTTGGTGGGAATGCAAGCTGCTGCAACCACTCTGGAAAACAGTATGGAGGTTCCTCAAAAAACTAAAAATAGAACTACCCAGCAATTGCCCTACTAGGCATTTATCCAAGGGATAGAGATGTGCTGTTTTGAAGGGACACATGCACCCCCATGTTTATAGCAGCACTATCAACAATAGCCAAAGTATGGAAACAGCCCAAATGTCCATCGATGGATAAATAAAGAAAATGTGATATATATATATATATATATATATACATACATATATATACATATATATATGTATAACTAATCAAATATCTTAATATATTTTTAAATTGCATGACCCTACATAAATGTTAATTATATTTACTTATACTTGAAGTGGTAAAGTGGGCAAAAGTAAATGAGTGATCTTAGAATATATATTTATTCCATTTTAACAGTTTAATGTGAGTACTTCTAGGTTAATCACAAAAATATACAAAATTTTATCTATTTGGCCTAAAAGGCAGTCATTTTAATAGCAGAAAAAATTAAATTTCCCGGCACTATAAGGGTGGCTCCAGTCTTTTTAACTAATTTTGTAAGTTATGAGCCTTGATATTTTTCCTTAAAGAACCAGTTTTAGAAGTATCAAGTGAGTTTAGGTGATGAATAATTTTCAAGTAGCACAAGGAGTTCTAAGAGCTAAGTGGCTTTTTTTTTATTGTCCTAATAAGAAAGTAGAAATAAAATTGATACCCAGAGAGAATCTTCTGGTCCTTGCTATGTAATTTCTTTCTACTGTTTGAGTGTCATAATCCCAACTAAGATTCCAATAGGCTTGGGTTAGGTTGAACAACTGT
This sequence comes from Prionailurus viverrinus, assembly GCF_022837055.1. Classification (NCBI taxonomy): domain Eukaryota; kingdom Metazoa; phylum Chordata; class Mammalia; order Carnivora; family Felidae; genus Prionailurus; species Prionailurus viverrinus. The sequence continues at coordinate 18,018,415 of NC_062564.1, forward strand.
GCTGGTTTTAGCACTAAATGTCCAACATCCAAGGAAACTCTTCCACGCCAGACAAATCTAGATGGTTGTTCACCCTAATCTGACGTTGGAGGCACTCAACTCCATGCCTCATTTACTATAGTCTTGGCAAGTTTATTTTAAGAACACCTTTTCTTACCACTTGCCACCTTCTTCCTGACACACACTTCTCTTATGCTTTTGGTATTCTTTGTTTAAACAAAATACCTCAGTGTGGCATTCCACTTAGGAAGCAATCTGTGGCAAGTAACAGCCTTATTTCCAACAGCCACATCAAAACTTACTCTTTGCTGTAGGACCTCGCTCTCTGTGAGGGGACTGCAAATTGGCAAATTAAGCTGTGCTAGTTAAAGATAATGCATGGTAATCATTTGTATTTCGGGAGAAACTAGCTTAGTACAAAGAAGTACCTACTCCACGGTAGGCATACTGAGAAAAAATAAAAGCACTCTAAATGAATGTATAGGAAACAAAAGACTGAATTGAATGGGTGCTAGGATTTTAAACCATGGCATAAGAGGCCTGAAACAGGAGTTATTTTATATAATTAGATATACACAGAGGCCAAATTAACGATAGCACCCTTCCACAGAACCTGGAGATATTTTTAAAGTAGAACATCACCTTTCTTGACTGCATGACAGTAGAGGGAAAAAAACAGATTCTTTTGTATTGTGTTCATTTATCTTTTTTCTTCTTCTTCTCCTTTTTTTTTTTTAACCAGCTAGGTTTAGCATTTGGTGTTATGGTTTGTATGGGAGTCTTGAGTAGAATACATTGTCTGCGTTGTACAATTTGACTTAATCTAAACATCTCTCCCTTTCTCATCATATATTAGAAAAGTACATTAAAAAAACAGGTAATCGGGGCACCTGGGTGGCTCAGTGGGTTAAACTTCTGACTTCGGCTCAGGTCATGATCTCACGGTTTGTGAGTCCAAGCCCCGTGTCAGGCTCTGTGCAGATAGCTCAGAGCCTGGCGCCTGCTTCAGATTCTGTGTCTCCCCCTCTCTCTGCCCCTCCCCTGCTCATGCTGTCTCTCTCTCTGTCTCTCAATAATAAGTAAACATTAGAAATTTTTTTTAAAAACAGGTAATAGAGACTATGTCAGGTTTTAAGTGTTAGCTTTGTTCCCCAGAAAGTTCAGATGTGTTTGGTCATGTACACGAAACCAACAAAAATGTTCACTGTAACATTTTTCTAGGGGCACAAGTCACGTCTTACTTAGGGCAGTGAGTCCATGAGAGAGATCTTGCTTGTATGGTTTTCTCTCTCCACTTTCTCCCTGCCTTACCCACATCAGAGAATGTGTTAGAGCTCTTAAAATCAGGGCCAGGCACAGAATATACAGAAAAACTATATTACTACAGCTCTGTGAGAACTTAGGCGCTCAGGGCAGCCTGTAAAGGGTCGCCAATGCCATGCTATATAACCAAATGTGGTGCGGGGATTGGATCCGGTAAAAGTAAAATCTGTGATTAAGGGAACCGCAAGGTCAATACCTGGAACAAGAATGGGACTCCTGAATGGTGAGGACCGTTGGCCACATCATAAACAAATTAGGAAAAGCCATTGCTACTATTCATGTAACCTCTGAAGGACACAGCCGTGGCTTTGTCAGCTTCTTTCTCAGTTTTGTTACAGACACTCAAAATATCAGCACTACCTAGAAAATGTTGACTTATAACTATTTATAGGGATATTTTATTTTTATTTATTTATTTTTTTTTTAATTTTTTTTTCAACGTTTTTTATTTTTATTTTTGGGACAGAGAGAGACAGAGCATGAACGGGGGAGGGGCAGAGAGAGAGGGAGACACAGAATCAGAAACAGGCTCCAGGCTCCGAGCCATCAGCCCAGAGCCTGACGCGGGGCTCGAACTCACGGACCGCGAGATCGTGACCTGGCTGAAGTCGGACGCTTTACCAACTGCACCACCCAGGCGCCCCTAGAGGGATATTTTAAATGTACTTAGATGTATAGCCTGTGAAAACATAGATAATGAGTATATAATGCATTATACATATAATATATAATATACACAATATATTAGACATGTGTATTTAATCTGCCTGGTCTTCTGATTAGGGGAATTTAACCCATAGAAAGAAATTACCATTAGCATCACAGTGCTATTCAGAGGGTGTCATTCAAGTTGAGAAATAATCCTATACTTACAAAATGGAAAAGTGCTTCATGCGCTACAGTTGTTAGAATAAGCAAACAAAAATTGTCAAACATTGGGGCACCTGGGTGGCTCAACTAGTTAAGCAGTTAAGCATCCAACCCTTCATTTCAGCTCAGATCAGGATCTCACAGTTTCTGAGTTTGAGCCCAATGGTGGGCTCCACACTGACTGCGTGGAGGAAGCTGCTTGGGATTCTCTGTCCCTGTCTCTGTCTCTGTCTCTGTCTCTCTCTGTCCTTCCCCCAGTTCATGTTCTCACGCTTTCTCTCTCTCAGAAACAAATAAATAAACATTTAAAAAGTTGTCAAACATCAGGGGCACCTGGGTGGCTCAGTCGGTTGAGCGTCTGACTTCGGCTCAGGTCATAATCTCACTGTTTGTGGGTTCGAGCCCCGCATCAGGCTCTGTGCTGACTGCTTGCTCAGACCTTGCAGCCTGCTTCAGATTCTGTGTCTCCTTCTCTCTCTGCCTCCCCCTGCTCACGCTTTGTCTCACTATGTTTCTCAAAAATAAATAAATGTAAAAAAAAATTTTTTTTACAGTTGTCAAACATCAAAACTCCAAAATGCTATCCTTCATCCATTGTTAATTTCTGTTACAAATTTACTTTCATTGTTACTTCAATTGGGCATTTAACCACTTTTAAATTCTAAAATCTGTATGGAACCACAAAAGATCCTAAATAGCCAAAGCAATCCTGAAAAAGAAAACCAAAACTGTATCACAAAGCCGTAGTCATCAAGACAGTATGGTACTGGCACAAAAACAGGCACATAGATCAATAGAACAGAATAGAAAACCCAGAAGCAGAGCCACAGGAAATAATATCCAAAGGCAAAAAGACATCTCTTCAACCAATGGTGTTGGGAGAACTGGACAGAGACATGCAGAATGAAACTGAACCACTTGCTTAAACCACACACAAAAATAAACTCAAAATGGGTGAAAGACCTAAATGTGAGATAGGAACAATAAAAATCCTAGAAGAGGACACAGGACAAGAGGACACCTCTCTGACCTTGGCCAGAGCAACTTCTTACTAGACACGTCACCAGAGGCCAGGGAAACAAAAGCAAAAATGAACTATTGAGACTTCATCAAGATAAAAACTTCTGCACAGCAAAGGAAACAATCAACAAACAAAAAGGCAGCCTACGGAATGGGAGAAGATATTTCCAAATGACATAGCCGATCAAGGATTTGTATCCAAAATCTATAAAGAACTTATCAAACTCAACACCCAGAAGACAAATAATCCGTTAAGAAATGGACAGAAGACATGAATAGACATTTTGCCAAAGACATCTAGAGGGCTAACAGACATATGAAAAGATGTTCAACATCACTCCTCATTAGGGAAATGCAAATCAAAACCACAATGAGTTAACATTCACACCTGTCAGAATGGCTAAAATGAACAACACAGGAAACAGCAGGTGTTGGCGAGGATGCAGAGAAAGGGGAGCTGTGTTGCACTGTTGGTGGGAATGCAAACTGGTGCAACAACTCTGGAAAACAGTATGGAAGTTCCTCAAAAAGTTAAAAATAGAACTACCCTGCGATCCAGCAATTGCGCTACTGGGTATTTACCCAAAGGATACCCCAATGTTTACAGCAGCATTATCAAAAATAGCCAAACTATGGAAAGAGCCCAAATGTCTATCAACTGATAAATGGATAAAGAAGATGTGGTATATATTTATGTGTGTGTACATATACAAATATATACACACATACACATACACACACACACACACACACACACACACACTGAAATGTTACTCAGCCATCAAAAATAATGAAGTCTTGCCATTTGCAATGATACGGATGGAGATAGAGTGTATTATGCCAAGCGAAATTAGTCAGAGTAAGACAAATTTCATATGATTACAACCAAAACATATGATTTCAAAACAGATGAACATAATGGAAGGGAAAAAAGAGAAAGAGGGAAACAAACAAACCATAAGAAACTCTTAACTATAGAGAAAAAACTGAGGGTTGCTGGAGGGGAGACGGGTGGGGGTGGGCTAAACGGGTGCTGGGCATTAAGGGGGACAGTTGTTAACAATAAGCCCTGGGTGTTATATGTAAGTGATAAATCACCAAATTTTGCTCCTGAAACCAATATTGCACTATATGCTAACTAACTAGAATGTAAATAAAAATTTTAAAAATTAGTTTTATATCAAGCTTCTCTGGGGAGAAAAATGAATGGTACAGAGGTAAAATATAATCCTCGACAGAATCAGCCATCTAATCCATTTTAGATTTTAGGAGAAGTTGAGAAGTTACTCCTTTTCAGAACATGCCAAATGAAATTTAGTAACTCAGATATTGTACAGCAGTACAAAATTGAGTGCTAACGTTTACATCTGATAGCCTTCAACACACACACACAACTATGCCCGTGTATGGGAGGTACATGGGGTAATAACACACAAATGCTATCAAATATAAAGTCTTTCCCATATTCAAAACTGCATTCAACTTTATTTTACCTATTGCTTTGAACAAAGACTCCACTGAAATAGGATGGGGCAGGATGATGGCAGTCTCTTGGGAACCATCTTCATAGAGCATCCTGTTTATTACCTGGTACCTTGTTCTCTTTGTCCCACACATTGATTTTGTGTTGATTCCCCTCCTTCCACCCCCCAGGATTTCTCTTTAGGTAGAGATGCTAAGTTTCTAAGTCGGAAATGTCAAGACTTATTCCTTTAGGCTATCAACTGGTAAGCACGTATTAGAGAACACGGGCAAGCGACGGTTTCATCATGAGGGCCATGGTGTGAATTTCCAAGTAAGTCTGCTTTCAAAATACTGCCCCGAAAAATGCCACATTACCCTCTTACGTCCCCTGCCCCATCCATATAGCCACCTTGCCTCATTCAACACCAACCCTCTCCACTCTTCTTACGAAGCCATAGTAAATAGAGGAGACGCTAATGCAAGCAGGAAGAGGCTTGTGTAAAGACACCTGAATAAATGCAGGGATAAATCCAAGAGAGACTTGCTGCTCACCTAGCTCCGAGTAGGATTACTTGAGCTACTTAACATATCACCATCCTGCAGACATTATGGTAGAATCACAAAACCTTACTGTTTTATTGCCTTTTGACTAAATGATTCATTCATCCAGTTGCTACTATTTTAAAATACACTCTTCCATATTAATGCCTTCCCTTGCCACAAGCAGATTGCATGAGAGAATACAAAATTGTGGGAATAATTTCTCATCACATATACCAATCTGTGAGAGTTTTCTTCCAGGCATGTTGCTGAGGGTTCTACAAAATTGGTATATAATTATAAATGTAGTAAAAGAATATCTCTCTGTACATCTTTGAAGGGAATTATGCAAGAGAGGTCAGCTCATTAAATTTCATCTAGCCAGAGGGAATCCTAGCTTAAAAAGGGGAGAAGTGATTTTTGCAAATCAGGAAAAATGGTGACGATGTATGGCTCACAGACACTTCATTATTTGAAAAACAAACATAACACAAGAGGTCAAAGGCTACTGAGTTTATCTATATAGGATAACTACATTCCATGTTATGTGTGAATAATGAAACAACTAGTCAGAACTCCTACGCTGAGATAAACACTGCCTGAAAAAAGCCTGGGATTTCCATAGGATTGAGTTGCGCCCACTTACCTGATTATAAGTACTATATTCAGAGATGTATCGAACACATCAGTTAAGTCAGCCCTGTGCTGTACACGTATGAGACATGAAGATACCCCTTCTTCTTGCTAAGAGTTTGCAGGGTCGTTGGCAACCAACAAAGCCTACAATTGCCCCTAGAACAGGGCATGTGCCCCTTCCTGTTTCGATTTCTTTCTAGAACTATGAATACCTTCTGTTTTCTAGGGAGCTTTTTGTAGTACATATGAGTGCCGGTGGCCCAGGGGAGAAGGAGAGAAGAGCTTATCTATTTGGCTTTATATCTTATGTTAAATCAGGTCTATTGATTTCATCAAGCCTGAGAAATTAATCATTCCACAGCTGTTAATGAATTTAAAAAGATATGCCATGTTGTTACCAAAATTATGGCTGCATTTCTTGACTAGTAAGGGCTGTTTCAGGATACAACTTACAAAGTGATATGAATTTGTGTTTTGGAAGACAAATATATCTCTCATGGATGGTTAGGGGTGGACAATTGGGGATTGCTGCAGAGACAGGCCTGAGAGAGAGGCTGACCCATGAGCGGATGGTGACTGATAAGGGGTCGCTCTTTCCCTGCTCAACCTCTGTTTGCGTGCACTAGCCTTTTCCACCCACTCCTGTGCCTGGGATCGCGCTCCCTAATAAAAGAGTCACATGTGCCACCACGCCCTTTGTTTATCGGGACTCAAGACGACGATAATAAAAAATGTTTTTGGACTTTGCACTGTGGTCTGGGGGAGTGAACAGCTGAAGTGAATCAGAATGAGCAGAGCCAAATTTTGTATGTCATGCTTGGTGTGGTGATTAAATTCTTCTCTTTCATACCGAAAGTTTCTTATCTGGGTCATGTGAAAACTGAATATATCTTCCCACATAGATGGGGACATTTATAACGTTTGCCTGGCGGCCTGCCCACCCTTGATTGCAAAAGGAAGTAAAAGCTCCGGAGAGAATCACGGAAGATGACAAGAAATTTTACAAGAGAAAGAGAAAGGATTGATTGAGAAATAATATTCTCCTCAAAACTCAGCACCACCAAAAACATCAAGGTTTTCAGGAAAGCCGGTTAAAAGCACAAACCCAGTTTCCCAGACTCAGAGCAGACTCCTTGAGAGACTTCAGCCTCCCCCGGCTACGGGCGGAGATTCGGGTGCAAGAGAGTAACCCGATTGTGTAACGCTGCTCTGGAGGGCTTTGGGGAGAGCTCCACGCACATGCAGAGATGTGTCAGCGAAGTGTGAGGGGAGGCCTTGCACTTCCTGGCTCAGCAGACTTCCCTTAAACAGGACAGTCAGGCAAGGATGAGCCCTCTGAAACCAGCAGTGGCTTCAGCCAGACAGCCTGCCTGGCAAGTGCTCCATACACCTGTGACTGTGCCGTGTCTGTTACAGACGCCGTCAGTGCGCCCGTCCCGGATTTCTCAGAGAACAGCGGCTGGAATTTAAAGATCCTAATAATGTCGTTAGACAGACAGACACTAAAGGGCTCCTTTCTGGCAAAGCAGTATAAACCGATGGGGGCATCACGATAACTTTAAAATACCTGACTGGGGTTAGAAAATCTTATGGCCAATTGCTTCTAAAATGAGTCCTTGTGACTATTTGCCCCTGGGAGTGTGTGTGAATGTGCTAAGTGTCCTGAGTACAGGGTAGGTCAGTTACTGTAGTGGCGGTCTGCATTGTCCAACGAAAACAGTTTGACTGTTTCAACTTCCGAGATTCGAAAGATGCTCAAAGGAAAATTTCCACATAGCCTCGGTATTTCTCAGGTCATCAGCCGAGGTCCATTGCAGCAAGGTCTCCTTAGCAGAGAAGAAGGGAGAAGAAGCCATCTTATAGGATGATGACACATAACCTCCCACAACAGTGGCCAGAGCCAGCATGAGCACACACAATGGTTCAGTACAGTTGCGTTGGGTGTGCTGATAGATGCTGAATATCAGAAAAGTTAGATGGCAATCGTTTTTTTCCCCCTTCCTTCATATGTGTGAAAAGAGTAGCTGATTTTTGTTTGATGACAGATAAGGATGCATATTTGAGACAAGAAAAACATGGCTTGATAGGTGAGACAAGGTTAATAGGCAATACTAAGATATTGAACAGAAGTTTAAACTTTATGTATTCCAAACTGCCTAAGCCATTTTAGGGGTTTTATTTTATCAGTGTTACAAAGATGAATGGCTGTTTTCACATTTTCCCACGTCAGATCAATATTGTATCAAGAATTTATTTGGTAATGCTTAGCTGCCCTCGAAGGGTTATTGAGAAGAATAACAAAACTGATGCTTGCAAACTCGTTTTGTAAAAATATATGTAGTATACTCGTGTTGGTTGTTGTTACTGCTGTTACAGTAATAGTTTTGATTTCATTCCAATCTTAAGGGGGAAATTGCAGAATATGAATTGCAGTTACTTTTAATAGTCTAACAACCATTTGTTATGTTAGAGGAATCCCTCTTCAATCTCATTCTACTCAGTCTCGCTATTAAATACTTGGTAAATTGAGTTGAGAGTGTGCTAATTGGATTTGTGGACAATCTAGAGCCAAGAATAAATGCTTTAGGAGAGGATTAAAGTATAATAGGATTCTGATAAACTTTAGGAAATAGGCCAAATGTCCACCAAATGAGATTTCCTAAAGATGTCTACAAAGGCCCAAAGCAGAAAATAAAATACCTAAAATAACAAAACGCCTTCCTCTCCAGAGCCTTATTGTGCACACGCAAAGGTACTGAACTTTTATTCTTCTGGCTCTTCTTTTGCTCTCAATTCAAGTATGCTGCTTTTTCATTTCTCCTCTTTGTTTCTTCCATGTCTCTGTTGCTCCCATGCCAGATTTTCTCCATTGTTCCTCCTTACCTTGCTTGACTTCAACTTTGGTTCTGCGTTGATTATATTCATTTAATGAAGGATTGCATTGGCTATTTCAAGGAACTGTCATACGGTTCTGAAGTTAGGGATGCGAGAACTCATGGAAATTTTCGTGGAAGCTTTCCATGCATCACGTGGTCAGGAGAGGAGCAGACCGTAAGACTTACTCCAGAGACAGGGAGGGAGAGGCTGCCTAGCCATTTTCTTCACGTGTATCTTTAACATCAGGATCTTAACCATTACGAGTGTCAATTCTTGAATCATCTTATGTTTTTCCACAGCCCAAGATCATCATTTTTCTTTAAGTTACTTGAGACACTTTGGTCACAAACCTTGATTGTCAACGTCTGGGACATTAGAACTGCTTTAGTTTTCTCTTCTATATTGTTTCTGTATGGGTACCCTTATCTCACAATGTGGCCACTTTCTGTATTTCCTTTAATGATCTTTTTTTTTTAATTTTTTTAACGTTTATTTATTTTTTTGGGACAGAGAGAGACAGAGCATGAACGGGGGAGGGGCAGAGAGAGAGGGAGACACAGAATCGGAAGCAGGCTCCAGGCTCTGAGCCATCAGCCCAGAGCCTGACGTGGGGCTCGAACTCCCGGACTGCGAGATTGTGACCTGAGCTGAAGTCGGACGCTTAACCGACTGAGCCACTCAGGCACCCCTCTTTTAATGATCTTTAAAGGGTTTTTGATAATGACAGCTAACACTTATAATAGTGAGGCCATACTCTCAGAAATAATCACTAAGTTGGTGTTCAATCTCTGCCTCCTTTTTCACTAAGTCTGACAGGTGCCTTCTATAATTGTCTAAAAGTAGTATTCGTTGAGTTGCATTAGGCTCATGTGTTTTATCAAAGAGAACCTTATTATTAAAAGAAATAACTGAGAGAGGTTAAAATGGACACAGCAATTCACCATACACGTCCCCCTCCAAGGCGTGCATTGATGCCTCTCTTGCTGGGATGCTAAGAGTCCTTAGCTCTCTCCCATATTCCGGTATATATGCAGATTTCTGTATCTAATTTCTGGTCCTGAGGCACTTTTAAGACTTAGAACCCATGGACTGAGAAGGAACGGAGTCTCCAAACAAATGACCCTGCAACAGCATGGCAAGTGTTTACAATAATGATCTCCCAGTTCTTCCTTAGGAGGACTGATGGCCATTCATTCAGGCCACTTCACACTGGAGAAATGGGAGCATTGCACCTGATGAATGCCAGGAACAAAGCCCAAGTTGATACTGATACCTGGAGACCTGAAGTATCATTATAGTTCCTCTATTAGTATGGTGGAATGTGGCGGGGGGGAGAGGACGGGGGGAAGATACTAAATGATGCTCTGAGACCTGGCTCAAAATGGGTCTATGTAGCCTGCTAACCCACTCAGAGGTCATTTTCCTGGCCCTCAAATATGTAATTGGAATACACACACACACACACACACACACACACACACACACACACACACACACATATGTACCCACTTTGTATTTGGTATGGTCCACACTGGGTCCTTTGCCTACAATAAAAGCTATGATAGTGGGAGATACAGATGAAAGCTCCTGAAAGTTGTCCCTTAAACTGCCAAAATAGTAAATTAAAACTAGTACTGTACCTCAGGGTAAGGAGGAAGAGGGATAGAAACCAGTGCCTCCCGTAAGATCTAAAGGGTGGTTTTCAGCATGTCTCCATTTAAGAGTCATCCAGCTCTTCCAGGAACCAGAAGCATCGTGAGGATGACAGCAGACTACAGGCAGGAGCCCTATGTAGTGTCCATGCCAGATGTTCTGTCTTTGATTAATGACTTAAGGTACATGGCACGTGGCCTTTGCTTCGATTTTTTCCTATTCCAATCAGAAAAGACAATTCAGAAGCAATTTACATTCACCTGTAATGTACAAAAGTGTACATTTATAGTTCTTCCCTGGGGCTATATTAAGTTTCTCTCCCTCTGCCATAATATAATCTGCAGTGTTCTGAACTGTCTGGATATCCTGTAGAATATCACCCTGATCCACCATATCATGCTAGTCAAGTTGGACATGCAAGACGTGCCCAGCCTGTTGAAGGCCTTGTTTAGATATATGGGCTGCAGAGGCTGGTCAGAATTCTTCCACATTACTACAAATTTTAGGCAGTCAGTCACCATGAGCATGCCAAGCATACCAACCCAAATAAAAGATAAATGACTGATCACACATCCCACCATGAATTAGAAAATGCAATGCTGCTAAGCCTCTTTGGGTTTTGGAAGCTGCATATTCCACACCTGGAAACAGTGATCTGACACATGTACTTAGTGACAAAAAGGGCTCCAGCTTAGAGTGGGGCCAGAGCCAGAAATAATTCTATATCATATTCAGACCCTGGGGTAGGTGGTCCTGCCACTTGGGCCACACAACTCAGCAGACCCTGATATTAGAGGGTTCTGAGGCAGGAGAAGCAGCCATACGGAATATATGGCACACCCCAGTGAGAGAATCATAGTGCAGGCCTGCGGAGGGCAAGGAGCATGGCCAAACTATCTTCAGTGGAGAACTCCACCCTTTTGAAAAACAATTCCTGGCGTATTACCAAGTCCTGATACAGACACTTCACCTGACCATGGCACGTCAAGTCCCGCATGTCTGGAACTCTCTTTCATGAACTGAGTCAGTCGGACACAAAGGTAATCCATCATAAGATGAAAGTGACACATGCAGGATCTAACATGAGCAGAATCAGAGAAAGCACCAGGCATCCCAGATCCTCATGCCATCCCCTATCATGCGGGGGCACCCCCCTCTCCCAAGACCCGTGTGGCCCTGTGGAGAAAAAATCTCTTGTAAACATCTGACAGAGATTTATTTGTGCATGTGGTGGTTTGGAATGTGGATGCATCCAAAATTGGACAGCTTTATTCAGCGGTGGCCTCAAAAGAAATTGATGAGAAAAATCCTCACAATGGGTAGAGCTTCAAGCAGACAGAAAAATGGACCAAGGCTAGAATAGATACAGATTCATAGGCAGTGGCAAATGGCCTGACCAAGGTGTTCAGGAAACTAGAAGAGGACAGACTGAAATAACAGGGACAAGAAAGTGTGAAACCGAAGAATGTAGATGGTCATACGAGAGCGGGCACAGAATGTGAAGATCTTTATAGTATCACATATTAACTCCTACAAGACGAATAGAAGAATGTTAATACAACCAATTATATAAAATAATTTGGTGAGTTGACATCAGCCAGCTTCTATCTGTAGCCAGCTCTAGTCTGGGCACAAAGAGCCTAAGTGAAAAGTTGTCACAGTGCAAGAAATGGAGGCTATGTATTGGCTCTTGCTTATCAAGGCTGATTAAACTATTGCTGCCACCAGACATCCAACTTGCCAGCAACAGACACCAAGGCTGAGCCCCAGTAACGGAACTATCTCTCAAGAACACAAACTGGCCACTCAGTGGCAAGTTGGGTACACTGGGCCCCTTCCAACCTGCAGGGCAAACAATTATCACAGAAGCAGACATACATTCCAGATTGAGGTTTGCTTTTCCTATTACAAGGGTTTACCCAGTGTTTGATCTACTGGCATGGAATTTCACACAGCACTGCATCAGGTAAGTGGACTCACAGCAAAGGAGATTTGCAATAGGATCCATGAGATCCACTAGTCATATTATATTATGTCCCACCCATGAGCTGCAGATAAGATAGAGTATTGGAATAGCCTGCTGAAGGTGTAGCTAAGCACCAGCTCAGTGGTATTACTTTATGAGGATTAGCTGCAATCCTGCAGGATGTAGTACATGCCTTGAATCAAAGTCATTAAACAGGACTGTGTACCAAATAGGAAAAATATATAGGTTGGGGAACCAAAGGGTAGAAGCAGGGGTGACCCTGCTTACTAACATTTTCAGTAATCCACTAGGAGACTTTCGGCTTTCCACCTTGGCAACTCTGGGCTCTGTAGGACTAGACATCCCAGTAGTCCCCAGAGGGTGACATTTTCATGAGAGGATACAATGAGAGTCCTACTCAACTATAAGATGTGACTGTTGCCTGGCCGCTTTGGGTTTCTTCTGTCCAAGACCAGCAGTTAAAAAAAAGAAAAAAGAAAAATTTGGTGAGGTAATTGACCTGATCATCAAATGGAAGCAGGACTGCTGTCACACATGGGCCATGGAGGACTATGTGTAGGACAAAGGTAACTCCCCAAGACTTCTCCCTCATGGAGAAGAGGCAACAGTCTGGAGGAACCTCAGCCCAGAGCCCGAATTCTGTGGATGTATTTGAAGACCTGTCTGAGCTCCTTCTTTTAACCAAATTGTGAACCCCTCTCTTCTGGGGCACTTGGATAATGGGAGAACCTGTTTATCTCTTTCAGGAGAGCATATAACCTCACAAAGCTCGGCAGACCGGGTGGCAGTGAGCAAGCAGCTAAGGGTTGCTTAAGCTGAAGATGGCAACCTTCTGGAAGCTGCCAAATTATCTACTGCCCAAATCTCTCCTGGATGCTGTAGCCTAAATGTTAGAGAATTTCTCTGAGTCTGATCCCAAGCCTTGGCACTCCCTGATACATTTCATGTATAGACTTAAATGTGTGGATAGAAAGAAAAAAGGCAATGAATTTAGGACTCAGATATCCCGGGTCTAAGTCTCAGTCTGACACCCTGATGAATTTAATGCATTTTCTCATTCACAAAAATACAAATTATCCAACCAAAGAATTTTTAAGGAAAAGTTCGTGAAAAACAAAAATGTCAGTGAAACTATCTGTTGTAGTGCCTGACATCTAATACAGCTCAATGTTTGCTAGTGGGTTTGTTTTTGTTTTGTTTTGGTTTTTTTTTTTTTTTGGTTTTGGTGAATCTGAATTCTCAACCATAGAAATATATATATTATTAATTTTTCCCTAGTACTATTCTCCCACCACCCAAGTGATTTAGTCAACTTGAGTACTTTTGAAATCTAAGTCAAGACCAGACTTAAAATTAACACATCAAGATTTATTTAACAGTATGAAAATGAAAACAGTTTTGGAAAATAGATGTCTTTTCAGCATTAATTGCACTATGTCTTATGATATAAACAATACTTTAAAGATATGATTACATTAAATGCACTGACTTTTCATGTATGCAAATAGTTTAATAATTTGGATAGCAAAATAACAGGAATACTCTATTAACTTACCTTAGTGTTTTTCTTTGCCGGTGAATTTGAACTTTAGGTTTAATGATATATATTCTTGCGATTAAAGGTATTATTGTTTACAATTCTTGCTGCCTCTCCCTGTAGGGATTAAAATTAGGCTTGGCCATTTGACTTATTTTGGCCAATGGAAGGTGAGTAGAAGTGATACATGTCACTTCTAAGAGAGAGCCTTAAGATCCAGTGAGTGTTTGCCATATATCTTCCAAATAGTTTCATCATCCTGAGCCTAGTAATGAAGGAGACTTGGGAGGGAACTGTCACTGAGTCACAGTGCCCATATAACATGTGGCAGAAGTAGATCACTGCTACTGTAAGCTGCTGAGCTTTTGACATTGTTCCTATGCACAGCTTTTATTGGTTACTTTTTTGATTCTTTTACTAATTAACATCTTGATAGATTTAAATTTGTTTTCCTTTGAGAAGATTATATAGTCTTATATTTTTGATTACAAAATGCCCATAGTATTATCACATGTCGTATATGGCGTGTTCTAAATGGATCAGGGCCTCTGTGCTAGTAAAGTGTATTTGAGTTTTCTTGGAATTAATGGTGGAATGTTAGTACCTAAGCTTCATTAATAGGATTTTATTCATTCCATCCTCCTCTTTCTGAATTTTGGGGCCAACTTATCTGTGAACTATTTTCTCTCTTTCTCTCAGACACACACACACACACACACACACACACACACACACACACGCATGCATTCAAAACATGCTAAAATTTTAGTTCTAATTTTCTTTAGTAAATAGCCATGCACGATTTATATCATTACTCGCCACTCCACCCCACACCCATTATAAGGCCTTGCTTATACTTACTCCTGTCCTTCCCCCTCCACTGTTGGACATTAGTATTTAATACACTGTTGTTCTCCGCATAACCATTATTATCACATTTAATAGTCAAAGCTGCAAGAGTCTATGGATTAGGAAAAGTGTGAAATTACTGGTTCTTTGTGGACTTTTCTAGAAATGAGTATTTTTATGTCTTATTTTATAGTAATAGCCTCTGGTCAGAAATGAAAAACAACATAGAAATGCATAAGGAGATAAATGAAAGATACCTGTGATGCTACTTTTCCAGGTACCATCCTCTAGTCAATGTTTAACAGACATTTTTCCATTTTCCTGTGTACATATTAATATATTTTAAACAAAAGTGGTATTATATAATATTGTTCTTTTTTGTTTTTTCTCTGAATTTATCAACACATCTGGTTCATAAAGACATTCATAAAGCTCCCATTTTTACTAGTCAGCATTCTTTAATTAATTTATTTATTTTGAGAGACAGAGAGAGTGCGAGTGCAGAGAGGGAGAGAGGGAAGGAGAGAGAGAATCCCAAGCAGGCTCCACGCTGTGAGCGCAAAACCCAGCACAGGTCTCAAACCCATGAACCGCGAGACCGTGACTTGAGATGCTTAACTGACTGAGCCACCTAGGCACCCCAGGACTCTTAAATTTTAAACAAGTAAGTAAACAGAAACTGATTAATTTACAGAGAAAAGGAAACTGTGGGAAGGATATTGGGTAGCTCGTAGAATTAGTCAAATTTAAAAACAGGTCTAGGCAGGAACAGAGAAAGAGGAAGACCAGGTGAGAACTAGCCTTAGTATTCCTAACCAGACATAACTGGCCCTCCACTCGGACTGTGCAGCTGCCCTTGGATCCTGATGGCTTTGTTGGGACCTTGACTGTACTTTGAAATGTGAGTCTAATGAGCGGATGTGTAGTGCTCATTGTATTCTCTCACGTAGTGAAAGGAATTATGTCCTCGATGTTGGAGGTGAATTATCTTTTCAATAGTCTCTCAAGACATTTTAAGGACCTCTGGGCCTTGAGTGCTTCTCAGTTTGTGGCAGTTTGGGGGCAACATGACTTTCCTGCAAAATGGCCTTAAGTGTGGGTGACGCTTCAAGAATCACTGTTGGTTTTTGAGGTTTTTAAGTGAAGTGGACCATGTAATCTGTGTTCTCTTTTTAGTCATCCCTGTGCCTGACCTTGGGGAGGTTCAAGGTAAGTGAAAGTGGCTCTTTACCCAAGGATGTTTCACAATGATGAGCTGGCGAAGACACTACTCAGCAACTAAGAAGAAAGCACTTAGCTCCGAGAGTTAGATATTTTTCTCTCAGGACCAATTTGATTCTGTGTTGTAAAATCCTATATTCATTATCAAGTAGCGCTGATTAAATGTTCAAATGTGTGCAGTGCTGTTCTAGGAACCATACAAAGAGAATTATCCTGCCCTGTAGGACCTTAAAATCAAAAGCAGAAATTTAATACCTAAGGAGGGTCATTTGGCTCCCTGGGTATGACGAGCAGTGAGTGCTCTGGTCACTGAGGAAAGCTTTACGCTCTTGAGCATGTTGTTTTAGTTCAAGAATTCTTCCGAGTTTTCCCTGCCAGGTCATTTAAAACCCCACAATCTGGGGAAAGTAGTGAGTGCATGGAGAAAATGCAGGCTAAATGGACTTTATGGGTTTATTTGTTTAATTAATTTGTTTTCAGAGCCGATAATACAGAAGAACCTCTGCTTTGGTGATTTTGAACCACCAATTTCTTGAACAAATTACACCAGGTCCTTTTATTTCACCAAGGTGGGTTTAAAAGGGTCTCTGGGGGCCTTCCTTGTCCATTGAAGCAATCACGACAGAGTCTTGCATAGTGCAACTCCCTGTCTCTGGAAGCTACAGAGAACAAGTCCCACAGAAATCCTCTAATAAACTGTTGCACCATTTACTACACCCATAGTGACCATATGCTCTAAATATTCTTATATGACCCATAGTTTTCTGAAGTTTTCTTATATTGTTTCTCCTACAAACCTTAATATTATCCTGGAAATCCCAATATTTAGATGCTCAAAGCTTCATCTGCCAAAAACTATTTTTGCACTTAGAATTGGCACAAAAATTCTTTATTAAATCACTTGTCCCCACCCCCGCCCCCGCTCCATCTCCACTGCTACCACAATGGAGGTCCAACCTTCAGAAAAATCAGTGCAGCCAAAGTAAGCATAGAAGAGGGGAGGCTGCCCAAAGAGATTTCAGGAGGAGTTTGGCAAAATAACATAAGAGTACAATGATATTATGCTCAAAAGTGAAACACTCTGCTGTGTTGTTGATTGTCCCTTGTGGGGAGATATTTGATTTGATTTTTATTATTGTCAAAGTTCTTTTCGTGATCCCTGTGCCTAAGGTGTCTCTATCTCTGTTCAGTCTTGTAGAATCAGTGAGACTCAGGCTCACTACACTAGCTCTGATTTCTGGTATCAGGGATCTGACACAGCCATCCAAACAACCCAATACTCTCTAACTGGGAAGAAACCCTTCATATCTGAAATTCACAGAGAGTGCCATTCTCTAATCTGTCCTGTAGAATAATATCAAATAATTCATAGTTTTTAAGGGTACAGTAAACATCTTCATTCTGTCCTTGGGTGAAACACAGATGGGCCATAAGGACTTCAGGGTTTGTGTGAACAGATTCAGAGATGACATAGTTACAGAAAGAAAACTTAGAGCTTATAAATAGGCGTTACAAATAAATCTAACAATCTATAAGTAGTTTCAACATAAAAGGAAAACAGCCACTAGAGAATATTGTGCCCATTTCTATTAGAATTATCCATTCTAGGAGCGCCTGGGTGGCTCAGTCGGTTAAGCGTCTGACTTCGGCTCAGGTCATGATCTCACAGTTCATGAGTTCGAGCCCCACGTGGGGCTCTGTGCTGACAGCTCAGAGCCTGGAGCCTGCTTCAGATTCTGTGTCTCCCTCTCTCTCTGCCCCTCCCCTGCTCGTGCTCTGTCTGTCTCAAATATAAATAAACATTAAAAAAAAAAAGAATTATCCATTCTATTTTACATCACTTTAGTAACTGAAAATGTGTTTTTCTAATTTTACCATAACTAGTTAAGGAGATTAACCTATTCCTTCACTTTTCCTTAAATTCCCAACTCCTTGGACAGATATTTAAGAGCATTTAGAGTGTCGGCTCTTCTCCCAACCACCTGAAATCTTTATAACCTGGCTATTTACTTAACCAAGCTAGACTATTTTCCTACTAAATTTTCTACTAAAATCCACATCAGGTTTAAATTTACCCAAAATACTATTGCTCTACTTTTACTCAGAACCATTTCAAATATATCCTAAAATTCAAACTGTGTAACAAAGAGGTTAACTATCATTTTCAAGACATATTTAAGGTGGCTGACAACATATAACAATGTATTCTAAACAACTTAAACAGTCATATACTTAGTAACTGATTTATCAGTTTGGAGCTCCTAATATGCGCCATGTGTTCAGTTAAAAACTGAGCATAAAAACTCAATTAGTAGAATAATGGCAGGGTAGCTAGTATCAGATTAACCTCGGGGGGGGGGGCTCTTAAAAAACTACTCAAAATATTTTAATATTATTTGAAGTCACAGGAGAGTGATCCATTTCAAGTAGATAATGGAGAGAAAACAACCTTTGCCAGAGGAGATGCTACTGGGTGACATTTACTTTTATGTGGCCTTTGCTTGAGGACACCAACTTGCCACATAGTATGGAACACCCAGAATTTAAGCATATCACCACAGTTCACAAACTGAAAAAGTCAGGTAACAGAGGTCTGACTTGGAAGCTGCTATAGGAGCTTCAAAATGAAGTGTAAAACTACAGAAGGGAAGGCGGAAGTCCCCCTATCTGCATACAAACTTCACCCGAATCCTTGGCTGATTTCTCAAACTATGCATATAAGGGGAGAACAGGAGGGTCCGATTTCAGCTGAGGCATGTTACAGAGAAGACAAGGCTTATCCAGCTGAATTCACCGTCTTCTAGAACAAAAATCAACATGTGAAGGAAGACAACTGAAGAGAATCACTGGAATCTATTATTCAGTGTCCAGTAAAAACTATCAGCATTTGAAGGGAACGATATGAGACCCACAGTCAAGAGACAAACAATTAATAAAAAGAGGCCTCATGATAACAAATACAGTGAAATTGACAGATAAAAATATGACACCATCTACTAGAGATTTTTTAATGGATTTGAAGGGAAAATATAGTCTTGAGGAATAAACAGATGAGGAATCTCAGCGGAACAGAAACTGCAATGAAGTGGAAATTCTAAAACTGAAAAGCACAATACCTAAAATGAAAACAAAATTGGATTACCTTAACAGTCAATTGGTGATGGCAGAAGAAAAGGTCAGTCAATGAACTTGAAGATGGGTCACTGGAAAGTATTTATTCTGGAAAAGAGAAAAAATAAATTGGAAAAAGAATGAACAGTCTCAGTGAACTCTTGAACAGTATCTGAATGTCCTTTGTAATTATGCTCTGAGAAGGAACGAAGAGACAATAGGCAGAAAAAACTATTTAAAGAAAAAATGAGCAAGATTTTCAAGTATTTTATGAAAACAAACATAGTGATCCAGCAAACTCAGTAATCTCCAAGCAAGCTTGTAAGTAAGTAAGATAGATAGATAGATAGATAGATAGATAGATAGATAGATAGATAGATAAGAGACAGAAAAAGAGAGATCATAGTTAAATTGCTGAACACAAGAGACAAAGAGAAACTCTTGGGAGCAGCACAGGAGACACACATGAAACATTTCCTCCGGTGGGACAATGATACCAATGAAGGCTGATAATTCCTCTCAAATGATAGTCTCTCTCTCTCTCTTTTAGGTTTATTTTTTTTCATAATCTGTAAGCCCAATGTGGGGCTTAAACTCACAACCTCAAGATCAAGAGTAGCACGCTCTTCCGACTGAGCCAGCCAGGTACCCCTAATAGTCCCTTCTTGTACAGATTTTCTATTTTCATTTATTCCCACAAATTACGTATCCTCATTATTATTATATGTGGATTTTTTTATTGTGCAGACTATGTCTTTGTTTATCATTTCTACTTATATCCTAGACTTTCCTTCTGGGACAATATTCCTTCTAGGTAGATATTCTTTAGAATTTTTAAAGGTATGTTGGTTGTAAACTCTTACATTTTTTGTTAACTTCTGTATTCTTTTTTAAATTTTTTTTTAACATTGAGAGACAGAGAATGAGTGGGGAAGGGAAAGAGAGAGGGAGACACAGAATATGAAGCAGGTTCCAGGCTCTGAGCTGTCAGCACAGAGCCCAACGCAGGACTCGAACTCACGAACTGCGAGATCATGACCTGAGCTGAAGTCCGACGCTCAACCGACTGAGCCACCCAGGCACCCCATTAACTTCTATATTCTTAATGCCTAAAGCCCTCAGTAAATATTGGTTGAGCAAAGGAAGAGAGTCTGCGCTCAAGCCATTATAATGACTAGAAGTCTCTGTGTCTCAATCCCCCCCGATGACTCAACTCTGCAATTTCCCTGAGTTTTGTTGTACCCATTCCTAATAAAAAACAATCTCTTTACCAGCACTGCGCCTGAGGAACCCCTAACACCAGTTGAATCTCTTTGGCTTCCTCACTAGGGTTGAGAATCAGACCAATGAGTTAAACACGCAGCAAGAGGTATGTTACACAGTTTGCTGTCCTGATATTCTCACTCTCAATTCACAACAACTACCTTCAAGTGGGTTTTTAAGTGTGGGATTACAACACGTTGTCCCAGTATATTCCCTTTGATACTCCACTAGGTGACTGTTTCATACTCTCTCCATTCTCTTGTCAAGCCTCCAAATCTCCTTCCTTATCGCTATATCCATCTCATAACCTGGATTCTTATTCAACTGATAAAACAGATGCCGCTAGGAGAGACCCTCCACAAGCTCTTCCCACGACATATGCTCAGCCCAGCATTTGTTCTGTGTTCTGTTCTCCCTGTGTCTCTGCTCCTGAGCTACTCATGCTGTTTAAACCCGGTGCTTCCAGTGGAACACCAAAATATGGTTACAGTAAAATCTCCCCACAGCCCCTTCAGTCCTCTTTTCTCCCCCTTTCTGCCAGATCATTCCCATCAGCAAACAAGGTTTTCCTCCCATCTAAAAACAAACCCCTCCCTTGACCACGTTTTCTTCTCTCAGTCCCATTTACTTGCCTCTTTTAATAGCAACAACCCTTGGGAATTACATTTTCTCCCACTTGCCAATTTTTCTACCCTCCTCCTTCAAACCAATCCATTCAGGCTTTTACCACCCCCCCCCCCCCCGCCGCCACTTACTGCACAAAACCTACGTTTGTCAAGCTCACCTATGACCATGCCATTACTATAGTCTACAGTTAATTTGAAGTCTCCATGTTAATCTATCGATAGCATGTGATGTAGGTGAGCATGTCCTTTGCCTTAAAAACAAACAACACTTTTCTCACTCAACTTCCAAGACCCCACCCCCTCTCCTGGTTTTCTTTTCACCTCACTGGCCACTTTTTCTCAGCTTCATTTGCTCTTTCCTCTGTGTCTCCCAGGCCTTTTATAGCTGGACTGCTTCAAGTGTGGGTCCTTGAATGTCTTTACTGTCTATATTTTCTCCAGTGAAGATCTTACTCGGTCTTATAACTTTAAAACAAACTGACTGCTTCAAACTTTAGATCTTCAACTTGGTCCTCTCCTGGGACTCTAAAGTGATATCTATCTATCTATCTATCTATCTATCAACCATCATCTATCTATCTATCTATCTATCTATCTATCTACTTACCTAAAGTTCAACATGTCCAAAAATGAGCTCCAATGTTATTTGCACCCTGACACAACAAACAGACAAACAATGTGATTTACCTCGTCTTCCCCATCTCAGTTGACAGCAGTTCCAACTTTCTAGTTGTTTCGTTTCAAAACCACAGTCTTAAACTCCCCTAATTCTCACCCATTTAGTCCACCAGCAAAACTGCTGGCTCTGTCTTCAGCATATACCAAAATATGGCTACTCTTTACCACCTCCACTGGGGATGCCCTGGCCTAAAGACATGATGATCCCTTAAGTGGATTATTTTAATGTTCTGCTTCTACCCTATCTTGCCTTCCTATGGTCTATTCTCATAGCCACCAGCCAGAATAACCCTGCTCAAATGAACAGGTTGTGTCACTTCTGTGCTCACAGCTTTAAATTGTTTTGCATCTCAAAGCACAAGGCAAATCTGCTCTGATCCCATGTTACTTCTTTGATGTCATTCCCTCCTGCCTTGCTGCTCATTCTTCCATTCCAATCATACTGGAGCCATTCCTTAATCATGCAGGGCACATTCCTCAGGGCCTTGGCTCTGACACCCCCTATCTGTTATGGTCTTTTTCAACACACGCACATCCTTAAGAGTCATTGTTTTCCTGCTGATACCATATCTCAACTTCTGAGTCCACGCTTGACCACACAGATAAAAGTCGCCATACCTCTCCCAATACTTCCTTTCCCCCACCCCCACAGCATTTATCAGAATATTAGATAACTTGCAAACTAACTTATTTTGTTTATTATTTGCCCTCCTTCTTCCCAACCACCCTTCAATACACGTAGGTAAATACAATTTTACAAGGACAGAGAACCTTATTTTGTTCATGGCTTTATCTCAGAGTCTAGCTTAGTGCCTGACCATAGTTGGTGCTCAGTAAATAATTGTTGGGTGTGGTATTATCATTAATTCAAACATTACTACACATAATTTACTAGAATTTTTATCATTGAAGAATAATAATGTAAATAAAAATAAAAACAAAAATGAGGGGTGCCTGGGTGGCTCAGTCGGTTAAGCGTCCGACTTCGGCTCAGGTCATGATCTCACGGTCCGTGAGTTCGAGCCCCGCGTCGGGCTCTGTGCTGACAGCTCAGAGCCTGGAGCCTGCTTCTGATTCTGTGTCTCCCTCTCTCTCTGACCCTCCCCCTTTCATGCTCTGTCTCTCTCTGTCTCAAAAATAAATAAACATTAAAAAAAAATTTAAAAAAAAAACAAATGAAAACAATATCCAGGAAACAAGAAGTAGAATGAATTTCTAGATTTCTATCTCTGATTTGACAGTCTCATTAACAATATTCTCTCTCCAGTTATCTACCTATTTGCATATAATTAGTTTCAGATATAGTTATATCAGCTTATATAGAATCCTTTTTTATGTAGGTAGTGAAGTAAATTGTTGCTTAGGTGTTTATATTACTCCTATAGGAAAATTTTGTTTCATTACGACTATATTTAAATTTTTCATTTTTTATAAGCATTTAAAAAAATGTTATGGTCTCAAATAAAGACAGGCAGTTGATTCTTGTGTTCAGTTTAATTGCCTTTGTGTCTTATTACAATGTAAATTACATATTATAACACATCTAACTATCTGGGAATTAAATATTCATTAGTATCTGAAATCCAGTATAAATCTATATCTGAACATTTGAAACATGAAAATAAACCCCAAAGAAATACCACAGATGGCAAGAATATAATGAAATAGAGAAAAATTAGGAGATAAATATAATTAAAAGTATATATCATATTTGCATAATTGGGTATTTAAAGAATTTTATACAAATATTTCTAGAGTCAAGCTTTAAGATGTTCATTATCACCAAAGATGTTGACTAAAGAATTAAACTACATCATTAATAAAGGATGGTAATTTAACAAAATTATATAAAACATCTTAATCTTTTCTAAGAAGTGAAAATGTTCAGCGTTCAGTTTAACTGATAAAATTTTAACTAATAACTAAAAAAACTTCTTTGTAAAATTTTATTTTCCATCTTATTCCATACCTTTTACTTTTATCATCACTTATCTTTATTTAGTTATCATTGAGATGTAGAAATAATTCACAATGCATTAAAATAAATATAATTTTTTAAGGTGGCCATTTGAGGGCCACTTATTTCCACACTTCATTATTTCACAAGAATCTCACAAGAGCAACAGTTAAAGGAAGAAATAAATTAAGTCAGAATCTCACCAAACCCTTCCTCTCTCTCATTACTGGACAATAGTACACATGTGCTTGGTCAGCAATAGGTTACAATGTGGGACTTGTAATAAATGGGTATTTGTTCCTAATTCTAGGCCCTGGATCTTTTTCTAGTAAAAAAAAAAACTATTTTCAGTTGTCAGTAAACATTAATTCGTTGGAAGAAGATTCTGAAATTCTCTCTGGATTAAAGAAAAAGAACCTTTATTTTTCTAAATCATTTTACTTTTCATTTTAAATAATCTAACAAGCTGGGGCGCCTGGGTGGCGCAGTCGGTTAAGCGTCCGACTTCAGCCAGGTCACGATCTCGCGGTCCGTGAGTTCGAGCCCCGCGTCGGGCTCTGGGCTGATGGCTCAGAGCCTGGAGCCTGTTTCCGATTCTGTGCTCCCTCTCTCTCTGCCCCTCCCCCGTTCATGCTCTGTCTCTCTCTGTCCCAAAAATAAATAAACGTTGAAAAAAAAAATTTAAAAAAAAAAAAAAAAAAAAAAAAAAAAAAAAAATAAATAATCTAACAAGCTCAAAAACTAGACACACATTTCTAACATAGTATTATATAAATATCTATTAAAATATAATTATGCAGACTATAAACCAAAAGACAGTTTTGAAAAATGGGGGTGCCTGGGTGGCTCAGTCGATTGAGCGTCCAACTTTGGCTCAGGTTATGATCTCAGGGTCTGTGAGTTCGAGCCCCGCATCCGGCTCTGTGCTGACAGCTCGGAGCCTGGAGCCTGCCTCGGATTCTGTGTTTCTCTCTCTCTGATCCTCCCCCAGTCATGCTCTGTCTCTCTCTGTCTCAAAAATAAACATTAAAAATAAATAAAAATAAAAATAAAATAAAAAATGAACCTTGTAGGAGAGCAGAGATCATTTTTGTTTTGGAGTACTCATTTTTTAAATCTATTTCAAAATGATACACATTTATTGACAATGTATTTGTGCATGACATTGTAATAAGGGCTGATAAGATAAAGATGATATGGTATCTACCTCCAATAAGAACTTAAAGATACTTTTTTTTATTCTGAAAGTCTACCTCTTGAATTACATAATTAACCCCGGTGAGATGACGTAAGACGGGCTGTGAATATTTGTAACTGGTGATCCACTATGATAAACTATGTATGTCACTTGAGGTAGACTCTATATTCTGTGGCCATAAATTTAAATTTAAGCTATGAGACATATTCAAGCTAAGTTGTAACAAGTATCTTGATCTTCTTGAAAAGTCAAGGGGAAATTTGGGGGGAAATAGTCTGTCCAAAATAAGATATTTGAAAAAGACACTCTTCTAAGAGTTTTTAAAGCTCAGATAAATTGAGCTGAAATGGGTTTCCAAAACTTCTTCTGTTATAGATGGAGGAAATGGGACAGCTTATAGGAAGCTTATAGGAATTATCAAGTGTGAATCATTTATATGTTGAGAATTGTTCCTTAAACCTTTAGTATCTACCAATGGTAAAGGAGTTTGATAAAATTGTTTATCAATGATCTTCCTCTACTTTGCAAAATCATAAAATATTAAATCAGAAATAAGAGAAAAATACAGAAAGTGATCTTGCTTTGTTATGGTAGGAAGTTCAAAATTACTTAATAAAACAAAACAGTAATGTATAAAGCACACAATGTATAAAGAAAACACATAAAAAAAAATCTGGGAAAGTGCATATTCAATCACCCAATGATGAGCAGTGGGCTTTACTCTGTAACTTGTCCATCATTCAAGAAGAGATAATCTCTCTCTAGGCACCCAGGTCATGACCGAATTGCTAATTCGATCCCCCAAGTTTAAAATGCTTCTTCTTTCACTCTCTAGTTTTTAGTAATTCCTGAATGGCATTCTTTGCTTCCTTACAGCTAACACACTCACACATACACTCAAAAGGTTATGTAACATTACACATGACTACTTAACAACGACCTGAATTAAAATCCTGGCTGTACCCTTAGCCAGTTTTATGAAGATGAACAAATAAAATCACCCTCTCTTGACATTACTTCCCATTTATAAAATAAATGTGTTGAACAAAGTTTATCCAAAATAGCAAATGTAAGCCTGAGCTGGTTCGCATATGGCTCTGTGGGTTTCATCACGTGTACAGTAGGACCCACTGTTTTATACAGTTCTCTGGTGATACTGATGTGAAAACTGACAACCAGTAATGTAACCTCGTATGATTTTAGAAACAGAAAAAATCCTAAACACAAATATAAGTGAAACATTTTTGATTATCCTGTACATAAATATTTTTTCCCATCTGCTATAAGTAACTATGTTTAGTTACAGTATTGTAGTTACTAACATATGTATATTTAGTTACTATAAGAAATTGTATAAATTATAATAATGGTTATAATTAGATATATAATTATAGATATGGTTATTATATATAATATAGTTAACATACATATATGTATGGATACTATAAAAATAAGCAAAACAAAATGCTCAATATATAATATTCTTTTATTTTTAAATGTTTTAAAAATGTTTATTTACTTTGAGAAAGAGAGAGTGCAAGCAGGGAGGTGCAGACAAAGAGAGAGACACAGAATTTGAAGCAGGCTTCAGGCTCTGAGCTGTCAGCACATAGCCCGACATGGGGAGCAAACCCACAAACCACGAGATCATGACCTGAGCTGAAATCAGATGCCTGACCAACTGAGCCACCCAGGCGCTCTTGAATATGTAATATTCTTTTTATTCCCCTAATGTTTATTTGTTTGTTTTAAAATATAATTTATTGTCAACTTAGCTAACATACATTGTATATAGTGTGCTCTTGGCTTCAGGAGTAGATTCCCATGATTCATCACGTATTTACAACACCCAGTGCACATTCCAACAAGTGCCTTCCTCAATGCCCATCACCGATTTTCCCCTCCCCCAGCTGCCCCCCCCCCCACCATCAACCCTCAGTTTGTTTTCTGTATTGAAGAGTCTCTTATGGTTTGCCTTGCTCTCTGTTTGAAACTATTTTTTCCCCTTCCCTTCCTCTATGGTCTTCTGTTAAGTTTCTCAAATTCCACATGAGTGATAACATGATATCTGTCTTTCTCTGGCTTATTTCACTTAGCATAGTGCCCTCCAGTTTCATCCGCATTGTTGCAAATGGCAAGATTTCATTCTTTCTCATTGCCAAGTAGTATTCCATATATATAAACCACTTCTTTATCCATGCATCAATTGGACATTTGGGCTCTTTCCATAATTTGACTATTGTTGATAGCGCTGCTATAAACATTGGGGTTCATGTGCCCCTATGAATCAGAACTCTTGGATCTTTTGGATATATTCCTAGTATGGCTATCACTAGGCTGTAGAGTAATTCTATTTTTCATTTTTGTTGGAACCTCCACACTGTTTTCCAGAGCGGCTGCACCAGTTTGCATGTCCAACAGTGCAAGAGGGTTTCTGTTTCTCCACATCCTCACCAACATCTGTTGTTTCCTGAGTTGTTAATTTTAGCCACTCTGACCAGTGTGAGGTGGTATCTCCATGTGGTTTTGATTTCTATTTCCCTGATGATGAGTGATGTTCAGCATCTTTTCATGTGTCAGTTGGCCATCTGGACGTCTTCTTTGGAGAAGTGTCTATTCATGTCTTCTGGCCATTTCTTCACTGGATTATTTGTTTTTCAGGTGTTAAGTTTGGTAAATTCTTTATAGGTTTTGGATACTAACCCTGTATCCAATATGCTATTAGCAAAGATCTTCTCCCATTCTGTCGGTTGTCTTTTAGTTTTATTGATTGTTTCCTTTACTGTGCAGAAGCTTTTTATCTTGAGGAGGTCCCAATAGGTCACTTTTGCTTTTTTTCCCTTGCCTCTGGAGACATGTTGACTAAGAAGCTGATGCGGCTGAAGTCAAAGAGGTTTTTGCCTGTTTTCTCCCCTAGGGTTTTGGTGGCTTCCTGTCTCACATTGAGGTCCTACATCCATTTTGAGTTTATTTTTGTGGATGGTGTAAATGGACCTGTTTCATTCTTCTGCCTGTTGCTGTCCAGTTCCCCCAGCAACATTTGCTAAAGAGACTGTCTTTTTTCCCTTGGATACTCTTTCCTGCTTTGTCAAAAGTTAGTGGGCCATACATTTGTGGGTCCAACTGTAGGTTCTCTATTCTATTCCAATGATCTATGTGTCTGTTTTTGTGTCAATACCACACTGTCTTGATGATTACAGCTTTGCAGCAGAGGTTAAAGTCTGGGATTTTAAAGCTTTGGTTTTCTTTGTCAACATTACTTTGGCTATTCAGGGTCCTTGTGGTTCCATACAAATTTTAGGATTGTTTGTTCTAGCTCTGAGAAGAATGCCAGTGTAATTTTGATTGGGATTGCATTGAATGTGTAGATTGCTTTGGGTAGTATTGACATTTTAAAAATATTTGTTCTTCTAATCCACGAGCATGGAATGTTTTTCCATTTCTCTGTGTCTTCTTCTCTCTTTCACGAGTTTTCCATACTTTTCAGCATACAGATCTTTTATGTCTTTGGTTAGGTTTATTCCCAGGCATTTTATGTTTTTGGTGCAATTGTAAGTGGGATCAATTTGATTTCTCTTTCTGTTGCTTCATTGTTAGTGTATAAGAATGCAACTGATTTCTGTACATTGATTTTGTATCCTGTGACTTTGCTGAATTCATGGATCAGTTCTAGCAGCTTTTTGGTGGAGTCTTTCAGATTTTCCACATAGAAGTGAAAGTTTGACTTCTTTGCCAATTCATATGCTTTTTATTTCATCTGTTGTCTGACTGCTGAGGCTAGGATTTCCAATACTACGTTCAACAACAGTGATGAAACTGGACATCCCTGTTGTGTTCCTGATCTCAGGGGGAAACCTCTCAGTTTTTCCCCATTGAGGATGATATTAGCTGTGGACTTTTCATATGTGGGTTTTATGATGGTAAGATATGCTCCTTCTATCCTGACTTTCTTGAGAGTTTTTATTAAGAAAAGATGCTGTATTTTGTCAAATGCTTTTTCTGCATCTATTGACAGGATCATATGATTCTTATCCTTTCTTCTATTAATGTGATGTATCACATTGATTGATTTGCAAATACTGAACCAGCCCTGCAGCCCAGGAATGAATCCCACTTGATCATGGTGAATAATTCTTTTAATATACTGCTGAATTTGATTTGCTAGTATCTTGAGAATTTTTGCGTCCATATTCATCAGGGATATTGGCCTATAATTCTCCTTTTTGTTGGGTCTCTGTCTAGTTTGGGAATGAAGGTAATGCTGGCTTCACAGAATGAGTTTAGAAGCTTTCCTTCCATTTCTAGTTTTTGGAACAGCTTGAGAATAGGTATTAACTTTGCTTTAAACGTCAAGTAGAATTCTCCTGGGAAGCCATCTGTCCCAGGACTCTTTATTCGTTTTAAGATTTTTGATAACTGATTCAATTTCTTGTTGGTTATGGGTCTGTTCAAATTTTCTATTTCTTTCTGGTTGAGTTTTGGTAGTGTGTGGTTGTCTAGGAATTTGTGCACTTTTTCCAGGTTTTCCAGTTTGTTGGCATATAATTTTTCATAGTATTCTCTAATAATTGTTTGTATTTCTGTGGTGTTGGTTGTGATCTCTCCTCTTGCATTCATGATTTTATTTACTTTGGTTCTCTCTCTTTTTGGGAAGGCTGGCTAGGGGATTATCAATTCTGTTTATTCATTCAAAAACTAGCTCTTAGATTCATTGATCTGTTCTACTGGGTTTTTTGTTTGTTTGTTTATTCTACATTATTTTTCTGCTCTAATCTTTATTATTTCTCTTCTGCTGTTGACTTTGGGTTTTCATTGCTGCTCTGCTTTTAGTCTTTAGGTGTGAGGTTAAGTTTTGTATTTTGGATTTTTCTTATTTCTTGAGATCGGCCTGAATTGCAATGTATTTTCCTCTTAGACTGTCTTGTCTGCATCTCCAAGGGTTTGGACTGTCATGTTTTCAATTTAATTTGCTTCCATATGTTTTTTAATTTCTCCTTTAATTACCTGGTTGAGCCATTCATTCTTTAGTAGGATGTTCTTTAACCTCTATGCATTTAGAGGCTTTCCAATTTTTTTGTGGTTTATTTCAAGTTTCATAGTGTTGTGATCTGAAAATACGCATGATATTATCTCAATTCTTTTATATTTATTGAGGGCTGTTTTGTGACTCAATATGTGATCCACCTTGGAGAATGTTCCATGTGCATTTGAGAAGAATGTGTATTCTTCTGCTTTTGGATGAAACGTTCTGAATATATCTGTCAAGTCCATCTGGTCCAGTGTATCATTCAAGGCCATTGTTTCTTTATTGATTTCTGCCTAGATGATCTTACTTGCTGTAAGTTGGGGTATTAAAGTCCCCTGAAATTACTGTATTCTTATCAGTAAGATTGCTTATGTTTGTGATTAACTGATTTATATATTTGGGTGTTTTCAAGTTAGGGGCATAAACATTTACAATTGTTAGCTCTTCATGATGGCTACACCCCCTTAATTATGATATAATGCCCTTCTTCATCTCTTGTTACAGTCTTAGGTTTAAGGTCTAGTTTGTCTGATAGAAGTATGGATACTCCAGCTTTCTTTTGACTTCCAGTAGCATGAAAGATGGTCCCCCACCCCCTCACTTTCAATCCGCAGGCATCCTCAGATCTAAAATGAGTCTCTTGAAAACAACATATAGATGGATCTTGGTTTTTTATCCATTCTGATACCCTACGTCTTTTGATTGGGGCATTTAGTCCATTTACATTCAGAGTAATTATTGAAAGATATGGATTTAGTGTCACTGTGTTATCTGTAGGTTTCATGCTTGTGGTGATGTCTCTAGTCCTTTGTGGTCTTTGCAGCATTCCACTCACAGAGTCCCCCTTAAGATCACCTGCAGGGCTGGTTTAGTGGTCATGAACTCCTTCAGTTTTTGTTTGACTTGGAAGGCCTTTATCTCTCCTTCTATTCTGAATGACAGCCTTGTTGGACAAAGGATTCTTGGCTGCAGTTTTTTCCCTATTCAGCACATGGAATATTTCCTGCCACTCCCTTCTGGCCTACCAAGTTTCAGGGGACAGGTCTGCTACTACCTTTATGTGTCTACCCTTGTAGGTTAAGACCTGTTTGTTCCCAGCTGCTTTCAGAATTCTCTCCTTATCTTTGTATTTTTCCAGTTTCACTGTGATATGCTGTGGTGAAGACCTATTCTTATTGAATCTGAAGGGAGTTCTCTGTGCCTCTTGGATTTGGATGTCTGTCTCCTTCCCCAGATTAGGGAAGTGCTCAGCTACAATTTGTTCAAGTAAACCTTCTCCCCCTTTCTCTTCTTCTTCCAGAACTCCTGTGATACAGATATTATTACGTTTCCTTGAATCACTTAGTTCTCGAATTCTCCCCTCATGGTCTAGTATTTTCTTATCTGTTTCTCAGCTTCATTATTTTCCATAAATTTATCTTCTGTTTCACTTATTCTCCCCTCTGCTTTCTTCCTCCATCCTTGCTGTCACTGCATTGAGTTTATTTTGCATCTCATTTAGAGCATTTCTTAATTCGTGTGACTATTCCTTACTTCCTTGATCTCTGCAGCAATATTCTCTGCTGTCTTGCATGTTTTCAAGCCCAGCTATTAATCTTACGACTCAAAATTCTTGATAAGATATATTGTTTATATCTGTTTTGAGCAATTCTCTAGCTGTTATTTCTTCCTGGAATTTCTTTTGAGGAAAATTCTTCTGTTTTGTCATTTTAGCTATTTTTTGTCCTTTAGATATTTTAATAGCTTGTTATGTGTCCTGCACCTGTAAGCACTACTATATTAAAAAGGGTTCATACACTGTCCAGGGCCTGGCCCTTCAGGAGGTGTTTTTGGAGTGTGTTGCCTGCTCTCTGTTGTTGTGACTCTGGTTGCTTTATCTCCCTACTTGTAGTGGTGTTTTGGACCTTCCACCAGGTGTGCTTTGATTTGTTCATTGAAGCAAGCCTAGGGAATATTTAAAAAGGGGGGCAGTGGTAGAAGAAGCCTTATCCCATACAAAGAGGGAAATGACAGGGGCAGGGAAAAAGAAAAAACAAATTACCAGGCAAAGAATCAGGGCAACTATACTGCTTAATCTAGAGAGAGAGAGAGAAAAATAAAGAGATACAGAAGAAGTATAAAAAGAATAGATTAAAAACATCTGCTTAAACAAACCAACAAGCAGAATAAAGGAAAAGATATGAGGAAGAAAAGAAGGAAAAAATAATAAATACATATATAATAAGAATTGACCAAGAATCAAATCAGAAAATGCAGAACTACTGGACCAATATCTGACGGTGGCTTGGAACCAGTGGCTGTGCTGTTCTGGAGGAGGAGCTGTTAGTTTGGTCAGTGTCCATCTTGCTCCCGTAGATAAGTAGTTATCAGGCACAGGGGGGCATGGTTTTGTGTAGACAGCTCCCGCCCCCACTGGGGGCCCCCTCTCCTGTTCCCTGAAGCCCCACCTTATTGGTGATGGAGAGAAAAATGGCAACATCCCAATCTCTCCCCCCCGCTGGTGTCCAGGATCACTCTGTTCAGGTCATCCTCACAGTGCCCTGTGGGCATAAGGAGGTCAGTTTGTCCCGCTCCATAGTGGCCCACACCTCCCAGGTGCTCAGCTGGGATTCACACCCTGATGTCTTGGTGTGTCCTGGTTCAGGGTAGTGCCACTCTGCCCAGCCAGCTGACAATGGGCCTCTGACTGGTGGGCACCTGCAGAGTCTTTTGTCCTTGGAGCAGTTATATACCTTCTTCCAACAGCACTTGAGGGAGGGGAATGTTCTGACTGTACCTCTGAGCTCAGTACTCAGCCCATGGCTGGCTCCCCTTCCCCCTGTTTTTTCCGTTCCCTGGTCTATGATCCGGGACATTTTTCCTTGTCCAAATACAATTCTACACTTCCACAGACTCTCTTTCTCTTCCTTTTGTCTCTCCACAGAAGGGGATCCCTCCCCTCCATGACCACACTGCCCATTTTCTCTCTCCCAATTTTCAATCACACACCTTTGTCCTGCCAAGTTGTCCCGGTGGGCCCCTGGAGATGTTTCTCTCACTCTGTAGCCCAGATTCCTGGATTTCCAAGGCTTCTGGCCTCAATAATACTGCATTTGAGTTACAAGGGACCTTCAGGTCTCCCTACTTCTCTGCCATGTTGACTCCTCCCTCCCTAGAATATTCTTTAAAAATCAAGACCTCTAGAGAAACAGCAATTATTTTCATATTTTTTCCAGAAGATGTCTTATTTGCTATAAACTAGCTTATTTTTTTTTAACAAAAATTTTACCATATAAATGCTGCCAGTTTGCAGCAGTGATTCTATATGAGTGGATAAAAATAGCCAATCCTTCAGATACAGAAATATACTCTATGGTTTTTCATGTGGAAATGTGCTTAATAAGAACTTAATGAGGATCAGCCACATGCCAGATACTGCATGATGCATAATGACCTGAAGATAAATAAGCAAACATCCCTGTACTTGAGCCACTTGTTACTGGTCTACCAATCATTTTGTCTTGTAATAAAATCTCCAAGCACTTGTCAAGTTGAAATCCATAATCCTTTTTTTTGTCATCTGATTATAATTCAAGTTGTAATAATAAATGAAATTTTACCATTATTCCTGCAGTTAACTTTGTTCCATTTATGCCCAAGTAATTTTCAACTAACTAAAATCACATTAATAAATCAAGCAATTCTATTGAATACACAGGGACTCTGCTAGACTGACTACGGGGGATAAACCCAGATGTTTCCACAAATCGTACCTTCAAGAAAAAAATAAAAGAGTCCTTATACGTGATGTTGCTCAATTTTGTGGTGTAACTATTCCTACCACGATCACTTTCGAGCTACTAATATTTTAACAAATGACTTGAATATTTTATGATCATCTCTCACAAGATGACAATGAGTTGAGATGCTGACATTAGCCAGTGCTAGCAGACCACTAGATAATACATATGTGAGTTATAGTCTTGTCACCTTTGTGTGGAGAAACAGGAAGATATCTTACAGGATCGTCACTTTAGCAACAGTTGTATGGCAACCTAAGAGGAAGGAAAAATAATAAGTGGCTAGAGAAAGCTTTAGAGAGAGATAATATATGGACAGTGTCCTGAAGGATGAGTAGGAGTTCCCCAGTTTGTGATAGAGCGGAGACACAGGGGGTGGGATATCTCGACAAAGGAGGCAGTGCGTGTCATTACAGAAGGAAATGAATGAAGTATGGTATAATCAAACTTGGAATGGTATGATGTGGCCAGAAAAAGGGGAGGGGCGGTGAGAAGTCCATATGGTAGGGGTGCATATGGTAGGAGCAGGGAGGGTGTGGGGGAGCCTGATTATGAAGACATGTATGTCATAGTAAGGAACTAGGTAGCATTTGATATTTGCCTCAATTTGAATAGTGGGGTGAGATGTCTGGCTTCTTGTTTTAGGGAAAAAAAATTCTAGAATCAGTACAGAGGATATATTGGAGATAAGGAGAGAACAGTGATAGCAAAACCACTTAGAAGCTTCCTACAGAATTCTAGGAGAAAAAATAATGAAAGCTTCAATTGATATGTTAAGTTTGAGGTGCTTGTGAAAATTCTTCTCTCCCTCCTTCCATAATAATGTTAATGTTTATTAACATAAAACATTGTATAAGATGTATAGTGTGGGATTTAATACACGTGTAGGTTGTGAAATGTTTAGTACAATAAGATTAGTTCACACATCCATCACCTCACTATGTTGTCTGCTCTTGTTGTGGTGAGAACGTTAAATCTCTTCTCTCCCAGCACCTTTCAAGTACCCAAAACAGTGTTAACTGTAGTCACCATGCTGAACATTACATCCCTAGGCCTTACTCATTGTATAACTGGAAGTTTATATCTTTTGACCACCTTCGTCTATCCCACCAACCCCCGCTTTCCTTCTGGAAACCACTGATTTGTTTTATGTATCAATGAGGTTTTTTTTTTTAAGATTATATATATAAATGCAATTATACAGTATTTGCCATTCTCTGACTTATTTCACTGAAGATAATACTCTCAAAGTCCACCTGTGTTGTTACACATAGCAGGATTTCCTTACTTTGTGACTAATATTCCATTGCGTATATACGAAAATTTTTTTCTCCATTCATCTTTCAGTGGATACTCAGGCTGTTTCTATGTCCTAGTTATTGTGAATCATGCTGCAATAACATGGGAGTGCCGGTATCTCTTCAAGATAGTGATTTCATCTTTTGTATATATCCCTAGAAGTGGAGTCGCTAGATCATATAATGGCTCTATTTTTAATCTTTTTGAGGAACCTCCATACTGTTTCCCATAATGGCCACACCAATGTACATTCCCATGAACAGAATATGAGGATTCTCTTTTCTCTGCATTCTTGTCAACATCTCTTAGCTCTTGTCTTTTTGGTAATAACCATTTGAACACATATGGAGTGCTTTCTCATTGTGGTTCCGATTTGCATTTCTTGATGACTGATACTGTTGAACACCTTTTCATGTTCTTGTTGACCATTTTTATATCTTCTTTGGAAAAACGTCTGGTCTTTTACCCATTTTTTAATGAAATTTTTTGTCTTTTTGCTATTGAGTTGTATGAATTCTTTATGTATTTTGGATATTAACAGCTTATCAAATCCTTAATTATTTTTAAAAAACCCTAAGAAAACAATGAGGAAATGTTTTAGTGATCACAACAATGATAGAGAACACGGGCATATTTTCCTCATTGTGCTTTCCCTTTCCATTTTGAGACTATTGTTAGCAGACAAATCTTATTGCCTTCCCCTTCTTTGTATAATTAAAATAGTTGATTATGTGGCATGCTCCTTTATTGTCATGTTTCTATATAATCTTGTGTTAATCAACTGAAATTATGTTGGATTCTAAATGTAGGGACAAACCAAATGTGGGTAGAGGACACAAACAAAAAAGCATATCTGACTTAAGTGGACATTTCTGAATATTCCAGTGTCCAAATTAGATACTTTATGGAAATTCAATAATCTTGCCAAACATGTGTAAATCAAGTCTTAACCTACTTAAAAAAGCATGTTTTATATAAAGAACAACTGTTCCTCAAAAGCTGATTCAATGTGCAAAGAGCTTACATACTTTTCTCATCACACATTTGTCTCCTCATCCACATCTTCCCCTCCCCCGTCTTTGAACTAACATTTGTGTTTTTCTAACGCAGTGGTGATTCTTTATTCTCTATCTGAAATCCACGGATTGTCCCAGGGCAATGATAATGTCAGCACAAATATAAGGTTTCAAACTGACGCAACTGCTACATGTCCATCATGACTTATAGTACTGAGTGGTGGTTATCCTGAATGTGCATGCAGAAATTTTAAACTTCAGGCATTCAGTATTGTATTTCCTTGTGGCATTCTGCCAAACTCAAACGCAGCCACTGTTTCTTATGACATATTAGCAAGAATATTGGTGGAAAAAATAATCTGAACACCACTGGCATATTTTCCTGTTTTGTAAAGCTCCTTTTCTGCAAAGGATAAAGCATTTACTTTTTATTATAATGAGGAGGTAAACACAGACTTTTATTTGAGACACAAATTTTAAACCCAAGTGAAAATTACTTTAAGGCCATGTCTATATTAAGGCAATGAAATTAATGAAGTAGTTTATTATGATGCAGTCACAAACTGGTGACCTTCAGGGCAAATCTATCCCCCACTATCCTTTTGGGGGCATGCTTAATGTTTTAAAAAAAAAACTTTTATACTATTAGGTAGGTACAGCTCTGTAATCTCTATCCTCCCACAACTTCAGAATTGCCAACTCTAACTCTCACACTTTTTGACTGAATCCTGTAGACCTTTGAGTTTGCTACCTTGAAAGTATAAACATGCAGAAACCTTAGGTATCAGACTATGCGGGATTCAAAGCTTGATTCTTCTAATTACTATGTCAGCTCTCAGAGACCCATTTCTTCAATGTCGTATGAGAATAACATTGTTTAATTTCTAGATTTTTAGAAAACTTAATAAAATCACCCAACAGTGCAAAATGTTTGTCACTTGGTGGGAACTCAAAATGCTACCTTCCTTAGCAAGTATAATTATTGATAAATTCTATATTGAACTGAAAGAATTAGAATCCCTTGAGATTTTCAAATAGTTCACTTCTTGTCTTCTCAATCACAATTTCCCTATATCCTTTATTCCATTATGAAGTTACATGAATTATTTTAAAGCAATGAAAATCATCCTTGGCTGGGGGCGGGGGGGAATAATCTTTTGTGAGTTATTTTATGCTATGGTTTGAATGTTTGCATTCCTCCAAAGTTTGTGTATCTAATTCCCAATGCCCAAAGTGATATTATGAGGAGATGGGACATTTGGGAGGTGATTTAGGTCATGAAAACAGTCTTCATGATCAAGACTGGTACCTTTATTAAAGACACCCCAGAGAGCATGTGCAACATAATGAGACGTCTGCAACCCAGAAGAATCTGCAACCATTCAGGCACCCTGATCTCAGATGCCCAGCCTCCAGAACTGTGACAAGTACATTTTGTTGTTTATAAGATACTCAGTCTGTATAATTTTGTTACAGCATCCTGAATGGGTCTGAGATATTCCATGTTCCATGCGTGTAGTGGGACCATCTCCAAGTGAGAAAAATCTATGTATAAGAAACTTATAAAGAGACACTCCTGAGGACAGCTTTAAAAACTGCTGCTCATTTCCTGTGTATTTTGAAGAGTACAACAAACCAGAAAGGTATTCTTTCTTGCTCACAGGTGGAAACTCCTACTGTCCTGGGCTTGCCAACTTTTCTCTTCTTTTCCTTCCCAAACCAGGTCACTCTGCAGTCTCTTCCCCTAAGGCATATATACCTTTCTAAGCTTATTTCTCACCCTTTTTCCCTTGGGTTATTTTCTTGTCCTGTCTTATTTCTCCTCATGCCTCAGGGAGTCCTTTCAACACACTGGCAAGGGCCAGGTAGTCCAAAAACAATCTCCCTTTTGTTTTCCATAAACTCCATCCTCCATTCCCATAAGTCAGTTCTAAAATATGCTGAACTTCAGGTTGATGAATCTTGCTGGAGGGGGCAGGAGAGAAGGAAGGTTTGCAGGGGAGATTTCAGAAGCACATGGCCTGATGGCAGGGAGAGGAGGAAACCACGGATCGTGGCTTCTCCCCTTCCGGTGTTCGTTAAACATCAGTGGGCTCCTGCTTCTTCCCGTCTGCTTCATTACCTGGGGCTTAATTCAACGGTCTCATACTCTACCCAGTCTTTCCTTTGTCATCACCATTAACATTGTCTCCGGGTAAAGAGACTTTGCCACACAAAGCCTACTCGTACCGGAAACAGAGATACCAAGAGAAGAGTTCTATTTCTCTTAAGCAAAGAAAATCTGTTTGTGACTCCTTTCCACAGCTTACATGTCTTGTCTCTCTCAGTCACTGTAATTATATCAGGCTCCTTCCTAGCTGACCCCTGCATTGGGATATGATTCTTTCCTTTGTTCCTGCCCCATATAGCACTTCACATTTTCCTAACGACACTTATATAAGACAAGATACAGTGCTTGCCTACACATATTGGATAGTCATAGACTGGTTGAATATAATCCTATTTTCTTTTTTCATGCTAAACATAAATTATTTGAAGACAGGGACTTAATCTTCCCATCTGTACATAACTTTCAGCACTGAGCACATTGCCCTGAGCAGAGGATATACCTTATAAATTTTAATTGAATTGGGCTATATAGTTTTTGCTTTGATAAGGGTTGGAAATAATACAAAGTCCAAATCCATCATGTCAATCCCTCCATTAAAATTCCCACTTCTTTAAATAATTCCCATTTAAGGCATTAAGGCATTAAGTCCGGTAGAGTGGTAAAAATCCAGTTTTAGGAGTCAGAAGATAGGGTTTAAATCTCAGTACTCAATTGGGGTTTACATCTCCCTGTTTGAAACTGTGAAATGAACTAAGGCCCTCTTCATAGAAATGCTGTCCAGAAGGAAAGGGTTTCATATACTAACATATAACCCAATCCCAGGAGGATTTATATTTTAAAAGGGCAATCTGAGACAGGCCAAAGTATTCACAATAGAGGAATAAATCGAAGGGTAAGATTTTGTTTTAGAAACCCAGCTGGATCCCTGTCGTCTTCTACATTTAAGCACTTGATTTCCCTCTATTTTTTTCTTGTGTAACTAGAGATATTAATTGTGAAAATAAAAGTATACAGTACATGACTTATTGGGATATTTTCTGTATTTTCTAAGCAGGTCTGAAACCTGGTTTAATTGAAAAGGATCCAAGACGTACTCTTTGTGAATTATTTTCTGAGGGAAGGAAAAGGAGCCAAGAAAGAAATATTACATCACGGAAATTAGACCAATTCCCATATCACTGCCTACTTTTCTCAGTTTTTACATAACTCCAAGAGTTGACTTAAGTTATTATATCATAGGAGAAGAGAATTATCCAAGTAGTTCTTATAAGCATTCAGCAAACTCCTGACATTCTAAAGCATCATCTTGCAAGCTAGAGTGAGTTATGCTAAGCAAGGATTTCTTCTTGACAAGACAGTCATTTACCAAATTCATACGAATGCTATGTGACCATTTTTATTATCCTAACTTTGTGTTTACATTCTTGCTGGTTACTTACCATGTACTTTGCCTCAGAATGTCACTTTAGATTCTCATAAGGATTTGAAGAAAACATTAAAGATATTCCATTAAACACACACTGAGCACCACCCCAAATTATCCATTCAGAAGTTCTCTGTATTTTATTGTTTTTAGATATTCTTGTTCAGATTATACAAGAGGTAAAAGTGGAAAAATCCATTAGTTCCTTGCTTTTGTAAATAACTTATTAAAAATGATTTGAGAAAATTAAGACAGACTTGCCCATTTAAAGCATCTTTAATGAGATTGGGACTTTAAAGTAAATTGACCCAGAAAGTCCTTTCTATGGAGACAGCTGGGATTCTAATGCAGACACTGAAAAAGCTGTTAAGCTAAGTTGTAATCATATACTATATTTTGGTTGTTGGTAACTTACACCAAAAGTACTTTGATGTATAAATAATCACATTTTCTTTTCACTCATGGTTTGGGTACTATAAGAAACACATTCATTAGTTCAGACCATTCAAGTAAATTATTGCTGCAATGCTTCAGGGCATAATTTATTCTTGGAGAAAATTTGGTTGAGTGTTTTGAGTGTTTATTTTCTAAGAATCTCTCTGCAGTCTAAACTTTTAGAGTCTCTGTATTTTTGTAGAATAAATTATGTATTGCATAGAAACCACCAGTTCAAATACCCTCATTACCTATAAAGCTCTTAAAATCGCATCTAATCTCAAAGTCTTTCCAGCTAACTCTAGATGAGAAGTAGTTTCTTTTCTCTTACTCTATTTGTTCCTGAATTGCTCATGAGCTTTCATTTCTACCTTCAAAACATTTGCTAGACTGCTTGTATGTTTCTTGGCTACTGGTTTGAAGTCCTTTGTCTAAGGATATAAATATTTCTTTTATATTCTAGACAATATTTCCTTCCATTATAAATCTTTACAGGACAAACCTTTATCTGACACATTTAACTTGATCCTTTCAGAACTTCTTGGTGAGAATGTATATACCTTAACGCTAAATAGAAATTTAAGGTCATTCACTTTTTCTGAAAGGCAAGCAGGTTGATATTGAATCCCCAGCCTTTTAGATATTTCTTTTAATTACCATGAAAGTAAACACACTTCCCTTTTGAGTTGAGTTTCTTCAATTAATGAGATAACAGAGTAGTGTTTATAGGACATTAGCTGCTCCTCAGTGATAGCAAGCAAACTGCAGAAGCTACATCCGTAATTGGTTTTCTGATACAGCCTTAGCAAACACACATAAGAGTGAAGTTCATGGAAGGGATAAATGGATTCGGTTACCTTCATACACT
Source organism: Prionailurus viverrinus (assembly GCF_022837055.1). Lineage (NCBI taxonomy): Eukaryota > Metazoa > Chordata > Mammalia > Carnivora > Felidae > Prionailurus > Prionailurus viverrinus. Next base: position 18,059,181 of record NC_062564.1, read on the forward strand.
GCCTTCAAAGAGTGGTTTAATTATGTTTCCTTATAGCACCTTCCCTTCCCCCAACCCATTAGAGCTTCTTGATTTATGACACAGTAGTTGTAGCATTCCCAGTAAAGACAGGATTTTCTCCTGTCAGAAAGCGTGGCTCCCTGGTGATACTGCTCCAGGAGAGTAAATGAGATTCTAATAGCTTGGATTATTATCCAAAGGGAGGATCAAGGAAATAATTTTTATTTTTTCTGTTAACCACACATACCAATGAAAATTCTCAATTAATGAGTTAATTTGTATGAATGTTTTAATACATTCAAAAATTGAAATAGGAGACATCAAAAAAAAAGCTTCCTGGTAATATCACTTTTCTATCATATCTAAACCACTTCACAAGCTATATGATTTGTTATAATTAGGTATATTCATGTTGCTTATGTGGGTCAGAATAATGTTTGCAGGGCCCAAGAGTCATTGTTTTTATTAATGATGCACACTTTTTTTTTAATGAGTGTCAGAAATTTGCTTCCTCGGTCATATAAAGGCAAACTTATTTACAGTGGAATCTATTCCTATTTTCTGACCAGACAGATCTGAACCTCCTCATATATCAGCAAATAATAAAATAAGCACACGCTACAAGCCCTTGCCCTTTAGAAAACTTCAATGGTTTTGAAATTTGTTTCACATTTTGTATCTTATTAGTACAACTTATGGGTAAATAGTGGTAATATTACATGTGGATACCTAGCTGAATAAAGCATAGACTCTGTTCCTAAGGAGCTCATGGTCTAAAAGAGGAAACCAATAAACTGATTATTATAATACACAGTTGACCAGTGACCAATGTAAGAGTTAGGGGCACTAACTACATGCCATTCAAAAATCCTTATATAGGTTTTAGCTCCCCCAGAACTTAACTATTAATAGTTTACTGTTGACCGGAAGCCTTACCAGTAACATAAGTAGTTGATGAGCACCTATTTTTTGTGTTATATGTATTGTATACTCGATTCTTACAATAAAGTAAGCTAGAGAAAAGATGTTAAGAAAATCATAAGGAAGAGAACATACATTTACAGTACTACACTGTAAAAATTCTGCATACTAGATCCACATAGTTCAAACTCCTGTTTTTCCAGGGTCAGCTGTAGTGTGGAAGTCATATAATCACTGTATAAACATTTATCATGATGTTGTCAAGCAGGTGTGAGTGCCACTTTGAATAAGCTTTAAGCCAGCCCTTTGCTTACCCTTTTTATTGTGAACTCCTTAAGTTCAGTCACTGGTCATGGATAGCAATGGAAAAGGAGATTTTATGGATAATTCAGGAGCTGCAACAAAGGTCCAGGTTCCTAGAGCGATTCTTGGCAATTCGGCGATCAGAAAAGCACTGTGATTGTGTAACAGTCATTATTAGGAGGCCACCGAGAGCAAACAGACCCCTCCTCTGACTGTATTAGTGAAGCTTTGCTTTTGCCCTCTGTGGGGAAGGAAGGTACCCCAGTAATCCTTAAAATGTACCTCCCTCATATACATTTCCTTTTTAGGTTGTAAGAACGCCCTGAGCCAAGTAAGTAAGTAACTAAGGCCTTAGTGAAAGATAGTTTTAATTTATACATTTTTAATTCTAATTATATCTGTTACTCTCCATTACGAGTTTCTGGGCAGGGTATTTAATTAAAAATACTTCTTTACTGTGTATTGCAGAATCTAAGATACCCCTAAGCTTTCATTCTGATGAATGAACATTTTAACGTTCCTATCATAGAGTTCTGTTCTTTGTAAGAGATAGTCAATGTACGTACACCCATGTGCACAGGAACTTTACTCATAACAGACAAGAAGTGGAAGCAATTCAAGTGTCCAGCAATGGAGGAATGGATAAACAAAATGTGGCATATACACACAATGGAATATTACTCAGTTTTAAAAAGGAAAGACATTCTGACATATGCTACAACAGGATTGAACCTCGAGGACATTATGCTGAGTGCAATATGACAGTCGCACAAGACAAATACTGTGCAATTCCACAGATAGGAGGTATTTAAAGGAGTCGAATTCTTAGAAACAGAAAATAACATGGTGGTTACCTGGGGCTACAGGGAGAGGGAAAAGAGGAATTGTCTAATGGGTATAGAGTTGGCAAGATGAAAAAGTTCTGGAGATCTCTTTCACAACCATATGAATATACTGAACACTCCTGAACCGTAGGCACTTAAAAATGGTTAAAATGGCAAATTTTGTTTTTTACAATAAAGGAAATAGTAAGCCTACAGTTTTTACATTTGAAAATGTGATTATAATATCCGAAACTTTGAAATAAAATCCATACTACATGTAGATTGACTTTGTAAGAATTATACCAGCAAACAAGAAATACACGGCTATTTTAAAGATGCTACACAGAAAAGGCAATGTGAACAGACAAAAGGAAATCATGTAATACCATCCTGGAAAATGACTTAGATGAACACTCAAGATTCATTCTCTCTCTCTCCCTCCCTCTCTCCCTTATTTTGTGATGAGAAACTTAAAATCTCTTTGTAAACCAAATATAAACTCAACAAGGAATATAACAAATCAATGATTTGGTAAAACAAATCTTATAATTAAATATAGGAGGAAAAGAAACAGGGAGGGAGGGAGGGAGGGAGGGAGGGAGGGAGGAAGGAAGGAAGGAAGGAAGGAAGGAAGGAAGGAAGGACGAAGATAAAGTGTCAGTGCAAAACTTAGTTCTTAAACCAAGCCTTATGGCATTCTTGTTATTCCTGCAAAGCCTGTCATCTGAAAGACCCGTGTTGCAAATGACATGGAACTTAAAAGATGAAGAAAGAAAGACAAGCTTTCTGAGATCTAAGGTAGCTCTACAAGCCCAGGTATTTCATTCTCTACAACAGCAAACACACAGAGTGTTCTCCATTCTGCATTTTCCCCAGAGGTGTGTTTGCCTTTGGAGGAGAACTATAGTATGTGCTTAACATGATTGGTATCAATATTGACTTTCAGACAGGTGAGAAGTCTGAGATGTAATAGGGAAGGACTGGCATGCTTCACGCTCTGTAGGCATTATGTTTGTGTAAGATATATTTGTTGTAAAATGCAAATCACTAAAATGAAATCTAGGAAAATGTTTCAAGCCAGTCTTGAACATGTGATTATGGTACCTATTGAAAACATTTAAGTTTGAGAGGGAGAGGAGAATTAAGAGAGCTATTCAAAAACAGTGTCTGTGAATGTCAAATTTAGGCACATTTAGTTCTGCCGGAGACCAGTCTATTCAGAGAAGCTGCTTAGAAACTCTGAGCCTTTTATCCTTTACACGGTCACTCCACTGAGAAGAGAACAAGGAAACTAGCTAAGAAAAAGGACGGCTGCTAATAAGTAGAATGGAATGTTGGCACTACAGAAAACAAATCTGTAATTTGAAGGCTCTGGAATGTACACATTTTTATTTGGGGGTAAATGAGATTATGAAGGTAGTAAACACATTTCTCGAGTTTGTGATCTATAGAGGCATCCATGTGGCTCCATGTAATCTTTTTCCTTTTATCTATCAGAGTAACTAGTTTCTTTACACATTCTCTGTTTAAAACTAAGAATGGCTGTCCTTTATTTTTTTCTTGATAAGACAAACCTGGCAAATGATTGTTTGGTTGTATCTTTTGTTTTGATGTAAAGACCGGTCATGGCTAGATGACAGAACAAAGCAGTGATTTTGCATTCTCATATTCCAGACTTAAACATTTGTTTTCTGTTGCCAAAAACACCCACAGAACCATGAAAGCAGACCCATGACTTCTGTAGTTACGGCTTCAATGATCGAAGCAGAGTGAACCTGAGGAAAATGCTTTTTTGTCTGCTCTTTGTGAAGCAGGCAGAGACCCTTAGTGAACTTTACCCGAGTATATCATGCTTTTTATTTGATTGCATGGTTTATAGAGATACAATTTGTTTTCCAAAGAGCACTCAGCAAATATATGTTTAAGAATTCAGCTTTAAATATTGTTTAGAAATGGAAACTACAGGGAAAGATGCTTTGCTTTTGGAAGTTTCTTCATTTTTCTCTTTTCTAATTGTTGAAAAATTACCTGACATCCAGGGCATTTGCTGTGTTCTTTCTTGGAATTCCGTAAGTGGAAGAATTAATTTATTTCTGTCCAATAAACCTTGATGGGTCTCCACTCAGGGAGTAACTTCTACTCTTCTGGAAATGGGTATCATCATACTGTCTGGAGAGCAATTTATATCTGAAGAGCAAAAGAGTAGTAATAACAGTAAGACATTGGGACAGTACTTGTAACTTTTCAGTTTTCTCTCCTGTGTGACTTTTTATCCTCACTACAACTCTGTAAATTAAGGTGGGCATATGGTCAACATCAAAATGTCTAAAGCCTTAGGTTGCACACATGGGTAGTCACCAGGAAATCCAAGACCTCTAAATCTAAGTGAGAACAGGGACTCAGCTAGAACACAGGGAAGCATGCTTGCACACAGGCATTCAGGTGGATCTCTCACATGATTTGCCATCTTCTTGTGTCCCTCCTCAACACAAAGCTTGCTTATAGCCATCCCTAGGTTTGTATTCCTTTGGTAATTGCACTATTGTTCTCATTATTCCTCTTAAAGTTTTGCCCCTCTTGGATCCACACCTCCTGCCATCTGACTAGAGACCTAGTGTATGTGTCTGCTGTAATGAAGCTAGGCGTGGCTCTACAAGTGGCTTTGGCAAAAAGTCAGTAGATGGAAGTCATTTACAGTGCGCTCTTCTGCACATGAGCCTCGGGAAACATTGCATGTTATGGCCAGCCCCAATTCTTCTGGTTTGGGAGAGTCTGCTGGTCCAAGGAGAATGAAAGCTAAATCGAACGTCACTGAATCCAACTGAACGAGTTGGATTCAGTGCTGAGCTGAGCTCAGTCTAGGTGGGTTGACTTCCAGATACCCCACAAACATGTGAGAGAGAAAAGTGATCACCACTGCAGGCCTCTAAGTTGTGTGTAGCTTGTTTCATAGCGTTACCCTTGCACTGGCTAACTTATACCCTGTGTATGATCAACAGCCACAATCTGGGATTATGAACCTAGATGTAAAAAAAAAGTCTGTTGCCTTTTCGGCTCTTTGGATACAGTAAATTAAAGTAGCCTCTCGGAATCAAAGGAAATGAGCTCAATAATGCCCATGGTTACATAATGAACAGCTCTGTTAAGAGCTTGCTTACCTAATTTAATCATACTGTGCTGACCTTCGGTATTCTTTATAAAATGGAAAAGATAATACCTCTTAATTATTAATTAATTAATAATACTTAATTCTGCCTCCTGCAATTCACCAGTTCATTTACCAACTTGCTCAATTAATACTGGTTGAAACCCTGTTTTTCTAGAATATGCAATGATGAGTAAAATCATGTCTCTGATGACTAAGATTTCTAAACTACTAGTTACTAAAGGGAAAAAATTACTTTTCAATAAAACAAACAGTATAATAAAGTTAAGTGCTTACTAATTTAGGTATATAGCGGAGGCTAAGTCAGGTAGAGAAAGGACTATTTGAGTTGAAATTTGAAGGATTGAGGGAAGAGGAGGAGAGACAGGTTATGTCCTCACAAGCCTAATAAATACAAACAAGAAAATAGTAACTAAATTGAATAGAGTTCTCTAAACAACCTTGACCACATGATCAAAATTAATATAACCCAGAAGGGAACAAATAAACTTCTTCTACCTCCCTGATATGAAGCATTGAGAAGAACATAATATTACTTATGTGGTATGTTTTGCTAAAAATGCATAACCTGAATCTAACCATGAGGAAATAGAAGGCATACCTAAATTGACAGATATTCTACCAAATAACTGGCCTGTGCTCTTCAAAACTGTCAATGTCACAGAAGACAAAGGAAAACAGAAGTGTTCAAGATTAAAGGAAACCAAAGAAACATGGCACCTGAATGTACGTGCTGTATAGGATACTGGGACATTGGCAAAATCTCAACAAGGTCTGTAACGCGTAAAATCCTGCGTCAGTGTTCTGTTCCTGGTTTTGACAGTTGTGCTTGGGATTAGAAAAAAAAAATAATGTCCTTGCTTTGAAATAAACACTAACGTATTTAGGAGGACATGAGTAAAATGTGTGTGTGTGTGTGTGTGTGTGTGTGTGTGTGCGCGCGCGCGCGCGCGCATGTGCGCGCAGATAGAGGAAGAGGTAGAAGGAAGGACAGATAAAGCAAATGTGGTAACGTATGAGTGTTTGAGGAACCAGGGTTAAAGGTATATGGGAATTCCTTGTGCAATTCTTACAACTTTTATAAGTGTCTGAAATTTTGTCAAAATAAATATGAAAGCAAAATGAGACAAAAGGATGAGAGAGAAGGTTGAGCCTCGGGTACAGCAATGGCAGAATTAAAGGTACTAAAAACAGGCTCAGTCATTGGTACATGCCCAAGTGTGGTATGGCCAATGGGTCCTGCATTTTAGAGGCAGCCTATCACTGTGGAATTAGAACGCTAACTTTCCTACACACAAGAATAAAACTCACAACTTTGAAATAAGCTTTGTGGATTGGGCCAGTATCAGTTTCCTGGGTTTGATATTGTGCCGTAATTGTGTCAGATGTCACCACTGGGGGGGGGGGGGGGACTGAGTACCTCCTGTACCTTTCGTGGCAACTTCCTGTCAATCTATCATCACTTCAAAATAAAGATGATATAATTGCCTTCATAAAACTTTCTCAAAACAAAGAAATCTCATGCATGTTTTCAACCTCATATTAATGTGAATGACTCCATATGCTGAGATTTTTACCTCTAAACAAGACTTTTAAACTTTATGTTGGCAAACAATTTTAACAGTTTTTAAATTTCATATAAAACTTGCAAGAACTATTTCTCTAATATTCCTTTTTCAGGTGACAAAGATTCTCTCCTTGACCAAACTTAGGCAGGATCCTTTAAACCCTGTTCTCCACTAGGCCTCAATCTTGTCCCATGAGGAGTGGAACTAACACTAACATTACCTCTAACGGCTAGAGGCCACATCCCTAGGATGACTCCAGCCCCCCTCGAAGTACCTGCCAGGGAAAATCCAAGGCTGCCAAAAGAATTTACTGTTTGCTTCAGCCAGCACCTGATGATAGGGCTCTTGTTTCTCTGTCCCTAGGGGAGGGTAGGAGCCCAACTTTGATAAGTGCCCGTTAACAAACCCAGATGGGTTTGACATGAATGAGTCCCCCTTCTTGCTTTTTATAATTGCTTGCTTCTCTCACTCTGCTAAAACTCCACGTCACCCTTCTTATTCCCTCACTTTCCCTTTAAAACACCCGTTTACCTCCATGCAAATCAAACTTGAGTTTCGTTCACGCTGGACTCTTTCCCCTATGGCAGTAGTTAAAGTAGTTATTGCTGATTAAAATCTGTCCTTACCATTTTCACCAGTATCCAACTTTGTTGATCTCTGGCAGAGATTAAAATTTATTTGTATTTGCTTTGTGACAAGAGCACCCAAATTGCCATAAAAGCCAGAGGATTCAACGTTGGAGTAAACCTCAGGCAGAACACAGTAATAGTTACTTTTATTGACTATTGTGCATCTGATGTTGTGCATTCATTTATTTTCATTTACTGTTCATTATAGTCATGTGACCAGCAAAACAAAATAAAACAAAAAAGCAACAGCACTAATAGGTGGATTCAGCATGTCTATATCCCAAGCTCATGTTCATGGTGCCATGCTGGTCAGGTTGCATGATGCAAACCATTGTGAATTCCCCAAGGGAGCTCGGTATAAGTAAATGGAGACAGTCCCAGGCACGACTGTGTTAAAGATTCTTTGCTGACAACTTTTAAGCCTAACTTCTCCCTCCACCCTGTATCTCCCTCCTATGGGCAAACTGATAAGAAAATCTGGGTGCTCTCTCCTTTGGCAACAACAGGAAGTTCATAGCACACTAGGGAATCTCCACCTCAGTGCACACTCTAATCACCCGAGTGTGTGTGTATGTGTGTGTGTGTGTGTGTATGAATGAATGAATGAATGAATGAATAAATAAATAAATAAATAAATAACCCTAACCCATTTCCCTTCTTGCTCTCCTTAGTTATTTGGGGGCCTACTTGGGAAGTTCTCCTTGCTTTCCCCAAAATGTCTCATTATGTGAAAAGTAAAGCTTTTGACCCTGTTGCTACGTAGGTCATTAGTCTTGACATCCAAACCAATTAAATTTTGTGTGAAAATTCATCTTATTCCTTCAGAGTAGCCACAACAACGATGAGCCTTTTAAATGTTTAAATTTAAATCAATATAAAGTATTTTCAATTCACTTAATATTAAAATCATAAAAGAAACTTCTATAGTTAGTAGATGTTTAGTTAACATAAAAGCACCAAGATTCCCTGTGCAAGCTGATGGTGACACTGGGATTACTGTCTAATAACTGGGCCAATTCTGGGCCAATTCTAACCTTCACTGTCAAAGATGCAAAGGTTTCTGGTTGGTAAAAGCAGCTTGGAATGCACTTCGTGTGAAAATAACACATTTACAAAAACACAGTTAGTGTGTGTTTTCTCCTGGAGGGAATATATATTTCTTCAGGGAGCTTAGCAATGGTTATGAAAACAATATAAAATCTGTCAGTATTCCATTATGGCCCTATTTTATACTTTCATTTCCAATAAATATTTTGTACTCATTACTGACTTTTGACTTTGGGTGTGATATAAAGAAAACATAAAAGCCTGAAATAGTGGCTATAATTTTCAGTTAAAAATTACTTAATGTTTCTTTGGAATAACATGCCTTCTAATAAAAAGATCCTACTTTTTTTTTAGAAGTTAAAAGTAAATGCTGTCAAAAACTAAATTCTCTCCAATTCTATTAAAACAAAGACACATTAACTTTTATACATTCTTTGCTTTGGCATTTCCATCAGTGCATATGTGGTGCTTTAAAGGAAAATGATCAGATAGAAGGAGAAAGTTAGTAGAAAGTAAAGTTTTATGCTGAAATTTAGCGGCACATTTCAGTATTAACAGAAGCTATGTGATAAAATTCCCATGCTGCATTCATATATTAATCCCAATAAAAAGCAATACCAGTTTTCTGAAGCGGTATAATTGCCATCTGCTATAATTTTGCCCCAGGTAGTGAGCTCAAGAGCACGTTCTTCACACACATGAAGAAACAAATATGGATGCTTCTGCGTTCAAGCACAGAATGGAAAAGCCTCTCAGGAGAATGTTTCACTTACCGTGAGTATTTAGATGATCATCCCCCAGTTATTTGTTTGAAGGACTCACACGCAGTTATCTATATCAAATAAGCTAAACAGATTGGCCATTTCCCCTCCGAGAATTTAAGCTACACATCAGACCCTATTCAAATGTAAACACGTTGGATGGGGTAAATCAGCTTGAAAACAGCCATAAAACATACGTAAATGCAATTTAGGAGGGTGAGAAGTCTTAATGCTCTGCTTCATTCATCACTGGACCCACTGTCATCCACCAGCCGCTATTATTTACACGCAGCTGCAGAGTCTATCAAATATGAAGGAGACGGGAATAATATAAAGTCAATGGGCAGCCATGGATCATTTCCATTTACTCATTCAAAATTTTATTGAGTAATTATTTTTTGTTTCTGAGATGATTGAGAGCAAACGGCGTAAAGGTGCCAGAGTTCAAGGAACTAACTCTCGAGAAGACGAGACGGAAGCCTGAATGTGAGGCAACAAGTTCAGCAACAGAAAGGTGTACAGGTTGCAGAAGAAATAGCTAGCTTGGCTCCAGTGGCTGAAGGAAGCTACGGAGGACACTGAAGCCTGGGGTGCAAGAATGGGGTCAGGGAGGAGATGAGAAGAAGGGTGTGGGACATGGTTACAGGAGAGGACACACTCAAAGCGAAGAAACACGGAAGAGGGTGACAGGGTCTGACTGGTGTCCTGATCACACCGTATGGTGCGACGAGCTGAAATTGCTGAGACGGTAGAGGCCTTATAGGGGAGACTGGCCTGGAGGCCTCAGGAGTTCCTATTTTCTACATAAGCATGGGCAAAATGTGTCAGGCAGGGTTTGCTGCCCGAACCAGAAACAACTCCAGATATGTGAAGCAGAAAGGCAGCTAATACGGTAAGTTTGATGTTTGGAAGATACGTAAAAGGGTAAGTCCAGGTTTACCTCTTGGAAATACACAAAACAACACACAGTGAAGAGAAAATAGACTCTGATCTCTGAGGTCACCTGGAAGTTTGCTGGAAGAAGCTAAAACTGATCCCTCTGTCATCACTGCCTGTTAATGCCCCAAATCCCGACACTGGCTGGTGCTGGAGGGACTTCATATTTCCATGAACTTGCTGGAAGCACCATCCAAAACCTTCAGGAAGATGGACTCTGTTCACCTCGCCCTTTCAAATTTCTCATGATTACATCAGTCCAGAATCCTGGCATTCAGAAAAGGGTGGAAAGTGTAGCTTTTAGCTTCTTAACCTTCTTTCCCAAAGAGTTTGAGTGAACCAACACAGAGTGTCCAGACAAAGAGCTAAGAATTTTATGCAAAATTTGATATATTTGAAATCTTTTATTATCTCTTGTCTGTCGAAATATGGACATCCCAGCAAGGGCACAAATTAGAAAAGTTTTGTATGTATATTTCAGACCTGAATGATTATTTGCAATATGGAAATTAGCTGCTAGAAAAAAATGAAGAAAAGAAAAATTGCTTTCTTTAATTGGGAGAGCTTAAGAATGGAGATTCTGAGAGCTCTCTGAAGAAGGAAAAGGAAGCTTCTGAGCAAACAAAGGAGAATAATTTATTTCAGACCCGGAGAAGTGTATGAAGGAAGAAAAGAAGTTGAAACTCATAGTAAAAATTTAAGGGAGTCGTAAAAATAGACTTGTTTGACACTGAGTGGCACACTATTACCCAAAAAGGCAAAAGAAGGGGAGATAATTGGGCACTCCATGGCAGATAGATTCTGTAGCATTCTGTGGCAGCCAGCGTTCCTGACCAGGAAGGTGACATTATGTAGAGCGCTCCATGAGGATATCTCCCCCAACCATGGCAACTGGGATATAAAAATAGTGTCAGTATCATTTATGGAAAGGATGTGCCAGTGGGAAGAGAGTGGTCGGTCTAGAAGAGCAGAAGTAAGTCTGTCCGTGGGACTATAGCTGTGGAAGCAGAAATGAACCCAGAGAACTCACTGGGGAAGTGCTCTCTCAGTGCAGCAAGAATGTTGCAGTCAACTTTCCCAACACTTTGAGGACACTCATATACATCACTTCTCTTCCCTTGGTCCAATGTGAAAGCCACCAAGCAGTCTTTGATAAGTATCTTGGCTTTCTGCTACCTCAGTATCAGGAAATACATGCTCTGCATAGGGGCGAGAAGAGGTCATCCCCAATTATAAATATACACACTTATATTCTGCTTTACAGACTTTTACACAATGTCCGTGCCGAAGGAGCTATTGCCTGTGGTCATTCAAGGTTCAGGTGTTCAGAAAAAGGAGGCTGAGGTTCAGATACTAGAGAACAATTAATGAGCGCTGAGAGGCTGAAGTCCTAAATGACAGCCCAATCTGCACCATCTCCCGCAACTATGAAGGAGTCCAAGTAAGGCTTAGAGATACCGGGATACCCCTTAAGTCAGAGTTAAATTATTCCACCATATGCTCTAAGTAGGATTTACCAAAGCCTCTGATAGGAAAGAACATCTGGGAACGGTCTCTCAAAATAGAAAGTGAAATTAGTGGAGGAATCTCCTCTCTGTGTTCCCTTCCCTGTGTAACTTCCAAAGCACGTCCACGAGTGAAGGCAGGTATTTTATCCTAAATATCCCATGGTGATTTCATTGTCTTTTTTGTCATATCCCTGTACACCTCTATCAGAATGGAGTACGATAGTTGGATTCTACAAAGATCTGTTAGGGGAGTTGCATATGCGTTTGGTGATGCTGCATGAAAATATCATGTTCTCTGAGTAATAGCACTTGCTTTATGGACACAATGCCAAACTTGTCAATTGTTACATGAATGCTTCCTTCTATGAATCTCTCCCTCAAAATTTGCTGGCATTGCCCTATATCATGGCACCTCAACACACTCATTCATTCTTTATTAAAAAAAAAAAGTTTGCTGAATTTCTACTATGGACAAGGCACTGTGGGGTACAGAAGACTAAATCTGGTATGAAAAACATGCATCTATGGCCAGGGGTGAGAAATATAGAAGGGATAAAATAGCTCTGAGATGAAGAGGGTAATGAATGACAAATGTCACAATGAAAATACAGAACTGTCATTTCTACTTAGGAACACTGCGAAAGCTTGTGTACTTTTTGAGCCGTGAAGGATGGGTGACATTTAGACGGGCACTGGATGAGTCTGAGCAGAGGGCCGAGAAGAGCGTGAATCTTTTGTGGCAAACAGTGAATCACTTTTTTGGCTAGTGGTGAGGATGCAGAAAAAGTAATCATGAAGCCTTTTGAAATGTTTGCAGGTGGGTGTGTTTTCGCTGCTATTAGGTGCCCAGAGTATATGACTGCGTGCAATCATTTAATGATGCTTTAGTGAAACATTTCAAAGTAGGCCAGCTCAAAACCATTCAGTGGAAGCCAGAGAGTCCTACGTAGAGTGAAAGGCATTTCTGAGCCAAATTCCTGTGCCAGGTTGTTGTATCGCCACACCATGCTGGAGCGAGGATCTGGGCCAGTAAGAGCCTAGATTTCTTTAAACCACGAACACTTTGAATAGTAGCATCCTGGGCTGAAACTGAGCTTTGGACAGAATCTTCAGCTCGTGAACGATGCAAGGTTTCTGGAGTCAGAGCGCCTGTATTTCAGTTCTGGCTCAACCCCTTATTGGCTGTGTATTCCTGAATAAGTCACCTACTTTTCCTAAATCTTATCTTTAACATGAGGACAATAACAGCACCTACCTCATGCGGTTATGGTGAGAGAGAAACGAATTAATGAATATAAAGCAACTGGTACCTCTGTCTCTCTCAAATAAATAAACTTAAAAAAAATTTTTTAAGGGGCACCTGGGTGGTTAAGCATCCAACTCTTGGTTTCGGCTCAAGTCATGGTCTGGTGGTTCATGGGCTCAAGCCCTGTATCGGGCTCTGGGCTGGCAGTGTGGAGCCTGCTTGGCATTCTCTCTTTCCTTCTCTCTGCCCCTTCTTCTCTCTCTCTCTCTCTCTCTCTCTCAAATAAATAAACTAAAAAAAGTTTTAAAAAAGCAACTGGTACAGGACAGGAACTCAATAAAGGTGAGCGGTGATGACAATGCTTGTATGTCAGCAGACTTTTCAGATACAGGCCAGTCCTAGGGGTTTCAGAGCCAGCTGGGCCAACCTGGGAATTACCAATAGTGACACCAAGCTTTTAAATCCATTTTACTTCTGGAAACTGAATTTAGAATTAGTGCTGTCTCCTGAAGCTCTGAACATCACTTCCCCAGTTACAGTGCTGCCTCAGATAGTCGTAAGAGGAGTTGGGAACAAAGATCGAGTGTCCAAGAGATGGGCATACTAACGAAGAACTGAAATACTGGTCCAAAGCTCAGGAGTCACAATGGAGGGTAGTTTATGTTACTTTAGGAAATTTATAAAATATTTTCTTTACTCATACAGGAAATGACTTAGACATTCTTTAAATTCAAACTCACAATTGCCTTGACCACACACACACACACACACACACACACACACAGGTTTCAACTTTCTTAATCGGCTGCATAGAATTTCATTGTATGGCTACAACATAATTTAACGTTTTCTCTATTGATTGACATCAGAGTTATTTCCAGTCTTCTGCTAGCAATATTATAGTGAATAAATTGTGTGTGTGTTTATATATATACACACACAAGAATACGTTGGTTATTAGCTTCTATAGAAAAGCATCTTGGTACTTAACTCATATGCATAGGACTTGAGACCAGCAAGCTAGGCCTATGTAGCTAATACTTCATTCCTTGTGTACTACCTCCTGAAAAGAGTTGACAGTTTCTGGTTATAGAGGGTAGGTACTGTTATTTGCTATTTCTCTTCATCTTTAAGAGAAGCTCTAATGAACTGTGTGTGGGATACATAAATCATTTGAAGGTGAAGAAGCTTCAGAAACAAGGTTTGAACAGACTCCTGATATTCTTGCTGAGTGTTCAAATCTCTTTACATTTTTTTAGCTGTAGCTTTTGCACAGGGAAAAGAAGGGGGCCCCAGTCAAATCTCCCGTCCCTCTCCTCTTGGAATTCAATAATCAGCCATTTGGGCACGAGAAAATTTGGGAACAAGAACAATGATTCTTAATGTGCTCTTTGTCCATGAATTAGAAGAAGATTTAACAAAATCCCTTTCACTATTTGTCTACCTGTCACATTAAACCACTGTAATATTTTCTCTTTGTGATTACAGTACTGAAAATTACAGAATACAGGATCAAGCTCGGTAATTTTAAAACTGAAAAATTTAGTACACGGATGAAGCAATGAAAGGTTCCTTCAAATAAGTCGCCAAGAGACCACGCAGTATAGAGCCCAAGGACATCAGATTTTCTACTGTTCTATTCAGTAACTTAAGGACTTAACAATTTAGTAAAGTATGGACACATAATATGCTGACAGGCTTCCCATTCTTTCTGAAGTGTTTTAAGTGCAAACCTATCAACTCTATGTTTTCTTTAGCTAAGTTCTCCATGATGGAGAGGTTTTATCTTTCTGTTGTTTGGTTTTTGTTTTCTCATCAATAGCTTGTTTGTTCTGATTCTTGTCCTTGAGGATCTAAGAATATTAAAGCTAATGGTATTGTACCATTCAGCCATTTAATCAAGCCTCTCCTTTTAAGTTGGGAAAGTGAGCTCAAGGCCGATTTAGAAACAGTGAAACTCTACGTTTTAATTTCTATTTTATAGGAATGTTCAATTCCTTGGATTGCAAGCTCCTTGAGGGTTCAAATTTGCTTTACTTTAACAAGGAATCCCCAGTGATAAAATGCTGGGAATATAATAGATGCTGAAATAGTGTATTTAGAACGTAGATGTCTCTGTTCCTAGGGACACAGTGTCAGAGTCCGTGGCACAACCTGGATGGGCCCTATGTCAATCACTAGTGAAGAACTCTGCAACCAAGTTCTTCCTATCAGATTTTCTTCTACTGGGAGGGGGAAAAAAAGCCTATGCTTTTGCTTTCCATATAAAAAAAATCTAAACATTTCTGCAAATACTAGCCAAAATATTCTACTTTAAATTTTGGCTTCAAACTTCCAGGGAGAAGTTACCATGACAGTAGATACAGAATTTCCCAACTCCAATAAATAATTAACAAAACTTTAAAACTCAGGGAAAACAAAACTGGTAGGAATTAAACAAAATGGGACAACTCCAGGCCACAAATTTCAGAGAAAGAGGAGAGAATGAAATGAAAAAAAAATTTAAGGAAAGAATCATAAAATAGTAGTTTATCTCCTAACGTTTTCTTCACTCTTTGATAGGTGGTCTTGGGGATATCAACAAAATTAAGAACAAAAAAAACCAACCAAACAAACAAGACTCCACATGAAGTGGCTTTAAAGCTGAAGGCAAACTATACCCAGGGAATATACTAATTCCTGGAAGAGGAATATTTAAAACAGAGGTTATATTTAAAACAACCTACAATTTATATGGAAATGCCAGGACACAGCATAGCCAAACCATTTAAAAAAAAAGTTGGAATACTTCCACTTCCTTATTTCAGAAATTACTGCAAAATCACTGTAATCAAGATAACATGGCACTGTTATTAGGATAGACATTTAGGTCGACGGAATAGAAGTTAGAGTCTAGAAGTAGACTTCCACATGTATGATTTTCATTGAAATTCCAAGACAACCTGCAGAAGAACTATCTTTTCAGCAAATAGTGTTGAGACACCTGGATACTCACATGCAAAATAATGAAGTTGGATTTCTCCCTCACACCACACACAAACATCAACTCAGAGTGGATCATAGACATAAACCTAAGAGCTAAAAACTATAAAACACCTAGAAGAAAACATACAAGTAAATTTCCAGATGTTAGGTTAGACAAAATCTTCTCTAAGCACAAATGACAAAAGAAAGAATGAATTGGCTTCATAAAATTAAATACTTTTGTACATCAATGGATACCATTGAGAAAGTACAAAGACAGCCCATAGAATGGAAAACATTTTTACATATTATATATCTAAGAGACTTGTGTCTAAAATATATAAAGAATGCTTATAACCCCTCAATAACAGAAAGGCAACTAATGTAATTAAAATAGGAGTGAAGAATTTGAATAGAAAATCCCCCCAAAGAAGATGCACAAATGGCCAATAAGCAAATGAGAAGATGTTAAACAGTACTAGCTATCAGGGGAATGAAAGTCAACATCATCATAAAAGGCCATTTATATGCACTAGAATGGCTACACTAAAAAAAAGATAGTAGTAAGTGTTGACAAGGATGTGGAGAAAGTGCACTCTGATACATTGCTTGTGGAATGTAAAATTGTGCCACTACATAGTGAAGGTGTCTGGCAATTCCTCAAAAGGCTGAATATAGAGTTACCATATGGCCCAGAAACCCCACTCTTAGGTCTATATCCAAGAGAAATGAAAACATGGCCATTCAAAAATGTGTATACAATGTTCATAGTAGCACATCTATCATGGTAAAAAGTAGGAAGAAGACAAATATACTGATCAATGGATAAATAAAATGTAGTAAGTCAACATGAAGGAATATTATTTGGCAATACAAAGGGACGAGTTCTAATATGTTAAAACATGGATAAACCTTGAAAACGTGCTTAGTGAAATGCCAACCAGAAAAGATCACATCACCTATGATTCCATTTATATAAAATGTCTAGAATCCACAAATCTACAGAATGAGGGTAGGTTAATTGTAGCTTAGGATAGCAGGGGATTCAATGGTTGGGGGGAGGTATGATAGATTAAGGCTATGTGGTTTCTTTTAGGGGTGATAAAAATGCTCTAAAATTGTTTATGGTGATGGATGCCCAACTCTGCAAACATACTAAAAGCCATTCACTATACACCTGAGATGGATGTATTTTATGGGATATGAACTTTATTTCAGTAAAGCTGCTTTAAAAATAGAACAGAGGACTTCTGGGGAATATGGAAGAGTAGGAGGACTGTGAGCTCAACTCGTCCCATGGATAAAAATCATTCAAATCAGTGCAGATAACCCAGAAAACAACCTGAACACTGTAAGCATGTATCATGTAAATAGAAGTGAAAAGAAACCTAGAGTAGCAATTCTTGTATCAAACTAGAGTTTAAAACCAAGACTGTAACAAGAGACAAATAAGGACACTATATAATTATTCAGAGGAAAATCCAGCAAGATACAAAAATTGTAAATATTTATGTACCCAACATGAAAGCACACAAATACTTAAATTAGTTAATAACAAATAATGAATATAATGGAATTAATATTAATACTACAATAGCAGGACACTTGAATATCTCACTTACATTAATGGACAGATTATTGAAACAGAAAATCATCAAGCAGACAGTGGCTTTGAGTGATACATTACATCAGATGGATTTAACAGATATATTCAGAACATTACATCCTAAAAAATAAGAATACACAGTCTTTTCAAGTGCATATGGACCATTCTGCAGAATAGATCATGTTAGCCTATAGAACAAATCTCAACAAATTCAAAAAGATCAAAGTCATTCCATGAATCTTTTCTGACCACAATGCTATGAAACTAGAAATCAATCACAAGAAAAAAAATCTGGAAAGAACACAAATACATGGAGGTTAAATAACATGCTACTGAATAGTAAATGGATAAACCAAGAAATCAAAGTAGAAATTTAAAAATACATGGAAACAAATGAAAATGAAAAAAACAGTCCAATAGCAATACAGGTCTACAAAAAGAAGAAGAATCTCAAACAACCTATCATTACACTTAACAATCTAGAAATAGAAGAACAAACAAAATCCAAAGCTGGTAGAAGGAAGGATAAAGATTTGAGCAAAAATAAATGAAATGAAAACTAAAACACAGTAGATCGGATCAGTGAAACCAGGAGCTGGAGAGGGAGATCAACAAAATTGATACTCCTTTAACCAGACTCAACAAAAGGTGAGATGGGAGGACTCAAATAAAATCACAAATGAGAAAAGAGAAATAGCCAAAAGCACAGAAATACAATTTTAAGAGATTATAAAAAACGATATGCCAACAAATTGGACAAGAAGAAGAAATGGTAAATTCCTAGAAATGTATAACCTACCAAAACTGAAGCAGGAATAGAAAATTTGAACCGATTACCAGCAAAGAAAATGAATCAGTAATCAAAAACTCTCAACAAATAAAAGTACAGGACCAGATGGCTTCACAGGTGAATTCTACCAAACAGGTTTTTTTAAGTTTATTTATTTTGAAGGAGAGAGAGAGAGAGAGAACGAGAGAATGAGCAGGGGAGGGGCAGAGAGAGAGAGGGAGATAGAGAATCACTGTCAGTGCAGAGCTTGATGTGGGGCTTGAACTCATGAACTGTGAGATCATGACCTGAGCTGAAACCAAGAGTTGGATGCTTAACCGACTGAGCCAGCCAGGTGCCCCAAATTCTACCAAACATTTAAATAAGAGTTAATATCTATTTTTCCTAAACTATTCCAAGAAACAGAACAGGAAGAAAACCTCTAATTCATTCTATGAACGCTGCATCAATCACCCTGATACCAAAACCAGATAAAGACACAACAAAAAAGAGAACTAAATGCCAATTCTCTGATGAACACAGATGAATAAATCCTCAACAAAATGTTAGCAAATTGAATCCAACAATATTTAAAAAATCATTTACCACAATTAAGTGGGATTTATTCCTGGAATGCAAGGATGGTTCAATATTTGCAAATCAATCAGTGTGATACATCACATCAGCAAGAGGAAGGATAAAAACAATATGATTATAGCAATAGATGCAAAAAAAGCATTTGACAAAATATAATATCCATTCATGATAAAAATCCTCAAAAGAGGGATAGAGGAAACACATCTCAACATAATAAAGGCTATTTCTGAAAAACCCACAGCCTACATCATACTCAGTGGTGAAAAACCAAGAGCTTTCCCTCTAAGATCGGGATGTCCACAACACATGGATGTACACTCTCACCACCTTTATTCAATATAGTACTGGAAGTCCTAGACATAGCATTCAGGCAAGAAAAGGGAATAAAAGGCATCCAAACTTGTAAGGAAGAAGTAAAACTTTCCCTATTTGCAGATGACATGACACTGTATACATAAAACCCTAAGATTTCACCAAAAAAACCCCTAGAACTGATAAATGAATTCAGTAAAGTCACATAATACAAAATCCATGTACAGAAATCCACTGCATTTCTGTACACTAATAATGAAGTAGCAGCAAGAGAAATGAAAAATACAATCCCATTTACGATTATACCCAAAATAATAAAAATACCTAGGAATAACAAAAAACAAAAACAAAAACAAACCAAAAAAACCCCACAGAGATCGATGGAAGAGAACAGAGAGCCCAGAAATAAGTCCACAATTATATGGTCAATTAATCTTCAACAAAGGAGGCAAGAGGGAAAAAGACAAGGGTGAAACAGTCTCTTCAATAGTTGGTCCTGGGAAAACTGGACTGTTACATGCAAAAGAATGAACTGGGCCACTTTCTTACACTATATACAAAAATAAACTCAAAATGGATTAAAGACCTAAATGTTAGAACTGAAATCATAAAAACCCTAGAAGAGAGCATAGGCAATAATTTCTCTGACAATGGCCTTAGCAACATTTTTCTAGCTATGTCTCCTGAGGCAAGGGAAATAACAAAAATAAACTATTGAGACTACATCACAATTAAAAAACAACAAAAAACAAAAAAACAAAACTTCTGCATAGCAAAAGAAACAAACAAAACTAAAAGACAATATACTGAATGGGAGAAGGTATTTACAAATGACATATCTGATAAAGGGTTAGTAGCCAAAATATATAAAGAATTGATACAACTCATCATCAAAAAGGAAATAACCCAATCAAAAAGGTCAGAAGACATGAACAGACATTTCTCTAAAGAAGACATACAGAGAGCCAACAGATACATTAAAAGATGTTCAACACTACTCATTATCAAGGAAAGGCAAAACAAATCCACAACGAGATATCATCTCACACCTGTCAGAATGACTAAAATCAAAAACATAAGAAACACCAAATGTTGGTGACACTGTTGATGGGAATGAAAACTGGTGCAGCCACTATGGAAGACAGTATGGAAATTCCTCAAACACTAAAAATAAAATTATCATATGATCCATTAATTGTTCTATCCATTAATTGTTGGGTATTTACCCAACAAATTTGAAAACATTCATTCAAAAGGATATATGCATCCCCGTGTTTATTGCAGCATTATTTACAATAGCCAAGATATGGAAACATCCCAAGTGTCCAATGATAGAGGAATGGCTAAAGATGTGGTATTTATACACAATAGAATTTTACTCAGCCATAAAAAATAAATCTTACCATTTGCAACAGCATGTATAGATCTAGAGAGCATAATGCTAAGTGAAATAAGTCAGTCAGAGAAAGATAAATACCATATGATTTCATTCATAGGTGGAATTTAAGCAACAAAACAAATGAGGAAAAAAGAGACAAACCAAAAACTCAGACTTTTAACTATAGACAACAAACTGATGGTTATGGAGGGAAGGGGGCTGGGAGGACGTGTGAAATAGGTGATAGGGATTAAGAATACACTTATGATGAGCACTAAGATATAGAATTGCTGAATCTCTTTATTACCCCTGAAACTAATTTAACACTGTATGTTAACTATACTGGAATTAAAATGTTAAAACGAATATCAAAATCACACATTTTTTTTAAAATTCTGGGGTCTGTTTCACTGGGTTTGAATAATATAAATAGCCTCTAAAATATTACTTTATATTTCTCATTTTTACTATTATTTAAGTTATTAATTCCCTTTCTTAATTTCTTTCATCTATTGCTGAGAATCACTAAACTTTATTTTAAAGAATAATTTTAGACAGATTTTTTAGTTACCAGATACATTGGGGAAAAGATAATGTTTTCTTCATTTGAACTGCGATCCTTCTTCGTTAACTTCGAAGTAAATATGTATAATGAATTATTCACACTTAAGTAACTACAAATAAAATCCAGGAACTTCATTTGAACAGAGCCAGATTGTCATCCTGTAGGTCTTCTAAGGCTCTGAAACTGCAGCCAGAGGTTATATACCCTGTCTCAACATCCTAAAATGTGAGAATTATCCCTTCATATTTTTCATAACAATTCACCCACCACAAAGCATATTTGCTTGGAGACCTCCTCAGCGACATTTTAAAATAGTGAGGGTAAATTGTAGATTCCTCTCATTTAAATGTTTCATTCCTAGGGGTGGCCTAGGAATGTGTGAATATGACTAGACTTTTTTACTGCTTTCTATTTTAACCTATATTAATACAGATAACATGAGATTTTCTCTACTTTTGGAAAAGCTGTGTGCGTGAGTGTGTGTGTGTGTGTGTGTGTGTGTGTGTGTGTGTGTGTGGCCCTTCCTCTAGCAAGGGCCAACATTAGTGGTCAGTCTCCTATACACTGTAAAAGAACAACATGTCTTTTACATCTGCACTTTATTACATCATGTGATAAAAGTGAAGCCGAAGTTCTAGATGAAGAGCAGCCAAAGGTGTCTTCAAAGCTGAGAACAAATTATGCTCAGAATGCATAAGTTTCTGGAATGGATATCAAAAACAGCTGCTATGGAACTGTGTTCCATTCATTGTGAGAACTTGCATTTTTTTAAAGGAATACCCCTAAGTTAAAAATGGTATTTGAATCTAGCTTCCTACATAAATTAGCACAGTTACCTCTCACAGCATGGTAGCCATCACATGGACTTTGAGATCACGGACCCCTACGTCTCTCTGTTCTGACATCTTCTATTCATGCCACTTGGAGCCAATGACTCCAATTGTCCTCACCTTAGTATTCTTACCTATAAAATGCATATAACTTTATTAACTTATAAGTATTGAGATAATTCATTGAAACAGCACATGTAAATTACGTATCACAGTGCTGAGAAACATGAACTGTGTTTTAATAGTGGAATTAGGATGCACAATATCTTAAAGACAGAAGCTAGATACTCAGTAAACATTAGTCGTTTATTCTGCTTCTCTAACATTCTATGAATTGTGTAGGTTATTTGTATAAATACAAGTATATATAGGACCAAATTGATTAATATTACATAATCCTTTGAGTATGGCAATTATGGATTTTTTGATTAAGAATTTGCCCCATTTTTCAGTAGAATTTCTAAGACAAATTCCAAAATAAAACCAGTAAATTTCCAGGCCAAAATAATAAATTATCAGACTATGATAATACTGTGTTTTTGTTCAAATTTAAAATATTTGAAGAGATGAGAATTCTTAATATTAGCTTCAGAGAGTAACATGATTAAAATTATAATATTAATTTATACTCATTATATCTCTCATGATAAAAATTTTATACTCTTAAACAACTCTTAACTGACTCTTACAATGTAATAAAGGTTTTAGCACCTACTATGTGCCATATAATTAAGTACTTATATCAGTGAACAAAACGAAGATACCACCTTTGAAAAGTTTACATCCCAGAAGGGGGAGACAGACAATGAATTATTACATAAAAATAAGCAAACTGTATAGTATGTTTGAAGGTGGTAAGTACTTTGGTAAATAAAAAGAAAAATTTAAGAGGGCAAGGAGAATTAAGAGCCCAGTGATGATGCACTTTTTATGAGGGGGTCAAGGTAAGCCTTATTGAGAAGGATTTTAAGTGAAATTACATAGATGGCATGAGGAATTTAGCCATGAGAGTTCATTAGGTAGAATTACATCCAGAAGGAATGGTCAGTGCAAAGGCCCCAGGGCAGAAATGTGCCTGGCATGTAATAGAGGAACTTCATCATGTAGGACCTTGTAGGTCAATGTAAGATTTTAGACATTCACTCTAAGTTAAATTAGAAGAATTTTGAGCAGAACAACATTTTCTGGCCTACATTCAAAAGGAACACTGGCTTGTGTGTTGAGAACAGATGCGATGGGGAAGAGCATAGTCACAGGGAAACTCATTAGGAGGCCACTGAAGTCAAGCAAAGAGGATGATAGCTTAAAGGAGGTAGAAAGAAAGTAAAGGCATGGTTTAAGGGTATATTGTGAAGCCAGCATGATATATCATTGTGGGATATGAAAGACAGAAAGAAATCAAGGATTCTAATATTCTTGACTTGAGCAAGGGGATAGATCCAAGGGGAAAGTTATCAACTTTGACAGGGAGGGATGCAGCTTGATCACATTTGGGGGGGGGGTGGAGATCTAGAGTGTAATTTTAGAAATCATTGAGTTTGGCAGGACTATTAAGTAATCCAAATGGGGATATCAAGGAGGGAGTTGGGTATGTAAGACCCAAGTTCAGGAGCATGGTCTCGACTGTGGAAGTGACTTTGGGTCGCTGGCCTATAGATGGCATTCAAAGGCATGAGACTGGAAAGATTATCAAGAGACTCAAAGTATATAAAGAATAGAGGATTTAAGATATTCCAACAACAAGAAGAATGAATGGGATTGAAGGAAAACCAAAGAGAATGGAATATTCTGGAAGCCAAGTTGGAAAAATAAGTTATGGACAAAAAAGTATACAACTATGTCAAATATGAATGATAAGCTGAGAAATATGAAGACAGAACATTGACTACTGGATTTAACAATACAAAGGTCACTGGTGACCTTTAGCAAAGCAGTTTTAAAGGAATGGATGAGCTGAAAGCTGGAGTCAAACATGTTAACAGAGAATAAGGGGAACTTGAGTGATGAAAACAGATAATTCTTGGAGGAGTTGTGCTAAAGGATAAGTGGGTGCAAAGAATTTTAAAGATTGGTGAAATAACAGTAGTAATGGTAACACTTTGCTAGAGAAGAAAAGGCTGATGATAGGATAGAATTATTTTTCTGAAATAGACAAACGAGGATAGGCCCTGGTACAGAAGTTGAAGAGTTGCACTTAGAATATGTATGATGTTATCTATGGTTTCAGGCAGGAGGACAAAGTTTGTGGGTAGAAGAAGATGAGGTGGTGTGTGTTTTGGGCTAACCTCAGCCTACCAATAACCAATGTCATGATGAGACTGGGTCTTCTGGTTCTTATTATGATTGTAGGATGCCCTCAGGAAAATTCTGATGCCCTCAGGAAACTTTGGGGAAAAAATCTGTTACTTACAAGACGTGGAAATTAAACAGCAACACCCAGGGCCACACAGTAAAGCCACAGGTACACGGAGACAATGCAAACACAAAAGAGTGCATGCATGGGCCAAGGAGTTGTGCTTTTCTTGCATCACAGGCTGGGGGCATAGGGTTTTGCAAGCTCATCTCCTTACTGGTGAATTTAAAACCCAAGAATAGAAATGTAAAGTGCAAGAAAGAGAAAAGACAAGAAGTCCAAATGGTCAGTTATGGAAAGCAGTCAAGATTTCTAAATCAAAGGAGCCTCAGTGCAGTAGGTGATGTGGCTCCTTGTCTAGTTACACGGCTAGCAAAGCATTAACTTGAGATAGAAGTCGTTGAAATGGATGTCTTTCTAAAAAAAGAGGCACCTGGGGGACACAGTCGGTTAAGTGCCAAACTTCAGCACAGGGCATGACTTCACAATTCGTGGGGTGGAGCCTCGCGTCGGGTTCTGTGCTGACAGCTCAGAGCCTGGAACCTGCTTGCAATTCTGTGTGTGTGTGTCTCTCTCTCTGCCCCTTCTTGGCTCACACTCTGACTCTCTCAGAAATAAACAAACATTAAAAAAAAATTTTAATGGAGGCTTTTGTAATCAAAGCTTAAGCCTAAGCCAGGCACTTGCATTTACAAGAAAGGAAAAAACAAACAAACAAACAAACAAACCCCGTCCAACCTTACATTATAAGGTCACAGTAAGAATCTGGAGACACTTTCTTCTAGTTTGAATTTTCTCAATGAAGTAAGAAGATCTTTAGCTGAGAGCGCACATGGGACGGCAGTGTTGAAGACTGGGGAGACAGAAGGCATGCAACTCATCTAGATGTTGGGACAGATGAGCAAGTATAATATGATTGGTAGAAACACCGAGGACCTACTCAGTGACTGGACAGGATATGAGTGTGTCTAAATTTAAACTGTCACCAGTGCGGTTGCCACTTTTACCCAATGATTCTCAGTTACACGGAGGCAATGTGTAGAATAAAACAGTGGTTGGACTTAACTGGGTTGTAGTTCCAACCAAATTACTACCAATATGGTGATGTAAAACACAGGAACTTCTCCCACAGTTCTAAGTCCAAATCAGTATCACTGGGCTGAAATCAGTGTGTCAACAGAGCCACACTTTTTATAGAGGTAAATTCATTTCTCGCCTCTTCCAGATTCTAGTGACTGCCAGCATTCTTTGGCTTCTTGTGGCTGCATGACTCCAAAGTCTGCCGTGTGGTCACATTGCCTTTTCCTCTTGGGTGTGTCAACTCTTCTCTCAGTCTCCCTCTTAGAAAGATACATGTGACTGCACTTAGAATACACACGGAAAAGCCAGAATAATATCTCCATCTCAATTCTTAGTGTAATCACATGTCCCACATCTATTTATTTATGTCAGTTGCAGTACCGGTCACAGGTTCAGGAATCAGGATATGGAGCTCTTTCGTGGAGCCATTATTCAGTCCACCATGGAGAAAAAGGAAAGGGAGGAACATGTATTCTAGGGAGAGATTATAATGACTGGTCATGGAATTTAGCTTCTTTAGACTCTCTCTTGTAGATTGACGGAGCTGGAAAGATAAGAGGTGATGGTCATGGAACATTCATTTATGAAATAGAAATAATGGTGTTTGCACATAACGGTAATCGTGAGATCTAGCACAGGGCTGACTGAGGTCGGAGGACTTTATTCTTGAAGAACAAGTTAAGAAACTAAGAAACCCAACAGTTGGAAAGATCACATTTATATATACTGAAATGGTAAAAAGAAAAAAATTCAAGATAGAAGTAGATGAATACATAGAAGTTGTAAATCAAAGAATAAATGAAATAGCGTAGAATTAAGTTCATGCTGTTCAGTCTTTTATGTAAGGTTTGCATAGGTGTGTGTAAATTCTGATGTAAGTTTCTTATTCCCCAGAAAATGAAATAATTCCACTTACAGAAAAAGTGTAGTGAATCATCATGGTTTTTTTCTAACATGCATTGTGTGCCTGTGTTCTTAGGCACAATGTAATGTAGCCTGGGGTCGTCAATATGGACGTGAGTTTATCCTTTGAGTTAGAGGACGATGATCCTTCCAGTGTCTATCAAGGTGTCTAGAAATGTTTGCTTTTCCTTTTGCTTTAGACAGCTATGCTTTTTAAGGCTTGTGTCTTCTATTTATATTTTCTGTCACCTCTCTTGCTGTTCGGCTGTCATGTGTCGCTAAATTTTGCTGTTACTGTGCTTTTAAGTTCTTGCATTCCAATTTGTAGTTTATAAAATGTCTTAGGTAGGGCAAACACAGAGACAAGCTAATTATGATTGTGTTCTAAAAATGAGAAATGTGACTCTGAATGAGATACTCTGCTTCTGAATAAAGTTTATAGACTACAAAACCTACAACAGATAGTCCATTTTGTATGGCTATTTCTCATTGTTACTTGTACCATGAATATTCAGCTATTCTAATTTATTCTATTTATTATTTTTCTATTGATATTCTATTCAGATACCATATGTGTGAACGCTAATAAATCTCCATAGAAATTAAAGGACTGAATCTCAGTGGACCATATGCAAAAATAGTGGATATACCAGTCTGAGTCCTGTCTGGAAACAGCTCACTCCAGTTGGGCATTTTGAGAAGAGTTTAATAGAGAATTTACAGAGCTGTAGGCAGGGTTTAGGGAAAGCAAGAAGCATCTTGCAACAGCTGAGGCTAGTCACAGGGAGTTGTTTCTGGGCTAGGTCAGAAGGGGCAAATAGGAGACATTGTTTCCACAATCTGGAGAGACTCCTGTAAGGAGAGGGATGCCTGAGAAGAGATGGGGTCCTTCTTGGACATACAAAGTCAGCCTACACACACCTGGCAGGGAGAAAGCCCGAGGAACAAAGAGCCACACCTCAGTTCCCTTCCATCATAATTTCTTTCTGATGTCTCCAGTCAGACAAGGTCAACCAGAAGTCAAAAAGCAAACTCACTGATTTAATTTGTATTTCTGGAACTCCTAGAGGCAGAAAGCAGGCAGAACTGGGTGGAGTGTGGTATGGAGGGGCAGCCAGAAGATATCCAACATAATTATAAGAAAATCTGAGCCATTCTCAGCAAAGAGCAGCATATTAAAATATTATATTTAGTAATTGGAATAATATTGTCTTCACACTAACACTATAAAAATGTAATGTTATTATAATGACATAGCATCTCTTTTGGGTTTACTGAAAGCAAATTATTTCTAAAACTTAAAAACAGTCTCAGAAAGAAGCAAACAACAAAATGTATTGCCGGTGTTAACCTTTCATTTAAGGCGAAAAGTTAGGATTATTATTTTACTATCTACAAAGTCTGAGAAAATAACAGATTCGACAGACTGACTTTTCTCAGGATCAAAGAATTATTTTGATTAATCGTTTTTAATAGAGAATTTATGAAGACTGTTTAGGTACAGGCCAAAATGATATAGGGGTCCTATGCGGAGAAAATGTTTTTTGTTATTTTTTGGCCAATGACTTTACCTATATCCTTCTAGAAGGAAATCTATATAGCTCACTTCTACCATGAAGTTATTATGTGGAGTATTATACTTTCTTATATAGTATATTCATATTCAATCCAATTTTAAAATAGAAGTCTGCATTCTGCTCTTGACAATATGTTTGTACTATTCATAGTTTACAGACCAGATGTTATTTTCTGAAGTTCAAGTAACTAATGCAAGAATTTTATAAACTTCATGAGGGTATTTCAGAGGGGGTAATATAATACTTAGGGGGGGGAGGAATAAAATCTTGTTGAAATGATCAAATAAAATCCCATTTAAAATGTTCAAAATCCAGAATAATTCTATCTACCAAGAATAATTTGTATTTATTTTCTCAATGTTTTTTCTAAATATCTGAGAGCATAGCCACCCTTCTACAAACGCTTAACTGTTATTTTTGTTGTTGTTTTTTTTTTAGAAAAAATTTTGTTCCTGTAATCAGAGGGAAAGTTCTTCTATTCAACTCAAGGAGCGATAATACCTCAGAATTCATGGCAGAATGACCCAGAAAGAATACTTTAACTGCAGCCTATGAAAAAGAGATAAACAAAATCTTATTATCTCTGGGTATGTGCTATTACTGTTGTATTTCCAAACCCATAGGGTCTGTTCCATATCCATTTTCTTTTTTTTTTTCTTTTTTTTTTTTTAAATCTTTTTTTCAACGTTTATTTATTTTTTGGGACAGAGAGAGACAGAGCATGAACTGGGGAGGGGCAGAGAGAAAGGGGCAGAGAGAGAGGGAGACACAGAATCGGAAACAGGCTCCAGGCTCTGAGCCATCAGCCCAGAGCCCGATGCGGGGCTCGAACTCACGGACGGCGAGATCGTGACCTGGCTGAAGTCGGACGCTTAACCGACTCCGCCACCCAGGCGCCCCTCCATATCCATTTTCTATAACTGAACAATTTTGGTAAGCTATATATATATATTTTAACATTAAGTAAAAATAGAGGTATCAGTGCTAAGTGAAACCAAATCGATGCTAATGCCCCTTTCAGTGTTTAAACCTTGCAGTTCGAAAAAGATTCCCGATCTCCCATCTCTGTTTATGCAATGTTTAGGCATATCAGAGCACAAAAATGAATGTGACACAATTAATAATCCATACATACAATTTTCAATATACCTAGCTTTCCAGGTACTGTGTTAAGTTGTTGAAAGTATTGAAGGGAGTGACACAGTCCCATCCCAGAGGCACTCCAATTAGATAGGAGAGGAGCAGACAAATGATTGACTCCCTGTAAGTGCTGAGACTGACCTATGCACACAATGTTTGTCAAGTGTAAAAGAGAAGCCCCTAATTTTGGTCTGTGAGGGGTACATCAGAGTAGGTTATGCAGAGAAGAGAGCAGGAGTTAAGTGTTAAAGTGAATTAACCAGTGGGAGAGGACTGTCCTAGGCAGAGGCTAACAACGTGTTCAGGGAATCACACATAATTTTACAGAAGGAGGAACCATGACATCAGGCATTAATTCATCAGGGTTCTTCAACAAAATCACAAGTTGTCAAATAACTATGTTCTTCAGCAGAGTTTTTGATTTCGAAGAGAAAGTCACAGTGAAATTTCTTTTGGAGAGACATGGCACCACTAATTACTAGGGAAAATCTTTGCTGGTAGGAGAAAGGGAAAACTTTCCCAAATTATTTTATATTCTAGGGTTTATATTGGAAACTCCCTAAGTGGGAGGTGCTTTAAAAATTTTTTAATACTGAATACAGTTGAATAAATACATTCTCCAAATATGAACTCGCAGAGAGGGAGTTGTGGGGCTCAAGGAATATACTTCCATAATATTTAGAATTAAGTCTCCTTAAATAAGTAATCAAATTTCAATTAAATTTTATTTAATTAAAGGAAAATAACCTAGCTATGTAAGTCACCATTGCATAATCAAGTATAATATAATGCAGTTGTACAAAAGGAATGAGGAGGCTCTCTATTAACTGATATTGTAAAATCACCAGAAAACAATGTAAACAAAAACAAGATGCAGAACAGGGCTCATAGTATGCTCCCTTTGTTGTAGGAAAGATGAAAGTATCTATAATATATATCTATTATATATAGGGGTGTGCGTGTGTGTGTTAAATATATATACCCACTTGTGTTTTAAAAAGCAATGGTTACCTAAAGGGAGACAGAAGGAATAGGGTATTCAGGACAAGGATGAAGCTACACTTCCATGAACATACCTGATTTTAAACTTTACTTTAAATCCACGTAAATATTTACATAATTAATGAAAGAAAACTGCATTAAGAAAGCAGGAATCCTTAAAAGTGAAGAAAATAAACCAAGTTGAGCTTTTTTGTTATTATATGGCAATGATTCTAAGCAACGTAAGTGGTAAACTATTCCTCCCTGAGGGGGAGACAGAACTCCCTACCTGTGCTGCCCCCACCTTATGCACACACCCCCTATAGTGAGAGCCACAGCCTAAATCCCCATTTGAAGACACTTCCACAGTGGGATATGTTAGCTGCAGGAACCAGTGAAGTCACTTTTTAAATGTTATTTTAAGTTAAATTTGTCACTTCCCACTAAAATAAATGTAGATGATAAACTGAACAATAGAAGAGTATAAATGGGGATTAAATATGCATGCTGTAAATAATGCAAAAAATATAGAATCAATTAGGAGAGAGAGAATATGGGTAAGAAGAGAAGAAATCCCGTCATAGGATAGTGGGGACAGGTACACAAGTAGAAAAGTCAGTTTTAATCAAAAGAAACCTTGACGAGAAGGAGTTGGGTCAGAACTGTTGAAGAACTACACGATTGTCAAACTTTTAGAAGTAATGTCATGCACAAAAATGTTGCAACGTACAAAGCAATGTTCCACCATACTTTGGTTCGTTAATGTTCATGATGGTGAAAGACTTCATAATGTTGAATTGTTCAATTCATAATGTTGACATTTAGGTGACGGAGATAAATAATGTTAAATGTGTACGTTGCAGATCATAAGCACCAGCATCTTAGAATGTTGGAAGTTTTGGTGATAAAAATAACAGGACCCTTGTAAAGAAGGATGGCACTGATTGGGCCAAAGTGACAACAAAAGTTATAGAAAAGGTTGTAGAAAATAGAGGGAAGTTCTGGTGCCTGACCTCTCAGCTCACTTTCTCTGGCTTTTTCTCTTTCCATGTGTGTATGCACAGGAACGGATAAACACACACACGTACACACACGCTTGCACACATGCGCACAGTGGTCAGGGAACTCACTAACAGAAACAGCAGCTTAAAATAGAGCAGATCCTTCTCAAGTAAGCCTGGCAACTGCAGGACTAGGCATTCCAACAAACAAACAAAGCACAACATAAAAATATAGAGAATTTCCATAAAAATCAAAGTCATGATACATTCTTTCCCTACTTCACTGCATCCCCAATCCTGGCTTGCATACAGTTGGCTTAAAAATTGCAGTGAATCTCTTTTCTCGAAAATGTATTCATGCAATGCAATCCTGGAATACACTCAATCTCTT
This sequence comes from Prionailurus viverrinus, assembly GCF_022837055.1. Classification (NCBI taxonomy): domain Eukaryota; kingdom Metazoa; phylum Chordata; class Mammalia; order Carnivora; family Felidae; genus Prionailurus; species Prionailurus viverrinus. The sequence continues at coordinate 18,090,537 of NC_062564.1, forward strand.
GGTATTATCCAGTATTAACATGTTTTTAGAAATAAATAGAAGAAACAGTAATGAAAGAGGTACTCAATAGATAAGTCCCTTGAGATCTAATTTGTATGGTACTGAGAAAATGCCTAGAGGGTCTGCAAACAAACAATGGGTGATATACACAATGTTCAGAAGAATACAGCAGGTTTTAAAAAGGAACAGAGTCTATAAAAGGGCTTTTGTGTTTAGAATGCCAAAATCTAACATAAAGACTTCAAAAAATAATTGAAAGGGAACCTCTATATTGATGTTCTAGCAAATTTTATTTGATAAGAGAAGATTTAGTACATGGGAGAGGGGACTTCAGAAAAGTAAAAATATTTTACCAGGGATATTTAATATCGTTCTCCTTCTGTGTGACCAGGTTCAAAAGGCAGGAATGTGAATTCAACTGAAAAAGTGATCTCAGTATTTCTGGTTTATTTTAATGTGCACCTTTTCAGTCAAAGGCAAAAAGTGCATTACTACTTTATAGACAAAAAAGACAAACTAGAAAAGTGATTATAACATCATTTATGGATATATAGAAATTATATCTTTTACATTTTATATAAAAAAAGTCTCAGGAGCGCCTGGGTGGCTCAATCGGTTAAGCATCCTACTTCGGCTCAGGTCATGATCTCACGGTTTGCGAGTTTGAGCCCCAGGTCAGGCTCTGTGCTGACACCTCAGAACCTGGAGGCTGCTTTGGAATCTGTGACTCCCTCTCTCTCTGCCCCTCCCCTACTCATGCTCTGTCTCTCTCTCTCTCTCTCTCTCTCTCAAAAACTAAAATAAACGTTAAGATTAAAAAAAAATGTTTAAGTGGTTTTGGAAATTATATTAGAAGTCATTCTATATTGACTTATCTTCTAGTGCTCATTTCTGCCATGCATGCAAAGCTTCAAAAGATTACAAGTTGGTAGCCACTGTAGTCTGGTGCCAACTCTGAAGTTCAAAGAGCAAATAAATTCTTACATTAACAGAAAATTGTGTGAAACTGAGAATTGGTTGAATTTGTGAAATTTCGGTGTGTTCTTATAATCAGTTTTCATATTAAAAAAAAAAAACCTAGAAAAGAAAGCCAAGTGTTTTTCTAACACGTGAATGAAATTATTTACCTTGGTCTTGTCATTCTGATGGTTTTGTTAACACCTGGCAGTCTGTTCAGGGCAATTACGCATAAAGAAGTATAGACCATAACGCCAAGTGTACGTCAGAACGAAGCTTTTTCTCTCCCCATGAAATGCAAACATCAGGAGAGCAAGATGACAATCGTGACTCCAGCGGACCACAGGGAAAGGGATTCGTAGGTGTTCAAGGCTGACTTAGTCCAAAGGAATCGTTGTAATAATTTATACATGTTTTAAAAAAGGATTTTCCTAAGCATTTCCTCACACCCATCTGGATAAGGTGACTTATTTAAAAGTGGAAACAGTCTGACATCCATGCAGATTTAGGACCAAGAGAGTACTGCATTAAATAATTTAAATGTCAAAACATCTTGTTTTTGATGGTGTGAATTCACCCAAACTCACCTTTTCAGAGTCCTTCTTTTTGAAAGATCATTCCGACTAACCTTTAACAGCGGCATCATGAGGGGCCACAAGTCAGGGCCAGCAAGTTAGAATGTGTAGACCTAAGAGCCTGTCAGCATTTCCATCATAAACCTATATTATCTGGAATTTATAGGCTGACTATAAAAGTCAGGCAGGACCGAGGCATTAGAACCTTTGTGAAAAAGTGTTATATTTTTAGACCATGTAGCCCACAAGGGCGGTAGGAACACAGGATTTTCAGGCCCAAATATAGCTGTACATTACACACATTTAAACACATCAGAATAAACCAGAAATGTCTTATTTCGAAATTCACAGGACACAAAAAGAACACATAATTTTAGGCTACTATCCAAACTCTCTAGTCTGATTTTTTTTCAAAATCTGTCTTCCATCATGATTACGCAGAGAATATTGAAAGCATTAGAAAGTTTTTAGAAACAAACCTAAAAAAGTTGAGGTTTATTTTATAAACTGCTCTTCTTGGAAACGTTGCTTATGTTCCAAGGCATTCGTATGAAGTAGCTAAAACTCTTTGTTTTACCTTTAACTGTTTTTTTCTTCTCCTATTTGCAAACTTAACGAAAGTGCTATTTTTGTAGTTTCCATTGTATAAAGTAATTTCTTAGGCAGTATTTAACTCTACAACAAAACTAAAAAACCAGTAATATTACCCTCATTTTACAAAGGAGGGGGTGAAGACTCAGCAGGTAAATGTTTTACTCAAGGTCACACATGGGGAATCAAAACTCAAACCCAGGTCTTCTGAATACCACATTCTATTTAGTGCTATTGACAGCACTCTGTGTTAGAGAAACAGAACCAATAGGATGGGCAGGCAGATTGCATGGATGGATGGATGGGGGAGAGGGAGAGGTTGATTATAGGAATTGGCCCATACAATTATGATCTGCCATCTACCGGCTGGAGGACCAGAAAGGCCAATGATTTAATTTAGTCCCAGTCCAAAGGCTCGAGAAGCAGAGCCCATTATCCAAGGAGAAGGTGGATGTGCCATCTCAGACAGAGAACAAAATTCTCCTTTCTCTAACCTCCTGTTCTATTCAGGTCTTCAAGAGATTGGACAAGGCCCACCCACATTGGTGAGGACCACCTTTTTTACTCAATCTATTGATTCAAATGCTTCAAATGTCTTCTGGAAATACCCTCCCACACACACCCAGATAATATTTTTACCGGCTGCCTGAGCATCCCTTAGCCCAAACTGACACGTAAAATGAACCATACACCCGTATCATTTCATCTCTCCTACCCCCTCACTCATACAGAATCTGCTGTTCGCACTCATCATGGCCTCTTCTGCCTGGACTCCTCTCTATCCTCACATCATTCCAGTTAGCTTCTTCTTCCCTTCATACTGGGCCTCTGTCAGCCATACCCATATTTCTCTAGCTCATTACTTCTCTCCTAGGGTGATTTTGTTCTCTAGGGAACATTTGGTGATACAAAAAGACAGCTTTCGTTGTCACAACTTGGTGGAGGAGAATGCAATTGGCATCTAGTGGTAGAGATCAGTGAGGGTGGTAAACATCCTACAATGCACAGGACAGCCCCTCACAAAAGAATCATCCAACCACAAATGTCAGTGCTGGGGTAGAGAAACCCTGCTCCAGCTAGCAGTCTAGATTAACCAGGCAAGATCTTTTCAGCTTCTACTGTAAGCAACTGTTGAACCCTAGGTGACACTACCTTCAACTTTCTTCAGTGTATAAAGCAGTTCTATTAAATGTCATTCATTTAAGGGGGGTAATGATGACAGAGGCAGAGACTGGAGTAATGCATCTATCAATTAAGTGTTATTTGATGCCATTTGGTTTTTCTACAAAATCGATCTCAGCTCACCTAACAACTAGAATGGGAGGTCTAGGAAAGAGTTTTTGGTCCATTTTATTATTCCGAGTCTATTGTTTAGTGCTTGCCTGATAGTAAGTGTTCAATACATATTTGCTGAAGCAAAGAAAAATGAGAATACACTTTCTCTGGGCCATAGAAATGTTTGTTGTGTGTGGCTCACCCGAGTCCTTTCCAGTCCCAAAGTCTCCATTCCTCTCCTGCAGCCCCTCCTCTCCTGCATCCTCTAAGCCTTTGCGAAAATTATCTTTCAGTTACTACACTGTTAGCTTCGTCTTCTCAATCTTCAGATAGGCTCCAAAACCTTGCTTTGAAAACAAATCCTGCCACCAACCATTTTTTTATCCATTTCTTTTATTGCTAAGCTTCTGGAATAATTACTGGCTCCAATTCCTCAACACATACAGTGTGTAACCTTTTGCAATCTCAGTGGATTTCCCAAATCTCTACAAATACTGCTCATCTAAAATTCAATAATGGCTTTCTAATTGCAAACTGAGAAAAAGCCATTGTCTTTTCTGCACCCTTGGCATATAGTGGTTCCATTTGATGTGGTTTCTGATCTGTGTCATGAAATTCTTTCCCCTCCTTTTCTTTTTTTAAAAAAATTTTTTTTTCAACGTTTATTTATTTTTGGGACAGAGAGAGACAGAGCATGAACGGGGGAGGGGCAGAGAGAGAGGGAGACACAGAATCGGAAACAGGCTCCAGGCTCTGAGCCATCAGCCCAGAGCCTGACGCGGGGCTCGAACTCCCGGACCGCGAGATCGTGACCTGGCTGAAGTCGGACGCTTAACCGACTGCGCCACCCAGGCGCCCCAATCCCCTCCTTTTCTTGAAGATGACATATTCTGTCTTCTTACCTATATCTCCAAATACCTGTTCTTATCTTAGTGGGAATTCTTCCTCATCTGTTTATCTCTGTTGGATGTTTTCTAAGGTTTTGTTTCTCTCTGGGGTTATTAGTTTTCTAAGGTTTCTTGCTTGGTCTTCTCATTTACTTCTCTGTGAAAAACAAATTTCCACTCTCAAGCTTTCATTCTACTTTCTAATTTCTGGCTTAGCCTGTCTACTGTTACTTCAAACTCAACGTACGTAACTAGAAATGACTTTTCCTCCCCATTCTCTTCCTTGACTTGGCTCCTCCTGCCCTGTAGCTCCCAAAAGCCAGAAGGTTCTATCTAGGGGCAGGGCTGACGTTAAAAGGATTAAAATGCTCCTTTCCCCGAATCTGCCCTAAACTTAAATGGATTCCTGCCATTTTGTCACATTATTGAGCTAAGACCCTGGATTTTTTCTCTGCCATCCAAAACGCAGATCTGCAGAACTAACAATTCCATGGACTGCTCTTGTGACTAAGACCACACTTTAAAATAAGATCTGTTAAAGAAAACCTCCTTAATGGTAATTACCAACAGTCTGGTGTGTGTTAACACACAGTAACACAAAACTTCTATGGGTCAAGTATTATTATTATGCACATCTTACACAGAAGGAAACCAAGACAGAGTTAAGCAGCACAACTAATATCACATTACTAGTAAAATACAGAGCCAGGAACTGACCAGGATTTCAGGGCAGTTTGACTTGGAGCCCATGCTGTTAAGCAAGCACTACATTCTACTACTTCCTTAAAGCAGACACATAATAACACGGACAGCCAATGACTGGGTGTACTATAGAACAAAGAGCCACACGATTTTAAAGAGGAGCACGGGAGGCTAAATAATGGCTTCCGGAAAGGTATGTCCAAGTCCTAATGCCCAGAACCTGTTTAGATGACATCATTTAGCAAAAATGTCTTTTAGATGTAATAAAGTTGCTATTGAGATCATTCCGGATTTAGGGTGAACCCAAAAATCCAATGATAGGTGTCTTTAAAAGAAGACAGAGACATAGAAAGGGGGGTAATGATGACAGAGGCAGAGACTGGAGTAATACATCTATAAATCAAGTTTGTGGTGACTTGATGGGGCAGCCCTAGAAAACTAATTCAAGGGGGAAGACGTGTGTGAGTTGGATGTAGAATAATAGAACTTTGCAAAGCCCTAGAAAGGTTCTATTAAAACTTGTCTCATCAACAAAATGCTCCCTGAAGACAAGATTTTCTTCTCTTTGTACAGCACATCCTATTAACAAATTTTAGTGGTCGATATGTGATGATTGGAATAAGTGAAAAAATTAAAGATGAACACTCTTTTTTACTATATAAGTGTGCAGAAGTTGTGTCTTCTAAAATTTTATATGTGTGAAAATGCTGGGTAAACATTTTCCTCTACTTTAAATATTGGTTATTAAACATCATTGTAGTTGCATTTATTTCATCAAAAATTCTCAAATATTTTCATACCTATTAAAATACAGGGTCCTTTACACACCATGTTTTCATTTTAAAATAATTTTAGTTTTTTATAGACGAAGATGTACAAAGCATCTGTTTAAAAATCTTATCATTTAGAAGTAAAGTAATTCCTGGATCTTGGAATTCAGATTTATGTATCTTGGAGTCTAGATTTACAGAGTTTGAAGACGGTATGATTATTTTCTCAAATCAAGCTACATCACTGAGAGGTAAAGTTGAGGTGAATGTAGGTTTCATAAGTATACTTTGGTTCCCAGGTGACTATTCTTGCTAGAGCAGCATACTAACATTGCAAAAAAACATATTTTTCAAAAAGAAATCTTCAAAAGAATTAATAACATGAATTAATGCAAAAAATGAGTAAATGCAATGATTCAATTATTTATCAGTAGAGATCCTGGATTCTAAGGTAGTGAAAACATTAAACTCGGTTTTCTTAAATAAAACCTCTGGGACCAACTATATATATATATATATTTGGCCTATCTCTTAAAGGTAGAATAAAAAGGACCTCAAAAATGTGAATTGAGAACTTAACCTTTGCAACTCAAATATCCCTTACATAAATCCATCAATTATTTCTGAATACATATATAGCCCTGATACATATATATGATCAGGGTTATGTATTTGATTATATATATATAATCAGATGATATATATAATTATCTAAAATATATCTATATATATATCTGAAAAAAAATATATAGTCCTGATATATGTTTTTTGAGATGTATTTTTTAGATATTCTTTAGTTATATATTATTCAAATACATATTTCATATATATGTATACACATACACACACACTTCTCTTCATCCATGTATTTTTTAGATATTCTTTAGTTATATATTATTCAAATACATATTTCATATATATGTACACACACACACACACACACTTCTCTTCATCCTATTTATTATTACCTTAACTTGGAAGTAGAAATAAGGTATCAGGTGTTTTTATTTAAATTCTAGTAACATACAAGGTGAAATTGGTTTCAGGTGTAGAATTTAGTGATTCATCACTTGCAGGCAACACAGGATGCTCATCACAACAAGTGCCCTCCTTAATGCCCATCACCCGTTTAACCCCTCCTCCTCCCATCTCCCTCCATCAACTCTCATCTGTTCTCTATACTTTAGTTTGTGACACTCAGATACTTTGCAAAAGTAATCATGATCAACACAGGTAGGACTCAGCTAAAAGCAAAGAGGTAACGGAAACATTTTTAAGGGCAAAATATACTTAAGTATCAGAGCAATGCCACTTATTTCTAAACAAGAAAAAAAGTACTATTTATATATTAACAAATTGGGTTATTTTTTCTCCCTGATGGGAACCTCAAGTAATTTCCGGACAGAATCTTTTGAAAATCCAGAAAAGAAATAGAAATGCCTAAGAATTTCCTTCTGTTTTCTCAGTCTCATTTTCTTATCTGTAAAACGGGAGTAATAATGGTATGCCCCTTTGTCTTCATTTTTAGGACAAGAAAATAAACAATAAATAAATTTTAGCAATAACTAATAATTAAATATCATTATATATGTTATATATAAGGCACAGTGCTATGCTCTGTAAAAAGATAAAGTATAATAGTTGGCTGTACATAAGTCTTCTATTACTGCCGTAGCAAACTGCCACAAATTTTGCATCTTAAAACAACTCAAATTTATTACCTTCTGATTCTATAGGTGGAAAGTCCGTTGCTCATCCCACAGGGTGAAAATCAAGATTTACGTGGCTAAGTTCCTTTTTGGAGTCTGTTTTTTAGCTCATTCAGGTTGTTGGCAGAACTCAGTTCCCTGCAGTTGTAGGACTGAGGTTCCCCTTTCTTGCTCTCTATAAACTGAGGGCCATTCTCAACTTCTAGAAGCCACCACATTCCTCACCTCCCAGCCCCTTCCTCCATCTTGAAAACCAGCAACTTTCAGCAGAAACTCTCTCGTATCCCTCTGACCCACCAGGCAAGGTTCTCACCTTTTTTTTTTTTTAAGGACGCCTGCGATTAGATTGGATCCAGCTGGACAATACAACTCACCCTCCCCATCTGAAGGACCATATCCTTCATCACATCTACACAGAACCGTTTGCCCTGTGATATAACTGATTCACAGATTCCAGGAATCAGGGTATGGACATTTTGGGAGAGGCATTATTCTACCTACTACAGACCTCAAAATTCATGTATATATAATCTTATGAAATTTATAAAAGTAAATAAGAACAAGTAAATTCAACAAGTACATCAACAGCAGTCACATAAGGCAGAATGTGCATCTTGCTATAGAATACCACAGAAGAGAGAATCAATTCAGGATATTCAATTCAGTAAGGAAGTAATGTAACTATTCCTCTGTTTGGACATTAAAAGCAATTGTAAAACAGGTGTTGCCCTCCTTTATAAGGAGCTGTTTTCTGTTATCCCGATCTCCTTTGGCCTCCTCTGCACTTACTACCACAGCAGTGACAGAGCCCTGAGGATGACATGGGAATGCTGTTTTTATCAGGAGGCAAACTCGTTCCCATCCTCAAGAAATACAGCTTCTAAACTGATGGACTTGGGCATCGTGGTCATTTTACAGATAATCCACGTTAAGTCTTTTAAAAAAGTGTTATTTTGTGGAATGTTTGCATAGAAATCCTCCTGTTCCTTCTTTATTTACCCTTAAGAGATTATGATCACAGGTTATGTGACTTTGGTTCTCCTCCCTGTGGCTGAATTCTTGGGAACATTGTCAATATTAGCAGGACCATATTGTATTTCTCCTATCTTGTTTATTTTTCCCTTTCATATCTCTACCATTATCATTTGTTGCCCTTGATCACAACCTAATTCTATTCTTCAACTCAGTCACTGCAGAGTTGTGGGAGATTTTTTCTTGACCTTTATCTAGCTGTACTGAATTTTTCTTTCTTTCAGTATGAAAGTATTTCCTTCCACTAGTTGAGTATTCCATTTCTAGGCCTCTTCAATTTAAACTATATATATATATACATATATATATATATATACATATATATATATGTATATATATATATGATATATATCTTCTTTTATGATAGGGTTTCACAGAAAAGAAACTACAAAAATCTGACCTAGATCAGACTGGTTAATATTTAGCTTGTTTCATGTAAGTGAAATAATTTTAACAGCTTATGAAGTGCTAACCTAGTAACCTAAAGACATGACATAGTTCCTTTCTCATAACACAATACAAACCCAGTATTTCCAGGCTCAAGGTAAAATAGTACATTTTAGAGCAGTATTTAATTAATAAGGACAAAGAAACACTAAATCATACAGATAGAAGAAATAAAGAATAGTGTGTTCAAGAGCATAGCGTGAAATCAGACAGCATGGGTTTGGATCCCACCTCTAGCACTCACTACCTGTTTGAACTCTGGCAGATAACTTAAAGAGTTTTAAAGCATGATGTTTCTTGGTGAATATAAGAAAGTGATAATACCCATCTTAGATGTCATGAAAATTAAGTAAGATAGGAGATATATATATATACACACACACACACACACACACATATAATATTTGACATACACTAATTACTCAAAAACTAGGAGTTTAATTTTTGCTCAGACATGTTTTTTGTTTTAATTTAGAGAGAAAGAGACAGAGCATGTGAGAGAGGGGTGGTGGGGCGGGGGAGAGAGAGAGAGAGAGAGAGAGAGAGAGAGAAAATCTTAAGCAAGCTCTACGCTCAGCGTGGAACCTGGCGCAGGGCTGCATCTGACGACTCCGGGATCATGACCTGAGGTCAAACCAAGAGTTGGATGCTCAACTGATTGAGCCACCCGGGTGGTCCTGGTTTAAAAGGACTGGAGCTAGATCTGCAGGTGACTGAGCTATAGGGAAGAAGGGCGCTCATGCAGCCTCATGGACAGGGCGAGGAGGTTCCACTTGACAGTGTGGCCTGTTTAGTGGATCCACTAATGGGTTAACATTTAATGCATGTGTTCTTTGTGCCCGGAATTGTGTTAAGACCCTAAATGCACTATCTCTTTTAATTATCACTTTAACTATATGATACAAGCATGGTAACACCCTGAACAGAGGGGGGAAATCCCCAAGTTAATAGGGAGAAGTAACATGTATTACCTAACTGTTCGTTGGAGGTAAATTGAACATATAAACCCAGGTTTCCGACTCCAGAACCCGTGTGTTCATATTTCAAACTGAGCTATCATCTTTCCCAGAAAGCAACCTCTTCTCCAGACACCTCTAGTCCTTCCAATGGAATGAAATTCTCAGTGATTTGGTTTTTTCAAGGTAAATATAACAAAGTAGGCATATCTCCTTGATGTAACCAAACTAAAGTGGCATATTGGCTCCGTTACCTGCTGCAGTGTAACAAGCAACCCGAAAAGATACAGCTTCCGGGGCTGCTTTCTTAGCTGTTGGTGCTAAGGATTGGCCAGGGCTCCGTGGGTGCTCCTGGTGCCTTACCTGAAGCTTCTCATGCCCCCCAGGCAGACAACTAAAGCTCCGTGTCCAGCTCTAATGCTCCTCTCAGCAGCTGCATGCGTTTTTTTCCCCCATAGAATTTATTTTTTTAGAGCAGTTTTATGTTTACAGAAAACTTGAGAAAAATTCCACACCTAGCTTTCCCCATTACTAATATCTTATATTAGTATGGTACATTTGTTACAATTAATGAACCAATAATGATGTGTAATTATTGACTAAAGTCCAGATTGTGTTTTCTAATTTCTTTACTTTGTAGCTAATGTCTTTTCCTGTTCCAGGATCTCATCAAGGACACCATGTTATATTTAGTTGTGTCTCCTTAGGCTCCTGAGTGTACTTGTTGTCTTGCTTTTAGTGTGTGTGTGTGTGTGTGTGTGTGTGTGTGCGCGCATGCGTGGTGTCTTATCTTCCAGGTCCTCTCCACACAGTACCCCCCCCCCCCACACACACTCGTACATACAAGCAGGATTGCCTGAATTTCATACACAGTGGCTCAAGACTTTAGGATAGAGGAAGTAGAAGTTACCACACTCTCAAGTCTGGGCTCAAATGTCCCAGGGCATCACTTCCTCGGCATCCTCTTGGTCAAAGCATCACAGAATTCAGGTAGGGAGACAAGTTCCACCTCTGGATGGGCAGGGCAGCACGTGTGTGCACAGATCATGGGCACAGTCGTCACAGAACCTCTTTAGAGGCAAGCTACCCTATGTATGCCAGGCGAATGTCATTGATCATTTAGTTGATTTGTAAGCAGGTAATGATGAGATCATTATGAGAAAGTGAGAACAGAATGGCACAGTGATACTGATTTCAAGTTCTTATTTAAGGCATATATCTCAAAACCAATTGTTGCAACAGGCTATCACATCTTAATACAAATATGTATTTTTCATGGAATTAAATCATTCCTAAAAATGTTTAATGTGCCTTGTGTCGATGTGGTACTTTTATTCTTTAGTAAATATAAAGATCATATGTACAGCATGAATAAAATTAGTCTTTACTTTTAGTATAGATTAGGAATTGTGGTTCCCTATAGAAGCCTCAGTTGTCCCCAGGCCTAAGAATGAAATACTGATACTTTGACAACACAGCCTAAATTTTCTGCTTTGCGGACGCCAGATTTATTTTTAAATGGTGTGAATCAAATCTGTGCTGAGAGGCCAACTTCAAAATATAAAAGAAAAATTGGCAATGGAAAGATTTTGCTGGTTTGGCTGAAGTGAAGCGCTCTACAGCATTTCATTCTAGTGGAGCGTCTGACTGTGAAAATCTTTCCAATTGTAATTCTCTTTGGCTTGCCAAAAGGGGATTATGAACAAAAGTCAATGTTGCGGGAAATGTCACCTGTCTTTTGAAGGAAAATAAAAAATCAAAATGGCTTTGTTCATCATATTTAAAAGAAAAAAATGTGTTGATCGACTTTAGGGGCTTCTCTCACTCCTTGATAAAGCTGGTAAATAAATAAAGCAGAATTTCATTGCAACTTTTCATTTTAATTCTTGCTCCTCTCCAAATAGAGAAAAGTAAATCTCCTTTCAATACATATTCATAAAAAGCGAAAAGTAAGGCCAGAGACAGAGAAAGGAGGAGAAATGAGATGAACAGTGTAACATGGGCCTGGGAATCTTCAAGTCAGATATTCAATTAGGAAAGATATATTTAAATTAAGTTTTGTTCCTTTCACAGATACCATGGTACACATTCAAGAATAAGAAGTCAGTAAAAACAGAATCTGGAGCCTGATTCCTCCAAGATTTGAAGTATTTGTATATTATGTTTTCAGCAAATAAAGGCAAACCTATAAAACAAACACACTAGAACTTGAAATTATGTGTATTTTTTTGTGCCTCATTATCTTTTCCAGGAGTTTTGGCAATTGCATTGCCTGTGATGAGTACTTATTACCTCAGAGAAAGAAAGTCATGTCTCTGACTTAGGTAGACATCGTGACCATGAAGATACAACTCTTTTAAAAGGGTAATTGGATGGGGCACCTGGGTGGCTCAGTCGGTTAAGCGTCCGACTTCGGCTCAGGTCATGATCTCACGGTCTGTGAATTCGAGCCCGCATCAGGCTCTGTGCTGCCAGCTCAGAGCCTGGAGCCTGTTTCAGATTCTGTGTCTCCCTCTCTCTGACCCTCCCCTCTTCATGCTCTGTCGCTATCTGTCTCAAAAATAAATAAACGTTAAAAAAAATTAAACAAATAAAAAGGTAATTGGTTCATATATTAATCTGAAAACGTACGACAGCAATTTTGGAATTGATACCACTACCATAGACCTCATTTGCTGTGTTGTTGTTTTAATCACCTACTACTAACAACATCTGAAATGTTAATGTAGTGAAAAACTTAGAAATGGCCATAGAAAGTATGGAAGATAATGGCTCTGACATTTGCTAACAGTTGCAGTGATGGGGTTTATTTAAAGAAGCCAATAAGCCGATTATAAAGGATATTTAGAACATTTTTGGAGTGTTATTTCTGTTTGTTAGAGTATAAACAGCTTTTTAAATCTGTTTATAGTATAAATAGTGTTTAAATCTAGACATACTGCATTGCTTAATTTTTATTTATTGGTTTTTGACTGAACAAAAGAAACTGAATCAAATACATACAGTGGAAATTTACATTTGAATAATGCCCAAAAAGAAAATAAAAATCCTTTTTTTTTTTTTTTTTAATCAAGCCAACATGATGACTCAGACAAACACCTACATTTGGTATGGTGATGACACAGCTTTATAGTTGTGTTCTTCTCTGGGCACTGATGTTTAGAATATTGTCTTTATGATTATATCATTAATATACTGAGTTAGACCACAAAACAGTTATCAGGTTAAGGGAAAGTTAATATTTTCTTTAAGTTCTGATTTTGAATCAAAGTAAAAGAGATAGATGAATAAACCGACAAAATCCTCAGCAAAAATTTGCATGAAATAACAGAGTTGCTATGTCTTTTTTTTCTTCCTTGACTTGGATTTCCAGATACGGACAGCAAATTTTAGTTTTCTTTTTTACTTTTATTATTTATTATTCAGCCTTATTATCACCGAGTGTTGGGATTACCCACTGACATATCGTAATTAGCTATTGATTCTGGGTCAGCTTCTCACCTCTCTCCCATCTCATCTGAATTCTTACTGACGTCAAAAGGACTCTTTCCTTTGTAGGAGCACTAGTAAACCAGGGAAACTTTTCTAGACCAGATGGATACATTGCCCAGAGTTTTTCAACACTTCTACATATAATCTCCTCCACTGAGCACAGCACCCAGTGGGAACCCAACAAATGTTATTCACTGACTGCTTCCTATCTACTTAGAAAATGAGGGTAAGAATTATGCATATTTTGGGTACACACCTTAGTTTAATTTCTTAAAGGATCTACATGTGGTTAGAAATGGTATCAGGTACTTCAACTGTGTTACCAGAAGTCTCTGAGAACAACAAACTTATTTTGAGATAGGCTGGAAAGTAAAAACAAAAAACAAACAAACAAAAAGGCACAGCTTAAAATCAAATTACTTGGTGTTTCTCTATCAACACTTTGACCCAAGTTTAAGGCATTAAATCTAATTTTAAATTATGATTACATGTGGAAAGCACCAAGTATAATCATGCGTAACAATAGCATGTGTAAGAGTCAGCTGAAGGACATACCATTCTTTGCTCAAAATGAAAGTTAATTCTAAAATGTACACGAATAAAATAAATATAGCATAGGCAAGTTTTGAAAAAGGAAATTGTGAAGTCAATACATTGCTTTCCTACTCTCTTCAACTAATGTAATCATTTTAAAAACTCCTAGATTATTGTTCAAGTAATTAAAAAAAAATGCTTTCTCAACAGTTGTAAAATACCAGGCCTTGGTTGTGCTTCTTGAAAATGATGGTATTGATAAATAGAAAAGGAAAAAAAAATAGTTCATGTGAGTATTGATCCTGTATGTAAACATTTTATTCCATCTTTACCTTACATGTTGCTATTTTCTTCCTTTATTCACACTTAAAATTGCAAAAACTCAGGAAATATGTTTATATTACATTTTTAAAGTTTTATTTCCCCTTTCTTCAGCACTTGAAAGACTCTCTGTAATTTCTAATGATTTTCTTATCTTTTAGTTAAAATCTGCTTTAATATGACTCCAACATATATGTCGTATTTATTAATACAAATGGCTTAAAGATTTGCAATAAATTGACCACCTAAATTCACATCTAAGTGGTCATATACTGGATGTTTGGGCACAAGCTGCATGGCACATTTAGCTCTAGTACTGATAGGAGACATGACAAAATATGCAGGAATTCAACCTCCATGTGATACGATTTCTGTCACTTTCCTTGTTTGAAACAACCTACACTTAAAAGTATATGGCTTTACCAAAATGAGAAGGAAAACTGCTTTAAAAATGAAAGATTACACTAGTGATTTGGCACTGCACTTGAGAAGAATAGTTAACAAATGAATTTTTTTTTTAATTCAATGAAATTGATTTGTGTATGCAGATGTAGAGAATATCTATTTGCTAACACGCTAGCAATCTTTACCCACAAAGAACTACTAACATTTCTGTTGGTCGATCAGTAGATTAGAGATGTATGGGGTCACTTTCTTTCAATTCTCTCCATTCCCTTGCCCTTTCTCCTTTTGGTTTTCTTCAATTCACGTTCCATCCGTGCTCCGGAGTCTCCTGAAGTGGAATTATAACTCTAGACCAAAATAGGTTTCTAAGAACTGGGTGCCCACCCACAGTTCATTTTCTGACACTAGTTGCCAAAAATGTTTTCTTCAGCAACTGAAATTAACATTCCAACAATAACAGAAATTGCTAAATATTTCATCCACTTTCATAGAACCATATCTGCAGTCCTTTGATGCCTTACAAGAGCACCAGTCTCGCTAACGAAATGACATTGTCCACCCCCACTGTAACAGCCAGGTGCAAATGGAAGAATCGGGAAGTACTAATCTAGATGCATGCGCCATCCTAAATAATAAAGCAATTGCTGTTCCCAATCCTTGGCTCTTCTTTCAAGCGCTTGAAAAGCTCTTGTCTGGCCTTGTGCAAATGATTCTTTTTTTTTTTTCTTTTTTTTTTTTTAAATTTTTTTTTTCAACGTTTTTATTTTATTTTTGGGACAGAGAGAAACAGAGCATGAACGGGGGAGGGGCAGAGAGAGAGGGAGACACAGAATCGGAAACAGGCTCCAGGCTCTGAGCCATCAGCCCAGAGCCTGACGCGGGGCTCGAACTCACAGACCGCGAGATCGTGACCTGGCTGAAGTCGGACGCTTAACCGACTGTGCCACCCAGGCGCCCCTTGTGCAAATGATTCTTGTCTAAATGACCTCTTTCACGTCTTCTCAGTTCCTTTCCTCTGTTCAAACCCCTCCTCTATCAGGGCAGGGCAAAAATATACAGTTAACATACCCCCATAACCACGGAGAGACTCTAACCTCAGTACAGCGTGCCTATTACAAGGGCCACACTCACAAGACTAAAGATGTTTAAGGATTCTTTTAAAGATCTTTAAAAAAAATAACCTTGTTTTCCATTTTGACCCTCTTCATTTTGCATATAACTAAAAGAGTTAAAATTCATTATTAAACATTTGTAATTTGACCATTTTCTTTATGCCATCCTTGTGAGAGAGGTTATTACCTTTTTCCTGGCTTGGGGATCTGGAGTAGACTTTTTTTTTTCTTTTTTCTTTTTTCTTTTTTCTTTTTCTTTTTCTTTTTCTTTTTCTTTTTCCTTTTTCTTTTTCTTTTCTTTCTTTCTTTTCTTTTCTTTTTTCTTTTTTTTTTACAGATTTGAAGTGGATTCTGAATAGATTTTGAAAGTATCATAAATTAGCTTTTCCACCTGGAATTATTTTCCTGTTCTAAATTCTGCAGGAATTATAAAACTTGAGGGAAAGAATCATTGGTAGTTTGGGAATCTCTGAAAAACAATTAAGTAGAGAATGATTTAGTACAAAGCTCAGTTCCTGGAAAGACTCACTGTTGACTCTGATTTAAAAAAAGAAAAATGTTGCCAAGGGGGAAAAAAAAGCTGCTTCTATTCTATATAAATGCCTTTCATTCAAACTTAAAAACTGGTAATATCCAGAATGATCATTTGGATTATATAATCAGTGTTAAGTGGATTTTTAAATATGGAAAATTTCACTAACTTTCTTAGCTTTAACTAAAAATAATTTGAGCACAGTGAGGAATTTCATATGTATGTATTACTATGCAGTGTGTTTCTGACTCTGATTGCATTCAATATTCCATCTGGTTCGAACCATGTTTACTTATTTCTCCTCTAACTATGTACCCTTCTTGAAAACTTTGCTCACTTCTCCTCTTAGAAGGCTTTAAAATGCTCTGAATCTGTCACAGAGATATATGCCCAGGAGAACTGAATGAAACAAATCTTGAAGTAATCTAAATGTCTATCAATAAGGAAGTGATTAAGTTTAAAAATTGTATGCTCATATCACAGGATATTTTGCAATGGGGAAAAAAGGAGGTAGAATATGGTTGCTGATCTGAAAAGATATCAAGATATGTTGTTGACTTTTAAAACAAGAGGGAAAGTTGTAGAATGGGGTGTATGATAATTGCATTTATCTTAAAACTCCATATAGCCATAGACAGAGACTTATAAAAATATATAAATTGATATCTGCAGATAATTTTTAAGTGTATTTATTTATTTTGAGAGAGAACACAAGCAGGGTGGAGTAGAGAGAGAGGGAGAGAAGGAGAATCCCAAGCAGGCTCTGTGCTGAGCAGAGCTGGAGGCAGGGCTCGAACTCACCAACCATGAGATATGCGCTGAGCTGCGATGGAGTTGGAGGCTTAACCAGCTGAGCCACCCAAGCACCCCAATATGGTTGTAGGTAAATTAAAAGAGAGGGAGGTAAGTAGGTAGGTGAAATAGAGGTGGAGGTGTGTTTGGGAATTTTTGAGAGGGAATCAATAAGCACTGATAACAAATATTTTTATCCGGGGGTGGGTGGGGTGGGGGGTTTCAAACAAAATGTGGGAAATGAGACTTTTGCTTTCCTCTAAACAGCTCTATATACTGTCTGAATTTTTTCATAAATGTGTATTACACTTCTAAAAAACTGTGTGTTTTTATAGTGTATAGCATTTACTTTGCGTTCCAAATATTCCGCCTCAGTCGTCTGTTTTCCAACTTAGACTCATTGACTGTATGTATTCATTGTCCTTGGTCTGAGGTAGCTTCCTACTTTGATTCTGCCCTTCCTCTCTTTTTTGAACTTTAAAGTTCATCTCTCTGAAGAAAGAAACTGATTAAATAGATTTGGGCAATCATTCTTAGCTCCCGAGCATGGCTTAAAACATATTCTCTCTTAAGCCAGAGACCAATTAACTGCATTTTTAACTTAGATATTCAAATTAAATGCTTCCAACATGAAACACAAAACTTTAAATAAAGACGGTTTCTCTAACAACCATGAAAGCACGTTAAAGATTCAACAACTAGAACTGTCCTGGAAGAATCTTGCGATAGGAAAGAATAGAACTAATTAGAAATGTAGATAGAATCTAGAATACATTCTCTCAAGAGGGTTGATCCTATGCCCAACCAGTCATTAATACAGCAAACAACAAAATGAATGATTGGTCCATCTTCCTGGATGCTTCAGCACTGCCATTCAACTTCTAAAACCTTCCTCTTTCCATTAAATCAGTTTTTACTAATTTGCGGAGGACTGGCAGACCCCTTGCCATGTGCACTCCCTGCTAGAAACTTGGTCATTAGTCACCACCTCATTACTGGCAAGTCACACCGACCCAACCCTTCTGCCCTGTGTACAGCTTCAACAGAGTTGACTGCTTCAGTGTTCTGTCTCATACTGTGATTCAATTCCATTTGTTCAGCATCTACCACTGTTTCACACAGAAGTGGGCACTTAATAAATGCTGCCAACCATGTAAAGGTAATGAGACCAGTTAAATGAGCAGCTGAACTCCATTTATTCAACAAATGCTTGTTGCATATTTACTGTGGATAGTGTGTTATATGTTAATGGGAGGCTGTAAAGTGATTCCATTTACTCATTACGATGAGGCCATTGGACTGGATGATCTCTAAGGTGAAGCGTGGGTCTAATACCCTCTGATTCTAAATGTAAATTTCAAAATGAGAGAAGAAAAGCCTCCTTCCTTGACTTAACCTTATGGATGGAGAAATATAATATTTGTATGTAGAAATATTTAAAATATGAGCAAATATTTAAGTAGTGCAAAGAAGTGCTAAAATAATTTGAGGGGGATCAGTAAAGAATGCTTTTTAGGCAAAGTAAATCTTTAGCTGTGTCTTGATGGATATGATGAATGGAAATGAGAGTAAATTTGAATGAATTCCAAGATGAGATTGGAGGAGTACTTGAATGTTCATTCTTGTCCCTGCCACATTCAGAAATGAAACTGATTCTAGGCAGAATGAGAAGGTAGAATAATAGTTTTTGACTTATAACCAGGGATAGAAGAAGCAACAATTTACGAAATAGAAGGATGGAGGGGTAACCCCACGCACGTTGAGGAACACAATCAAGCATCTGGTACATGGAGGAAGATTGGGATTTCAGAGGGGAGAGAGGTGGCGCTGAGGAGGAAAAGCGAGGAGGTCTGCAGGGCAGCTAGAGAATGTCCAGGACAGCATCTAAGCATCTGAGCTTGAAAGCTCTTTGCCTTTGCATGACGCTGGTAGGCAAGAGATCTTAGAAAAAGAAACACTGATCTTCTGCCCAAATCAACTCTGTAGAATCGAGATTTATAAAAGATAACTTGAGTTAAGTGTTGCTTGAAACTCTTCGCCCTGTAGGTATATATTTAGTAAGGAGTTAGATGCAGGTGTAGGAAATGGTAGCCAGAGAAGTAGCTGGCTCAGCATGGCTATGCTTTTTTTTAGATCTTTCCAGGTCAAAAAGGGGAGGATGAGGAGAGCACGCAATCTGATTTCCCCTCAGGAATCATCTGAGGGCTGCCCTCCATAGGGCTAACTGCAGGAACAGAAACAGATGCAGTGACATAGTAGACCTCATTTTTAAAATTCTGTAACATCTTTCCAAAAAGCACTACCTTTGTTGACCCATTCTCAAGATTTTTGCTCTAGTAATTGCTCATAAAGCTTTAGAAGCAGACACAAACTAATTGAGATAAGCTCAGGTCACTGTAGTCCTGTTCCATATTGCCAGGAACAAACCTTGAGTGAGCTAGACTCTCTCATATTGAATTAAGCGGACCATTGGTATGTTCCCTACCTATCCGGAAGCGACTCAGAATTGAACATGAAAACAACAGAGTTTTCAACTGAATGCGGTCTTCTTGTGTGTTAAACCTGCTAGCAATGTATCATCCAGCTTCATTTGTTCACAGGCCAGCCTTGGAGAAATGACTTTTAAGGATTTCCTCTGGTCAGGCTACCATCTAACTAGTCAAATAGGAGGGCAACGTAACTGGTATAGTTATTAGTTTAGTAGTTTTCTAAAGCTGACATTATAGAACAACTAGCATTTATGGAGAATGATGACAAGGCTATGGTGTGGCTAAGAACTACAGAACATGATTTGGGCCTCAAAAAGATTTGCAATATGAGACAAATTGTGAATTTTAAGATCTGTTAGCGTCATACCACAATAGAATTGGAAAGAAACATCCAGGCTTCCTAGTTCAAAATCCTTGTATGGATATGACAGATGTGGCTACAGTTGGGTTGTCCTGTGAGTAAAAATGCCTCCCTTTAATATTGATCTTAAAATTACACTTGATATATCTCTCCTGCCAAATGAGTAGGAGTTATTATGGCAAAAACATAGAACAGAAAGCCAGAATATTTCTTCTAAATAGCCACAATGGGTATAATCTTTCCACGTCTACTCACCTAGCAAGCATGTGACATTGCTCTGCACCAAGTTAAGACGCTGGTTATTTATTTTTGGTCTCTGAATTTCTCATGGAAACTCACACATCAAGCATGATTTGAGAATGTTTCTTTCAGCTGTGTAATTTAACCTCTCTCTTAACCTGACCTTAAGAACAGGTTGATATAATTCCCTGCTAGTCAAGCTTTTAAGCTGAAGAACTACTTGATACAGTCCATTTGTACCTGTTCTTTGACCCTTAATTGTGACAGACTTATATGAAGTTGGTTTGGGAGATTATAAAATACTACAAGACAGGGGCGCCTGGGTGGCTCAATCGGTTGAGTCTGATTTCAGCTCAGATCATGATCTCACAGTGTATGGGTTCGAGACCTACATCGGGCTCTGTACTGACAGCTCAGAGCCTGGAGCCTGCTTCAGATTCTGTGCCTCCCTCTTTCTCTGCCCTTCCCTGGCTCGTGCTCTGTCTCTCTCTCAAAAATAAATAAGCATTAAAAAAAGATTTTTTTAATAATAAAATAATACAAGACGGAGTACTGTGGTGTTTTTTGCTGAATAAAACCTGAGAATGTACTTTCTAAGATTCTAATATGGAGATGTGTAAAATGTATACATGTCATTTAACTATATGTATATAGTCACATTCTCCTTTATGCTATCACTAGGTGATGAAATTTCAGCATTTTAAAATCTTTCCGAAGGTAAACAACAATTTTCCATTGTCAAAATAAAATACTATTTTATCTTATGAATTTATTCTTCTTCCTACCTTGAATGTAGAGTCTAAATACCTGATCTTCAAACTGCCTACAGTTTCACTAATGCTTTTAAACATGTTCACACTCCTACCCACGTACAATATGATTTTATAAAATATTTTTATTGAAATCTTCATTCATTCTTTCAATCTTTCATCCAACAAAATGGAGAGTATTATTCAGTGCTGAGCACTATCTGGGCTCTGAGGATTCAGCAGTGGAACAAAGCAGACATTTTACTCTGATAGACACCAAACATCGTGTCACAACATAAATGAGTAAAATATATATACTATTAGAAGGTGATGAGTATCATGGAGAAAAGTATAGTAAGTGAGAAAGGGAGACAGAAAATTCTGGGATTTATAATATTAAGTGGGATGGGCAACAAAAGATCTCAATGCAAGTATGACTTTTGGACACACACACAAAAACAACACGTAGTGAGGGAGTAGACATTTGAGAGAAGTGGATCCCAGGGAAGGGACCAACAAATGCAGAAATCCTGAGGCAGGAGCACGTCTGATGTGTTCATAAACAGCAAGGAGGCTCCTGGCTAGAACAGAGGGAGGGAGAGGTGGAAGGAGGTGAAGTCTGAATGGCGAAGAGATGGAGAAGCAAATCCCTTAAGGCCTTGCATGTGTTTAGGGACTCTGGTTTGCACGTTTGGTAAATCAAGAAGCTACTGGAAGGCCAGAGCAGAGGAATGATGTGGTCTGACTTATGTATTAGTGGAATCACTCTGGCTATTGAGCTGTGAACAGACTGTTGGGGGATAAGATGGAAGCAGGAAAGATCAGTTATGACATTAATGAATGTCATAATAGACACTATTTTTACGAAAAGAAAGGAGAGAGGGGAGGAGGAAAAGAGATTGAAGGACTCTCGGGTCCTGAAAAAATAAGAGTGATAAAAATATTCTCATGAAAAGTTTGCATGAGTTTTGATTATTTAAATTTGGAAATTAGCATGGACCCTAGACAGAGAAGTTAAAGATGAGCATCTTTAGGGAAACACTAATAGGAAAGCAATCAAGGTTGAGAAGCCTTCATAATCCATCAATGGATTCCCCAAATGTAATAAAACATATGAATAAACAAATGGAACAGTAGTAAAAGTGTAATGGTTAAATGCTTCAGCTTTATGCTCACGGGGATGTGAATTTTAATCTGCGGCAGGTGCCTATTACCTGTGAGACTCTGGATAGATGACTTTACACTTTTGAGCCTCTGTTTCCTCATCTGCTAATGCTGATAACAGTGATATCAAATCTGCAGAGTTGTTAAAAAGATTAAATAAAATAATTAAAAATACTGAGCGCAGCACCTGTTAAGTTTTGAATGCTTGATAATAATTGGTAGCTCTCAGCTACAGCTTAGTTTATTATGAAATGTACCCATTATTTAAAGGCAAAAGAAACCATTTTCTGGGGAACTACACAAGATCAAGCTACCTCATCTGTATTATATGTGCTTGAAATAAGCAACTGCTTTAGAGATTCAGTAACAGCCCAGGTGCTGACAAAGCAGGGAAGAATAAGCTTATTTTATCAATCTCCTTTTAACTAACTCAGGAGTTAATGGATGTTCTCCATTTCTTACATTGAACACCTTGCCACAGCACACTGAGATCGTGTGGCTGGCCGGCTCCAGGCCACCCGCATGGTGCAATTCTGCTACAGTGACATGAGCCCTCTGCTTAACAAGTGCTCCTTGTGTTTTTTCCCAAACCTGTTTAGGGCAGGCTTGCTTATAATTATATATTTTAATTAGCTGTTTAACAAAGTGATGAAATATGGGTGCAAAAAAGAAGAGCTGTTATTTCTGTAAAAACTAACAAAAAATTGGTGGAAGGCTTATCAACACAAGGCTGTTAAATATACAATTTTTTTGTGCATGAGCAAGACAACCGAAAGAGACTGGTGCGGAGGAGAAAGTCCTCTAGGGTTCTCCACCCAGATTGTCATTAAGTTCTAATCATTCTAAAGAAACTGTAATTCTAAAATTGTAAAGATGCATCATGAGTGTGATCTAAAAAAAAAAAATCAGACCCCCAATATGTAAACTCGTATTTAAAAATGAGTCCAGCCTCCTATCAAAAATTACCAATTAAATAGATAGATGGATAAAATATTAAGGTATATAACTATCATATCTTATGACTCCCATTTACTAACTTTTTCAAATAACCAGTTAGAGAAAGGACTACATTGAATCATGTAAGAGAACATAGCCTTCTTCCACTTTTATTGAAGTACTTCCAGGTCTCTATATGCATTTAGGGGCCATCGAGAAGCACAGTGGGCAGGCTGTTGAATACCAGCATTTACTTCCAGACCCTCACCGTACAGGACATTCCACAGTAACCACCTACTTAGCTTTCCCTCTCTTTTGCTTAAGGGCTGTGACTCAGAATACAAAAGACAGGTAAAAATGGGATAGGAGAGCCATTTCTGTAAAAGAGGCTATGTCTCTTTGGTACTAAGGGGGAGGCTGGGGCATGTATCTACCCCCCCTTTCCAAAAAAGTTCGTCATATAAGAAACGATATGAAAATTACTGAGACATCTAGGCGAACAAGAAAAAAATTGCAATAGCAATCAACTATATAAGACCTGGTAAATTTGTAAGCTCTAGTGTAAACTTGCTAGTTATATTTGCCAAGTATCCAGGATAAATAGAAAATACTGTATTTTACTCATGTTAATAATATCAGAAAACGGTTTAAGGGGAGGACCTGTTCAATACAGTCCTTATATTTTCTAGGCTTCTGTACAGCCATCAATGAAGTCTTGTGCTAATTAACACTTAAGTGGCTCACCTCACCCAGTTTGATTTAATTTGGGCCCTCCACAGGCACACCCAAAATTGAACTGAAACGGAAATGTTGCAAAAGGACTCACCAACTGATTGTACAATATCCATATTGTGGAGGAAACTTTCTTTGAAAGATTTCATGTAAAATTTTCGAGGCTGTATAATTATAATATTGTTTGACCAGACTATCCTATTTCATAGCACAAGCTTGGATGTGAAATATATTGGAGTTTTGATTGCATATATGGAAATGAGTGAAAATAAAATATCAAACAGAGCCATTCTGCAAATAACATGGACATTTTAATGTATTAGATTGTATTTTTGGTCGTGTGTACAAAAACACTCCTGTTCTTTAATCTGCTTTCTATAATGCTATTATATTTTTGTCAGGATTACATTAATCCTTGTCAGCTCAAGTCTATTGGATTTTATTATGGGTCAGCAGAGCATTTTCTCATCTCTTTTCTAATCTTAAACCATTATTTATTCATTCAAAAAGCATATTAATGGCTACCAACGGGCTAAACCAGGTCCTCCAACCGAAGACACACATTTGTCCATTGGTGATATAGATTAACAATGGCAATTCCTTACTGGCTGACCTTTCCTCACTTTCTTTTCCCCAGCCAAACCATCTGCTGTCACAGTGCTTCCAAAATATGTTATAGCTCTAATCTAGTCATCTTCTGCTTAAAACTTTATCTGTTTCCTTATTGCCCTCTGGGTTATTGGGCTTGTATATATTAAGTTGTGTCTTCACATTCCCTACACTCCGTCAAAGCTGTTTTGGTTCATGTAAGTATTTATGTTCCCTAAACTTAATCAGAGTATCTCTTTTCTCCCCTATTCAAATTCTCAGCCCCGCTCAAACTGCACACCCACCAAGGTTTGAAATGTCAGTAGCATTCCACTTCAGTGCTTAGAAGAGAACTACTTGCTTTCTGCTTCTAGTGAATGCCTTGTGTGTCTGCCCTGCTCTTCCTGCTAGAATGTGGCAGGAGGGATGTCTTAAGAGAAGGGTAAACACTAATGTCTCTTTTTAACTCTTACAATAGTTGTCATGGTTTATATGCTTAGTAAGGA
Source organism: Prionailurus viverrinus (assembly GCF_022837055.1). Lineage (NCBI taxonomy): Eukaryota > Metazoa > Chordata > Mammalia > Carnivora > Felidae > Prionailurus > Prionailurus viverrinus. Next base: position 18,115,391 of record NC_062564.1, read on the forward strand.
CTCAACAAATATTTATTCATAAGTAAGGTAGGGCTCACTTAAAGGGTTCATTTAAAATATGAAAGATTGACGTTCAAATCAGATGAAAACTAACACCGATTGTGTCACTGAGTCAAAGATTTACATGTGAGAGGCAAGTAAAAAGATGATTTGGTCTATTCTTTTTATTTCACAAATTGCAAAACTAAGACGCAGAATATTAAGAATTTGTTTACAATCCTATATCGAATATCTCTGAGCAGGATAAACTTTTGGATAGCTTCAAACTACAACCACCTTATTTCATTTTCTTAAGTCATGCCCACAGTCATATTCTAGACCAAATCACCAGCTCAAATAACCTTACTGCTGAGTCTTTTTTTTTTTGAGAGAGAGAGAGAGAGCGCTCGCTCACACATGCACACACACACACACACACACACACACACGTGTGTGTGTGTGAGCAGGGGAGTGGCAGAGAGAGAGGGAGAGGGAGAGAGATCCTCAGTAGGCTCCACACCAAGCTTGGCACCAAATGCAGGGGTGGGGGGTATCTGATGTCACAACCATGTGAGATCATGACCTGAGGGGAAATCGAGAGTGGGAGGCTCAACCAACGGGGGCCAACCAGGTGCCCCTACTGCTGAGTCTGAAACCCACCATTTTCCCATAATCAGCCACCCTTTCCTTTCTGTCTCTCCCTTACCTAACTAAGCCAATGACCTGCTTCTTTTTCTTCTTTTATTTTGGCCCATATGCAGACTTACAATATGATGATGTGGGAAGGAATATGTGCTTTGTAATCAGGTGCAACTGCGCTTTATTCCCCGCTCTGCCACTTTCTAGAGACATAACCTGTAGCGCACACAGGCTCCCTGAGCTTCTGCTTGCTCATCTGTAAATTTAAGACATTGAAAAGATATTAATAGCTACTATTATTGAGACCTTGCTAAGTATATACTGTTCTAAATGCTTTACATTTATTATCTTAAGTCTCAAAACACCTCTGAGGTAGATACTATTATTACCCCTGCACATACAGATGAGGTCGATACTATAATTATCCCCACATTATAGGTGAAGTAACAGAGACACAGAGAGGTTAATTAATGCCCAGAGTCACGCAATTACTGAGGAGTGGAGCCAGCATTGAAACTTTGCTCTTGTGACTTCAAAGCCCACACACGAAATGGTTATCGTGAGAATTATTTGCAAAGGTCAATACTGCTATTCTTCAAAAAAGGGTGTTTCTCAGAATTCTAGTTGAATGCTGTTAACATAAGGGTACCATGTGTTATTTTTACCCTGTTATAAAGACTCCATTATTTGTGGGATTTAAGGGACAAATGCCATGGTCTAGACCATGATCACTCCCCACCTGTTGACAGTAAGAGTCCTCAGCCAACTTTTCACGTTGCAATTTCTTAAATTCTGGCAATTTTCTCAAATTTCATAAAATCAATAATACTTGTCTATTTTGCCAGCTCAAGTCTGTAACTAATGACAGAAGAGCCACGGGCACCTCCTCATCTTCAAAGCCCTTACCCCAAACTCCTTTCTAACTGCTCACAAGCAGAGGAGGAATGTCTATTCAGAACCTACTACCAGGTAGTTCAATAGATTTTACAAAATGAACTTATCTGAACTATTTGGTCTAAGTATCTACACGTCGTGGTATTTTGCCTTCTCCATTTTTTTTCTTTATTGAAGATTTTATGTTAAATATTGTAGTTTAAATAAATTACATCCCTTAAATTATATTAAAAAGAAGGTCTTTTATGGACCAATAAATCACCTGTAAAGGCACAGGCTATCTTTAGAAATCATCAGAGAGAGAGAATAAATCCATCAGAGAGGGAGAATAAATCCACTCATTTATTGACAACTGTTTTTTCCCCACAAACACTGGTTGAATCTTTTCTAAAACAAAAGTCAAAGAACAATAGATCTAAACACTTTTATTGGATTATATGTGCCACAGTTTATTCCGTGAGCCCTTCAATAATCTGGATATCATATCGTCAGTTCTGTATTGTTGGTACATTGTGAAAAGGTTTTTATAGATTTGAATTTTCTGGAAAGATTTTACTAGGGCTATAAGATGCTATCTCCAGGCATGCTATTTGTTCTTTTGTTTATAAATTTGTCTTTCATCCATAAAAGAAGTCTCGGCTAAGAGCCCAGCAGACCCAACGAACATAAAACATTGTGAACCTATGATCCAGAGAGGTAGATGGATAGGACAGAGCAGTGAATCACCTAAACAAGATTCAGGCATCTCTGTACATACTGCAAGGTAGCATAAATGAAAGTGATCATTGTCTTCTCTTTATTTACCCCCACCTCTCTACCAAATAACCTCCTGACAACAGGCTACACTCTTCTGGTTGTGCTCATGTCTTCCAGATATCAGCTGAGGTTTCCCAGCTCCCTGGAATTTACATAAGGTTGGCTCAAGCCCCCTCCTAAACAGTGGAGATGACCGAACTCTCACCCAAGTTTTGTCAATTTCAGGGTTGGAAGGGGAATTTGAGCAAGGGAGCAAGGATGACATTTTCATGGTCACTTCTACCTCCAAGGAGTCCTTCATTTGAATTAGTTTATTCTGTGAAGAGTTTCCCATAAAGACATGGCATCTTTATGCTGTACACATGATAAACCAGACAGAAGACAGAGCTTCCTCCCAGTTCTGCAAGAATCTCATCAACTCATATTCCCAAGTGATGCCTAAGCTGACAGTACCGAGGTTAACCAGGTAAAGAGGTTGAAGGTTGGGGTGTCCAAGCAGGGGACACTACATGCATGTGGCAACCCCCTGAAGCAAGAGAAAGTATGGTATGTTTTTTGGTATTAAAAGAAAATGACGCTTGATTCGTGTTTTCCCTCATTTGGGTGTTTCTTCACTCCTCATTTTCAACACAACCTAATAGAGCTGTGCATTTCTTTAGACAAGACCGAATGCAAATATTTGCTTGTTGCTATTCTTTTTATTCAAACCAAATCAAAATACTACTTCCACACTACAGAGTACATTACAGTTTCCAAAGCAAGTGTCATGATCTCATTTGAGACTCTCAAAGGCCCATCACCACCAATGAGACCAGCAAATCCTCTCCCTCAAGGAACCACTTTTGGGTTTCAATAAAAATTAACTATGGAACTTACTGATATAGCAAACATTTTTAAAATAATTGAAGAAGCTACCAAAAGTTGCATCCAAAAGCAAGATTGGTTTATCAAATTGCATATATAAATCAGTTCACTCTGTGGCCTGGGAGTGAGACAAAATTTTCTTCTTTTACAGCCAAGAACATGAGGAGCAGCATTTTAGAATAACTGTTTACATATCTGTAAAACCTAAAAAATTGAGTTTATAACATTTGAAAAAGAATAACTGGTACATTTTTATAAAACATTAGAAACGCAATCTCTCACTTTTCACATTCATTAACACCCACTTTGGTCTGATAAAAATGGATGAAGGAGGCAGTGGGTCCTGGGCCTGCCCAGATTTGCCAGGAAGCAGTCACTCGTCTGGCAACTCATACCTGAGGATGAACAATTAAACATAAGGCTGTGCTGACTTCCTGTGAAGGATCCAGTTAGAGTTGATCTATGTAAAGCAACTGTGAAGGCATGGGTCAGTGCTCTTGGACCAGAGGATTTTTGTGCACCACAAGAGGCCTTAGAAGTGATGTGTTCTCCCCATCTGACCCTCCTGATAATCTTGGGCCAAGTGTTTCTCTGGAAAGGCTGGTTTCTCTCAACGCCTCCTTTCTGTCTGTGTTTCTTGGTTACCAGACTTGCTTACTTTCTAATATCCTCAAAGCCCATGATTTCTTCCTCTTCTGCTTTTTCTCCAAACAACCTTCCTTTTCTCAAGTGTTCACAAACTTCTCTATGTTTTAGCGATCACAAGGCTGAGCACATTTCCTGGTGGCTGAATAAGCTCTATTCAACACAAATAAATTAAAGAAGAATACGCAAATTGCTTTAACATTGTGAATGCTCATTAAAACTTGGAAATATACTCAGAAGCACAGATTTGTTCCCTTAGAAGTATGATTGCATCAACAGGTTGTTGGGATCTTTGAACATTGAGCGTCTGCTCTGTGTGGAAGTGTTACATTAGCATTATTAACTTGGATTCTATTTTCCCAGAGTTTGATCACTTTATTTGCAATTTGATTCAAAGTACTTACAAATTTTAACACAAAGCTTCTTCCTTATTCTTTAAAGGGCACCAGACCACAGTTGATTGCGCAAAAAAGGAAATGGTAATCAGAGTGCAAATCAGTGGAAAGATCCCTACAGATCTGCAGATCAGAAATGGAGTCAGGAGGCTCCGGGAGGAGGTTGGATTGTTTCTTTACTCTCTTTATAGACAGGAATGCATAAAACACGCTGTATCTTGTTGTAAGTTAAGTGGCTCTGGAAGCAATGGCTTGGCCTTGAAGAAGACCATGCTCTTGAGCAGTTTAGATACACCACAGGCTGTGGGATCACAGGTGGGTCAGCAACACTTGTCACTAGTTACGGGATCTTGGCGAAATTATCAAGCCCCTAAGCCACAGTTTTCTCATCCGTAAAGTGATTTTCACAAAATTAGCTTTTTTATACATTGTTGTAAGGGACAAAGCGAAAAACATTTACATATACATAAAGAATTCCCCACTAGATATATTAAAAAGTTGCTCATTATATCACATAAAAATGTTCAATAAATAAAATATGCTATTTTTTGTGTAAGTTTTTGATTTGCACCCATTTGAGGGTGTTTTGTGCTCTTGTAGGCAACTTGGTCAGTTCCCTGGAGCAGAGTTAAGTGGACAATTCTGGGGGTAGTAAGCCATTAATTAACAAAGAGTTTGATTAACCGAAATCCCAGTTCAATCAGGAACATATCCATTACTTCAATGTCATTGAAGGCAGGACTTGAATTGTCTTCACTGTGATAATGCTCACAGCTAGAAGTGCTGTAAACACATAGGGCCCAATGAATATTTACTAACTTGAAATGATCTGACATATTTGATAATAAACTGTTCACCATAGTAGAAAACCTGAGATGCACTCAAACATTAGATTAATTCTTAATAGAAGCTGAAAATAATTAACCAAGAGTGACATCTATATTGTTGTACAGACATTTAGTTGTTTGCCAAGTGGCTGTAAATTAGCATTTATGATTCAGAAAAAAATGTCTTTGTCCCATTTGTTACTAGTAGAAAATAAAATCTGTTTAGTTTCCCCTAATGCCTTTTATGGCACTCTAGGTGTCTGACATGATTTTTTTGAATATTGTAATTGTATTTAGAAATGGTACAGGGCGCCTGGGTGGCCCAGTCGGTTAAACATCGGACTTTGGCTCAGGTCATGATCTCATGGTTCGTGAGTTTGAGCCCTGCACTGGACTCTCTGCTGTCAGCCCAGAGCCCACCTCAGATTCTCTGCCCCCACCAGCACCCCCACTTGTGTGTGCTCTCTCTTTCTCTTAAAAGTAAATAAATACATAGTAAAAAAAAAAGGAAATGGTACAAATAGAACAGAATTTAGAAAGTGTTCATAGGAATTAGAGGTGGAGGGCAATGATCCTTGTTTTTCTTTCCTTTTGGCATTTTTCACAAAAAACTGGAATTCCTTTCATTTAAGCTACATTGTATAAGTCTCACTAGAAAAATTTTAGATTTATTAAAGAGGAATTGTGACTGACTTAATAATTTCATAAATTTAATTTGAAAGTTTTATTAAGTGAATTAAAGTAAATTATAATGTATTTTTTTTGTTCAGAAATGCTTATTTCTATCTATACTCATCTTTAATAATTATGGGTTGATTAGCATTTCAGTCTATCAGGTAGATATGACCTTCAACTTGCTGATCCAGCTTTTGCTTTTCCTATGTTAATTTTTGAATAATTTACATTTGGCCCATGGGCATTTTACAATACACAGTGACATGGATATCTTGATAAATTGCTAATTAACAATTTTATCAGCAACCTCTCTCCAATACAGAGCAGACATGCCTCCTTAGGAACTTTGTGCTTTTAACTATGTCTAACATAGTGCTTTGCAAGAAGTAGTAAAGAACAACAAATTGAGGAATGGTTAGTTTCTGTAAACTATGTGGAAAATGGTCTGAAGGTCAATTCAAGTACTTTTTGTGAAAACTAACACCTCCTTTTCTTCTTAAAGGCATCTATACGTTGTTTTCTATTCTATACATATGGGCAGTGTAACTTTACTGCTAATGATTTCAAGTAGTCTGAAAAGTTATCAACCTAAAGACAATATTCTTGCAATTAAAAAAAGGAGTAAAAACATATACAAAGGAAAATGTAACTGAACCATGAACCTCTGTAGAAAGTACTGGCAATAAAATAAATAGAAATGTGTCTTTAAAATGAACATGGTATCTAATTCCCGATTAGCAAATATTTTTAAAATTGAGAAAATCCGGTTTGGGGAAGAGCTTAAAAGAGAGGGCACCGTCATACTCTTCTAATGAGGTGAGCAGCAGCATTTTGCTTTATTATTATTATTATTATTATTATTTTGTTTGAGTAGGCTTCACGCCCAGAGTGGAGCCCAATGCAGGGCTTGAACTCATGACCCTGAGATCAAGACCTGAGCCAAGATTAAGGGTCAGTTGCTTAACCAACTAAGCCACCCAGGTGCCCTGCATTTTGCTTGAGATAGTACTTTGGCATCATGCGGAATCATTCCAAAACTGTGCATACTTTCTGACCTGATAGTGACATAATTAGGAAATATGGTCTAAGGAAATAACCCTAACTTCAAAAATGTTTTATGAAAAACTATGTTTATCAAAGTGTTATTTACAATAGAAAAGAATCAAAAGTTAATTTTCTATCAGAACGGAAATAATTATTTATGATATATCCATATAATGGAATATTACAAATTCATAAAAAGTACAATGTGGGGAATTACTTAAAATTACATTATATAAAAATAAAGTATAATATTATACTCAGCAATGTTACTAATACTTTTCTTTTGGAAGACTGGAATATGGATTGCATTTTCCTCTTTTCTACTATTATGTATTTCTCAACTACTTTTTATCATTATATATTTTTTTAATTCAAGAAAAATCGATTACAGAGTTCACTGCAATAATCTATTTGGAGATTATGCTCTGGGCTTTTTCATATCCCAAGAAATTATATCATGTTAAATTAAGATTGCAAAGTATGCTTTCAAGGACTCTCAGGAGTAAGGAGCCGTACTAAAGATTCTTTGGCTCACCTAGTCTAACACAGAGGCAATAGCATTTGTAGAAATCCTGACGCTGGTTAGAATCAGTATTTATGGAGGAGTGAAAAAAGCAGTAGCCAGTATAGCTGTGGCCTAAAGAGGGAAGAGCAGGTCAAGTATCAGCTGATGAGAGGAAAATATGGATAAGCAGCAGATCATATTTGCCCTTGTTTAACCTCGGGGTAACAGGGAGATTTTGAAAGCTTTCTGAAAACAAAATGACAAAACTCAATGTACTTTCTAATCAGATCATTGACTTTAATTCTTTCAAAACATGCTCTCATTTTCTTTTCACAGACTCTATATGTTAAAATCCTCTTTTTCCTTCTTGATACTGGTCACGTGTGTTTTCTTTTTTTCCATTAACTTTTCTTGATAGCAGTTTATTGCTTTTATTATTTTTTCCAGTAAACCAAATTGTGGCTTTGTTAATTTTTCTCTATTACATATTTTATCTTCTATTTTGTTGACTAATGCTCTTGTCTTATTTATATGCATCATTCTACATTATATAGGTTACAGCTCTTTTCCTAGCTTAGTGAGATCAAATTTAGATCACTGATATTTTTAGGCATTTATTTTCTGATATATGCACTTAAATAGCAAATTTCTTTCTAAACTCGACGTTGACTGCATCTCACAAGTTCAATGGGTTTTGTATTCAATGGTATTCGGTATAAATACTGCTTAATTTCTATTCTCACTTCTTCTTTTGACCCATGGAATTTTTAGGGATACCTAATTTAACATTGAGAGTATGGAAATAATTTAGTTGTATATTTTGGCATTTGATTTCCCTGTTATTGTGATAAATTCATTCATAGAATTCTCAGTATATAATTTGGTATAAATTTTTCCATCCTAGTATTTCCATTTATTCATTTTATAGAATTGAAAGCAAATTTTCATTATTTATTTATTTATTTTAAGGTTTATTCATTTTTGAGAGAGACAGAGAGTGAGAGGGGGAGGGGCAGAGAGAAAGGGGACAGAATCTGAAGCAGGCTTCAGGCTCCCAGCTGTCAGCACCAAGCCTGATGCAGGGCTTGAACTCACGAACTACAAGATCATGACCTGAGCCAAAGTTGGACACCTAGGTGACTGAGCCACCCAGGTGCCCCGAATTTTTCATCTTTTAATCTATTTCTCATCTTTTTCTTTTTTTTCCTTGAATATATTAGTAAAGGTTATTTTGTCCTTGTCTGATTTTTAACACTTGAGTTTGTAGAGGTGTGTGTTTATTGTAGTTTTATTCTCTCTCTTGTGTTCAATTATATAATCCTTTATATTGGCAAACATAGCAATATTTTTATAACCAAAACCTTGTAAATTTTAACATGCAGACAAACAGAGAGGAGGGCTGCTCACCTTAAAACTAAGCTGAGTAAAGCTTGGGTTTCAGTTTTATTAGGACTCAGTCTGTGTCTGGTTCATTTCTTATCTTGGCCCTTAGCCTCTAAAGCTTTCGACACAGGCCAAGCTCATATTCTCAGATGAGAGGTTGCATCCAAAATTGCAGATGCCCTCTAAAAAATGTACTTGCAGATGATCAGCTCACCTTTCCAAAATTCTGTCCTCAGCCAGAGTTCCGCTAGTACATGTTGCTTCCATAGCTTTCTAATGTGATTAAAAATTACCTTTTACAGGGATGCTTGGGTGACTTAGTCACTTAAGCGTCGGACTTTGGCTCATGTCGTGATCTCACAGTTTGTGGTTTGTGGGTTTGAGCCCCGCATCCGGCTCTGTGCTGCCAGCTCAGAGCCTGGAGCCTGCTTTGGATTCTGTGACTCCCTCTCTCTCTGTCCCTACCCTGCTTGTGCTCTGTCTCTTTCTCAAAAATGAATAAACATTAAAATTTTTTTTAAATTATCTTTTACATTTTATTTGGCTTTTCTCCCCCCTACCTGTTCTTAGTAGTAGCTTGATCTGTTACAAATTACTCCATCCAAATGCAGAAGTACAGGTGATTTTATTTTCCGATATTTTACCTACCTGTAAATTCTGATTTTTCTAAATTAAATATGAGATTTCATTTATAATAAATATGTAATGGAAACAAGGATATCTGATCCCACCATTTCTATTCAATACTTTACTGAAACTTCTACCCAGGGCAAGTAGGCAAAAAAATGAAATAAAAGTCATCCAGATTGGAAAAGAAGAAATTAAATAATCTCTATTTCAGATGGCATGGTCTTGAATATGGACTATCCTACATAATGCACTATAAAACTATTAGAACTAATACATGAGTCGATAAGATTGTAGTATACGATATTAATATATAAACATCAATTGCGCTTCTGGACACTAGATTAATCATTTGTAAAATGAAGTTAAGCAACTCCATTGATAATAGATCAGTAAGAATAAAATACTTAGGTATCAATTTAACAGAAGAAGTGAAAAATTTATACACTGAAAACGACAAAGCACCGTTGAAAGAAATTAAAGAAGATCTAAACAAATGAAAACACATCCCATGGTCTTGAGTCAGAAGACGTCGTATTGTTAAGATGGCAGTACTCTAAGCAGCAGTAACGCACTGCCCCAAACCCATCCACATTCTAATCTCTGGAACCTGTGAATATCCCCTTGTATGGTGAAAAAGATTTTGCAGATGGGGTTTAGTTAAGGATTTTGACAGGGAGAGATCACACTGGATTATCCACATAGATACAGTAAAATCACAATGGTCCTTATCAGAAGGACACAGGAGGAGTCAGAGTCAAAAGGCAATGAAACTGCTGAAGCAGAGATAGGAGTCGAGAACTTTGGCAGTTTGGGAAGGAGCCACAAGCCAAGGAATAGAGGCAACCACGAGACATGGAAAAGGCAAGGAAACAGACTCTCCCCTTAATGCTTCCAGAAGGAACCAGCCTTGTGGATACCTTCACTCCAGCTAAGTGAAACTTAGTTTGGATTTCTGACTTCCAGAACTGCAAAGGAATAAACTTGTGCTGTATTTGTAGAGAGGAACATGGAGTCTCTCATGTCCAGCAGGAGCCTGTGTCAAGCAGAGGCCTGTGTTCAGCAACGGGGCAAGCAGTTAAAGGTACTGCAGCTAGGAGATATCGCCAGGATTTGCCAAAAAAAATTTTTAATTCTCTAATATCCAGGTGAGACAGTCTTGGTCCTCCCTTGCCACCCTTGTAACATTTGCCTCTGGCCAAGGCGATGGTTGGTTTCACCTTTATTTACCTCAGGATGCATGTTAATTTCAAGAGCAACTATATGATTTGTTTACTGATTCACCTTGTGATTCCATTCTCTTCTGTGCAGATTGGGGATTCACCACAGCCTCTTAATCCATGGCTTTCGGTCACTCATCAAGCTCTCTTTATTTCAACATTTCTGGATCAATGTTATGAAGCATGGCTGGATTGTATATTATATTCTGGGGTAGTCATTAGAAAAACTAATCATAACATGCTTGCAAAAATCTCACCATCTTCTGTCATGTGTAGTATGTGTTTTTCTGTCTCCTGAGGTCCAGGTAATTGCGCACACCTTGCCAAATTTCATGACGATAATGTTTAAAAAGTCTTTGCAAGCCTTTCAGGATTCTTTTAAAGAGATAACAAGTTTTGCTTCTCTAGTCGCATGATGTTATCCTAAGCAAAAATTTCACTGTAATTAATTTACCAGGTTTGAAAGTCTTGAAAGATTGTTGGTTGGATAAATTTGTGGTAACTCATGGTAAACACTGCTAAGGGACTTAATGAATCTACTCATAATCTGAGACATTATGTTTTGGTAGCTACTGTACTTTGCTAAGTAGCATCAGAGTAGCTAGAATGCACTTATACATGACTCCCACATGATATGACTGATCACCACAGCAGGCCTGGGTTTAGCCTGTTCAGAAAAGTAAAGTGCTCGTCAGCCTGGCCCAGATAATTCTTCCATATAACAGTATCATAAAAAGTGCTTTGCATCATAGGCTCCTGTTCTAAAATGTACCTAGGATTTTCAGATATAGAGAGGCCAATAGATCAGGGGATAATTGCCATTGAAAATATTGTCGTTTATACTTCCCAAGAGGAGAGGGCACAGCACTCCACACAGGACCACATGAGGAAGCACTACGGTCAATCAGGGGGCAGAAGGAACCAGGGCAAAGTGTGGCTCAAAGACTTTATTCTGGTTTTTGAGGGAAGAAACTTGCAAGGTAAAGCAGGCAAACTAAGCAAGTTTAGGAATGGATGTTTGAATAATTTTGGTAGGCTCTGGGTTATAGTGGTGGTCCGTAGTTGTCCCATACCTGGATCTGGGGTGATTAAGGGCGGGGGGGGAGGGGGATGTGTTCCCAATGGCATGAGTCTGACAGTGAGACAGGCAGAGGAGTATCTGAAGGGACTGATTAATTTGCATGTCAAATGCATGCTCACAGGCAAGTTGTTAGCTGTCTCTAGGAATTAGCTAACCCCTCCCCAGGCCCACAGGGCCTCCAAATTGTCAAAGCATCATAAAACACCGAAAACAAAACCCAAGATGAATAGAGCTCTATTCTCTTTACAGCTACCTATCATATCTATGTCAAGATATGGAAGGGCACACTTAAAGCATTTTGCCTGCAAGCAAAGCTGGCAAAGATTAGCAGGTATGGGAGTCAGTTAGTTTGCATTCATCTGAAGCTTGTCTATTGCTACATTAAGGATGCCAATTCCTCCCAGGGGCTGTTTGCTTTCCACAAGTGCATTTGTTAACTGATGGCAAAGCCCAGCAAAGTTATTTGTTGCATATTGAATATGCTCCCCATTATAAGTACTAATGAAAAGCTATACCTGGAATAATCATATTTGGGAACCAGGAATGCTGGGCATAGAAAACCTTGCAAACAAAACAGCAAGGACACCCAAGAAGTGTTCCAGTACACCAGAAGCTCCAAACATAGTGCCCAGATATGATAAGTTACTTGCAAAAAGTTCCTTATTCTTGTTGATCAATTCACAAAGTTCAATTATTTGCCTTTGAGCTGAGGGCTAGCACTGTTCACAAATTGAGGGCAGACACCATGTTTTCTCCAGAGCAGTCCAAGCGACAGAGGCAGCCTGAGCAGGCAGAGGTGACCATTGCGGGAGGAAGGGCCACAGTGAATCACAGGAAGGCCTCACGACTTTTAGCAGAAATTGACAAGTTAATTCAAAAATCTGTATGGAAATCTAGGATACCAAAATAACCTTCAAAAATAAGACCAAATCTCAAATTCAAATCTTACTACAAAGATATAGTAATCCAGACTGTGAAATCCTGGCATAATGATAAATTTATAGGTCAACTGAATAGAATTGACAGTTGAGAAATAACCCATACAGGGGCACCTGGGTGGCTCAGTTGGTTAAACGTCTGACACTTGATTTTGGCTCAGGTCATGATCTCATGGTTCATGAGTCTGAGCTCTGCATTAGGCTCTGCACTGAGGGTGCAGAGCCTGCTTGGGATTCTCTCTCTCCCTCTCTCTATGCCCTTCCCTGCTCTCTCCCAAAATAAATAAATAAACATTAAAAAAACAGAGTGTCAAGGGTGTCAAGGGTGTCAAGACTATTCAGTGGGTAAAGAATAATTTTCAACAGATGGCCCTCAGACAACTGAATATCTGCATGCAAAAGAATAAATTTGGATGGACCATCCACCTCACATTTTTCACAAAAATCAACACAAAATATGTTACAGACATAAGCATAAGAGCAAAAGTATAAAAGGCTTAGAAGAAAACATAGTTGTAAATCTGTGTGCCTTGGTTTAGACAGTGGTTTCTTAGATATAACACCCAAAAAAGTGCTCTTCAGCAAAAAAGATAAATTCAATGACATGAAAATTAAAGCCTTTATGCTACAATTGATGCCAATAGGAAAGTTAAAAGACAACCCAGAGAATCAGAGAAAATATTTGAAAATCACATATCTGATAATGGACTTTTATACATCTATAATATGTAAATATTCCTTACAACTTGATAATAAAAGGACAATTCAATTTAAAAATGAGAAAAGAAGCTGAGTAGACATCCCTCCAAAGAAAACATAGAAATGGGCAATAAACACGGAAAGACATGTTCAACATCGGCAATTATTAGGAAAATGCAACTTAAAACCACATGAGACACTAATTTGTACCCACTATGATGGTTATAATCAAAGAGATAGACAGTAACAAGTGTTGACAATAACATGGAAAAGTTGGAATTCTCACTCACGGCTAGTAAGAATATAGCAGTGGCACAGCCACTGTGGAAATATTTTATCAGTTTCTCAAGATGTTAAACAGTTACCATTTGACTCAGCATTTCCATTCTAGGTGTGAACCCAAGAGAAAGAAAAATATATACCCACACAAAAATTGTACATGAATATTCATAGTAGCATCATCCAAAATTGGAAAAAAAAATGGAAATATCACACATGTCCTTCAATGAATATATAATTAAGATGTGGTGTACCTAAATAATAAAATGTTATTTGATAATCAAAAGGAATAAAGTACCAATACATGCTACAATATGGATGAACCTTGAAAACATTATGTTAAGTGAAAGAAGACAGTTACAAAAGGCCACATATTACACGATGCCATTTTTAAAAGAAGTTCAGAACAGGTGAATCAATAAAGACAGAAAGTATATTAGCCTAGGGCATAAGGCTGAGGTATGTGAGGGAGGAAGGATTATAGAGCAAATGTTAATGCATGTGGGGTTCATTTTTGAGTTGATAAAAATATTCCAAAAACTTAGATTGTGGTGATGCTTGTACAAGTCTGTGAATACATGAAAAACCATTGAATTGAACACTTCAAATGGTTAATTTCATTGTGTGTCAATTACATAACAATACGGATGCTAAAGAAGTTACACAAAAATGCAATGGAAATTACATTCAAGTATGAACACACAGTGTTATACTGAAATTACATCAAAATAAGATACTTGAATTATATATGGAAATATTTATATTTGTTTTAAATCTATTATTATTTATTTAAATGTATAATCATGAGTTTGGCAGTTGCTTACTAATCCAATTTCCATAATTCTGCCAACATCATTCAAGTTTTAAAGGAACCTAAAATGGGATCACCAAGCCCTTCCACATTTTTCTGCCAGAAGTGATGGGAAGCAGAGTTAAAAGTGGTCTCTTTCACAATTAATAGGAGATTATGATATACTTAGAAAAATCACTGATGTTCTAAGAGCATGCTCCTGCAAGCCTAGTGATCTGCTCTAGAAGTGTAACCAATAATTCTCATAGGACACGTCTCTGAGAAGTACTTGATAGGACTCACTTCTACTTCTGAGTCACAATTTTTTCCAATAAGCTCAACCTCTGTTGCATCCGGTGCTAGAAGTATAGTGATAACAATACACAATAGTAGAGATGCATATGGTATCCTTCCTCTTTTAGTTTTAGAACTAAAAATGAGAAATGGAAGGTGGAGATGATTATGAATCTTCAAAATGTGTGATAACATTAAAGCCAAAGAATATGAAGATAGATAAAGGGGTAACTGGGTGGCTCAGATGGTTAGGTATCTGACTTCTGGTTTCGGTTCAGGTCACGATCTTACGGTTTGTGGGATCAAGGCTGAGTTGATCTCTGCACTGTCCTGGTGGGGATTCTTTCTCTCCCCCTCTCTCTGCCCCTCCACAGTTCTGTCTCTCTCAAGATAAATAAACATTATTTTAAAAAAAATATGAAAACAGATAAAAATAATTATATTAATAATTTATAGTTTTAGGTGCCCACATGTGGCAGAAGCTATAGAAAATTGCATGTGACCCTCAAAACAACTCAGCAAAGATATGAATGGAGAAACATGAGCTTAGAGAGGCTAGGCATGATGCTGAAGGCTGTGCAGTTAATAAGCAATACGTAGAGTCAAAATAAAATAAAATAAAACAAAATAAAATAAAATAAAATGGGGGCACCTGGGTGGCTCAGTCGGTTAAGCGTCCGGCTTCGGCTCAGGTCATGATCTCCCACTCTGCGAGTTCGAGCCCCACGTCGGGCTCTGTGTTGACAGCTCAGAGCCTGGAGCCTGCTTCAGATTCTGTGTCTCACTCTCTTTCTGCCCCTCCCCTGCTCATGCTCTGTCTCTCTCTGTCTCAAAAATAAATTAAAAAAAAACATTAAAAAATAAAATAAAATAAAATACTCCCAGCTCATATCACATATATGTAATACATACAGGATATATATAATGCACACCATATATATGCATATTATGCATATATCATATAGCCTATAACTATATATAGTAGAGTACCATTCATTATAAGTAGTGATTAATGTTTCATATCAGTTTACAATTTTTGAAATTTATTCAATAAGGCTCAAAGATGGTAAGTGGTTTTCTCCAAGTTAACCAGTTAGTTAAACTAGAATCAAGGCTAGACTCAAATTTAAGGCTTATGCTGAAAAGGCACTTAAAAATATGTCCAGGGATTCCTGTAATATAACTCCTTGCATTTGATGAATACTGAGATTTCTGTTCTAGGTCAAGGAGCTGGAATCTTTTGTTAACTTTTCTTCTTTCCCACCTCTATCTATCTAGTTTTACTCTAGGTGTTTGAATTGTGAATTGCATTAATAGACATCCACTTTGATTTTCTATCTCTTCCAATTTGCCCCTCTCTTATCCAGAAGCTGATCACTAAAGCTGTGTGTATATACATTCAAGTGAACTGGGAAGTTGAATAATTATGCATTGGAATTAGAACCCCAGTTCTTTGGAGAAGGTCGATAATAACCTAGCCTGACCATTTTTCCCCCAGAATATCCACTGAGCAATTCTATTCAACTCTCTGCTTCACTTAAGTGATACATATTTGAAACAAGCTACAACTGCCTATTTTGTAAAAATACTTCCTCTGAACCTACTGCTTCCATAATCTAAAAGGAGCCACCTTTCAGAGTATGTCTCCAGTGATGAACTCTACCAATTTAAAAGTAAGAGAGTACAGCAGTGTGTCAATGAGAAAAGAATAAAAAAAAGAAATTCAAGGAACACTTAGGATTTATGAATTTTATATTCAGGGTTTTTACTGTTCTTGGTATGTTGGCTCACTTCTTTCTCTCTTTCCTGTCCCCAAACTCCCAAGCAACATAATGATGCATTGTTACCAGTTTCATATACACACTATTTTTACATTATTGTTACAGTACTACAAGCTACATTATTTTAAATATTTTTTTAAAAAAGATGCTCTTTTGGGTGCCTGGGTGGCTCAGTCAGTTAAGCATCTGACTCTTGATTTCTGCTCAGGTCATGATCTCACAGTTCATGAGTTCAATGCCCCATGCATATTCTCTCTCTCTCCCTCTCTTTATGCCCCTTTCTTCAGTCTCTCAAAGTGAATGAATGAATGAATGAATGGAAGGATGAATAAATAAGCTATTGGGTGTTCTGTTACTTTGGCCTGCTTTAATTTGACCTTTTTTTTTTTCCTTTTTAATGGTTTCAACATTTAAGTTTTTCAAAAGAAATGTAGTCCTGGTAAATATTGCCAATTTCAGTACCTTACCCTCTGGGACACCACTGGCCAAGGGTGGACCTGTGACCCAAGCGAGGCCAATTTAAATTTCTTTCTTGAGACTTTTCTAAATGGAGCTGGAAGTAAAGTTCATTTGCTCTCTGGTTGGAGAATTTTGTCCCCCCTGCAGACACTGGTCCTCCTCCAGCCCTTCCCAGTGATCAGCATTTTCCTTGTGCTCAAGGTCATTGCTCCCTCAGTTCTTCCCTCTGCACTTTACCAGAGCACCGACCCCAGCAATTTCTGTCTTTGTTGGCTCATTCCCATCACTATGCAAGCAGGTTTTTATTCTGCCCCCAAAATATTTCTTAGCCCCATTCACCCCTGTTCCAGTCTTCCCACTTCCTTGCTCCTCTTCATAGCAAAATTCTTTGAAAATGTTTGTATTCGTTGCATCACATCCTTTTCCTATTCTCTCATTAAATTCGCTCCAGTCCCTTTGCCCTGCCACTCTCGTCAGTGTCACCAATGACAACTCAAGTTGTTCTCATCTCCTTTCTTTCTCTCACACGTCCGGGCCATCAGACCACTCTACCTGTTCTACCTTCAGAAGATTTCCGCAATGTAGCCGTTGCTCGAGTTCGCTAACCCAGGGCAAGTGTCCACCACCTTTGCTTAGAGGATGGCAAACGCCGGCTAGAGGGTGGCCCTGCTTCCACCTGCCCCAGCACTCACAGGTTTTGGGCTCAACACTGTAGCAAAATGATCTTGTGAAGTAAAAATCCTATCTCTCCTCTGCTTAGAAACCCCTAGTAGCTTCTTATCTCGCTCGTAGTAAAAGCTAAGTCCTGAAAATGGCTTATAAGGCACCTCCCCGAGCCCTCAGTCTCCTGACCTCACCCGCTCCTGCTCTCCTTCGGCTTCCTCGTTCGGTCCAGCCACACAGCCTCCTGATGTTCTGCCAACAGACCTGGTGGCTTCTGGCCTGAGTTCTTTGCTCTTTGCCTGGAACACGGTTCCCTCAAAAGCTTCAGCCACCCTTCTCATCACTTTCAAGTCCTCACTCACACACTGCCTTCCGCTGAGACTTTCTCAATTAGTTCACTACAGCTGCCTTAACAGAGTATCACGAAACGTATGGCTTGAACAGCAGGAATTCATTATCCCACTGTTGTGGAGGCCACAAGTTCCATATCAAGGCGTCACCAGGGTCGTTTCCTTTGAGGGCTGTGAGGGAAGACTATGTTTCAGGTCCCTCTCCTTGGCCTAGAGATGGCCATCTTCACGTTCAAATGACATTTCCCTGTATACTCACATCATCTTCCCTCTGTGTGTATCCCTGTGTCCAAATTTCCCCTTTTTGTAAATCATATTAGCTTAGGGCCCACCCTAATAACCTCATTCTAACTTGGTTACCTCTGTAAGAACTCTATATCCAAACGAAGACACATTTGAGGTGTGGGGGTTAGGACTTTAGTGCGCGGTTTGGGGACGAGACACAGTTCAACTGGCAACACCTTTCCCAGCCACCTGCCTTAAATTGTAACCCCGTTCACTCTTTGTCATCCTTCTTATAGCACCTGTCACTTTCTAGGACATACAAAAGTATGCCCTTCTCCCCAGGAAGATAGGACCACTGTATCCTCAGAATCTAGAATAGTCCACAGCATGTAGTAGGTGCTCAGTAATTATTATTTTTTTATTAAAAAATATTTTACGTTTATTTATTTTTGAGACAGAGAGACAGAGCACGAGCAGGGAAGGGACAGAAAGAGAGGGAGACAGAACTGGAAGCAGGTTCCAGGCTCTGAGCTGTCAGCACAGAGCCCGATGCTGGGCTCATACCCACACACCTGTGAGATCATGACCTGAGCTAAAGGAGGACACTTAACCAACTGAGCCACACAGGTGGCCCAGTGACCAATAATTATTAATTGAATAACTTTACCCATCTGAATCCATTAAGCCTTCTTCCTCCAGAAATGACTTCCTCTGGGACAACAACAAGTAGCTTTTCAGTTACCAGATCCAAAGGCTAAAGATGCCTGAGTTGGCTCCCTAGCTCCTTCTATGGCCTTACCCACTCTGAAACCACCCAGAAAACA
Source organism: Prionailurus viverrinus (assembly GCF_022837055.1). Taxonomy (NCBI): domain Eukaryota; kingdom Metazoa; phylum Chordata; class Mammalia; order Carnivora; family Felidae; genus Prionailurus; species Prionailurus viverrinus. The sequence goes on from NC_062564.1 coordinate 18,134,227, forward strand.
CACAGACTCGGCCTTGTCCTAGGAACGTGCCAAACATTACACCGAAGTTATAACAACAATTGCTACGAACTTGATAATTTACTTTTAAGATGCTTTGAAAGGTGCCCCTGGGTGGCTCAGTTGGTTGGGTCTCCGACTTTGGCTCAGGTCATGATCTCACCACTCATGGGTTTAAGCCCTGCATCGGGCTCTGTGCTGACAGCTCAGAGCCTGGAGCCTGCTTCAGATTCTGTCTGTCTGTCTCTCTCTGCCCCTTCCCCTGCTCGTGCTCTGTCTCTCTCTCTCAAATATAAATAAACATTAAAAATTTTTTTAAACAAATAAAATGCCTTGAAAATGTAAAAGTCATTTATCATTAAAGTTAACTTTCTGCTAAGTTTGACACTTTCAGTTTATATTTGATATCCTTAGAAAAGGAGATCTGATTCTTTTCTTCATCTCCTTCTGTACATTGTACATTGCATACGCCAGGCTTGTTAATTGATAAAGCAGGGTCTCGGAGGACCAAGAAGATCAGTCAGAATCAACTTTCCTGAAATCAAATCCTGGCTCATCTGTACAATCATGGACAACTTCGCTCAACTTCTCTGCACTCGACTGAATTATCTGTAAAATGATAAGAGATTCCAGAAGGTCCTTTTCTGACTTGAATTTCTCTGCCTATGGATGAATATCAAGTCACTTTGAGAATTACGTGGATATCATTGGTTTTAATTTATTTATTCAACAGAGAGAACTAGTGGTTCAGATAATGCAAAAGAATGTCATGAAAATAACATTATAGCTGTAAAAATACTGAGAACAAGTATTGCTACAATAGACTAAACTCGTTTGTAAAGCCCCAACATCCTTAGCTCTGTCCTATTTTTACAAAAGACAGGGAATACAAGGGAAGGAGTTTACTTACTTAAAAGGAAGAAACAACTATTAACATACATAACCAGTCATTGACAATAATACAGTATTATGAGGCAAGTATAATCTCAAAGAACCTTTAAATAAATGCTTTTGTGGACAGTTTTTAAAATTATCTTTATATTCAGAGATAGCAGCTGTCATACTAATACATAAACCATATGTAGTTATATATAGTGTGTACTTACCTTGTATGTTCAGAACCAATAATATTTTGCAATATGAGCATGAAACTATCATCTCTTGACTTATGGCTGTAACATCCATCGAAGACCCGAGAACACTAGATTTAAACTCTTTTTCTTCTTTGACCTAAAATATTCTTATCTCATTTAAAAGCTTGTATCTTTAAAAAAAAAGGGCATGAAACCTTCAGCTTGCATTTTCCTAACCTCAAAAGTAATTAATGCATAAACAGTTGCATATCTACACAATGGAATACCACGCTTCTGTATAAAAACAATGCAAACTGCTTCTACATTGCTGTGGAAGAAGCCTTCGGGATACATTATAAGCAAAAAAGGGAAAGGTGAAGAACAATCTTTGTAGTATGCAATTTTTTACTAAGAAATGGAGAAATAACATATCTTCGTATCTGTATATATAAAGAAATACTGAAGGATACAAAAGAAACTCAAAATCATGGTTCTTTCCAATCATCTTCTTTACACGTCATTTTGATTTTTAAGCCACAGGACTAGATTGCCTATACAAGAAAACTTACAAAACTTAAATTATTTTTATCTTATTGGATGAAAGCAAAACAAAACATGGAGTAAAAGGAGAGCTCTTTTTTTTTTTCATCTTTCTTAACACGAAGCAGATTAATAAGATAGAACCCAAGCTTGTTCCTGTGTGTTGTCCAATTATTGTCCTCATTTTTATCAGAATGGGGGAATTAAAAGAGTGCTGCTATTTTCGCCAGGCTACTGTGCACTATAAAATGAATGTTTTTAGAAGAGTCCTTTTTGCATTCACTCGGAATAAAGACTTATTTCCGTCCATAGCTGCTTCTGGAAGCTTCAGCTGTAATCGAAGCCCTGCAGATGCCCAGGTCGGCCCCGAGTCCCAGAAACAAAGCGGCAGAGGCCCCGGCGCTCCGCGTGTTTGTGTTCATGTTTGCTTGGGTTGCTATTGTTTGTGGAAGGGCTGACATTAATGCAGTGAAAGAAATCTATTTTCTGTGACGCTAAATGTTTTCATTTGCCATGTAATCATATGTATTCTCCCTATTCCTGATGAATTGTGAAGCAAGCTGGTGAGGATGTCTGAATTCTCTGTACAGCAGGAAGGCGTAGTAATGCCAGTCCTGTACAAGGCAGGTTAACAGAAGCAAGTAGGATATTAATTTTTATAGTGATCTGTAATTTTCCTTGGTTTATTTTTCATATACCTCACTCTCACTTTTATGAATAATTTATCCACAGTACTTATGGTTAATACATGTATCCAAAAATGAAAAAATATATATAATCCATAATCCGTACATCAAAAACTATAAAAGGTAGGGTGCCTGGGTGGTTCAGTCGGTTAACCATCTGACTCTTCATTTTGGCTCAGGTCATAATCTCACAGTTCGGGAGTTCAAGTCCCACATCGGGCTCTGTGCTAACAGCAGGGAACCTGCTTGGGATTCTCTCTTGCCCCTCTCTCTCACCCTCTCTCTTTCTAATTAAATAAAATAAACACATTAAAAAAAACTGCAAAATCAATTACTGCTGCTTTTCAGCTTTATGTTTCATGACTTGTTGACTCTAAATGTTCTTACAGATATTGGTAATGGGGTTATAGACCAGGAGTTTCTGTATTATCTGCTCCAAAAATTTTAGGACAAAATATAAGCCCCGAGATAAGACAATTTGTTAAAATTTGTTGAATGGATTAGGTAAAAAGAAAAAAAGCTAAGTAGAATGGTTAGGAATTTTCTTCTCTGAAAATGAACATTTCAATGTGAAAGTGTTCTCACAGAGTTACTAACCCAGCAAGAGTTACATTACCAAAGACTGAAGTGTAATTCTTAATGGAAGTTTCTTCCAGCTGACTCACCACCCTTGTGCTTACTTTAAAATCTTTCAGTCACTAATTCTGTGCCAATTAAATAAAAATTTTAAAAGAATTTGACGAATGTTAACAAAATAGCCATCTTCTCTAATTTTTCATAAATTCCTCATATCTACACATCTAGTCCTATAGAGTTGGATTCTTAAATTTGGAGAAGAGGAACAAAGGGTGGGGATAAGAGTACATTGTTATGTTATTTATGACAGCAAATGGCCTTTAGAGTATCAACTACGTAGTCCTACATATCGAGTGGCAAATTTTGAAATGTTTCAACAAATACTTACTTGAAGACATTTCGAACAATGTTCAAATAACCATTTGCTTCATGTATTAGGACTTAATTTCACACTGACCTTGAGTCACTGAGGCATTTTAATGTGGCTTCTGAATCATCAGAGATGCAATTATGAAATAATTTAATTTTTACAGCTAAGAATATGTTAATATGAATTATATGAAATTATTACACAGGAGTAATAATCTCTCCATATAGTTGTTTATATTAACAAGAATATTAAGTTCATAGACATTTACATTGGTCACATGTAATCGCTTCTCGGCCTTTTGGCTAAGATCAAGTGTACATTGGTCACATGTTTGGAATTTGCTGTACTTGCCAAATTTGAAAATAAATGATAACAGTAAACAATGATGATAATGCTTTAGAGATGTCCTTTAGATGCATAGGTTTTGACTTTCAGAATGTTTTTTCTAATTCTTTTTTTTAATATTTATTTTTGAGAGAGAGATAGAGTGTAAGCAGGGGATGGGGCAGAGAGAGCGGGACATACAGAATTAGAATCAGGTTGCAGGCTCTGAGCTGTCAGCACAGAGTCCCATGTGGGGCTTGAACTCATGAACAGTGAGATCGTGACCTGAGCTAAAGTCAGATGCTTAACCAACTGAGCCACCCAGGTGCCCATCAGAATGTCTTTTAACTTTTTCATATTTAAGTAAGCGATCCTGCTCTGAATGGCCACAGTCCCTTCTACTGCATGTTATATTGCAATTCTCTGTTTGCATATTCATCTCTCCTCAAAGATATTCAGTATCTAGAGGACAAGGACTATCTTACTCATGCATGCTGTGTGAACATAGGGTGATTTTTTTAGGGGGAGGGTTGGAAAACAAGGTTTTTGTTTTGTTTTTAGTTTTTATCAAGATGTAATTGACATGTAACATTATATTAGTTTCAGGTGTACACCATAGTGATCAATATATGTACATACTGCAAAACGATCATCATGATAAGTCTAGTTAACTTTCATTACCACGCATCGTTACAATTTTTCTTGTGATGAGAATTTTTAAGATCTACTCTCTTAGCAACTTTCAGAAATACAATACGGTATTATTTAAAAAAAATTTTTTTTTCAACGTTTATTTATTTTTGGGACAGAGAGAGACAGAGCATGAACGGGGGAGGGGCAGAGAGAGAGGGAGACACAGAATCGGAAACAGGCTCCAGGCTCCGAGCCATCAGCCCAGAGCCCGACGCGGGGCTCGAACTCACGGACCCCGAGATCGTGACCTGGCTGAAGTCGGACGCCCAACCGACTGCGCCACCCAGGCGCCCCACAATACGGTATTATTAACGACAGTTCCCACGCTACACAACTTTGAGTTTCATTGAATAATCCAGCTGTTGCCTATTTCTGTTTCACAGATGCCCCGGCCTCTATGCAACAAACCTGTACTGAACTCCTGTGGTACGACTGTCAGCATATTAGGACAAGCAAAGGACAATGAAATGAACAAAAATCCAGAGATACTTGTGGTTGATCTCCGCTCAGTGTCATCTAGTGAAAGAAAAAAAAAATACACAGACAATTAATTACAATGCAAGGAGATGAGTGCTGTTGGGGTCAGAGGGGATATAGAGAAAGAAGGAAGCAAGTGTGGAGATGAGGAGGTGACACATGAGTATAGTTCTGAAAAGGGACCCGAGGTTTGTTCGCACAGTGGGGAGAGAGCACATGCAAGGTATGGATCAAGGAGAGACCCTCAGTGATGTGGACCGGAAGAAGTTCAGTGGGTCTGGGTCGCAGAGTTTGTGGTTGGCACTGATAGGAGCAGATACCGGAAAGGAAGACTGAGTAGATGTAGAGTTTTGGTGCACACACCTTTGGACGATGCATGGCAAGATGCAGACAGAGAAAGCAGGAGAGAGATGAACAGTGTGTTGGGTGGACTGGAAGCAAAGGAGAGATGCAGAAAGAAAAACATACTTTGAAGCTACTTATGAAACAGCTTCCTTCTATGGCACTAGGCAGTTTGCTAGGCTATCCATAAATATGATGCTATTTAATCCTTGCAACAGCCCCATGGGTTGGGTACCATTTTCCTTTACAGATGAGAAAAGTTTACTGGTGTTAAGTCACTTGCCCAAACGTGAGACAGGTAAATGGCACAATCAGGATTCAAACCCAGATGCATGTAACTCTGCAGTGTATGCATAGAGCCACTGAAATCCATGCCTTGTATGTAATTTTAAAAATGGATACTACTGGGAATAACAAAGGAGATAAAAACCAAATGATCAGAGGGGATAAAAAACAAAAACAAAACAACACGGGGAATTTGTACCTTGGCCATTCTCATTATGCAACTTGCGTTCCCTCCAGAGGCATGCTGGGAACGCCTGCCTTGGAGCACAGACACTCTGATCCACAGAGTTTGATAATGATTGCAATAAGCGCATGATGTTGAGGTGATTACTATTACACTTGTTATGCTAATGCAATCTTTAAATGAAGGCAGCCAGTAGAAGCCTTTTTGTAAACTGTGCAGGTCGAATTTTACCAGAGCCCTAAAACCGCTGGAGGAAAAAACAAAACACGACAACAGTAGCACAGTGGCATATGCAAGTAGTTTTAGGTCACCCGGAATATGTAATTTTGGGGCAAATTGCCTGATATCCTTGCTATTTTATGTACTCTATTGTTTGAATATCCATATTATTAGTTTGCTCTCCTTTGGCCTGTGAAATTGATCTTATGAATTTTCTTTTCAATCTATTTCAGTAGGTGTTCTAATTTACATTTAAAATATCTGGGCAGTGAAGTGATAGCCCTGAGAGACTCTATTACACTGATACTGGTGAGTATGAGTGTGTACACGTTGTGTTGGTTAATCTCTCAGGGAGGGGTAGGAGAGGGGCCCCAGAATAGATGGAGCGCTCTCAACCGTGACATATTTAGCTATGTTTTCCTTCATCTGACTTGCCATTTCAGTCCTTAAAAAGCAAGGCATCAAGTAAATGTTAAGTGCAGGGATTTATTTATTTAATTCTTGGCAACTGAAAAACATAGTTGGATTAAGCGTGTAGTCTTGAGCTACAAAGCTACTTACATCTATCATCGAACAGGGCTGATTTCGTGGTTGGGAGTCTCAATCCACATTTAATTAAACTTTGCTGTTTCGAATGAAAAGCTCAGGAACACACACACACACACACACACACACACACACACATACACACATACAAACTGTTTCGGTTTAGTATAATGCTTCTGTGGCTGCCCGAATTAGATTGATTTCATTGCATCCTGACTGATCTATCTTAACAGGAAAAATCTACCTCCCCCGTTCATGCTCTGTTTCTCTCTGTCCCAAAAATAAATAAAAAACGTTGAAAAAAAATTTAAAAAAAAAAGGGGCGCCTGGGTGGCGCAGTCGGTTAAGCGTCCGACTTCAGCCAGGTCACGATCTCGCGGTCCGTGAGTTCGAGCCCCGCGTCAGGCTCTGGGCTGATGGCTCGGAGCCTGGAGCCTGTTTCCGATGCTGTGTCTCCCTCTCTCTCTGCCCCTCCCCCGTTCATGCTCTGTTTCTCTCTGTCCCAAAAATAAATAAAAAACGTTGAAAAAAAATTTTTTTAAAAAACAGGAAAAATCTAATTTGCTCCATTTTTGCCTGTGCCCCCCTGACGTGTTTTATTTGAGAAGAATTTGTAGAATTTGAGTTGTTGGAATACTTCTGAAGGCTCAATATTCAGATTTATATTATAGCCTTGTAAAATTCTAGCAATGATAAATAATGTGAGTAAATAAAATTTTGACCAAATCACAAGACCCAGAACATCTGATTTTATAGAGGATACTTGTAAAATACATAGAAAGCGATGTGAACATTAGTGCCTTTTATGAAGATCTGAAACTTCAGTAGGTTGAAGAGCTGAAGAACTGGGATGCCTGAGTGGCTCAGTCAGTTAAGCATTCGTCTCAGGTAATGATCTCACACTTTGTTGGATCAAGCCCCAGGTCTGGCTCTGTGCTAAAGGTGCAGAGCCTGCTTGGGATTCTCTGTCTCCTTCTCTCTCTGCTCCTCCCTTGCTCACGCTCTCTCTCTCTCAAATAAATAAACTTTTATTTTTTAATTTAAAAAATTTAATGTTTATTTTTGGGAGAGGGAGAGACAGAGAGGGGCGGGGGGAGAGAGCATGAGCAGGGGAGGGGCAGAGAGAGAGTGAGACACAGAATCCCAAGCAGGCTCCACGCTCTGAGCTGTCAGAACAGAGCCCGATGTGGGGTTCAAACTCCCAAACCATGAGATTATGACCTGAGCCGAAGTCAAACACTTAACCAACTGAGCCACCCAAGTGCCCCTCAAATAAATAAACTTAAAAAGAAAAAGAGCTGAAGAATGTAAGAAAGATTTCAGTGAGTAAGTTATGTGTCCCTTATCCCCCATGTAAACACAAATGCATTATGGCTTGTATTACATGAGAAGGGAGGGAAGGGAAATGTGGTTGGATATCAATAAATAGAATATCATATATTTTACAATCAAGGCATTATAGATTTTCTACTAATTTCCAATTATATAGCAGTGTTCTTCTGAGGATCTCAAAGAACTTTATATTAATTCATAAAATACATTAGCCTATTAAAAGTAGACATTATGCTATTGTTACCATATGTCCTGCCTTAAAACAAGCAAGTATATATTAATTACCATTTATCATGAAGAACAAGCATAGGTTATTATTTCAATCAATTTGCTCTTATATTTTTATGAAAATATTTATAAATCTCTGCCTTCTATTATTTTCATAGTAATAGTCTATTATAAGATAAAATAACCTATTTCTTTATAATAAAAGATTGCAATTATAAATGCATACTTAAAAATTAAAAGCTGAAGCATTCACTAATATTAGGAAACAAGAAAATAGTGTAATAATGTTCAAATTATTACCACATAACTGACAATGAAAAAATTAAATTACCAAAATTTTATGATCCTCACAAGAAAGAATTACGTTATTAGACAAATAGGCCATTTTGAATATTGTTTTTGTTAGTATTAATGTGAAAAGTGCATGGTTTGCAAGATGGGAACTGATGTAGTCATATGAACCACTCCTTTGAGTTCAGTTCAGCCCAGAACCCATCCTAGAATTACATCATAAATCTAATTACCTAATCAGGTTTTTAAAAAACCCAAACAGTTTTTGTTCAAGTTGGTCTAATAATTAAGAGAAATTTTGACTGAATGCCTGAATTATGAAATAAATGCTCCATATCATCTAAGTTCAAAATGTATTTGCAAACCTTTCTCAATTACATTAATTATGCAAGTATTTTGCCTAGTGTTAACAAACATTGAAAATTGCTCACTATCCATAAACAAGTAAGTTGCCAGATTTGGACTGGGGCATGTCCTGTGAGGCCAAAGTAGCCAGGTCAATACTTGAGAGATCATAAAGAGGCATTGCTTTGGGAACAAGGTCTAATCATATTAAGTTCTTAATCATAGACTGTAAAGATACTGCTTAGTCATGGTTTATATTTTGGCATTGCATATACATGACCTGGCTTGGTGCAAGGCTGTTGGGTCCCAGCAGGGAATATTTAGCCTATTCAAACAAGATACTGGCAGAGAGTTTAATAAAGAATCTATTTACAGAGGTGTGAATAGGGGTATGGGGACTCAGGACAGATGCAGAAGCATCCGGGCAATGGAAAAAAGCCATCACCACTCCTGGACTCAAAAGATCAGACAAAGGGGTTGTAAGTTGCACGGTGGGGGGGAGGGAGACTGAGCTGTGGCCTTTGGTATGGGAGCATAGCCCTCGTCACCACTCAGTAGGAAGGAACCAGGGGATAAATATCCTAATCTCACTGCGCCCTCTGCTAAACTGCACTGATTTCCCATTGGCTGAGCCTAATCATAAAGAGGAGACCAAGAGAGACCAGTGACGGAAGCTTCTAAAGATCAGCTTCCTGAGGTACAAAACCATTGGAGAAGGGTGGGGACTGAGTCTAGATGGACAAACAGACAATAGCCGCACAGCAGAGGAGGGAAGAAGGGTAATGACCAGTGCTATGCTGAGCCAAATATCTGTGATAATGACTCCAGCTTTATTTCAAATTTTTATATTTTGTTCATCATGTATTTTTGCACTCATTTTGATGTTTTATCAAAATTAATGCTATTATAGTAACTTATCTTGAGCACTGGGTTTTTTAGCGACCCCTTAAATTTTGCACCCTAGCTATGGCCTTGCTCCCCTCCACCTAATGTCAGCCCAGGTGATTGGGATGTTCTGCATTCTGCTTTTTAGTGGTCACTCTGAAGTGCACTGTGTGTTTTGTTATGTTTGTGAGTGTTTTACAACCTAAGTTCTGAAAAAAATGTGAGCAGACTTGATATATTTTATGACATAAAATCTGAGGAGTTCCCTTGTTTTGAAATGAGCAAGGTCGTGTCTACTAATAAACTTCCTCTGCAGGAAAGCTTCTTGTCTTTGATTCTGAATATGATCTGATTTCTAGAGATAAGCTGTACTTGAATGAAAGCTGCTGTAATTAAATTATCAGTAGCAGTCTATTTTGTGGCTTGCCCAATAGATTTATTTGTTTAACTCTGAGACTAATATCTTTCCACTCCCTAGACTGTACGATTTATGAAGGCAAGGAGAGGGGTTTGTGGCATCGCTTTTGTTTTCATTTTCCCTCACCGCTGCAGCCCTCAAAACTTGCAGCTATTAGGCAATCAATAAACATTGATTGACTAAAGTAAATGAGTTAATCAACAATCATAGTATAAGAACCATGGGTTTTAGATAACACATCTCCTTGTTAACAAGGTTTAAGGAAAATAGGACAACAACCTCACTGGATGACCCAGAGTATTCTTTCATGATGTGGTCTGTGATGATTTAGAATCAGAATATTCAGCTTTAGGGGGGCGCCTGGGTGGCTTAGTCAGTGAGGCATCTGACTCTTGGTTTTGGTTCAGGTCATGATCCCAGGGCGGTGAGACCGAGCCCAGCATCAGGCTCTGCGCTGACAGCATGAAGCCTGCTTGGGATTCCCTCTCCCCAACCCCCCGACCCTCCCCCGCTCACGCTTGCTCTCTCTCTCGCAAAATAAATAAATAAACAAACACTTCAAATGATTCTGACTACTTTAAAATTCCTAAATATCTAAAGCACTGATGTTTTGAATGTCAAGATAGTTTTATTATTTAGAACATTACATGCTCTTTATTACTTTTTAGTAGGGATGTTCACAATGAATGTGGCATGAATCTAGATGAGCTTAACTTTGGGAACTAGAAGTTGCTATGTCAGATGGTAATATTTGAGTATAGCTAAGGAAATACCTCTGTGGTACTGCAGTGGTGAGCAACACTTGCCTGATGATCTAATTAGCTCCATTAGCATTTCCCAAATGTGTTCTTGTGGGATGTTAATAGGTGATGTGTGGTCTGTATGTGTTTGTGTGCGTGGCGGGGGCGGGGTGGGGGGGGATGGTTATATGGCCAGACACTTCTAATAAATGCTGAGTTAAACAGATTCTTTATTTTATGTCTCCTCAGAGCCTAAGATGCTGTTTTGAATCTCCAAGAGGGAGATGTCACAGTGGCCAATATATTTGATTACAAGACCCTTTTCTCTATGGTATTTCTCAGGGAAATCCTGGTGTGCCCAGTAGTAAGACTTTCAGTTCTGTATTAACTTCCTATGGCTGCTGTTAGCAAATGGCCACAAAACTAGTGGCTTAAACCAACACAAATTAATACAGCAATAGTTTTGGAGACTGTAATTCTGAAATGAGTTTTACAGGACTACCATCAAGGTGAGGGCAGGGCTGGGTCCTGGAGTCTTCAGGGAAGACTCCCTCTCCTTGCCTCCTGGGTTTGCAGGGGCTGCCTCATTCTTCGGCTCACATCACTGTAATTTCTGCTTCTGTTGTCACTTCTCCCTCTTTCCTGCAAAATCAGCAAAGACCGTCCTAGAATCACATTTAAATATGGCCCATTAATTTTATAATTGAACTCAAAATATGTGTTGAGCATCCACTCTGTGTATTTCTTTCACTCATATCATGTGAAGTGTTCTTCTGATTAAATGCAATCCCAGTCCCCAAATAATTTATCATTTAATTACAGACATAAATGTAGTTACCAGATATCCACATCCCAAGGAACAATTTGAATGGCCTAAAATAAGTCACAAAAGTGCTTGAGGATTCAGAGAGAGTGGATAAAACATTGAATTGGGGAATAATACTGGGGTTCACGGAGGTGGGGGAATGGACCTTAAAGAATATATAGGTTGTAACCAGTTAAAATTTGAAAGAGAAGCTAGCAGAGGATGAAATATCAGTGCAAAATGAACATCACAGATCCTGATACACAGAGTATGAAAATATTCTGGTGAAGCGCATAAACTCAGTGTTTTGAAAGCAGGGCTAAGAGCCAAGTTGGATTGTAATGTTCGAGACGTGTAAAAGATTGAAAAAGCAGGTTGAAGACAGATGGTACACTTTCTTAATGTTTTGAATGAGGTAATTTTTCTTAACTTGGTAGGTAATTAATTTGGCCATTTATCATGTTTTTCAACAAATAATTCTAAGTACCTAATCCGTGTCTGACACTCTCTAGGCGCAGGCGGTAATGAAGCCACATCATCACCGAAAAGTGGTGAAATCGCGTAGTTTTAAAAGTACATGCTGGCCATGGAATAGAATGAATGGGGTATTATGTTGGTTTGCTAGAACTTCCATAACAAAGCGCCACAGACCAAGCAGCTTTAACAACAGAAATGTACTGTCATAGTTGTGGAGGCTACAAGTTGAAACCAGGATACTCCCTCTGAAGGTACTAGTGGAGGAACTGTTTCAGGCCTTTCTCTTGGTTGCTTATAGTTCCTTGGGTCATGTAATTCCAGTCTCTTCAGGAACCATTCTCTCTGTGGGCCTATCTCCGTTTCTATGTCCAAATGTCCCCTTTTAGAAGGACAACATCATATATAATTAGGGCTCACCCTAATGGCCTCATTTTAACTTGATCAGCCTTAACCACCTCATTTCCAAATAAGGTCACATTCACAGGTATGGGCTTAGAACTTCAGCATCTTTTGGGGATGGAGACACAACTCACCCCATAACAAATGGGAAGTGGGCAAGTGAGGGTGGGAAATCCAGAATTGTTTTGTGCTTGAAGCAAAACAGAGGAATTTGCAGTACCCCCTTAATAAATAACAACAGCCTTAGTTAGGGTCCTAGCAGTGGGATGGGAAGAGGCACCAGCCGCAGTGTGGAGCCTGCCTGCTGTAGCACTATTTATAATGAATCTATTTTTAAAAACTTCCTAGTAAGCAACACAACCTCTCATTTAAAGTTCATCTGCTAAAGATGCAATAGAACTGTAAATTTTCTGGAATCTGCAACTCTCCCATCCATTTCTCATCATGATTCTCTTTCTGCTATTGACCAGATAATGGAAATAATCAGCACTGTCTACACAGCATAGATATTTTTATTCATATTAAACTGAATACACTTTTTCCCCCCCGAAATGATAAACATTGCATTTTAAAGTGATTTTTTTTTTCCTTTTCCTATAGGCTACATTTCTTACTTAATGTCTCAGCAAGTTGAAGATTTCAACATTGTTTCAAATTTGAATCAAATGTATATCTTTTTTTTAATGTAAGCAAATTGCAATCATCTGGTGGTAAATGTTGTCAAGAATCATGCAGTACTTAAGTCTTTTTCAAGAACCTTGTCATGCATAAAATCCTTGATGTATGAATTCCTGCAGCCCTGTCTTTCCTAATGAATGTTCTGAGAAGACTTCAAAAAGACAAATTAAAATCAGTTGTCCCTGACATGAATATCTAGAGAATATCAAGAGCTTTTTAATAAATTCATTTAAAGATGAATACACGCCAAAATGTTTTTATTCTTTCTTAGAACTGATAGATTGTCAACATTCATTAATGTGGGTGAAAATAACATTATATTGCAAAGTCATCAATGGAAAATAAATATTAAATTGAAATGCCACATATATTTTGATGACCAATAGTTCCACTCCCGCATATTAAAATTACACATGAATATTATGCGACCGGTTCCTGGTCACTGAGGAGTGTTCACCATTTCTCCTGAGAAATACATTACTACTTGCCCTCTCTCTTCACCACCTTCTGGCTCAAATCTCTATTTCTTTGCTTCTGAAATTGCCCAAGGTCACCTCCTAGGCAGCCAGCCAGTCTAAAAGAATCAAAGTAGCTGTTTTACAGGGTTTTGCTCAATGTTACTTTAGCAAACTCTTTCCATGTTCCGTGTTTCCCTCTGACGCACATCTCAGAAGAATGAAACTGGCTCACAGTTGTGCATTTGTGTTCTCAGAAATTACTGTTCCTGCATAATTGCCTTATATTCAGAATGATCGGACAAGAATCTTGTCTCTCTTACAATTAGGAGTGGTAGAATGTAGTTTGCCATCCCAATGCCAGGAACAAAACTCAAATCTCTCTAAGATTCCCAGCTGGCAAGCTATGAATTCTTACTGCAAACAAGAAAGATTTAAGGAGGTTTACAAAAGGAGTTGTAAGGAATTAGTCAGGGTTCCAGTATTTCTTGCCAAATCAAAGTGTATGTTGGGTTATAATTACTTCAATTAGAAACAGGTTATATTTTCCTTGAAATATATACAGATTTGTAATCCAAAGGAATATTGTTCTGTGCCCTTTCTCTTCTTTCTCTCTGTCTCTTGTCTCTCTCTCTCCCTATTTACAAATTTGGTGGGAGCTAAAAAACAATTTTGCCTCCTTCCGAATTTTGTCTGTGTCTGAGCCCTGGCCTACAACTGTTAATAACTCCCAGCCTTCTTGAAAAGGTGATAACAAGGCAGTCTTGACATTTAGTGCAAATTCATCCCCACTGCTGGGAAAACCACTAATGCCAGGGCCCGCTAATGGTGCATCAATAATCTTTGTGTCATAGGTGAAGACTAGTAAAATTAGCACTTAATGTGGGCAATTCTTTCTGGTCTCCCTAAGTAAATTTATGGAAGGAAGTGGATTAGTCTTTCTCTACTCTCAGCTCCTCTATTTTTAATGTATTCTTTCTTCCTTGAAGGCATCCTTCATTTTCATGGATTTCACATCAACCTCTTCCAGGTTGACTTTTAGCACTTCCGTAAGCTGGCCTACAGCACCTCAATTATCTGACCCCAATTTAACTTTCCAGCTCCATCTACTTCCTCTCCCTTTCTCCTCCTTCCTCCCTGCTTCCTTTGGTCTTGACACAGTGGAGTTCCTCTGCTCCCCACACTGATGCTCTTTTACATTACTGTGCTTGTTATTCTGATGATCTTTAATTTCTCTATCAAAAAATGCATTCAGTTCAGTAGTTTTCTCCTTAATGGAGTCTTCACTTGAAATCCTCTTTCCTAAAGCCTTAGTGAATTTTCCTTTTTAAAAAAAAATCCACAAAGTACTTTATCTCTATTCTAGCATTTAGCATATTTCATTAAAACTATGTAAGAATTCACACAGAGTAGATGCTCACTAAATATATTTTTCCAGCTTTATTGAGATGTAATTGACATAAAACACGGTGTAATTTTAAGATGTATAATGTGTTGACTTGATATTTTATAAAATCACCACCATAGTATTAGCTAACAGCGCCACATCACGTAACTACCTTATGTTTGTAGTGAGGACACTTAAGACTTGACTCTCTTAGCAAGTTTCAAGTATTTAATACAGTGTTATTAACTATAAGCACCATGCTGGACACGAGGTGCCCAGAATATTTCCATCTTATTGGAAGTTTGTACTTGTTGACCAGCATCTCCCATTTATCCCCTCCATAGTCCCTGGTAACCATTATACTACTCCCCGGCTTTTTTTGGATTCTACGTATCAGTGCTATTGTACGGTATTTGTCTTTCTCTCTGATGTTTCACTTGGTATAATGCCCTCAAAGTTCATCCATGTTTTTCTCAAATGGCGGGATCTCCTTCTTTCTCACGGCTGAACAATATTCTATCGTGTATGCATTCCACACCTTCTTTATCTACTCATCCAGTGGACACTTAGGTTGTTTCCCTATCTTGGTTAATAACGTTGCAATGGAAGTGCAGATATCTCTTTGAGATCCTATTTGCATTTCCTTATACAGCTCAATAGCAAATAAAATAAAATAAAATAAAATAAAATAAAATAAAATCTGATTAAACAATGAGCAGAATACTTGAATACACATTTTTCCAAAGAAGATACACAAATGGTCAACAGGTACAGGAAAAGGTGCTGGATATCACTTTATCATTAGGGAACTGTAAATCAAAACCACAATGAGGTATCACCTCACCCTTGTCAGAATGGCTGTCATCGAAAATGACAAGGAATAACAAGTGGATGTGGAGAAGAGGGAACCCTCGTGCATTATTGGTACAAACGTAAACTGGTGCCGCTATTATACAAAACGGTATGGAGTTTCTTCAAAAAATTAAAAATAGAACTAACATATGATCCAGAAATTCCACTTCTGGGGTTTTATCCAAAGGCAATATTTCTTTAATTAATGAATTACTTATCTTTATTCTCAGCACTTCCTTCACCATATTGTCACTGCATTAGAAGCGCCCTCCTCTCTAACACTCGGGAGCTATACATTTCTCTGGAGTAGATTTTTCACTTTGCACCACAACCACTCATTTACATGGCTTTTCCTCTCATCTCGACTAGATTGCAGACTCCTTGAGGTCACAGTCCCGTGTTATATTCTGAGTCTAACACTGTGCCAGCACACAGTGGTCACCTAGGGAGTACTGGGTGCATGAATGGATAAACTCAAAGGGCAGGGTGTCCAGTGCCAGGGTTTGTGACTACAATGACTATTTTTCCCATTGATGTCTGGCTGTATTTCTGATTTGTGTCACCCAGTTTAACTTGTGGATATAGACTGTTTCCGATTTTACTTGTATTTGTTTCTTGCTTACAAATACTGTCTCTCCACTGAGCTGATAACCCGTGGAGGTCTTACAGCTCACATCTCCCTAACAGAGAAGGATGGATGGCTATAGTGATGTGGGCTCTTAGGGACTTGGGATTCTCCTCTTTGCAGGAATTACCTCTAAAACAATTGCACTGGAGCTCATGGAGCCTCTCTCAAACATAATATGTGTTCAGTCAAGTGAAACTGTATTGTGGAGAATATATGAAAACCCAGTGAAGGTGGTATAAAGTACTTTCAGAAAGGATCTCAGTAAAGATCCTCATAGCACATTATCCACAAGGTAATCATCAATTAGTCTGATCAGTATTAGATTTGGTTCATAGTCTACATTTTCCAGAAGTCTTCATGTAAAACTACAAATTCGGAGAATTTTTACTCTCTCATCCAAAGCACTGAACATCGGATAAAGAATCTGAATCTGATCTAGAAAGCTATGATTGAGTTTCTCCATTTTACTGTGGGAAATATGCAGACAGTTCAAACCGGAAAAATGTTTTGTCTCAATTATGTCGTGTTAATGAGAGAATGAAAGATACTTTTTACCTTGATGTACATTTACAGTTGACTCCAAAATACCACTTTCCTTAGTTGAGCTGATAAAACTAGATTTTCAATTACCTTTTTAAAAAAGATGCCCTAATAACTGGCAATTTAAGTGGTGTGAGTATTCAACTGTCTTGTTTGATTGTCATAGATATTTATTCCTTTTATCTAGGAGCATCCTTTGTCATTTTTCATGCTCGCTTTTGTTTTCTGAGGGAACAATGAAGAAAATAATTCCTAGAGAATAAAGAATCAGAAACCACAAATTACCTGAAAGATTTAGGGATTTACGCCCTTTGGAATCTAAACCTAGATGATGTTTTTGTAAGAGGAAAGCAAGTCTAGAAGCTATTCCAGTTTAAAAGAACCTGGTGTCAAAATGCTGAAGGGCTGTGGAATGTAACATTTGAGTTCGTTTGAGGCCTCTACACCTGCAATAATCACCAGTGCAATGTAATGCCAAGCTCTAGCCCGAGACAAAAATGAAATCAGTTCTATGATGAATTCTTCACAAAACTATCAAAGTAACAGTTTCATAACTTCACAACTTAATTTTCTGTCTAGGTTACATATGCATCATCCAGGTTCTGTATTTTTTTTTAATTTTTTTTTAACGTTTATTTTTGAGACAGAGAGAGACAGAGCATGAATGGGGGGAGGATCAGAGAGAGAGGGAGACACAGAATCTGAAGCAGGCTCCAGGCTCTGCACTGTCAGCACAGAGCCCGACTCGGGGCTTGAACTCACGGACCTCGAGATCACGACCTGAGCCGAAGTCCGCCGCTCAACCGGCTGAGCCACCCAGGCGCCCCCAGGTTCTGTATTTTTTACTATAGTTTTCAAGTTTCATTCCTGGAGAAGAAAACAAGATTGTTGGTCAACTATATTAAATTTTAAAACAGTACATTAATTAACACAACTGCATTTCACATGGCTTATTATGTGGTGTGACCAATGGACAAAACATGATCATACATATCACAGGGACGTTTATCACTTACTATGTGATAAGCAACTGCTTTAAATGTTCTTCCTTATAAAGAAGATAGCAATGAATTCCTCACACAGTCTCTACAATGATGATGATGATGATATATTTAAAGGGCTTAGGATAAATGCTTAGCATATTTAGGCCATTTTATAAAACAGTTATGCTTTTATGAACTGAAAAGTTCCATTGCAGCAAAGCCACTGCCAAAGTGCCTCGTCAAATAATATGAATGACGAGGTCACCAGTTCTCCTGCATGTTAACATATTTTGTGATTATGTCTTTGGTGGGGAGTGGGGTGTTATTATACAAAAGTAAAGGAAAATGTAATAACTAACGGACTAGACAAGGAAGGATTTATAGTTCTTATTTAGAAGTCTGGAGTTGACTCAGGACAGGGTCAGCTTCTCATGAATGCTATGAAGGACTCGGATTCCTTCTATCACACTGTTCTTAATCCTTGGTTGTGGCTTTCATCCTCATGATCACAAGATGGCTCCTATGCTTCCAGTATCACATCTGAACTCCAGACACAAAAAGGGCAAAGAGATAAAGATCCAAAAACCTTCTCCACACAGAGATATCGTTGTTTTTATTTGTATAGGTAGTCATTTCCCAGCAGATTTTCAATTCTATTTTTTTTTAAAAATATTCTTGTCACTTTTAATGTTTTTTTAAGAAATTACAAATAAGAAAAACAGCTTTCAGAAATAAACATATTCTAAACACCAGCCCAATTCGTTGCTTTTACCAAAATTTAGCACCGGGAGATCATATCCCGTCTTCTTCACAAATGTGGGAAAGTCTTCAGGGCTCAATCCCATGGTTGCAGCATCGGTCATTGGATGAAAGTACGCCTTTCTGCGTCTACCTTCCAAAAAAGCGGAATCCAGAACAAATTTCACATCTCCATCACCACAGAAGAGTGCCAAGGGTGTGGTGCAGCTTTGGCCAACTTTTAGCTTTTCTAGCATGGCTGTTTCCTCAGCAAACCAAAGATCCCCACTCCCAATGCCTAACTGCTTGGCAAGATCGTTTGAACATGAAGTGTCACCAGCCAATAGCTTTTTTTCTTCTTGTCTGTAAGAAATAAGTTCTTACTATGTGCTCCTTTCAAATGCTGGATATGAGGCGTCATTTCTTCAACTGTTCTTCAACTGTAAACACCTCCGGGTACCCCACGACCTCTGTGCGGATGGCCAGGGTGCCCATCCGGCTGCTGCTCCAGTGAGGCCCACACCTCAGCACCCACCATGCTGCTGTCCTGACCAGCAGAGAGAGACTGCACAATTGTATCTTATTAACGAAAACAAAAAAACAAAAAACAAAAAAACCATACCACACAGTGATTCAACACCAAGAGGACTGAGAGCTTTTAGATTTCATCGGGGCACATACCCATGCCTCTGGGTTGTCTGCGCTTCTGTGTGGATACGCTGATGTAATAATAAAGGAAGAAAGGGCACTGGATAGTCAGCCAACAGTGTCAGCTACACTAGGACTCAAACTACGTATTTTGCAGCTTGTACGAAGGCATGCCTAAGTACGATTTCAAAAGGCAAGCATATTTAAAATCTTTTCAATTTTGCCTTTCATGAGGTACTTTAGACCATAGTCCAGCTTAGCAAAAAGCATTAGAATAGGGCTGGAGTCCTGATCTGGCCTTGGGTCTGTCACTAGTTTACTGGTTAGCTTGATGGAAATTACAAACGTATTCTGCATACCCTGGTGCATCAACTGAGGGGGTCGAAAGAGATGATGTCTAATATCACTCTCAGGTCTTAACTTCTGTGGTTTTATCATTGTTGTATTTCTCTCTTGCTCTTTCCAAATATTACAATCCCAAAGCTTAATAATTTCTTGGAAAAACTGAGCTTTGATGAAAACAATCATCCAAAGGCTGTTTGTTGCTCTTAGAACTATGCTAGGCGGCATGTAAGACAGAAAACAAGTTAAAAACATGTTCCCTGTTCTCTACTGATGAAACTGAGTGCGTATGAGGTGGCCATTATTCACTGTGTGTGCAGAAGTTCCGAGAAGAGACAGGTCAGTATGAAGAAGCTGGAGACGGCACCATGAATGAGATGGAATTGGAACTCCTCTCGGTGGCATTTGAAATGAAATGCGAAGTAGAACGGAAGGATTTGGCTATGTGGAGAAGATACAGAGGCATGTCTCAAATGAAGAGTGACAGCATTAACAGAGATGAGAAGGGAAGCTCACTGTTTTGGGGGCCAAGGAAAGAGCCTATCCCAACTGAGTGAGTGAGCCTATGTTGGTGACTGATAGACCACAGGTTGATCATAGAGTTTGCACACCTTCTTCCTTCAATTCTTATTCTTTTTTTTTTTAAGTTTATTTATTTATTTTGAGAGAGACAGAGACAGTACGAGTCGGGGAGGGGCACAGATGGGGAGAGACCGAGAATTCCAAGCAGGCCCTGGGCTGCCAGCTGCAGACCCTGATGCGGGGCTTGAACCCACAAACAGGAGATCCTGACCTGAGCCAAAACCAAGAGTCCACTGCTTAACCCACTGAGCCACCCAGGCACCCCTGCAATTCTTTCGCTTATGCAAATGTCCAGCAAGGACCAGAGTGCTGCTTCCCTATCAAGTCTCTCTACCACTTGCATACACACATCACACGTATTTAGATCCAGAGCCAACAGGACACAAATTCCTGTGACCCAGAAAGTATAATACAGCCGTTCACTTCTGTACTATGTACTAGACTCAGACTCACACTGTGCATATTTTACTAACACTGTATCTTCACATAGTTGACTCCTGGATCCTGGATCCTAAACTAGGGGAGATTAAAAAAAATTCTCTTATATTCTTTTGTTGGATCCTTATTTATGAATTAATCAATCATAAATTGTAACCTCATTCTCACTCATCCTTGCCTAACTGGTTATGTCACCTATGCGTTGGTAGGAGAGAAAGAAGAGGCACAGTATTGCTTCATTGAGCAATGAGAAGCCATTACTGGCACCTGAAAAGAAAATGGACTGTTATACAGAGTTTTGTCCCGGCAGCACTCGAAAGAAAAAATAAAGTAGTTTAGCATCAGGAACATGAGGTAAAGGTATTATCTTGGAGGAAAATCATGAGAATCTTGAGTAATGGTGTAGACTTTTGAGCAGACAGGGGAAACATAGGATTTGAGCTATGGATTGGGAACAAGGCCTGAATCAGAATACAGATTGTGTAAGTGTATTTATCTATGCATTTCCCACCTGGGCTATATGACCCAGAAAGTTCTAGAATCTGAGATTCCAGCTAAGAAGATGAAGGTACCAGATCCGTGTGACTGGAAAGAAGTCAAGGGTGATCTCATGCAGTGATTGTTCATTTCACATAATGCGGGCATTGAGAAGGGAATCCGGCAAGGGCTGAGATGTAGTTCTAGCCTGTGTAAAACTGGGTCATAACAAGTAACAAGAAACTCTAATAGTGATATCCTTTGGGTAGTTCACATATAAAAATAAGGAAATGAACAAAACTTTATAGAGTCCTTTGCATCTTAATATTTATGAACCATTTTAAACCTACATTAGCTTATCTGGAGATTTTATGTTTCTAGATATAATCTCCCTAATATCTTTATAACCTCAATTTATACACTATTCAATTTAAGTTTATTTATTTATTATGAGAGTGGGGAGGGGCAGACGGAGAGCA
This sequence comes from Prionailurus viverrinus, assembly GCF_022837055.1. Classification (NCBI taxonomy): domain Eukaryota; kingdom Metazoa; phylum Chordata; class Mammalia; order Carnivora; family Felidae; genus Prionailurus; species Prionailurus viverrinus. The sequence continues at coordinate 18,155,686 of NC_062564.1, forward strand.
GGAGAAAGAGAGAATCCCAAGCAGGCTCCACAAGGTCAGCACAGAGCCCAATGCAAGGCTTGAACTCACAGTGAGATCGCGACCTCAGCCAAAATCAGGAGTCGGACACTTAACTGATTGAGCCACCCAGGTGCCCCCAAACTATTCAATTTTTAAAATACTTGACCCTCTATATCCCCATTATATTGGTATATTGTTAAAACTTGGACAAGCATAAACTTAAAAAAAAAACTTCTTATTTTTAGTGAGTAAAGAGGAGGAAAGAAAAGTATGTGAAAGTATTTTCAAATAATGGAGTTATAATTTTAGTTCAATTGTTAAAATACACTTAGGAGATTCTTTTTAAGAAAAAATAAATTACCACATTATAATCAGAGGCTTTTAAGCACTAATTGAGAAACATACCTTCTTACAGTCTGTCTCCCCTAATACTTTTTTTTTCCTTTTTAAGTGACTTTTTGACACAATGCTATGGCTTCTCTTTGTAGGTAGAATAACTTTACCTGTAAATCCCTGCAGGTTCACATGCCACTAACCAAATCAAACTTAATAGCTCCAGGGGAATCATTAAATAGTATTGCATCAATTTGCTTGCTACATAAGTGGCCTTAGTTTGTGTTAGAAGTGGCCTTTTTTTTTTTTTTTCCTATTTCAGGTTATTTTTTTTTCTTCATAGTATTTGAAAGACGGCTTTCATATTTAAAAGGTAAAATCCAAATATAGTTTATTCTGACAGTGCTTTGTAATATTTTTGGGTCAAATCTCCCTTTGAGAGACTGATGAAACCCACAGGGCCTCTCCTAAGATAATACATCTGTCTACACAATTTTGGAGGGATTCCTGAACTGCAAATCCAGTCTATGATATTTAGATGAAGACTCCTACAAACCACACGATTAATTGGTAACTTGTCAATGCAGCTGAAGGAGGGCTTCCCATTGGAATAAACATAAATATATTCACTAGGACTCTGGAGCATGTGTGCTAAAGAGGCTGATACGGTTTCTTCCTGGAGGCTAAAGCCACAGCCTTACTAAGCCACAGTGGTTGATGGGAAGTGCTATAACCTTCCTACAGGTATGTGGAAGGACCCATGAACTTGCAGTCTCTTGATGTTCTTCCCTACCTCCCTGGAAGACCACAGCCCTGGGCACTTCATTCCCGTATTACCCACTCTCCTGTCTACATTCTCCCATCATCCATGTGACAAATAGGACGTGTCTACTATGTATCAGACCCTTGGGACAAAACAGAAAAACTTCCTGCTCTGTGTGTTCCAGTGGGGATCCAGGAGAAAAATACACGTTAGACAATGACTAACGCTTTGGCGAAAGTAAACAGGTAGTCCAAGTGCTTTGACACCCCTCCCAACAAGAAGTAGGCTGCAGGCCCTGCCCTTGAAATTCCCTTCCCCAGAGAAGCTCTCCACTTGCTTTGACCAAGAAACAACTGTGGAAGTGGCTCTGTGCTGGCTTCCAGTCCCAGACCTGCAGCCTGGCTGGCTGCTTCTTTTCCCAAGCCACCGTGTTAGAAGTCTGGAGAATCTTGATGGGATTGTATGTAAAATTTCCCCGGTGCATGGAGAGGGACGCAGGTGTGCGAGTTCCCAGCCATGCCTGCCAAAGTGCCGGACACGAGAGTGAAGCCTGCTTGGACACTCCAGAGCCCGTCAGCCGCCAGCTGAATAAACGGAGTGACCTCAGCCAGTGGCGTGTGGAGCAGAAGAACCACCCAGGCAAGCTGTGTCCTGATTTACGACCCAGAGATCATGAATATAATATAAGGGTGGTTTGTTGGTCTGCAGTAGGCACCTGGAACCGTGGTGATGGCCTCCACAAAAACAAAACAAAAAGTCACGATAGGGTATTTCAGGCAAGAGCCCACGGGTGTGGTGTCAGTTCTTAACTGAACACTGACTCCTTCTCTTCTTTCTGACAGCACTGCCCTGGACCCTTCCTACTCTATCCAAACTCAAAACCCATCCCTCGTTCTCTTTGCAGTCATCATCACACCTGTCTTTCCCTAAATGAGAATATAAAAGATACCCTACTTTGATACTGAATTATCAGTATTAAATCTCCTCCACCCTGCTTTCACCTCAGATTTTCTCCTTCTGCCCTCCTTTCTTAGAGGAAAGAATCTACACGAATTTCCAAAGTTACTTCTTCCACTTCACTTGCAGTCTCCATCCCTCTGGTGTCTCCTGCCCTCCCCTGGTCACACGTTTTATTCTTCCTCTCCACCCCTGCTGGTTCCATGCCTACAAGTAGTCTTTTCTCAGTTCCACCCAGTTTCACAGAGGCGACACTCCTCTTGAAATACTCTTTCCTGGATTTCTAAGACAATGAATTTTAAACCATCCTCCACAGTGCTGCCAAAACCAAGTATGATACTATGTAATTCTCTTTCTCATGAACCATCAGTGGCTCCCAGTTGCCCTCTCAATAAAGACCACAATACTTTTCTGGATAGACTTAACTCTCCATAAACAACCTCATTTTGTTTCTCCTGTCTTAGTCTGTGGGCCTTTATTCAGTGGAATGTTTCAGACGTCTCTGCTTTCTTTCATAGAAAGAAAGGGCAATAGAGATGAAAAACCTCTGTGGAACATCGAGGAAAGTGCTGGCAGACAGTTGATGCTGGACTAGAAAATGTCAGGCAGGACAAAGGGAAAGATGAGGTTGGAGCAGACTGGACTAGACAGACCATGGATGATCTTGTTTGTCAAGACAAAGAACTTGGCTTGTCACAGATGAAATTGAGGGTGTGGTGACAACGTTCACAGATATAGATAAGAAATGACATGACAAAATATTGCTTGGCAATTCTGGTTTCAATGTCTGCATCCTCCCTCTTCCCCCACCCCCAAACTCCACCAAAAATTTCAAGATTTTGAAAAAGATGGTACTGTATTTTATATCACTCCAGAAATTTATGCAATGTCCCACATACAGTAGATACTTAATAATATTTTTACTTTATGAATAGAGTTTTAAAGTTACTATGTTTAAATGGTCTGTTCACTAGGTCTGTTGTTGTTATTATTATTTTTGATCTGGTAACGAAGGAAGGAAAGTAGTGTTTCAGGAAGGGTGACACTATTTCTCCCACTGACCCTGCACTGAAGAAATGCAGTGTTGTGGGTATGACCCTGCCTAGTGACCAAGGCTTTGGAGTCCCGACGCAGGACTGTGGTTTACTGCACAGCTGTCAAAACAGGAATGCCTACTTAGGAAATAGGGTTTCTGGGTACCTGTCTCTATCCCTTCTGCCGAGATGAGGAAAACTGGGTCTATGACAGATCTACGTTTCCCTGAATGGGCTGCCTCCAAACTAGACTGAGGTCGGAGGATGAAGTCTTACAAGGGAGTTAGTCTGAATTTTGCTTCTGCTCTATCTATATGTTAATGAGCTCACCACCTTTTGTTACAAAGTCTTCAAATGCACTAGGTCAGACTGGAACTCATCTTGGATAGCAGCCCATTATGTGCTCCCTGCCATAATTAAGATCAAGACCTGAGGTGCCTGTGGGGATGAAGCCCAACATTTCTCAAATCGGATCGTTTTACGTTGGCTGAAGGAGATGAGGAAGGCACGGCAGCCACCCTGAGAATCTGCTTACCCATCCCAGAACTGTTGACAGGAAGGGACCTCCACGCACAGTACTGAAGAAACTGTGTTAGGAACTGCACCTAACAAATTGCGTTGTCTTTGCGGAGTGCTGACTTTTTCCGTCTTCCTTCTCATCCGTTTTACCTCTCTCTGCAAGTGGTGCTGACAGGAAACACATGATGCTTGGGCACGTGAGGAAAGAGAGAGTTTTCCAAATGGGGAAGATACGACCTCTGTAAAAGTGCAGAGCACATACATTTCAGCAAAGTGTAGCAGAGTAGGATCAATAATTACGCCATGCACCAGAGGTGCAAAAGCTGGAGGGTCTCCCTCTAATGGTTTCCGAAAGCGCAGCTATCCAAGGTCATGGCTGACATCAGGCAATCTGCGTGGGGGAAGCTGAAAGAATAGCTCTGCAAAGGGCCATCTCACAGTACAGCCACCATCAGTCCCTTCCCGGCAATATTTGTCTGGTTTATAAGCAATCCCTTTACTTCCTTCTGGTAACCCCTGGGTGAAAATTGCGTCTGTGAGAGTTTCAAAATTCAGATAGGGTCTGAAGAGCAAGCTTTGTTAGTTTATCTTACCCAACAAAATTGCCAGCACAAGAGAAGTGCAAACTTTTCTTCCCATAGCTCTCCCATTTGGATTATAAAATCTTTGTTGAGGGGGTGATGAATGTGATAGAAAACGCATAACTTGTTTCAGATGTAAAGAATGCTGACAGCTTCAAAAGCATTACTTTACCTGATTTTCTTGGCAAATTTGATTTGCAAGAAAAGCTGGGAGTGGAAAATATCCATATGTCATTTTGGTGGTCACCTTCCTAAGCACAGCCAACTTGAGTATACAGCTATACTCACTGCAGACCTCTGATCTGCTGTATCAACTGTACTAGAAGTTTCATAAAAGGAAGAGACATTTGTTTCTTTGCTTATTACTTGCGACTAAATGTTGCAAGGAGGGAGTAGCTTTAACAGACACAGTTTGGGGCTCTGGAACCTTGAGTGGCGGTGGTTCATTGATAAGTGGCTAAGGTTCTCTGCTCTCCATTTCCACATAAACAAAATGCGCAATAAAATCTACTCTATGAGAATATTGTGATAATGACAAAATAAATGTTAAGCAGTTAGCTTATTATGTGGTAATTTGGTGAAAGGGTATCTATTATTACTATTTCACAAACCCTTTTGTATACATCACTAAGGAACACCATCATATACTAAAAGTACATATGAAGTTCTTTTATGTAGAGAAGCTCAAAATCCTTTGTATAATTAATATGATCTTTTCAAGGATCAAGTAAACACGACCCTGTCATGTTTCTATCAGTCATTATTTTTTAAAATCCTTTGCCAGACAAATACAAGAACAATTTACCACCATAGCCATTCATTTATTCAACAAACATTTATTGAGCACATGCCAAGAGAGCATGTAGTAATGCCAGGAACTGTTCAGAGCAGTGAGGACACTGTAGTAAGGAATTTATAGTCCAGTGCATGTGGGCAGGGGGGATGAAGTGAACCCTACAATAAACAAGTAAGACATATGGCATATGCCAGATGGTGACAAGAGCCATGGGAAACAATGCAGCAGGGCAAGGGACAAGGAATGCAGAAGCAGAGATGTTAAGAGGACTCCCTAGCAAGATGTCATTCAAATGGAGATGTAAAGAAAGTTTTTTAAAAATGTTTGTCTGTTTGTTTATTTATTTATTTTTTGGGGGGAGGGAGAGAGAGAGAACAAGTTGGGGAGGGGAAGAGGCAGAGGGAAACACAGAATCCAAGGCAGGATCCAGGATCTGAGCTGTCAGCACAGAGCCCGATGCGGGGCTTGAACTCACAAACTGTAAGATCATGACCTGAACTGAAGTCAGGCGCTCAACCTACTGAGCCACCCAGACACCCCTAAAAAAGTTTGATTATTGTAAGCACATCATAAACTACCCTAAGATGGCTGGAATTGAGGTGGCCATTTAACTTGCAATACAGTCAGAAATTGGGGTGAAAAGCAATCAACCATTGCCATCCTTTGTTTCTCAGGCCCTGACTTCACCATATGCCAACAGCTAACACCGTGCAACAGTCAGAGGATGAGAAGCCTCTGTGCTTTCTATGAGTCATCGCGGGTAGAATTCCAAATGTCTATATTTGTCCAGGGTGAATAAACTGCCTTTTCTAAATATACGCCTTACCACTTCCCATTAACCAAATTCCCAAACACATATTTCTGCTGGGAAAATAGAACACAAACCATTTTGTTCATGTAAAGAGCAGCCAATTTCTCTGTTTCTATCAGACTTAGAGGTGACACAAAGCTTAGAAAGGGAAACTAATGTGCCTGATGACAGAATAAAGATTTAAAAGACCTGGACAGGCTGGAATTGGAACAAAATCAACAAGATACAATTAGGGAAGATAAGCATAGAGTCTGACATTTAGATTTTAAAAAATTAGCAGCACAAGTGTGAATTAGGGTGATCTTGACAAAGATCAAGTCATCTGACAAAAACACAGAGATATTCAATTGTCTAGAAGCCCAATATATGAGTTCACTTGGTGATCATACTTTGCTTATACCTCAATTATAGATATTAGGATATATTAAGAGGGTACTGTTAGTTTTTGTTACGGTGTGGGCTTCTTGAAGCAAAGACTCTGTTTACTCACCTTTCTCACAGCCCCAAGAACAATTCTTGGCAAACAATATTTTGATCCTCTTATTCACTGAATCTAATACAATATTTGATTAAAATAAATTTGTATATTATACACATAAAGTGAGGAATGATGTTTCCTTATAGGCTGCAGTGTATAGGTTATGTCTGCAGTGCTGAATTCCATATTTGAGCAATGCACTGCAATTTGTCCATTGGAATATAACCAAATAGAGCTAAAAGGCTTTAAATTAATATCACAAAGGAAATTACCACATGAAATGCAGTTTTTCTAATCCTGGAGAAAGGAAGCTTTGGGAAAAATGATAGCTGTGTTCAAATACATGTAGCTTTCCTATGGAAAAACAATTAAATGTAGCTTCCAAAAAAAACCCAACAAGTCAATGGAAGAAATTATAAAAAGACAGATTTCAAACTAACATGAATAATGCAAAATTAAATAGTTGCCTCCAAACCAATGAGATTCCCATCACTATGGAAGTGTCCAAGTTGAAATGGGATCATCATCCTGCCAGAAATAGGAAGTTGGAATCAAGGGGTCCAAATGGTTTGCCAAACTTGATCTGTTAATTCTAAAATTATTCAACTTGCCATTAGTAAGAAATATCCTTCTGAATCAATAACATCTTAGAGAGAAGCACTGTAACTTCTCAATATCTCAAGATATTATTTTTTAGATTTTTTTTCCAAGTGAATTCTGTTCTCTTGGCCTAACCATACCATTCCATGGAGCAATATTCTTGCTCGAGGTTGGATGTCGATTTTAGACAATGTGATGGTAATCTGTGTGGGTTTCTAGGTAGTGTAAGCACTGCTTACAGTGTCACACTCCTATTCCCAGCATTCTGGGAGAGTTGGAGTTCTGTGACTTCATGCTGTGTGGATAGGTAAGTTTCTCTGTCAGAGATTATAAACTCTAATAAAGAAAACAATGTCCTTTTGGCACTTGTTAGTGTCTCATTGCTCAAGCATAGCATTATCTAACCACTTGATCAACAAAAATTCATTAAATAGCATTTATTTAGTCCAAGTGCATGTGTTCTAAGGATGTTGTGGCAAATAAGATGCCTCTGAGTCCAAGAACTTCCCAGTTTACTAGAGGAAACAGGCATAGGCCAAATCATTGCAACACAGGGTAATACCTACTGTATCAGTGTTTATACAAGACCCAATGCAAGCAAAGAGAAGAGACCTGCCAATTCTGGGTAGATTCAAAAGAATCCCATAGAGAAAACTTTGAAATGAGTCTTGCAGGATAAGTCAGAGGTATTTTTTTTGCCCCCCCCCCCCCGGTAGACAAGGTCATTCCAGTAGAGAAAAAGGGGTATTGTCATGGAGGAATATTGTCATAGAATTTGTATTGTCTTCATGTTCAGAGAACACTAAGCAGCTTCATGAGCCCACTGTAAGTGTGAGGGGTAATCTGAGTAGGTATTGGACAAGTAGAGAGGGCATGAATTCTATGGAAGACTGATTGTAGTTAAAAAACAAGAGACAGGTTGGGAATGCAAGCTGGTGCAGCCACTCTGGAAAACAGTATATGGAGGTTCCTCAAAAAACTAAAAATAGAACTACCCTATGACCCAGCAATTGCACTGCTAGGCATTTATCCAAGGGACACAGGTGTGCTGTTTTGAAGAGACACATGCACCCCCATGTTTATAGCAGCACTATCAACAATAGCCAAAGTATGGAAAGAGCCCAAATGTCCATCGATGGATGAATGGATAAAGAAGATGTGGTATATATATATACAGGGGAGTATTACTCGACAATCAAAAAGAATGAAATCTTGCCATTTGCAACTATGTAGATGGAACTGGAGGGTATTATGCTAAGTGAAATTAGTCAGAGAAAGACAAAAATCATATGACTTCACTCATATGAGGACTTTAAGAGACAAAACAGATGAACATAAGGGAAGGGAAACAAAAATAATATAAAAACAGGGAGGGGGACAAAACATAAGAGACTCTTCAATATGGAGAACAAACAGAGGGTTGCTGGAGGGGTTGTGGGAGGGGGGATGGGCTAAATGGGTAAGGGGCACTAAGGAATCTACTCCTGAAATCATTGTTGCACTATATGCTAACTAATTTGGATGTAAATTAAAAAAATAAAAACTAAAATAAAAATAAATAAATAAATAAAACAACATGAGAAAAGCAGAAGAAAAAAAACACAACCAAGAGACAGGCAAACTACTTCAGAGTTTATTGCAATTGTCCACATGAGGGAACGACCTAATGTATCAGAACTGGGGTTTGAAAGGAGCAGGGGGAATAGTAAGGAAATATGGTTAAAAGACAAAATTCACAGGATTTATTAACACTTACAGGTACCGTCCTAGCATGAACTAGTAAAGGTAAATACACACAATCCGTTGCTTTCAAGAAACTAAAAGTTCTTGGTGGATGTACAGGCTTCAGTATCAGGGAGTCTTCCACTCCCATCTCTACTGCCCTACTTGGAAACTCTGCATTTCACTTGCTTTGTTTTTGTAATTTTTAAAGTTTATTTATTTTTGAGAGAGACAGAGAGAGAGAGAGCGCATGAGCAGGGAAGGAGCAGAGAGAGAGGGAGACACAGGATTTGAAGCAGGCTCCAGGCCCTGAGCTGTCAGCACAGAGACTGAAGCAGGGCTCGAACTCACGCACAGTGAGATCATAACCTGAGCTGAAGTTGGACGCTTAACCAACTGAGCCACCCAGGAGCCCCTGTATTTTACTTTCTTAATCTGTTGCTTTGAAAATCTTTGTTTACTTTCCCCACCTGGAAAGTCACTGAATACTGTCACGGTTGCCTGCCCAGTGGGACCGTTCTCCCAAGACCCTCTGCCTTCAAAGGAAAAGTAATTCCTAGAGGCCGGTATAAAATTTAACTGAAGCAATGGAAGAAATACGTGTGGCAGGGGTATGGCACATAGTAAGTGCTCAATAACACACACACACAAACGATTAGTATCCTTTGTTTTTTAGAACAGCATTACTTAATAGGGGATAAGCAGGAAAATTTTTCTGACTAATTAATGGTGTATGTTTGTTTCTTTTAATTGTTCGTCCCAACAAAATAATCATTTCTTTATATTTAAGGGTATGCCCCATGGGGGCGCCTGGGAGGCTCAGTTGGTTAAATGTCCCACTTCAGCTCAGGCCATGATCTTGTAGTCCATCGGTTTGAGCCCTGCATCTGGCTCTGCGCTGACAGCTCAGAGCCTGGAGCCTGCTTCTGCTTCTGGGTCTCCTTCTCTCTTTGCCCCTCCCCTGCTTGTGCTCTCTTTGTCTCTCAAAAATGAATAAATATTAAAAAAAAATTAAGGTTATGCCCAGAACACTGAGTTTTGGACATCTCAAGTTATTTTTTTAGACTAATTTATCAGTATTCCCTAGGAAAAAAACTGAAAAAGAAAGACCAAAATTATGGAAAAATGCTATTAAAATCGGTGTATATTTGATTTTTTTAGTGTATATTGGACTTCTAAAACAAGGTATTACTGTATTTTTATAAAGTGTTTCTCATAAGCTTCTCTTCCTATCTTGTATATTTCCTCTCTTCTTTTATAGTCATGAGGTCTTGTTTCTTCAAACAGTCTTACCAAAATGGCTACACTAATTAGTTAAGAATTGACATAAAATTTTCTCAGACCAATCCTTCAGTCAAGGAACACACACTTGTTTGGAAATAATGTCGGTTAAAACTAATCACACAGAAGAGTTCTACTTTGTTATAGAAGTAAAGATGAAGTGATATTTTTACATACAATTTTAAAATATTACCTCAATATCACCCCGGATAGGATCCATTTTTGGCCACCAGGCTCATGTACAGTTGCTCCTGGAATGCTTTTGAATCAACACCACCACATCACCTCACACATCCATGAATACAGAGGGAATAGGAAGAGACACATATACTTGCTGAGTTCTTGGCATTTCGTCCTTCTGATTTTCAATTGTTGTATTGGTAGAAGGATCTAAGTACGTGTCCAAAAATACTCATTCATATTAACAGTGAGAAAAATATATCTGCACTATCAATTTTCTTTCCATTGTTTAGTTCCAATCCAATAGAGAAATAGATTCTAATTTCAGAAAAATAAATTTCTCTAGTGCCATCTTTTGTTCAAATGGCAGAGATATCGAAGCTAATTCCCTAAAAAAATAAAGTCAGAAGCAACAACAGAAAGGAAGAAATACTATTTTTGTTGGTTTCAAATGAAAGAGCTCAGAATGTTTACTTATGCTGGATAAACTATACCCAAATGTTACCTTCACTAATTAGAAGCTTAAGTCTGTATATAAAGATCTCCCCAACTGCAAATTTATCCCAGGAGCTGAAGCAGAGAGATTTTAAAAATCTACTTATTTTTTTAAATGTTCTTACCAGATGCTTTATACCTCTGTTTGGTGCCTGGTGCCTGGAAACTCCATATGCAGGCAGGTTAGCTGTGCTCACATACACTACTCCACACAGGTTAGCAGCACAATCCATGCTCTGATTAACGGGAAGGCAAAACATTTGCAATGTATAATCTGACACACTGATGCTCACAACACTGACTACTGTGCATTGAGAACTCAGCCTTAATAAAGTCAACTGCCCCTCTCTTATTAGTTTTCTCCTTAGTGAAACAATTCTCTCTATACTGAAATAAGAATCTAATCCATACCAGTGATGACCGAATTTGAACATTATGTGAGATTGGCTCTGTCCTCTGCCTAGACAGCTCTTTAACCTGGCAGATACAAATTCTTACCTTGTGGTCGTGGAGGAAACGAGGAGGGCCAGCGGGGCTGTGACATGGTCAGCAACCTGGTCTGGGGAAGCACGAAGAAGGAGTCAGTCTCCAACTGTCCAGGCCAAATTTCCCCAGATAAGGCCGACGGACTGATGAATGGGGTCACCAGCTAACCTCATTACTGCTGTCCTGGGAATCACAGTGAGCCACAAGACTCAGAATATCCAGTTATATTTAAATGCAAGTGGAGAAATCCATCAGATGAAATCAACTATAGCTCAGACTGGAACAGATCTGAAGTAGGGAGTGGACCATGCCATAAGGAGACCCACATTTTACCTGAAGCAATGAAATTTTTGTATTCCTTTCATTGTGGTATGGAGAGATTAGGGAGGTCATTAGTTGTGATCATATCTGTTGTTTTGATTTTGGAAACACAACAATAATATATACCTGGATCATATAATCTAAACTGCTTCCGAAGGCACCCTCCTACAATTTTTTTCAACCCTCCTGGAATTACTTGACATTATGCCATTAAGTTATAATGAGAAGCGTTGTACAATCTTAAAATAAGTATATTCAAGGGGTGTTCTTGAAGATATTTAGCATATCACAAGGAGTTTCCCATATAGATACCTCTCATATCTTAATGTGCAAAAAATCATCTGGAGATACTGTAGAAGTATGAATTCTGATTTAGTAAGTCTGAGTGGGATCTATGATTCTACATTTATAGCAAATTCCCAATGATGACAATGTTGCTGGTCTTTGGACCATACTTTGTATCAATGTCCTGTGTAGAAATTTACCCTCAGAAAAGCTGTTGGTTGCTGGAAAATTTTTTTTCATTATATAGTACTGTGAATTGCACTGGGTTGGGTGCAATTGGGAAGTTACCAATGTTTGATCATTTTTTAACATACATGGGACAATTTCTTGTAACAGTAGATATGGTACAGCAATGGTATATTATAATCCTATTTTTCTCTTTGAGTTGAGAGCTAAGAAGCTTGTAACCAAAACTGTGTGCCATACCCATAACCAAGTATACAGAACCATTTACGTGGAACATATATATATATATATATGTTAGGCACTAACTTCTGCCCTTTATTATGAGTAATATTTAAGTTACAAGAAACAGAAACCTAAATTGACTACATAGGGAAAAAAAATACAGACTTAACATAATTAGGAATTCCAGGTTTGGAACTTTTCCCATGGTGTGGATAGATACATGAAGTCATATTCTGACATGAGGCCTCAGCGTGTCCATTCTCTCTCCCAGTTTTGTTTGCCCCTATGATGATTTCATTCGTAGGCAGATTCTCTCTCCACTTAGATAACTCCTTGTAGCTCCAAGATTACAGGCTATCTACTTAGCAACTCCAACACAAAAAGAATTTCTCCATCCAGGAACTGAATTTCATTAGATTTGCTTTGGCCCAAGGAATGGAAAGTCCTCGTTAGCTATCCCAAGCTCTCATGCTCCTTCTGGATCTGGGTCAACTCTGCCAAGCCCACACTGGCAGCGAGTTGGTTAGGGATTATTCTCCAAGAGAAAATGGGGTGACTATTAAAAGAAAAAGGAAGAACATTGAGAATCCTTCCTTATGATGCCTTCCCTCTTGAGAAGATGATCTGTCCCCACCCCACTGTTGTCGGCATTGGCTTGTGACTTGCTGTGGTAAACTACATGTAAGCAGTAGGGACATGTGTCATATCTGAGTGGAAGCTTTAAGAACGTGGGTGTGCTCTGCCGAGCTCTCTCATCCCACTGTTTCAGATAAGTGTTCCAGGTAAGGACAGCTCTATCAGTTTGGGTCTTGGAGCGAAGATGGCAGAGGGCATACATAAGAGCATGTAACGTGAGCAAAAAATAAGACTTCGTTGTTCTAAGCCACTGAATACCAGGTTGAACACCAAATAATTCTTAGCCTAAACTAGCACTAAACTGGCTGATAAAATAGGCAAAAACAACAGATGTTCACAATAACTGCTCATCTCATTCCTATTTGCATGTTGATTCTTCTATTCAAATATGAATTTTAAAAATACCCACACCAAACTTAATGCACATATTAAATATTCATCTAAAATCCACTCAATTCCTCCCCAAGGAAAGAGATCATAAAATCTTGTCCTCTAGACAAGTATCTGCCTCCAGATCCAAGGTCAGGATTTTTGAGTGACACGAACGTCTCTAGGTCAAATCCAGATTAACTTCTACTGGTGGAGCAACCCATACTTAAATGACATATTTAAACATACTTCGGTGATATATTTAACCATCCCCAATACACACAGTATGCAGTGGTGGAGGTGTAAAAGAATAATTATAAAATGGAACAAATCCCTCCTCTTCTTTTGAAAAGACGCCAAAATAGCAGAGTTGGTAATGGGTCCATAGAAAGTAAGAACTGGATTGCTCCCAGCAGAATGAGCTTCTTGGTTCACCAACCTGTCTTCCAGTTCTTTCTGTGAGGATCTTCTTTATTTACTTCTATTGGCATAGCTCAGACGGCCTGAATAGGATTCTCCACTGGGGCTGTCCTACTTTAGCTGGTATTGAGTTCATCTGCCTCCAGCAGAAGCTGAAGCAGAAGCCTCAGGGAAGGAGCCAAGAGTGACCTGTCCTTTGCCCTCAGACTTCATTTTAGCCTTGGCTTCTTATGATGAAGACCTTGACCAGGAGGTGCTTGGGTAGGCCTGCCGTGTCTATCTTCCCTGAGGTCCTATCTTACCCTCTACTCTATTTCTTATCTTACTTTTTGGACACTGACCTAGTTCAGCCCATCAAGCCTAGCTTTGTATCTGCGAAGACTCCAATCTCTTAGCTATCACAAATTTCCAGTCATAGGCCAGAAAAGGGCTCATTAATAGACAAAATAAAACAAAATAAAATATGTTTTTACTTTTTTTTTGCTCTTACATTATCAAGTTGTAACTAAAGTAAAGGTTGTCTCTTTTCATGGAGTCTTTGAAAATTAGTCAGCACATGCCAAACTCTGTTATTTTTCTACCAAGTAACTCATCTCCAGCCTAGGAAGTATGTGGACTGATTGCCAAGGCACAAGACATGGAATTTAAACAACCACTTTGCTATGTCACAGGATTTCCAGCTTTCCAGACCAGTAGAGAGTTCTCATTGTGCCTCACGTTACTTCAGCTCAGCTGGTGACACAGTCAAGATTCTGCGATTTGCAACACCTAGGAATATTTTAAACATCAGGTTAGGATTCCTCAGTAGAAAACACTCTCTGGCTGTTTGAAGGGGACAAAAGTTTAAAAAGATCTAGATTATCTGACAGAACTGAAGAAAAAGTCAAGCAACCAAACTTTGGATAGGATGAGATCCAGGAAGCTCCAGGTATATAAACAGCAAAAACTAACGATTTTTATTTTGTGAGGGGGATTAATTTCATAGAAATATCCATCACAGCCCTGATGTCCTCATTTCCATTTTATCTTGCTTTATTCTGTGGGTCTTTTTAAGCTACCAAAAACCCTTTGGGAGCGAGATCTAGAATTAAAAACAAATAATACCTAATACATGCATCTGGTGAAGCAGTTCCATTCTTTCCTGAGATGAGAGTAGCTCATAGTCTCTTGCTGGAATGTAGAAGTGTTGCAGGATTTTTTTACCCCAATACCTGGGATTCGTTGTCTTGCAGCTTTGAAGAATGAAGAAGTGGACACAGAATAAAATGAGCAGCAAGCAGAAGTTTATTACAGTATGAGATTAGAAAGTAAGAATAATATGCAAGCTCTCTTTGCAGACAGGAGACATTTGAAAGTGAATGCCCGTGACTACAGGCAAAGGTCTTTGTTTTACACGGTTCTGGTCAGTCCTCCCTTCCCTTCCCCCTCGTTTCTTCTTGGGTTCTACCCTTATGAGCTTGATAGCTCTAGGTGCTGAGTCGCCCATTCTTGATTGGCTCATTTCTATTGTATGAGGGGTGGTCTATGGCCATATCACTCCCTATGGGTCATACGTTTTATGGTCTACTGCTTATGTCAAATTCCTGAGGGGGAGTAGGCGGTGTCTGTTACATTCTAAAAAGGAACCTTACCCCAGAGGGAGTTTGCATTGTTCCAAAATATGTTGTTTTTCCCCACCCCGGGGACCTCGGGTCCTAACCTTTCCCTCTCTGCTTTTTAAAACAGGCCTATCTTTTCCAATCATAAAAGGACACAGTGGGTGCATCCTCTCAAATTCAGCCAATCTCAATGCTCTCCTCCTTCTCCCACTATCACCCTTTTCTCCCCCGAAACCTGCCTTCTACCTGCTTCTCATCCTCCATCTTCCAACCTGGTTTAATGGCACCAGCAATCCTCCCAGTCACCTTCGGTAGAGGCTGTGAAAAAATTTCAATTCCTCCCCCACATCAACACCTACGCTTCCTCCACCCCTCAGAATTCATCCCATGTGGATTCTATCTCCAAACTGCCTCTGAGGACTCATCTCCCCTTTTCTGATCCTACGGCTATTCTCCTAGTCCGGGGAATCTGCTCTTATTCTTTAGGGTGCTTTCCTCTTCATTTTTGGAATTTTCCACGATCCCTTAAACAACACATACTAGTTAAGTAGCTGAGTAAATAAATATACCCCCTAAGAGCAGTAATTATATCTTTCTTGCTCTTGGTTCGGCCTATAATACCTAACACAATACCTGATGTGCAGCAGGCCGGCAATAAATATTTGAGAATATTTGAGAATGAATGAATATGAAAATGAATTACTTTTACAGGTTTTCACAGCATCTGCAAAATCACATTGGGTCTACCCGTAGCATCTCTTCAGTCTCAGTATGAATTTAGATGGCAGAAAGGAAGTTTTCAGAAACTCTTATCAAAATGGAAGGGTTTTTTTGTTTTGTTTTGGTTTTTTAGATTAACAAAGTAACATTTGTGTGCATACATTTAGGACAGAAAGACAGACTGAGAGTTTGCCCCAAAGGAAAAAAAAAAAAAAAAAAAAAAAAGATTGGAAGTCTCATTTGTTGCCATTCACCTGTGTTTTACAGAGTTTTTCCCTGGACCACAAGGAGGCTTTCTGCAAGGGGTGTTATGCAGTAAGACGGATACAGCCAGAGGTGAGAACATAATGTAGGCACCGAGGGAGAGCAGTGGTGACAGTCACTTCCTACCATGGGCTTTACTTCTAGGTGGGGTTTCTATTCCACATACTCCTGGAAATTAGTAGTCCAACAAATCCATCATAAAGGTGTAGGGGAAATGTAGGAACAGTCAGTACTAAGTATATTCAATCGATATCCTTTAGGCTGAATCTCCTCTGAGTTAATTAAATTCAAATAAGTATCTTTCCATTCCCTGGGACTTGGAAGGAGGAGTCCAACGCACTTGAGAAGTCACAAAACAGCCATTAGATGTTAATAACTAAGAACTGTTCCAACCTCTGCTGGTTTCAAATGAGAGGACCAGAGGCATAAAGCTCCATAGGGCATTACTAACTTCCTGAGGCACTCGGCTGCTGAAAATGAATTCCTCAAATAATAGTTTCCTTTCCCAAAATTTAGCTGGATCAGATATTTTTAGTTTAAAGGTCTTAATGAGACTTTGCAGGAACATGCACAGCAAGGGGGATTCCTGCACGATAAATCACTGGAGGTACGCCACATTACTGCTAGCAATTTGAATAAATAACTGTTGATTTGTAGCACATGTTTTTTCACTTAGCTGCTGCCCACAAAAGCACACATTAGGCAGTAATGTCCATGAGACTCAGAACCATTTCTATCTTGTCCACTGCTATCTAAATAGCATCTATCAGTGCCCGGCAGAGAGTAGATGCTCAACAAAGTGGTTTTTGTTTTTTGTTTGTTTAATTTAAATCCAAGTTAGCTAACATATAGGGTACTAATGGTCTCAGGAATAGAATTTAGCGATTCATCACTTACATAGAACACTCAGTGCCCTCCCTAATGCCCATCCCCCATTTAGCCCATCCCCCCATACCCTTCCAGCAACCCTTAATTTGTTCTCTGTATTTAAGACTCTCTTGTGGTTTGCCTCTCTGTTTTTGTCTTATTTTTCCTTCCCTTCCCCTATGTCCATCTGTTGTGTTTCTTAAATTCCACACATGAGTGAAATCATATGACATTTATCTTTTCTGACTGACTTATTTTGCCTAGCATAATACATTCTACTTCCATTCACATAGTTGCAAATGCAAGATTTTGTTCTTTTTGACTGCCGAGTAATACTCCATTGTATATATATATACCACATCTTCTTTATCCATTCATCCATCAGTGGACATTTGGGCTCTTTCCATACTTTGGCTATTGTCGATAGTGCTGCTGTAAACATTGGGGTGCGTGTGCCCCTTCAAAACAGCATTTTTGTATCCTTTGGATAAATACCTAGTAGTGCAATTGCTGGGTCATAGGATAGTTCTATTTTTAATTTTCTGAGGAACCTCCATACTGTTTTCCAGAATGACTTGTACCAGTTTCAACAATAATTTTTGAGAATACAAACGAATGCCCTATCTAAATAAAGCGCAGTCTTCTCTGGTCAATTCTATGAAAGGGCAGGCAATAAATAGTTTTGATCTTCAGATGCAAGAATAGAGGAACCTATTTTGAAGTAAAAAATGGTTTTGCTTGGTAAATTCTTTGATGAGGATAGAAAGAATAGACTAGAAGCTTGGAGAATGGCATGGTCCTGAGAGTTTTATGCATAACATATTGCTCCTTGAAGACAGATTGCTTTCCATATATAAGGTGTTTCCACATATATTTCTCAATTTTTATTTGTATTACATTGAGCTGTCAATTCTCAGCTCCCAGCCCCATGCCTGTAAGTTTAAAGTTAATACATTTACATTGAATGAATATTTATTTTGGTTAAATTAAAGGGATACTCCTATTCCATTGGGCATATGTTGAAAATGGGCTCCTAACTGTACAGATGTATTCATTCTGAGTCACCTTGTCCTTATCTTTAGTTCTGTTCATGGCCAGAGGTTTTCTTGAAAAGAAGACTGGATGAACATAATGGCAAAATCAACAGATACGATGTTTGGCAGTTTCCCCATCTCTAAAATGATACTTATAATAGCACCTAAATTACCATAAGGTAATTTTATGGGCTAAATGATTTCATAAAGGTAAAATAAATAGAACATCTCCCTCTCCCGTGGCACTTACGCTTTTAACAGATGGTCTGTGTTATTACATTTGTTGTTGTTGCTCTTATGTGTCACAGCCTCAGTTTCTCAGACCTCTGAAGATGGCAGGTGGCTAAAAAGAAGTCAATATACAATAAAAAGAATTACTGTAGAAAATGAAACAGAATACCTGGTCTGTTTGTTTGTTGTTTTTTCTTTTGTTTTTGTCCTATAATTCACGGATATTTTTTCACAGAATTTCTGGAGACCATGTTCCTTACCAAGCAAGAAATAGACTCTTACATGGAACACTGAAATTTCTAATTGCAGAAATGCCATGGCAGGTTGCTTATGGCAGACGTTAAGATCCTACGGTGCATTATGTCCCCTACAAATCCATGAAGGGGAACATATCCACAGCCAGTTCAGCTCTCTGCTTTGCTGCTATGGCTTCCCTTCTCTCATTCTTTCCTTCTGCTCTCCATCTTCTCAACCTTCTAGTCTTAGTACTATCCCATGGTCAAACTCTTTCTTCTTTGATGAGGTATGACTGTGAGGGTGGTGCAGGTTCCCTCTGTGGTCAAATGTCCACAGTATTCATTTTGTGACACTTGATATATTCTCTGGGTAATTCACTGGCAATGCACACAAGAAGTGAGTTCTCCATAGTGCAATGGTTCTCAAAATGGCATCAGGGGATCTGTTAGAGGTCTAGGGATTCTCTGTAAGACTCTTTTATTATGTGTTTTGCTTTTGATAAAAATATTTAGAAAATTAATATAAGCATCTTCTGAATCATGTGCATGACTACCTTATGCTTGTGTATTGCTGTAAAATTTTAGTACCCACAATAGATATTGTTGTATATTATCACTGTATTACCAAGTAATCACCTAAAATATCAAAATTAATTTATAATGTTATATTTCTCCAAGTGTTATCAGCAGAACTCTAGATGTTATATTGGGATGCTGCAAATTCTTAAGTTTGTGGAGAAACAAAAGATAAAATCATAAGACTGAAGGGAACCAGAGTCAATGAAAAATAAAAAGTAAAGTGAATACATGTTTTCCAAAGAAGGTAGAAAACAGGTACAGAGAACTCTCAGGGTGAAATTTATGAGAAGTCTTCATTTTTTTAACAGATTTTTAAAAAAGTTTATTTATTTATTTTGAGGGTGGGAGGGGCAGAGGGAGAGGGAGAGAGAGAATCCCAAGCATGCACTATGCTGTCAGCACAGAGCCTGACACGGGCTTGATCTCACGAACCCTGATATCACGACTTGAGCTGAAATCAAGAGTTGGATACTCAGCCGACTAAGTCAGCAAGGTGCCTCAGACAAGTCTTCATCTTTATCAACAAATACAGACTGAGTGCTAATTATGTTCTAGACTTTGTTAAGTTTTCTTAATATAAAGACAAATAAAGCTTGGGCACTGCCCTGAAACATTTGACAATTGAAAGTTAGATAGTCACTTACCAGTTGGGCCTATACTGTAAGTGGTGGAATGAATACATTTTTAAAAGTGCAGTGGGACAAAAGGAAGGTAATACAAACTTCTGCTTAAAAACCAATTGGAAAAAGCTTTGGATAGAAGATGGCGTTTTTGAGTTGGCTCTTGAAGGCTATATGGACATTTACAAAGCATGGAAGGTGGTGGGGTGGGATGAGAAGGAAGAAGACATTCTAGCAAAGGAAAGAGCAGAGAAACAGAGAGAAGAAAGGACCTGTATCTTTAGGAACTAATAGACTTTAGCACGGCCAGAGTTTCAGTTTGATGAACAAAGGGCACGGACTACAATGGAAAATGTATTGGTATTAGATTTTGAAAGATCTCCTATGCCCTGTTAAGCAGTTTGATCTTTACCTTATTGGCAGTAGAAAGCAGACAGAGTTTTAAAGTAGTCTGGGACAGGATAAATATTTCTCTAGGAAATAGTAGTCCATCAATAGTGTGGAACATGAATGAAAAGGGAGAAGAAAGTAGTTGGTTAGAAGGTTGTGGCAATAATCCAAACACAGGCAAAACCAATGAGATTTTTTGATTCAGATCTAGTGACAGAGTTGGAACACACAGTAATGAAAGAGTAACTGTCTGTGAGAAAAAAACCCCAAAAAACGATGCTGTAGATTCTAAGCATAGTGTAGGTAAACGTTGGGTGGGAGGGTGGCAAAGACATAAGAGATTTGACAAAGAAAACTGTTTTTTGAGCCGCTGGTAGGATGAATAGGAAATGATGAGGTTTATTTTGGAAATGTCGAGTCTGAATTGCTTTGATTCATTATGAAAGATTTTACCTTCCCTTCCAGTTATGGTCCTCTCCTCAAATCTCTCGTGTCAACTTTAAGAATAAAACTGCCACAGTTATTTTACCAGAAAAATGGGTTTGTTCAAAAATAGCGGGTAATTGCAATTCCACACATGTAAGCTGAAGCAAAACCACAGGCAAGTCTAGAGAAGAAAGGAGAGGAACACTCTTTTATAGATGAAGGTTAGAGAGGGGTAGGGGGCGGGACGGCTGTTATACACAAAAAGTCCATTGCAGTAAACCGGGAGTTCAAAGTGTACTAGCAAAATAAATTAAAAAAAAAAAAAAAAGTGTAATGGCTTCTCATTGGCTGAGTTATGGCAGTCTCTCATTGGCTGGACTATTAACAGGGGAGGAGAAAACCTTTCTTCCCCCTGCTTCAGTTAGGTGAAGTGTAGGCTCCTTTCTATTCATTCTGCCCAGGGCTACAAGGAGTAGCAGTGCATGAAGGCGCTCCCTTTTGGCCTCCCGTCTCCGTTTAAAATAAGGTTTCCTTTATTCAGTTTCACACTCTTCAATTCATTTTGTTTCAAGTCCCACGAATCCCCAGATAAAGGCTTTCTCAAAGACCAGTAAAATATTCCAATCACTAAAACCAGTGTTCTCTTTTCAGGTGTCAACCCACTTGCTCTTTTGTAAAAGTTGAAGATAAGTACAGATCTATAGCTAAGGTGGCCATCTAAATTATTGTCCAAACAGGGACATTTCTGAAAGTATAAGGGGCAGCATTAACAATTATGTTGGACCTTAATTATGTTGGGATGGTCCTGGACAAACCAGAATGCTTGGTCTCCATAGAGTTAGGAATGTGCCAGGTCTGGAAATTATCCCCCCCAAAAGGCAAGTATATACTGAGAAACAGTAGGGCACTCAAAGTTTATCTTGAATAAGAGTAGAATAAAGAGCCTCATACTTCCAGGCCAGCAAAATTTTCCCACTCTCCATCAGCACTGGGCATGCTCTGGGGTGGGGGTGGGGAGCAGGCTTCCCTGGAACGGTCAGAAAAACAGTTGGGGTTTGGGGGCAACATGATGGTTTCTAGGCATCCAGAACAAAGCTAGTTAGAGGATGAAACTTAAAATACAAAAGAAAAATAACCTAATTCCCAATTTTGCCACCACAAAAAGATCAGTCATGTGGAAGAAAAGAAGACTGGTCATATGAAGACAAATAACGTGTCCTGCATTCATAAGTTGCTGAAGTGGTCATACATGTCAGAGTTCTAAAGGGCTAGGAAAGAGATTCTGGACTCTGGTGATTAACACTTTCAAAAAAAGAATAATGCAACAAATGAGATAAAGCAAACACAAGGATATTTTAATGTTAAATATCTCTTAAATTTTGAGACCAAGTGGTGGGTTTGGTTCAGTGCTAGACTGAACTCATGAATATTTTTCTTTCTTATTTTTATAACATCTCCCTTGTAGGAAGGATAAATATCTGCCTTAAACATTATTTCTAATCAAAATACTGTATCTTTTAGCTTTCAAAAAGAAGTGTGCATATAGAACATAAGGATTCAAAACATCATGTTGGATTTGTACTATAATGTGCTGACCCTAATTTTTTCTTTTTTCCTAAAATTTAACCATTGTGATGTTTTCTATGACTTTCCAGTTTTCAGTTTTTAAGGATCAGACTTATGAAGAGAACATTGATGTTTTAAAGCATTTCTAAAGCTACAGGCCATTTGAAGAAGGTTTCGTATTGGGCTGAAGAACCAGTTCATTATCATTTTAAGAAAGCAATGTAAACTTTAGATTTTGAAAAGTGCATTTGGCTAAAAGAATGATAATGCTGTTGCTTTCATGCTGTTGATTTGTGATAGAAAAATGTTTTCTTAAGAGGTAACAGTGGTTCATATGTAATTGTTTTTCTACAACTGAAGAGCCAAATTTTTTTTTCTTCTTTTTTAGCAATAGATAGAATGTTAAACTCAAAGTCATTTCTTGAAATAATCTCAGTCACATCACAAACACCTACTTGTGACTTATAATTCCGTATGGATATCATTTAACCTTTAAAAAGTGCCATTCATATTTTCTGCGCCACTCTTTCTATTCAATGAAGGAAATAAGAAAATTAGGCATATCAGGCGAGGTCCTACCGCGGAATGAGATCACAGAAGAAACTCTCAATTCTGTACTTCTGTTCATTTGAATTTGACAGTGACCAGAGAGGAGAAAAATGCAGAGCTCCGTTAAGAATCAAGCTTAAATATGTGTTATGAATCTCCAAGGCTGGTTGTTTTATAATCTTAATTATTGAAACAGAGCATATGAAATGCCTAAGCTCTTCATTAGAGTAAGTGATATGGTACCTTGGGCATCAGGAATAAAAATCTGCTGATTGCGATAAAAACAACAAAAAAAATAGATAATAGATTAAAAAAATAGATAAAATCAAAAGACAACAAAACAAAAAAACATGTCCCCTGTGACTTAGGGACATGCTTGAATAGTTAGGATTTTATGTTTTTTGTGTTTGTTTTGTTTTTGTTTTTTGATTTTCCAGTTTTGTTCTAAAATGAAAGGAAGCAGACAAATAATGCTATATGCATGAAAAGGGGGAGGGGCAGTTTCTTGTCCTTTTGCTCAAATGGGGTAAAAAGAATATGCTAGAGCTAAATAGGAGGGCCAGTTGAACCAATCAAAATCATCTTTTGGGTAAGTCTAAGAAGGCCATGAAGTATCAAGTTGCTGTGAAATCTCACTCATATGAGTGGGCAAAATTCATGAGCACTCAAGAAATTTTACTACATTCCAGGTCTCTGGAATTGTTGATGCCTGTAGAGTAAGAAAAAGTTAACTGCTCTTCATTAATTTTTTAAAATTTTTTGTTAATGTTTATTTATTTTTGAGAGAGATAGAGACTGAGTGCAAGTAAGGGAGGGGCAAAGAGAGGGGGAGACGCAGAATCTGAAGCAAGTACCAGGCTCTGAGCTGTCAGCACAGAGCCCGATGCCAGGCTCAAATTCACGAACCGTGAGATCATGACCTGAGCCAAAGTCAGACGCCCAACTGACTGAGCCACCCAGGCGCCCCAACTCTTCTTTAATTTTTAAGGAAAGCTAGAATTGGATGAAATAGTGAAAGAAATCATTTCACATTCACTGCAAAAGACGTAATTAACTTAAATACAGATATATGTTTAACTTTATTCTATGTTCTGTCTGCTTGTTTATAGCAAATAATTTAAGGTTTGTTACTATTTTATTTCATTACTTTAGTAAATGATGGTATTTCATAGAAAAAGCTTAACTGAATGCAAGACAAGATAAAGGTTCTCATATCTAGCTATTCCAGCCAGGGCAATATAGTTGGTAGAACCATATAGTCATAACCCAAAGTTCATACTTGTTGGATAAATTGTAGCTATAAAGTCAGAAGGGAAAAAGATGAGCTTCCATGAATTGAATTCTGAAAATCCAAATTCAAGATTGATGAGGACAATCAAAGAGGTAAAGAAAACATAATGTAAGAAATAAAACTCTCTCCATTTCTTTATACCTCTCTGTTTTTCCATGGTTTTCTGAAAATTCTGAATTGGTTTCCCACAGAAATAAAATTTTGAAGGTTGGCTGTTAGTCAACAAATATTGTTTGTGCCTCTACTCTGCACCAGTAAAGCGAGTTTTCCTCTAGCTGCTACATCCACATGTTAGGATCCAGCAGGCACTGTTTCCTCCTCATCTCCTTTTACCACTGTGGATCTCCAGTCCCAAGATCTCTTTAAAATTTCCCACAGCTATAAGCACAAATGTTTCAAATAAGTACATGAGTAATTTTCTTCTGATGCCTGAGGTAATTTCTGTACAAGAAAACTCAAAGCATCTCATGAGTTCAGTTAGTCTCTGAAACTGGTCATGGATCTGATATCAGTGCCAAGAAAGGGGTCGCCTTACACTCAAGGTAGTTGACTCAGGGGATGGTGGTCTCCCCGACCATTGGTTGCTTCAGTCATGGAAACATCAGGACTCTGAATGCGCTGGATGAAAGGTGCTGCATCCTTTGAAGTCCTCCATTCACTGAAAGCACTTAGTACTCCATAACAGACAGAAATCTACATCCTCTGCCCCACAAAGATATGTTCATGTACACCTCAGTTTCATCTGCTTTGGTAATTTTTTATTGGCTTTTTTTTTCTATAGCCTCATCCTGTCTGTAAATTTCACATACACTAAGAGAACAATCAGAACTAGATCCTCGGATCTACCCTTTCTCTTTAGAACGATGATGTTATTTTGAAGCATATTTTTGTTTGCCATAACCTCACTTCCCTTAGGATGCATTAGTTCACAGACCTACCTGGGGACTTCTGTACAGGTGGAGGGAGGGCCTTGAGACCAGTGTGATTTGGGACCATGATTCTCCACAAGATACTTCAGTGTTTTCTGTGCAGTGGAAAAAACACATGTCTGAGACATGAACCATGTCCCTGGAGAACATTCAATGTACTAGAGAAAACAAGACATATAGCAAATGGTTACAGTACAAACTGAAAGCCACGTCTGCCACACAAGTGACCATGAGAAGAACTGCCACAAATATAAACTAGCAAATGTTGTCATGTCCCCTGGGTGTGGACATGGCGGTTGACTTTAGGTGGGCACAAGGAAAAAAGACTTAGTCTGATCTAGATGCAGGGTTCTGAGGAGGTGAGGCTGAGAACTTCTGCCCTGTTCTCACTCTCTCCCCTTATTTTCTCTCCCCGACGGAGGATCAGAGAGCACCAGATTTGTACTGGATTCCATTTTATTAACAAGAGGGAGTACTTTCCCCTCAAGACAAGCTTCAAGTCCTCCCAGCCCTGGGCACTCATGCTGTGGGCTGACTTTTACTTCTGGCCCTTCAGACGTGTAAGAAAGTGGTCTTTGTCCACCATGTGGAGGAAGGCCCAGCTCTCTTCCCAATTACAGTGTTTTTCCCTACATTCACCTGAGCAGGGACCCCTTCACTACTGCTGACTCAGCCCCGCTGTCCACACCCGTTTCTGCTTACCACCCTTGTTGCACAGGGAGTCTGGCAGACATACTCTGCGGTCAGCCAACCACGCCCACTAGGCTGGAAGAATGGCTTTCTATCCGTGGGAGGGAATAGGAAGCTTCACTTATGTAAATGTGTAAGTAATAAAAATGAGAACTTTGGATCAGTTTTGAATGTGTAAGTGAATTTTGAGCCCCACATCTCAAGAAATGTCTCTTGATGTTTTGACCCTTTTAAGCTCAGTTGCTTGTCAATCTCACTGTGAGAGGGAATGCATAAAAATCAGAAATGAATAAATAAGAGAATCTTTCAAGGAGACTGTTACTCACAATGTATTTATTTGTGGAAAAAATATAGCTTTAAAAAAGCAATTCTATACAAAAATTATAACTAGATTCAAAGAATCTATAACTAGATTCGAAACTTCTAGCAGCATATAGAAACAATTTTTATATTATTTTGATATAAGGGAATTCAAAGCAGATGAATTAAGCTCTTTAAGTTTACAAAAACTGATTCTCTTTTCTTATAACTCAGTGAATTGTACAAAGAATAAGTCTCAGGTAATAAGTGCTTTATAAAATGTGTCTCAGTCTTTGTACACTTCCCCTTGGCTTCTAGTATTGGAGAAGAGCTTCAGATTTTTATAAATACTAATCCTGTTTTAAATTCAGGTTTAACTTCTCCAGATATAAACTACTTTCAATAATTAAAAAAAAATCTGTCCTGTTGGCCTAAGAAAATAATGTCTTTCCCATCAGAAACTATAACCAGGCTTCAAAAACCTCAAAACTCACAAAAATATCCATTTTCATTTAGATAATGAAAATTGCATTTTGATTTCACATCCTCTACATGTATAACCTTAAGGTAAATTACAGAATTAAATATTATAGGCAAAATCACAAACTTTTTAAAAAATGTTTATTTATTTATTTCGAGAGAGCAAGCAGGGAAAGGAGCAGAGAGAGAGAGGGGGAGAGCGAATCCCAAGCAGGCTCCATGCTGTTAGCGAGAATCTGACACGGGGCTCAATCCCGTGAACCATGAGACCATAACCTGAGCTTAAATCAAGAATTGGATGCTTAACCAACTGGGCTACCCAGGCACCCCAAAACTTTTAAAAGACCATATAAAGAATATTTTAACCACTTCAAGATAGAACTTTTTAAAAAAAAGTATAAAAGTAGTAACCATAAAAGAAAGATTAATAATTCTGCCACATTAAAATAAAGAACTTCTTTTTTTCTAAGTTTATTTTTTATTTATGGGGCGGGGGAGCAGAGAGAGAGAGGGAGAGAGAGAATCCCAAGCACAATCTCTGTGCTAACAACACAGGGCCCAACGTGAGGCTCAATCTCAGGAATCATGAGTTCGTGACCTGAGCTGAAATCAAGAGTAGGATACGTAAGTGACTGAGCCACCCAGGTGCCCCTAAAGAACTTCTGATCATCAAAAGAAACCATTAAAAAAAATAAGTGGACAAGTCTCAAGTAGAAAGAATGTGTTTGCAAACCAAAGGTTTGCTAGGAAGAGCGTATAAAGAATTCCTACGGATAAATTTTAAAATGACAAATTACATAACAATTGGCAAAAGATATGAATAGGAATTTTCAGTTAAGGAAGCACCACTGATGCATAACATATGAAAACACGCTCCACCTCCGCAGCGATCAGAGGAATGCAAATTGGAACTACAGTAAGACAGTATTTCACGTCCGCCTGAGGCCATGCCTTACGAAAGAGTAGAACATGTATCTGATTTAACTTTCTGTGCCTTCGTTTTTCCATTCTGAAGATGAGAATTCTCTTCACCCATGTTTGTCACAGTCTGGTCTGTTATTCTACATTCCTTTAAATTCTAATACCTTACCTGTTCCCTTACATGCTTTCTTCTCACCCTTGTATCGGTTTCTAATGGATTTAGCAGGAAGCAGACAGTTCTGTTCAACATGTACAAACTTGTGAAAACATTAAAGGGATGGAATGGAAATGGAAATTTCAGGCCACCAGGTGTCTTTATGCATAAACATAAATAATGCTGCCATAAAACTGACCCCAGCCTACCTTTTAAGTAGGAAAACATTCTCCTTTAATCCAACACGGGTAATTACGGATGATTCATTTGCTACTAATTTGCTAGAAACTCAATTTAGAAAATGCTAACAATACATGTATTAAGCTTTTAGTTAACATGTGACATTCGACAGAAATCTGTTCACTCTGATACTCTTCCCCTAAGGAAGCCTTTAGATGTGTCTCCTAATCAGTATAATGAGCTTTGGGGAATTTATGAAATCTAAAGCTCTGTTCGGCTCTCAAGTTTCAGCTCTGTGTTTTCATTGTGACGGGCTGTTCACCTCTATAAAAACAGACTGAAGGGCTATCACGGGTCTCCGTCCCTTGTCCCTCTTCTCCATCCCCACTGCTTCTGGGTCTCACTCAAGTTCTTTCTTTCCCTCTCCCCTTCTTCCTGTCTGTCTCTCTCTTAGCTCTCCCTCACACTCTACTGCTCTCTCATTCGCAATTTAAAAAACAAATACATCTAAACCAAATTCGAAATTTCTACCAACTTTCTAAAAAGTCATCCTCCACAACACTAAAAAGCACTATAACATGCTTTAATAGAGTTACAGATTTGACAAAATAAATATAACCCATATTCCTGCCTATAACCCTGGTCATTCATGACGAGATATACTCACCAGTAATAACAAATGATCCACCTTTCTGTTACCAAAAATCAGCTTCCTCAAGTCTTCTCGTAACTTTTAGGAGCTCTCTAAGCAACTGCTCATAACCTGGTCTGTCAGCAGGAGACCCCAAGCCTCCCGGACACTTTACTTGCACTTCTGCTCCAGCTCCCCAGGAAGCCATCTGGGAAGATTTACCTCTCATCTGCCCTCCTCCAGAAGGTCACTGACCCTGCAAGATGCTCACTCCAGATGCTGATGAAATCCCAGCCTTGTAGTGACACAGAATCTCCAGACTCCCAGTAGAGATAGGGACAATGGCTTCCTCTCAAAAATCCTCTACTTCGTTATCTGGACAATGAGGTAGTTCTGCATCTGTGTTCACGTCAACTCTTCATGAAAAAGAGCATTGCCAAGTTCCAGTTCTCCCCATGGTAACCCAAGACTCACTCACGGTGCAAGGGGCATGTATGGAACAGAGTCCTTTCCATGAGGCAGGGAAAGAGCCTCCTGTTGTCCTCCTAAATTATGCCCCCTATAGAACATCAAATCCTTTCTCCCATGCTGTCTTCCTAATAATCTATTTCCCATGCCATTCATCCTCCTAAAATACATCCCCAACTTCGAATTTAAAATTCTCTCTTCCTCAGTTACCAAAGCTGCTTCTCCCTTCCCCAACCATTCTAGTTAAAAACAATGGCTTTCAGCATGTCAAAGATATAAGAACAACCCGGAAGACATGGTCCCAGCCCAACCAATCCTAGAGACCTCATTAAATAATTAACTAGATTGACCTGCCAGACCTGGAATTTGAACCTGATGAGCAGACTTGGTAGGAGACACTGATTGCTTCTTTCTCATCCTAAATGCAAGAGAGACCTGCGTTTGCCTAGCTAGGAGGGAAGTTAAATGTGGGCTAGACCTTGTTTTTATCATTTGTCTGAATGTAAATTCAGACTGTAAAACATTTGAAAATTGCACACAAATATAAGAAAAAATATATAAATCACTCTGAAATCTCATCACACTGAAACAACCACTGTTAAGATCTTGGCATCCCTATGTCATATTCCTCTTTTGAACATATATGCAAATGTAGGCTACATTTGCATAAATGGATTATATCATACCTTCTGCTTACATCCTAGAAAATTTAATGTCCTTTTTTTTTTATCATGCCTCTAGTAAGTGCTCTTATTTATTTTATTTCTTATATTGTTTGCCGAGAGTTGTGTATTGCATTTCTCTTTCTCTGACTGCAGAATTGCCTTAAGAATGAGGCCACAAGCATCCACATCACCACCACCTGACTAAAACTAAAATATCACAATGCAAATGGTATCTCCTCCTCTCCTTTCCCCGGTGGCACCCCCTCCACGTGTTAACCACCATCGTAATTTGGTGTTGATCACTCCCATGTGTATCACATACATCTTTATCCCTCAACAATATGTAACAGTTTTCTATGTGTTTCATCTTCATACAAATAATCATACTTTATATATTTTTCTGGAACACCTCTTTTTGTCACTCAATTGGATAGGAGTAACTCTATTCATTTTTGCTATTTAATAGCATTCTAGTCTATGAATGTGCCTGTTATTTATCTGTTCTTCTGTTAGGGGACATTATATTGTTTTCGGCTTTTTTGCTGTCCTGAGGTTTGTTGCTATCTTGAGGTGTGAACATTCTTTTCAAGTTGAGAGGCAGGATGGCATAGCAGTTTTGAACATGGGTTCCACTGTCAGGCTACATGAATTTGACCAATGGCAGTCCATTTAATAGCTAAGCAACCCTGGCAAAATTATCTAATCTCTCCATGCCTCAGTTTCCCATTTTAAATGGAGCTAAGGGGCTCCTGGGTGGCTCAGTCAGTTAAGTGTCCAATTCTGATTTCAGCTCAGGTCATGATCTCACTGTCATGAGATCAAGCTCTGTGTCAAGTTCTGTGCTGTTAGGATTCTCTCTCTCTCCCTCTCTGTCCCTCCCCCACCAAATAAATAAACATATAAATAAATAAATAAATAAATAAATAAATAAATAAATAAAATGGAGATAAAGTCTACTTCATAAGAATATTGAGAAGAATATTATCTTGAATCATGAGTAATTGTGATTTTTGTAGGCCGAAAAGAGTCAAATATCAGCATTTCCATATAGTGCAAACTAATAAGTGAGTTAATACACACAACATGTTTAAGAACCGTATGGTAAACACTCAGTAAATGTTAACCATGTTGATAATAATGATGATGAGAATGATGATGTCTCTTTGTGTATACGTGTATCAGAGTTTCTCTGACCTATATATCTAGGAATACAACTGCCAAGTCACAGGATCTGTATAAATTCAACCTTTATTTCCAAAACATTTGCCACAGCTTTCCTACCCCAGATATGTTTTAGTTTTCCATCTATTTGGGTCTTCTTTAATATATTTCAATAAAGTTTTATAATACGTTTGTAATAAACTTGCATGTGTGTACATGTTTAGTATTATTTCAACAAAAAAATGTGTACACTTTACATGTTTAAAAATAAACATCGTCTTTCCTTTCTGGTGAAACAAAAAGAAAATTTTAAAATAAACAAAAGCAGAATTACAATAGAGAATGTCAACTCCAAATAAAGCCCTACAGGTTCTACAGATTCTTCCACTGAGTGGTGGGGCTCAAGCCATCATTAAGACTGAAATTAAGTTTTTCTCCTCTTCTCTCTCCTGTCCCTCCTCTTCTTCCCTCTCTTCCTCTCCCCGCCTCCTGCCCTTCTCCTGCTTCTTTTGCCAATGAAATATTTTAAAATTATACATTCTAGATATTGATTGCTGTTATATAAGAATTCAATTGATTTTTTTTTTTTTGCTTTAATATTCTAGATTAAAAGGTGAACATCTTCTGATGTTCTGATGTCAAGGGTAGACAGGACTCTGATTATCTATTCAGGTCCCGTGACTTCTTCATGTTTCTGTAAGATTAGCATGACCTTCCTGAGCCATTCAAATGATCAGACACCATCTTTGCTTGTCACAGATCAGAATAACTCTGTTGAGCTCTCTCCAGGACTGTCACCCAGAGCTCTTAGTGACCGTTTCTTCGGTTTGCCCACAGCTCACAGAGAAATGCTTGCTCTAACTGTACCCAGAGGAGTCCTTGGCTTTATTTGCCCCCAGCTCCCTCCCCTATCTCTCTGTGATCCCAGTAACCACTCCTGGTGATTGGATTAAGCTGCCATCTTCCCTCTCTCTGCTTCTCTTTATTTCCCCTCTCTCTTCAGAGGATCGAGAGATTCACTCTGCTGTGTAACATAAACTCCTTCAGTCCCAATAACAAAGTTCTACCTCAGAATAGATACGTACTCTTGAAAGTGGCCAATTAAATCAAAATTTTATCTGTCGTATCAGCTGATATGGCCTAGTAACTTATTAATAATAGGAGAATGCTAAGTTAATGTAAGAGATTACTAGTAAAAACTGTTATGGATAGTTTCAGGACAGTGCACAGTAAACAATTCAATGCCAAATGATTAAATATTAAAATTAAACTAATTAACTAATATTAAAAGAGAGAGAGCTACAAAGAGACTTTCCAAGGACAGCGCAGTATAGAATGTTTTTCCAGATGGACATGTATAATACTTTAAAGAAACATAACTATTTAAAATTCCATTCTTCCTGTATTTCTGTATGCCAGTGATTATCCTCTCTTGTTTTTCTATCTCCATTTTCTTTCCCCTCTCTCCTGGACCTTTTCCATCAGCATTTAAATCAAATTTAATATTTACCATCTTTAAAAGTAAAAACTAACCTACTCCCTGCAACTGTTGTTTTACCTCTGCTTTTCAAAGCCAAATTTTTCAAAAGCATCAATTACAGTATTCATCTCCTCTTCTCCACCTCCCATTTGCTACCAACCCATGTCACTACGGCTCACCACAGTCATCCATCCACAGAGACTGCATTTGCCAAGGGCACACGCCATCTTTCGCGTGCCGTCTTTGAGTCCTCCTCTCCCCAAGCCTCTCAGGAGCACTGACTCCTTGCTCCACGGCAGCACGTCGGGCTCCTCTCCCTCCTCCCCAGATCCACCACCTCCTCGATTTCCTTGCCAGCCTTGGCCTCCCTCTCTAGCCCCACAGTGCACATCTCTTTTGTTCTAGGCACATGCCCTGTCAGTTCCTAGAACATTCTAGACTCTCTTTTTCACATGCTGTTCCCTCTTTTTAGAATGTTCTTCCTTAGTTTTTCACATGGAAGTACCTACTCAGTTCAAACACTACTTGCTCAGGAGCGCTCCTTTGACCTCTCACCCTAGTTAGGTCCACCCATTATATATTCTCCTGGCAGCCATAATTTTCCTTCATTAAATATATATATATATATATATATATATATATATATATATATATATATGTATATATATACATATACATATATATACATATGACACACACACACATAAAATATATAGTAGGATATATTATTATATTACATATTATATATTATATATTTGATTTTATGTTTGCAGTTAAACTCTAAGCTCCATAGAACCGGAAACTATAATTTCTTATTCACTGCCACAGAATTAGCATAGTTGGAATAGCAAAATATTTGTTAACTGAATAGATTAAAAAAACTCTAACAGACAACTCATACAGAACAAAAACATGTGTGACAGAAACTAAAATAGATTTTGCCTACTTACAGAAACAGATCAGTTGGAAGCTTTCCTTGGATTGAGAGTACCCTTCGCTATGAGGGGAAATGGATCTTGAGTCTGGATGGTATCCCACTAAAAATGGTTCAATTTGCCTTGTGGGTCATACTGTTGACTTTTGAAAATATTTCAGTATACTAACATATCTAAATGGAAAATGCCTTTCTGCATTTGGCTCTATTTTCACATGAGTGCCACCAATCCTGAAGAAAAGGTAAGACTCTTTCCCATTAGAATGATTTGATACTTTGAATGAAAATTTTAAAATGTTTAACTTCAGGGGTGCCTGTGTGGCTCAGTCAGTTAGTTTCAGCTCAGGTCATGATCTAATGGTTTGTGAGTTCGAGCCCCACATTGGGCTCTGTGCTGACAGCGTGGAGCCTGCCTGGGATTCTCTCTCTCCCTCTGTCTCTGCCCATCTCCCACTCTCTCTCTCTCTCAAAATAAATAAATAAGCAAAAAAATTATAAGTTCAAAGCGAAAAGTCAATACAGATTTAGCAGAGTAGTTACGAAAACCTTTTGTTTAATGCATTTGCTCGTAGGTAGCTTATATTCCTTTTTCACTATGTGATGGGAAAACTCCACTCTGCTACCACAGGCTTCTATAATGACTTGAAACTTGCATTCTAGATACTACAGCTTCCTTGGGGAAGAGGCAGCCACCCCAACATATGGGCCATTCTAAATGGGGTGACGAAAAACCGCTGAGACTATTCTTCATAGAACTATTGATTTCTGGGAAAGGATTCTGAAACTAATAGATGACTTTTTTCAAAAATTTTCATTTTATATGTTTCTGAGAAATAAAAAAAGAATCCTGCATGTAGTCATTAGACAAGGATCATAATCTTCATTGGTAATATGTGATACTTAATAACAGGTGCATATTAGCTCTGGTAAATGGCTTGTAAAACGTTAAACTTAATTCTGTGGATGATATAATAATATGATTTTAAAACAAGTAGGAAATGACAGAAAGATGGGTACAATGGGAACTCAGTATACAATCTTCAAGGAAACATTATAAACACGGATTTAAACCACTGATATACAGATATTTTTTACCAGTTTTGTATCCCTATGCCACTAATATAAATGTCAGAGGCTCCATGTCCTAAATTATCGTTACTGCTGTTTTTGTCTCCTTTTTGCCTGAAGAATTTGAAAGCCGCTATTTTTTACTCTGCTTCAAAGCACCTACCTCACGGTGGGTATGCTGAATTAATTGAGGTGAAGGGGGTGCCTATAATAAGTCACGGCTCCTCTGTGCTGTGCACTGAGGGTTTGATTCTCATTTTATAAGGCTTAGAAAAGTGTTGTTGAGCCAACTTCTTACACAATTACCCAGCAGCAGAACACATCTAAAATACTTCAGAGTCTCAGCTCGTTATCTCTGTTGCCCTTCTCTTGTTCTTCCCTTCCTCTGTCTCCCCTTCTTCCTTTCACCCTCTGTCCTTCCCTCCATCTTTATCTACCATCCATCTAATCAATCTAGCAACTGTCTCCCTCTGTGTTTCCTTCTCTCTAATCTCTCCCTAATATATTGGTTCCACTGTTATTGCTCATCTCTCCCAGCACTGTCCCTGCGCAGTAGAACTTTGCTCAATGCTGGCCATATTCCGTACCTGCACCACCCAATCCAATTGCCCCTAGCCACATTTGAGCTACTGAGCTTTTCCAAACTATGCAGCACTTGAAATGTGGCTTGTGTAACTGAGAAAGTGAATTTTAACTATTTAATTTTTATTAATTTTAGCTTATATTTAGACAGTCACCTACGGCTAGAGGCTAGGATACAAATATGAACAAAATGCAACTGGAACCCTTTGAAACCTCACATTCCAGGGCACTTTGTATTGATATTTTGCCCTGGGTATTTGCAGGTTTGTTGAGTTGCCAAGTATAATGTTCCTCATTGTGTGTGAGTTTGACAAACTAAAAATATGGCAGAAAGTCAGGATACATACAGTAAATTACATATGCATAAATTAAGACTCAAGATAGGATAAAAAAAAAAAGTACCTGGCCAACAACCATTAAAGGACAAAAGAGAACAGGTAGGTTTTTGATCAAGATATTTGTTTTCCCAGTGTTTTAGATGCTCCTCAAAATTTTGCTCCTCAAAATTTATTGGCAGAGCTCAGTGCTCTAGGCTGGGCTCTTTTACTGTCTAGCTGTGAGACACTGAACAACTCAAAGTGATTCTTCCCCATGAGCCTTGGGTTCCCCACCTTTTGCAAAACAAGTAGGGGGGGGAGTCAATGATATTAGCAACAACTGCTATAAGATTGTGGAAGTCAGGCTGTTGGAGATTTTTCCCGTAACATATTTAATTTAATGAATATCCTGCTTGTCTTTTAAATATTAATCCGGACATATGAAATACTTAAATCATCCCCATGTCTTAGTCTTTGCTGTATTTTTAATACAGATGTCAAATATAATCTTAGATTCTTAAGAAAGAGGGAGAGACCCATAGAGAGAAGACTAATCAGAAACTACAATTAATTTTTAATGTTATTCAAATCTCTTTCCACCCCCTCCCACCCACCCAGAAAGGTAGTCTTCAAGCACAACTACGTGTGTTGAAACAGCATTGGGGGGCGCCTGGGTGGCTCAGTCAGTTAAGCCTCCGATTTCGAGTCAGGTCATGATCTCGCAGTCTGTGAGTTCAAGCCCCGCGTCGGGGTCTGTGCTGACAGCTCAGAGCCTGGAGCCTGCTTCGGATTCTGTGTCTCCCTCTCTCTCTCTCTCCCCCTCCCCTGCTCATGCTCTGTCTCTCTCTCTCTGTCAAAAATAAATAAACATTAAAAAATTAAAATATATATATAACAATTTCTTTAAAAAAAAAAGAAACAACATTGGATTGCTATGCTTTTACTGGTCATAGAAACTCTCTTTATACCTCCTACTAAAATAAAAGGATGGTCTTTTGAGAATATGCTGTATGTGTTTTCTAGAACAGAATCTTTGTAAAGAATTTTTTGGTGCACACTACATCTATGTTACTTTCTTATAAATTTTTTCATAAATATTTGGGGAGTTAAGGACTGATGTGGTGGTTAGACTATTGTTTAGAAAACTTTAACTTAGAGGCACCTGGGTAGCTCAGCTGGTTAAGCATCTGACTTCCACTCAGGTCATGATCTCATGGTTCATGAGTTTGAGCCCAGGGTCAGGCTCTGTGCTGACAGCTCAAAACCTGGAGCCTGCTTTGGATTCTGTGTCTCCCCTCCCTCCCTCTGCCCCTCCCCAACTTGCACTCTCTCTCTCTCAAAAATAAACAAGCATTAAAAAAAAAAAAGAAAACTTTAATTTCTATTTACTTAAAGCAAGCCTGTGGCTCTTAGAGTTTGGGAGACCACAACTTTTTTTTTCTTATAATTTTGAATAACGATAGTATTTACTTTACCTTTTCCCAGACATTAAATACCTCAAGGAGTTATTATTTATTCTTTTTAAAAAAGTTTATTTGTGTTTGTTTTGAGAGAGGGATAGAGATCAAGCAGGGCAGGGGCAGAGAGGGTAACAGAATCTCCACTGTTAGTGCAGAGCCGGATGTGGGGCTCAAATTCACAAACCATGAGATCATGACCTGAGCTGCAGTCAAGAGTCAGATGCTTAACCAACTGAGCCACCCAGGTGCCTCCAAAAGTTATACCTTATTCTTCACCTACTTTTAGAAAGGACTTATGGTAGACAATATTCACATTCAGTAATTGTGGTATTTATTTTTACAGGTGGAAGGCCTAACTCGATGGTCCTTGCACAGAGAAGTTGTTGAGCCAGTTCCCTATTATCCACCCTACTATGGATGGAAGCAATCCAGCAGATAACTTAAGTCACTAAATGGACCAAAATGCATTTTACACTATCCTCTGGAATACACCTTATTATTTACATTTGAATGTAGGCATTGTTGATGTTCAAGCTATTCTATGTAAATGACAAAAACAACCCTGTGTAAGGTTTATCAGGAAGAGCAGAAAGGATGCCTGAATCAGTCTCCTCTCCAGTATTCCAAACTTCCTCAGGATTCACTGCTGAAAACAGAATGCATCACTTAACATACTGATGAGAAACAGGAGCCTGGAGCAGAATTTCCTTATCTCTCTAAGTTTCTGGCTCAGACCTTTCCTGGGACAGATTGGCAATTAAGCATTCTGGTTTAGACCGTTTCTCTTCCAGTTACTGCTGGAAGAGAAAGGTTTAATTACTCGTGGCAGAGGATCATGCCAGGGAAGATTCTGCATGGACACCACTTTGAAAACCATTTGAAGAATCCTTTATGCCACAGTTAGTTTCCATGTGTTAAATATTTCTGTAACTATGTTTCACAACGCAGAGGCTTATTTTCTTCCTTCCTTAGCCTTGTGTAATAACGTAACAACTGTTGTAAAAATGTCACAAATCCTACAGAGGGTGATGCTCATGTACTAAAACAACCCCCACACACATAGATACAAGATTAACTTTGTTAATGATAGTTTTGGGATTTATTTTGTCTGTAGCCATCAAAATTATAGTAGCAACAATAGTTATATATTTAAATAAGGCAAAAATTAATGGTTTTGTTTTCTTTTGTTTTGGACGAGTGTAGATTTTAGAAGCACCAACCGGTCTCTGCAAGTCTATTAAAAAGGAAACTGTTATTGTGGTAACAAATATACCCACAGGTAACTTTCTTAAGATTATTTCATGCCTAGTAAGCAAGGCTTTTTGCATCAAAAGTAGCTTATCAGTGAGTATTCATCTCAAACTTTGTGAAGAAAAGAAAATTCTATTTTCATCCTTCCCTAGTATTGATATGGATATTGCAAATATTGAAGATTTGCCAGCAAATCTTCTCCTTGAGCAAATCAATAATCAATGTCTTCTAATAACCTAGAATGGTTGCAACTTACTTTGTGAATTTCACTTAAAAGCTGGTGACAAAATATTAAGGTCTGCGTTTAAGTAATCTATAAATTCATTAGTCAGATTTCCATTTACTCTTTTGCAAGGTGGCTGATCTCAGTAAATTTACAACTGGACTTTGCCTAAGATGATGCTACTTGAACACATTTATTATTAAACAAGTTCCAGAGAAAATGTGCAACACTGCCAGTTGTGTCCCTTAATGTTAATTCCAATTTTGTTTCTAATATCCCTAGTGTCTTTCTCTGTTTATCTTAATTGCATCATTTAATAGTGACATTACCATTTTTTAATTATTAAAGAAAATAAGGAGAGTTAAATGGCAACTCCCACAAAAGGAAGATTTAATGGCCACTTATTTGTTGCTATTAGAGCAGAACCAGACCTGGAGTATAATGAGTTAAGGTAGTGTATTTTTAAAATAGATTTTTAAAAAGCTACACTGAATGAAGATAGTGCATTATTTACATAGTTAGGCATTTTAAATTAAGTACATCAGACAAGCATGACCAAGGAACTAATGGATCCTTCATTACCAATAGCTACTAATAGTTGCTCTATGTTCATTATGAATTTGGAAGTGATGAACATGAGAGAGATGCATTTTGTGTTTACCAAAAGCACCGGTAGAAGCGAATAATCATACAGTAAAGAGTCTACTTTTGAACAAGGGATACAATGTACATTAATCTGTTGCATTTCACTTTTAAATGTATTATACTGAGATTCAGGCTAGAATGGGGAGGGGGTTAGCGGCTAACTAATTTATAGAATTTTAAATGATTCTCAAAGTCTGTTAGGGCAAATGAAAGACTGCTAGAATACAGTGCATGCAGTATAATACTGGTTTCAATTCTGAATTTGAGAACTCATTCTATATGAACAGAGAGGATGAGTAACAGAATAATTAATGGCATTTGAAAAGAACAGAATCAAGGTTGATGACCATCTAATGTGTTTTTGAGCATTGTACTTTTGACCTTGGTAAGATTAAGTTCTAAGACTAAAAATTTGGTCTTGATTCTATACAACTGCTATCTTGTAAACAAATCTGATTCAGAAAGAAATGTAATCATAAGAATATCATATTCTAAGGGGTATTGTTTATAACATGTAAAATTCTGTTGTGGGTTTTTTTTCATTGTAAAATATAACAGGAAAATTACATGTAGCAAAGTTTTATGCAATCCTCTGTAAATGTAGTGAAGATAAGGTAGTTAATTAGAAGGAAGAGCTAAAATAAATGTATCTTCATTGTAAATATCACATTATAGAATGATTACACATCTGTCTCCTCTTCTCCTCTGTTTCATTTGTCTTTATATTCCCAGCCTGACTCACTGTTGGCCTTTAATATATCTGTGTTAATTAAATAAAAAATATCACCACATATGGCTAAAAACAAACTGAATGGGAAATCAAGGAGTTGAGGAAACAAAGAATTAACAGGGAGATGAGGGCTTCTTTGTGGAAAAAGATGTATTTGGGTTGGGCACTGAAAGGCAAATAGGTAATGACAAGGAAAGACAATATATTATAACATCTGGCTTTCACAACTTTAGCTTTTTAGTTCTAGAAAACTATTTGAATACATTTACACAGGAATATAAACCTGAAATACTGTTTTCTACTAGATAAATTTATGTTCAGCAAATAAACAGGCATTTGAATTTAAAAAGAATACTCACAGAAATTTGATCAATGGAGATACACTGAGGAGAAAACATTACTGATACATCATCAGAGAAGAAACGGAGAAATATAGTAGCTTTCAACTAAATACAAACTAATTCTGGGGCGCCTGGGTGGTGCAGTCGGTTAAGCGTCTGACTTCAGCCAGGTCACGATCTCGCGGTCTGTGAGTTCGAGCCCCGAGTCGGGCTCTGGGCTGATGGCTCAGAGCCTGGAGCCTGTTTCCGATTCTGTGTCTCCCTCTCTCTCTGCCCCTCCCCCGTTCATGCTCTGTCTCTCTCTGTCCCAAAAATAAATAAACGTTG
Organism: Prionailurus viverrinus; assembly: GCF_022837055.1. Taxonomy (NCBI): domain Eukaryota; kingdom Metazoa; phylum Chordata; class Mammalia; order Carnivora; family Felidae; genus Prionailurus; species Prionailurus viverrinus. The sequence goes on from NC_062564.1 coordinate 18,195,469, forward strand.
AAAAAAAAATAAATAAATACAAATTAATTCTTGTTCAAAATTATTTTATGAAGTCAGTTCTTGCCTATCAGTCAGTCAATCCTCTCAAAATTCAGAAGGGAAGGAAAAGAAGAATTGATATTTATATATCGTCTCACCCATTATCTCATTTAATCCTAACAATAATAAAATTATAGGTTATTTTGTACCCATGTGATGGTTCAGAAATGTTGAATGACTTGCCCAGGAAGACACAGATCAGGAATTTAAACCCAGAAATAGGAATTCAGAGTCAAGGCCTTTTTGCCCCAATATATCATGTTAGAAGAAAGAATACAGCTCAGTAATTATTGAAAATAGTTTATTTATATTTTCTGAAAAACTAATTAAAATCTGCTTATCTTTAATAAATAGCTTCAAAGATAAATTAACCATGTGAATTAAATTAGTTCAAACTTGGGAGAAAATGGAAACTTGAGAGAATTTATAAATATTAAGTTTTAAGTGTAATTATAATTCCATTATATTTAAATTTCTATTTAAAATAGAATTCTTTTTATTAACATATTTGTTCACTACATATTTACTGAATGTCCCCAATGTGCCACACACTGTGTTAAAGACTGGATATGTAATTATGAAGGACCCCATTTTCGCCCTTGAGAAGTTCATAAATTAAGACTTTCATATTTTCAAAGTTTGCTTAATGGAAAATTCGTTGCTATGGGGATCAGCATGAGGCAAATGTGAGCAGATTTAAGGGCATGGTGTGATTCTGAAGTAAGAAGACATTTCCATAAGCCACACAGGAACATTTATCTCATTTCTTTATAATCACCCTGGGTGCCTAATGATTTATTTTAATTTGTTTCTACTAATAGGCTCTCCCCCAAATCCTTCCCTATTTTCACCTTACTTTCTTTCCCCATTTTTTCATCACTCAGTCTCTACCTTTCAAATGCTTTTTTGGGCTCCTGTTTGGTTTTGTGAAACATTTTTCAGTGGCTTCCCAAGGTCAGCCTTGCTGTCCCTTTTAAACACTAATGCATTCTTTTGCAAAGCCTTGCCAGCACTAAGAATTCCTCACAAATATACATAAAGTTTTACTACTAGCAATAAATATAAGATCAACCAGGATTGGGTACTTATACGTGAACAGAAAAGGGTATTTATCACAAACATATTTTAATTAAGAAATATTTTAACTTGATCGAAAAAGTACTGTTCTTTTTTCAAAAATCTGCTAGTGTATGATTAGGTTGTGTGATTTTATAATAATATACATTATTCTTATTAAAAAGAACTCCTATCTGTCATGGCTAATCTTTTTATTGTAATTGCAAAATACAGAAATTGAAAGAAGAAAAGAGAACAAGGGGACCCAATACCCTATATTGGAAAACAATAATGCCTTCCCAGAAGACATTTCTTTTTTGGAGAATGTCTCACTATATTTGCATACATTCTTCTATGACTTTTCTCCAAAGAGGTACCCATGTGTTTCATTTACTTCAGCTCACCAAGGTAATGCTATTGATCTTTGGGTCACATGTTTCTAGAGCCTTCCTTCCTTTTGACCACCTACTTGAAAATATATGTAATGTATCCGTTAGAGACCAAGAGGTGAGAAACTATAGTTGTTTAACACAAATCCATCCATATGACTGGAAAAGCACTTAGTATATATTTTCTAGTGAATTTGGGCTTTTTCCATCTACCACAGACAGCTCTATGTTATTATTGCACAAATGTCTGATGTCCTGCATAAAGTATACTTAAAAAATTTGAGAATATATCCCATCTTGTAAAATTTTTCCATTTACCAGGAAACTTTTAATAATGATAAAGTCATAAATACAGATACATAGAAAGCAAATATTTTCTTTTATTTCCTCAGGTATTTAAGACCTTCTTCTGCATTTAAAAAGTAGTCCCTTTCTCTAACCTAACTTACACTAAACCCACATGCACAAACACATAAACACTGAGCCACAGAAGCATGCTATGGCCTCTGTCCTAATTTTGTTCTCGCTTGACATTTACTTAGAGAGGCATTAGCTGCCTATAATGCAAAGGTTCTTCAACTTTTTCCCACTAGTGTTATATTTCACTCCAACAGATGAATCTTTAGATCACCTATCTCCACTTAGCTCTGATTCTATTCGGAAAAGAAAAAAATCTGAATTAGAAAAAGAATGGAGATTCCTTGGGGCACCTGGGTGGTTCAGTTGGTTAAGCGGCTGACTTTGGCTCAGGTCATGATCTCACAGTTCGTGAGTTCAAGCCCCGTGTCTGGCTCTGCATTGACAGCTCAGAGCCTGAAGTCTGCTTCAGATTCTGTGTCTCCCCCTCTCTCTGCTCCTCCCTCCTTGTGCTCTGTCTCGCTCTCAAAAATAAATAAACACTAAAAAAATAATTAAAAAAGAATGGAGATTCCTTGATAAAGAATAAAATTACCTTTGATGAGATGCAATAAAGGAGTTTGTTTTTTCATAATATCACAAAATAAATATTCACAACAGAAATGTAAGGACAAACCATTATAACATTAATAAAATAAGTAATCACTTCCTAGAAACAAGAAGATTCTCATGGACCCCAAGGAATTCACAGATCATTGCCTTAGGAAAGGTACTGGTAGTGATTTTGGTTCCTATTAATTTCTCATTGTTTATCCCTTTGCCTATCCCTTAGTCTACTCTTCTATCACAACTTTTTCAAAACCTATTTCTAATGAAAATGCACAAAACTAGCAAGCTTTGTATTCCAATTACTTACTCAAATTTTAGATATTGAAAAACTAAGAAATTAAGAAAGACTTAAAAGGAGTTAGAAAATAGTCAAAATATCTTTATTTCTTTAGTAACCAAAAGGCAACAGTACTTCCAATCAGTGTGATAATAGCCATAAAAATAGTTGTTTTTAATTTCTATTCAACAGAACCCCTTAATGCTAATTTTCTAGTATTAATCTCCTCCTTCATATAAATTTACTTTCACTGGAGCTTAGGTCCCTCATGCTTTTCAGATAAATGGTAGCTTTAGTTAAGCTCTCTGATTCCTTCTTTCAGGTAAGATTGTAACATTGCTAAATGAGGAATATGAGAAGGAAGGTCTATATGTAATGAGATAGTGGGAGAAGAAATGGCCAGTGTTGACAAAGAAATATCTAGTATGTGAGAGAAATGTTAAAAAGAGGGCAATTTAAACCTAAAAGTAGATACATGAGATCTAGTTGAAAAAACTGAAATTACACTATCTCGTGAGGAGATGGTTGAACTTGAATAGACAGAGCTATGATTTCAAATTCTGTTTTATTTTAATGTTGGAAAAAAGGAAATAAGAATTCTCTATCAATAAATGTTTCTAGATAGAGAATGACTAGAAGCTGTCATTCTATGAGGGTGTATTATTTAAGAATCTTTTGCATGTAATAATAAATTAAACTCAAATTGTTGGGGTACCTGGGTGGCTCAGTCGGTTAAGTGTCCAACTTCAGCACAGGTCATGATCTCGTGGTTCATGAGTTCAAGCCCCACATCTGGCTCTGGGCTGACAGCTCGGAGCCTGGATCCTGCTTCAGATTCTGTGTCTCCCTCTCTCTCTCTGTCCCCTCCCCAGCTCATGCTCTGTCTCTCAAAAAATAAATAAAACATTGAAAAAAAATTAAAAAAAAACCTCAAATTGTTATTGAGTCGCTGGATCAGAAGGCTTGGTCAAGTGGCACAATGAAATTACCAAAGACAGACTTTTTCCATCTCTCCTCTCTCTCTGTCTTCAGTGGTATTATTTCAATTCAAAACTGGCTCTAGCTTTAATCTAAACCTCTCCTTCTGGTCAAAAGATGGAGAACAGCTGCTAACATGAGAGACATGCTTACTTACTTATACTCAGTAGGAAGAAAGATTGTTTCTTCCCAGTATACTTCTTGGAAAAACAATGCAACTTCTTTCCAAGAAATCTGCAGAAAATGTCACAGTTTGCATTTGCCCAAATTGTGTTCCAATTCCAATGGAGGGAGGCAAGGCAGTCACTTTCCACAAAGTACTCATGCTTCATGGTCAAGGGGATACAAATAATTGGGATAGAGTGAAAAAGACGGCAGGTGAAAGGATCCTGAGCAATCCAATGTGGCAAATACCTGCTAGTGGAGGGTTATTCGCCTTTGCAATAGATGATGAGATTCATCCTGGTTTTTACTACTGTCCTGGGAGCTCACTTGGAACAGGGAAAATTCTGTGAGGTTTTTCAGAGAAAGCTGTCTACCTGAAGTTGAGAGAGAATGGTGAGCTTTATCTAATTATGGTCAAGGAATCTTATATCTTTAAAGCTAAGTTCATGTTCCTTTCCTTCACTGTTCCTTTCTCTCCCCACTCAACCCTCACGCTCAGCACATATACACCTACAAATAAAAGCACAAACCAGAAGTATAGAAATAATTGACAGGGTTCCTCTGAATCCACCAAATAGCTTTGAAATTCTCTTCTTTTCTTCCCTGTCTGCTGTCTCTGGTTTCTGATCGTGTCTTTATTCCTCTGTATCTGCCACTAGTTTGCAGCATTTTGAAAAACAGTATCTTAGGATTCTTTCAAGGCAGCATTTAAACATTTTAGGGTTGAGAAAATTAATGGGTAAGTGTATGCTTTAGTGTGATATATATTTAATGGGAAAAGTGCTTTGAATTAAAATGAGTTCTAGAAAGATTTTGTTCACTTGCTTAATAAGATTATGTGTTCTATGAGGGACATTTTTATTTATAAAACATAAGAAGTCTGCTCTATGTTAAAATACACAGACACATACATGCACACAAATATACACACATACAATTTTTAAAAGGAATATGACAAACATATAAAAGGTAGGTTGGTAGAGTATGGAAAAATGCCTTTGAGCTTTTTTTATTGTATATTTTACTGTGTTCTATACAGTTTTCATTATATTCTTATGGTTAGATCATAACCATGCTAAATAGAAACCTTCATAGGGACCTTCATTGATATTACCTTTCCATAGTTCCATGTTCAATGTACTAGAGGATATTTTTTAATTTTCTGGTACCAAACATCTGAAGCCCTTTCTTTCTCAAGAAATTCCCTGATTATGAGGTTAAAAGAACTAGATACTGTACCTTTTTGGCATCAAAGGAATTGGTAGAGCACATGAAGTAGGTTCTGCCAATTGCATGGTTCTATCTGTTCTAGACTTTTGACTCTTAAGGTAATGATTCAGAAATAATAAGATAGCTAATATTCATATTCTTGTTACGTTTCAGAATGATGTTTTACTCGTTTCACCTTTACAACAGCTTCATGAGGTTGAGACTTATTTTCCCCGTTTTACAGATACAGAAATAGAAGCCCAAAGACGAAGGCCCAGTTGGTTTAGTATTAATGGCAATCAGCTTTGAAAGTCAACTGACAAGATGGTCATTAAGATTTGAGCATTAGCTCATTTCTGCTGCCAACCATGCTAAAGTAACTGTCTCGGTGAACAACTTTAAAAGTGGATAGAGTACACAATAAAATGGTTTCTAGGCATTGCATAATAGGAGCAAAAGAAAGTGATCCCTGAGAGAGAGGGAGGTCCAGGAAGTGAGCCCGTTACCACCCCACCACACATCCTAGTTTTCTACCTGGAACAATTTCCTGACTTAAATAACAAGTAGCTAGAGTCCATGCAGGGAATGAAGGTCTCACTAGGTAAGAAGTGGAGATCAGAGTCTGAGACTGCTGAAGAGACTGGTATCCATAAGTCGAAGTACTAAACAGACTCATTATTTAACAAGATGCTCATTCTTCCCTGTCTAGAAATTCAATGAAATGCCAATCAAAACCCCATCAGACTTTTATTTATTTACTTTTAAATCAGCAAACTGATTCTAAATTTCATATAAAATCAAATGACCTAGGAAACCCAAAATTTCTATTTAAAAAAAAAGGAAGAAGAACAACAACAATAAAATTGAAAGATTGAACCTACCTGATTTTAGGACTTCCTAGACGCTACAGTAAACAAGAGTTCGGTGTTAGCAAAAGGATCACTGAAATATACCACAGAGTCCAAAGCGGGCTCACACATACAAGCAATTGATTCTTTTATAAAGATACCAAAGTAATGTAGTAAGAATGAATAGGCTGTTTTCAACAAATAGTGGAAAAACAAAACATCCAAATGGGAAACAAAAACACAAAATCAAACCCTGACTCTGTCACACCAACACAAATATCATTTCAAAATGGATCATAGACCTAAACGTAAATCCCAAGCAACAAAGTTTTAAAAAGGAAACATAGGGAAAAAAAATGTCATTTACCTTGACATAGTCAACGATTTCCTAGAGAGTACACAGAAAGCACTAAACATTTTTTGAAATGATAAAACGGACTTCACTCTTTAAAAATCACCATAAAGAGAATGAAAATTCTAGCCAGACTGGGAGAGGTATCTGCAGTCATGTATCTGACATAGTGCTAGTGTCCAGAACACAAAGAAAACTCTTAAAATACAATCATCCAACAAAGCAACCCAAATAAAAGAGAATCAAGAGACTCAAACTGACATACCAACAAAAATGGACAAAGGCCAATAAACATGAGGCACATGGAACAAACGTGTGAAAATATTTTCAGTATCATTAGTTATCAGTGAAATACAAACTAAAACCCTAATAGTATGCTACTTAACCCTCGCTGAGATGGATACAATTAAAAAGAGTGATGGTATGAAATACTGGTGAAAACCAGACCTGGAACATTGCCAGCATAACTGACATGATACAATGCCCTCTGAGAACTCTTCATCAGCTTCATGTAAAGCATACACTTACAATATGGTGCTGTAGCTCCACTTTTATACACTTGCCCAAGAGAAATGAAAGCATGTCTATGCAAAGGCCATTACAAGAATGTTGATAGCAGCATCATTCATAATAGTTCAAAGGTAGAACCAACCCAAATGTCCGTCAACGGTAGAATATATAAGCTAATTGTGATATTTATTTATTTTATGTTTTAGATGAGATTAACTAGTAGTAGTATTACTATTACTATAACTATTTATTTATTTATTCTTTTTTCAATATATGAAGTTTATTGTCATATTGGTTTCCATACAACACCCAGTGCTCATCCCAAAAGGTGCCCTCCTCAATACCCACCACCCACCCTCCCCTCCCTCCCACCCCCCATCAACCCTCAGTTTGTTCTCAGTTTTTAAGAGTCTCTTATTCTTTGGCTCTCTCCCACTCTAACCTCTTTTTTTTTTCTTCCCCTCCCGCATGGGTTTCTGTTAAGTTTCTCAGGATCCACATAAGAGTGAAAACATATGGTATCTGTCTTTCTCTGTATGGCTTATTTCACTTAGTGTAACACTCTCCAGTTCTATCCACGTTGCTACAAAGGGCCATATTTCATTCTTTCTCATTGCCACGTAGTACTCCACTGTGTATATAAACCACAATTTCTTTATCCATTCATCAGTTGATGGACATTTAGGCTCTTTCCATAATTTGGCTATTGTTGAGAGTGCTGCTATAAACATTGGGGTACAAGTGTCCCTATGCATCAGTACTCCTGTATCCCTTGGGTAAATTCCTAGCAGTGCTACTGCTGGGTCATAGGGTAGGTCTATTTTTAATTTTTTGAGGAACCTCCACACTGTTTTCCAGAGTGGATGCACCAGTTTGCATTCCCACCAACAGTGCAAGAGGGTTCCCGTTTCTCCACATCCTCTCCAGCATCTATAGTCTCCTGATTTGTTCATTTTGGCCACTACTATTACTATTTATAAAGGAATACTACTTAGCACTAACTGGCAACCACAAACACAACAATATGGACAAGTTCCAAAACATTCTAAGTGAAAACAGCCAGATGCAAGAGATGACATAGTGTATCCTTCCATTTATATGACCTTCTACAAGAGGCAGTAAGTTAATCAAGAGTGAAAAAATAGGTCAGTTTTTGGTTGAGATGTGATAATGGAGATTTGACTATGAAGGGAATGTTCTGGGGCATGCAAATGTTCTGTCTTGATCAAGATGGTAATTACCGAGTTGTTTACAGTTATCAAAACTTAATTAACTATACATGAAAATTGTGTACATTAATCCTATGTAAATTAGATGTTTTTAAAATAAATGGATTTAAAATAAATCCCAGCACTAGCCCTGGAATCTTGAGTCCACTCACAAAAGCATCAAGTGTCCTAGAATCAGCGTTCCCATGGTTTGCCCTTGGCTGAGTGTGCAACTCCTTTGGTTCTTATTTGATTATGGAGCCTGAATTTCCAGACTCTACCTTGATTCTGTAAACTCTCCAATATTCCTCCACTTTCTTATTTTCTGCTTAACTTAATCATAGTCAGCTTCTATTGATGGCCTACTAACAGAGCTACCTATAGATACATAACAACAGTGTGATGCAGAATCTAAATACTTCCCTGGAAATTTAGGGTCTGCTCTTTATTGTCCTAGATCTTATAGAAACATGTTTTTTTGATTTTTAGTTTTTTTCTCCTACCATATGACTCAGTCTCCTAGCTGTGTATTTCTACCTAACTTACTATTCAGGTCTTCATTAGTACTATGTCCTCTGCCGTGTTGGTTGGTTGAGAGTTTTGTTCCTTATAAAAGGCCCAACTACATTTTTAAGTGACTTGTGAAAAAATAAATTGGTTATTTACAACATTTTACATCCTACTTTACCTTGTATAATTCTTTCAGGGTATGAATATATATATCTATATCTATCTATCTATCTATCTATCTATCTATCTGTATACTATATCTATATCTATATCTGTATCTATGTCTATATATATCATATATTTATACATACATATAAATTCCCAAACAGCCTTGTTTTGTTCAACATGAGCATTATAAGAAGTCACAATTTAGACTTTAAAAATGTAATGAAAATACTGATTTAAACAGTAAAATTATGCCAGGAATATTACTGGATATCTCCTTCATTTCTAATTACGATGAAATCTAATTAAATAACAGAGTTCTTTATTAATAGTTTTTCATTTCTTTGGAGACAAGTTTCTGACCTACTAAATGTTATTGTTTTTAAACGCTCATTCAAAAATATAGGCTTTGTGTAAAGTTATACAAGTATAGTGGAATTTTAAGATTATGTAATATCATGAGCTTATTATTTCTATATTTTATTTTATGCATTACAAAATAAAGATAGTCCTTTCATTTAAATGGCATCCATAAATGTGGGAAGTTGTATTGATTTTACTTTTTTATTTTGTTGTCTAGATAAATTTTGTAATAAAACCAAACAAATTACATATTTAAAATAAAAGCATTTCTATAACTCTTGACGGCTATATACTTATAGTCATCATGTGGCTCTTAAAAATTTGACAATCTGTCAAAAAAATAAATAAAACTAGTCATTAGAACAATCCCTTTCCTTTAAAACTTAGATTGCAACAATTTTACTGCCATAAAAGTAAGTCATTCTATCCCAGAAAACAATATACATGTATAATTTCAAATAATAGGCCATAGTGTTGTGGTTGAGTCTAATAAATGTGGTAAGTAGTATACTACAATAACTGGATTCACAAGTATAGTTTTAAGTGATTATAGAGATTGCAAGGCATCATGAAAATGATAAAGTAGAAAATGGACAACAAGCACATAAAAAAAGATGCTCAACATCACTAACCATTAGGGAAATGCAAATCAAAACCACAACAGGATACCTCCTCACACCCATTAGGATGATTATTATAAAAAACAAACAAACAAAAACAGAAAATAACAAGTATTTCTGAAAACGTGGAGAAATTGGGACCCTTGCACACTGTTAGTTGGAATGTAAAATGGTGTAGCTGCTGTGGAAAACAATAAAGCAGTTTCTCAAAAACTTAAAATTAGAAATACCATATGTTCCAGCAATTCCATTTTTGGACACACACCCAAAAGAATTGAAAGCAGGATATTGAAGACATTTTACACTCGTGTTTATAACGGCATTATTCACAACAGCCAAAAGTTATAAGCAACCCACGTGTCCACTAACCTATGAATGGACAAACAAAATGTAGTTTATATCTACAGTGGAGAATTATTCAGTCTTAAGAAGGCACAAAATTCTGACACATACTGCAACACGGATGAAACCTTGAGGACATTATATTAAAACAAATAAACTAGTCACAAAAAGGCAAATACTGCACAATCCCACTTAAATGAGGACCTAGAATAATCAAATTCAGAGACAGAAACTAAAATGGTTGTTGCCAGGGGCTAAGAGGAGGTGAGGAGTAGAGAGTTCTTCCTTTATGGATACAGAGTTTCAGTTTTGCAAGATGAAAAGAGTTCTGGAGATTGTGCTACGTGTGAATGCTTAAGTGTACATTTAAAATGGTTACAAGGACAAGTTTTATGTTATGTATACTTTACCACATTTTAAAAAAATTCTTGAATTCTGAAACACATTTGTTCCCAAGGATTTTGAAAAAGGTACTATAGTTCTATAATGATGAGCCATCAATCCTAAGCCAAGTAAGAAGGAAAGTGAGAATGTGAAAGGAAAAATGAACTATGAAAGGGGCGCATGGATTTAAGGTCCTAATTAGGTGGGCTTGAAGCATTGATGGAGTAACTTGGAAAGACACTAGGTGGTCATCAGAGACTTAGCAGCTGGAAATTTTAATACTGAGAAGTTATAGTCTAGATTATGATAATGGGAGTGGAGAGCACATGAATTATTGGAGCAAAAAGATCTAAATAATGGAACTGAGAAGCTAAGATTCACAGATAACGCAATCTCCAAGAATGATGGCAGGAGTTGGAGAAAAAGACCAGGAGCTGCTTCTCTGTCCTCATTTTCTTAATCTCCTAGGGAGAATATGGCAATAAGAAGGGGAAAAGACAACAACCACCCCAAGAGGGACCAATATAATTGGGTTGCGGGAAAAAACGTTTGAGAGGGCTGCAGGAGAAGGTTCTTAGGAGGCAGACAGATTTCAGTAAAATTAAAGGTAAAGGTTACATTTGGAGAAGTATGTCCCCAAGATAGGTGATTAGAAAGAAAATAAGAGTCCAGAGAAGAGAGAATCTGCCTGTTTTATAACCAAGTCTTGAATAGGTGGTAGTACCACATTTAATATAAATCTATAAACCTTTATTGTATCTACTGCATGCAAAGCATTGCACTAAAAAAGATGAAAGAGATACCTTCTTACTCTTTAAAAATTCACAACTTTAAGCAATATCAAAGAGGGGTTTCACAAAGCTAACCAACCAAACAAATAAAAATTAGAACCTTTTGGAAATTCCAAATTCTTGCATATTTGGTACATGGGAGGCATTATGTTAAATAAATGAGTATATTAAGAATTTATCGGGGCGCCTAGGTGGCGCAGTCAGTTAAGCGTCCGACTTCAGCCAGGTCAGGATCTCGCGGTCCGTGAGTTCGAGCCCCGCGTCAGGCTCTGGGCTGATGGCTCAGAGCCTGGAGCCTGTTTCCGATTCTGTGACTCCCTCTCTCTCTGCCCCTGCCCCGTTCATGCTCTGTCTCTCTCTGTCCCAAAAATAAATAAAAACGTTGAAAAAAAAATAAAAAAAAAGAATTTATCATACAAAGATCTTTTACATTAAAAAAAGAAAACAGAAGGTTTTGAAATTGGGGCAGTTGCTAGAGATGTAGAGGAAAATGGGATCTAGATATCCTAAGTGTATCAGTCTTTACATATGAAGTGAGAAGCATAAAATACATTCTTGTTGAGCTATATATCTGTCTAAGCCTTTTCAAACCAAAGCTCATTTGATTACACATGATGTCTACCAAAGCAAGTATTTAAGATTTCAATAAAATCTTATATTTTTAAATATGAAGAAAAAACAGGGGTAGCTGAAAAACCTGGGTAGTTTGGTCGGTTAATCATCTGACTCTTGATATCAGCTCAGGTTATGATTTTATGGCTTACGAGGTCAAGCCCCATGTCCGGCTCTGGGTTGACAATGCAGAGCCTGTTTGCGATTCTCTCTCCCCCTCTCTCTCTGCTCCTCCCTGTTTGAGCACTCCCTTTCTCTCTCTATCTCAAAATAAATAAATAAGCTTAAAGTAAGTAAGTAAGTAAATAAATAAATAAATAAATAAATAAATAGAAAAAAACAAACACAATAAATAGTCTATTCTGTTCATTCCTTTTAACTTCATTTTAGATGATGTACATATTACTTTAAAGATATTGTTCCTTTTCTTTTTTAATTTTTTTTTTAACATTTATTCATTTTTGAGAGACAAAGAAAGAGCGCAAATGGGGGTGGGGCAGAGAGAGAGGGAGACACAGAATCTGAAGCAGGCTCCAGGCCCTGAGCCATCAGCATGGAACCCAACGTGGCACTTGAACCCACAAACCATGAGATCATGACCCAAGCCGAAGTTGGACGCTTAACCCAGTGAGCCACCCAGGCACCCCGTGTTCCTTTTCTTAAAAAAAAAAATTATTTTTTGAGAGAGACAGAGTGTGAGCATGGAGGGGCAGAAAGAAAGGGAGGCACAGAATCTGAAGCAGGCTCCAGGCTCTGAGCTGTCAGCACAGAGCCCGATATGGGGCTCAAACCCACAAACTGCAAGGCCATGACCTGAGCCAAAGTCAAATGCTTAACCAATGGAGCCACCCCGGTGCCCCTAAAGATATTCTTCCTTTTCAGTGTTGGTTTTAATGCCTTATTAGTATCAAAATCATGACCAATGTCAAAAACTTACATGCTGGACAAAATTGTTAGGTTGATTTCAAAAGATTAAGTATACCCCATAAAGACATATAATCCCTGGAACCATTATTGACCTTTGTCTGTCATTGCCAACATTTCTAAAGTGGCATGGTTTTCTCCTGACCAATGAATGCTTAAATGTACATTGGCTTGAATAAGCAAATGAAATCCTCACCAACCTGAAACTTAGGGAAATGTTTCTAAATATTTCATAAATGGAAGAAATAAAAGGTGGTCCATGGGGTCCTAATGATCTCAGTCCAACCTCCCCTCCAATAAAAATGGCCAGGGCAGTGTGGACAAGGCACCCCACAGGTTTTAGAATGTGCACAGTATATCTGGAGAGGTCAATCTCTTTGTGTTAAGAAGTGGCATTTTGTATTAAGGGTTGAGTTTGCTGAGTCTCTCAGTAGGTTTAGAGCAGCATATCTACAGTAATCAGTATCCTTATTCTGTCATGATGTAAAGTTGATCTGTGGATCCCAACTATTTCATTACATCTGAACATGTTGGTGTGTTCAGAGTAGTAAATCTATCTAGAAGGTTAGTCTGTGTGGATTGTCATTATGTTTCAGGCAATGAGGATGTTCATTCCACTTTTGTATTTCCCCCACATCTTCTCATTCTGGAACGCATCCAAACGGAGACCACCAACTAGGTGAAGTGAGAGTGAGGAATTTCTTTGCTTCCACTGTCTCAGAAATGCCCTCTGACTTGTGAATGCTTTAAAGGAGCCTTCAGTTTGTTACCTCTCCTCGCTCCACAAATCCTACCTATGATGCTCCACTGACCAGGAAGATGGTAGAAGGCACCATAGGAGACATCGCCACATCCAGGCTCTAAGGACAGTAGACATTTGTGATGCAGCAGGATTATGAAAGAGAAATGCCACCATAAACAATGAGGACAACCAATCTTGGGGGAAACAAAAAGGATACTGCCACAAGTAAGGAAAGAAGTCTAAACAATTCTAAGTTCTTAGGGAATTTGAGAAAACATTTAATGATAAAATAAGACGCTATGAGAAAAGAGCATCAGAGAATAAGAAATGGATCTCAGAAATTAAAACTTACATTGTCATTGTATTATCCACTGAGTCATATTGGTCAGATGGGGAGGGGGGGAAGCATGAGAAATTTCCCAAAATATAGACTAAACAGGCAAAGAGAGAGAGAGAGTATGAGAAAAAAAAAAGCACAAGAAATAAAGGCTAAATTCAGATGGTCCCGTAAACACCTAATGGAAGTTTTTGAAGGCAAGTACTGTTGACAATTGAAAAGTGTCTCTTTTCCAATAGTTAAAAACAAAAGTCATGGGACGGAGTCTTATTGACTAACTTGAATTACAAGCCTATTTTTGAAGCAATTACCATATGGGGATATGGAGGAAAAGTAGAAGGCATGTATTTATTTGCAAATGTTAAGACTGGCTTAAAAAAAGATATAATACTTAGAGATATGAAAGTAAATGCTACCAGTTTTGCCTACACAAAGGTAGAGCCAACAGAAGATGAGAGAAAGAAATGGGGAAGAGGCATGTAGCAAAAAATAGAAGCCTTAATAAATTGGGGCGTCAAGAGAGGTTTAAAGTAGCTGGGGAAAGAAATGAAACATTTGTGTACATTATTTAAAAGTCCAATGAAATCAGTGGAAAAACTAAAAGAATAGGTTTCCTTAATTTATGAAAAAGGGAGAAGAGGAAACAGTATTAAGTAAGCTGAATCTTTCCACTTCTATAGAAGGGTATTAAGAGGCAATATCTAAAACTGATAAATTGTAAAAAAAAAAGGCATTATATTTAGAATTATGGTGGTAACTACCAACAGAATTTTTTTAAATTTAAACTTTAGTTTGTTAACATACAGTACAATACTGGTTTCAGGAGTAGAATTGTTAAAAAGGGCACCAGCAGAAGTTTTAAAAAGAAATGGTTCAAAGCTCTCTCCAGAGTTAGTTTGGGTTTGAAAAGAAATCAAAGGGAGTCTTCTGTCTTTCATTTGATACTCTTCTTAATTTTTTTGAAAATATTTTGCATGCATTATTTTATGATACAAATGTGTAATAAAGACATGAAAATAAAATGCCTACTTTAAAAGCTACAAATTTATAAAGCTTAATTTGGACTTATTTACAATTATATCTGTATGTATTTGAATTATACTACTATGTATATATGTAAACTATTTATTGTTTGAGATTGAATGTACATTTTTGCACTCGTTGAGAGTTGAAAAACCTGTCTGGTTGAAAAACCACTGGCTGACACACTTCTTCTTTAAAGGTCTGGACTGTAAATATTTTAGGCTTTGTGGGACAACAAGAAAAAAAACATCAAGGATACCATGTAAGTATATATATAATAAGGGAGAAACAAAATTTCCACAAATTTTTATCATTGAAATTCAGAATATAATACAAATTGGGCACACAAATTTGTAATGTAAATCTACTAAAGATGATGAGGGAGCGTGGGGTGAGCTGAAGGCAAAGTACAGGCTAACAACACACCCCACTCTCCCCCCAGCCAGGTGGAATATGTGTGATGTTCCTCGGACAGTCCTGGCTACCCAAGAACAGAGGAAAGGGGTTTAAGTGCTTGCCATGGTGATGTGGGAAAGTAAGGCAAATAAAAAATTAAATTCCCTTATAGCCTACAGCCCATTGAAAAGTGCTTGAAATAGGCAGAGGGACCTCCCTCTAGGAACTCAGCTGCTTCAATGATGACACTTTGCTAAGGACAAAAGGAAATCTTGGATTAACATTATCCCAACCCCCAGGATCCTGTAAGTCTACTTTAACATATAAAAATTCCTTTGGAAACTTCCTTTATCTCAACTACCCCAATATATATGCTGGCAATCATACTCTTAGTTTACGGCCCCCTGATACACATCTGAAGGGTCTGAAGACTGAGATTTTACTAAATGGTAATAAATGCCATTTTCCTAACGCAGCTAGCCCCTCAAGGTCCTGGAAACTTTGCTTCCAAAATACCTTAGAGTCTTACTCTATCCCTAACACCCTCCCGACCTGAGGGTATGTAATCAGTTACCCATTACAGCCCCCAGTACAGCTCTTCCTGCTCACAGGTCCTGTTTCCTTGCTTTAATAAAATCACCTTTTTGCACCAAAGAAGTCTTCAAGAATTCTTTCTTGGCCATCAGCTCTGGACCACCCCACCATCAGCCCAAAACTTCATCAGTGAGAAGATGGAAATTTTTTTGGAGGAGGTGATAATGTTTTGCTTAGATTAGGTTCACAGTTCATACTCCTTATCATCAAATCAATTGCAAACATTCATATGTGAAGGCAGATTCACTGTGGGCCAATTAAAAAAAAAATTAGAACAGTCTGCAGGTTGTAGTCTGTTAACCCCCGCACCTCCATTTAGCTACAATCCAAACATAGGTTTCTCAACTGCCTACGGTAAAGAATCATATTTTTTTCCCAGTTTGCTGCAGAATCAACACTTTGTCAAATAAAATTAAAAATGAATTACTAGAACATTGGTATTAAAAAACACATACATAATATAACGCCTAATTTCTTTATTATTGGAATTGATAAACAGAAAGCTATCCTGTTAAATTGCTATAAAATGTTCTCAACACTACTTTTAATTTTTAGATTTATCTAGTGGCAACATGTACTAAAGAGTTTTCAGGCTGGTACTAAGTAATTTATGTACTATTCTGGATTTAAAAAAACGTGTTCCAAATGGATTGTAATATAATTACTAACATATACAGCACCAGCAACATTTGGAATGTCCTTTTCTATGCACATTCTATCTGTGCTTCCCTCGTTCCTCCAATTGGACCACACATGTGTTTGTTTCCTTTGCAGGCCTAATTGGCAAGATTTTTACAGATTTTCTAGTGGGACTGAGGAAAAAAGGAGACAAATCAACCAATGGCTCTGTTGAGGCCCCTCTGGTGTTTCCTTTGTGAATTTTTCATGGGGTAAACACCTTCGAATGAGCACTAAGAACCAGATTGAGTCTATCAACTCTTTTCATGGAGACCAACCACCATTTCCTGAATTCATTACTCAGTATTTTATAGTAATTGTCTTATAGTATTTTGTTGCTGTAAATGCATTTATTACTGATGACATATATCTACTGAGTGCCCTCAATTTCATTTTTTATCACAATTCTCCATTTCGTGTTTAACCAACTCAGAGTCCAATAGAATAGAAATATTATGCTCACACTCTATCTAAATGATTCAATTACTGTATTCAGAAATTTCTACAAATGCTGCAGGTACTAACAGAACATTATTTAAGTTCACATTCTCCAGCCACACTCATCTGGCTGTGTGAGTTTAAAATGTGATGGCTAAAATTTTCATTTTGCTGTGATCCTATTCCCAAATGTGTTATGCTCATTTCCTTGAGAAGCATCTATTACATTTTTAAACACACTTTCCATCATTTTCTCTCTTTGTAAGAATAAAACACTTTAAAGATATAGCAGACTCTTAATTACTTTAAGAAAGGAAGAAAAAATGTGCTTCCTTTCTCTTTCTCTGCCAGGCTGTAGGAGGACTACATTCTTGAGAGAGGAATCAAAGATTTACAACTATTTAAGGCTACAATTTTTTAATGAGACGCACATTTTGTTTCTGAGGTAAGCCTCCCCTCAGGGGTTCTGGAAGCAAAGGGAGAAGCATTCTGTCTGCATCTCATGCAAGCCCTCACCTGATAAGTTCTCATGGAGTGTTTCTCATTTTAAGAAATATCTTTATCCTTTTTATTATTTTCATCATTAAGCACATCTCACCTGGCATATGCACTTTGTCCAATACATAGAACATGAAATAAGTAAAGCCTGTTCATGGTAACTGTTTATCTAAATATCTGGAATGTTTTCTCCAAATTACCCTGTACATTTCTATTTTAAAAATAAATTATAACTAAATTATAAAATTAGTTATTAGATCCTAATTTCTCTCATACCTATTGGTAATAATGACCTGACACAAAATGAAACACTTTCTATGCTACGCATCCCAGGGGTATTAGATCTAGCCTGTGCAAAATCATCTTTGAATACAGAGTTTGAACCCAACTGTTTTTAGATGTTTTCATATCATTGTTGGAAAAACGTAAAGATTTTCTTAAGATCAAAGAAAAGTGCAACCCCAGGGTAAACAGTTATAGTTTGAAAACATGGTTGTAGAAATGTGAACTCTGATCTTAAGAGACCAGTGAAGGAAAGGGTTTGCATACTGGATTGTGCCACAAACAAGTTATATATTTTTATGTGTATGAATGAGTACATTTTTTTATGTGAGATGCTGAATAAAATCGTATCGGCCCAATGAATGAGTATCAGGTTATGTCAAAAATACAGCATCTCCGCTCTGGTTAACTGTCTCATAAAGCTGTTTTCCATCTTCCTTTCAGGGAGAAATGTATCTGATGTCAGCAAAGTTGATGTTTCCACAACTAATGTAATTTCAAACTATGTAATCTAACATAGAGCAACCTTGCTGTTTTAAGATATTTTTCTTATAGAATATCAGGACTTAAAAATACATTTCTAAACCTACTTTATAATACCTTGAGTTCTTATCAACACTGACGCTAAGGTATCCCAGGTACCAAATTATAAATAAAGAGGTAAGAATAATCTCATATTCTCTACAATAAAATGATGCTATGGGATTTATGATTCATAGGATTTTCAAAAATAGAAAATTTTGGCTTCACACCCTTCATTTTAAGCATCTTCCAAATATGTGCCATATCTACAATCAGGGAGATGGTGGCTGGCCAGCAACCTGAGGCTGAGAGAGATGTTCAAAGTTGAATCCAACAGACCAGTTTAGGTCAGGGACCTCGTTGGTTCCAGTGTGTTCCATAGTGAATGGAGAAGATTGAATAATCAGTTTCAAGGAGTGTTTGTTGGCAATGAAAACCTGTATGTACACATTCTACAACAGTAATGTTGTGGTAATATCATCTAAAATGTTTAATGTTTTTAAATCTTTAATAGTAATAGTAACTAATATAGAATGATTGCTTACTATGTATGAGTCGCTGTTCTAAACATATTTACATATATTGATTCATTGATTTTCATGGCAACTTTATAAGTGTATTGCTATTCCATAGTAAGATGGGTAATGCAAGCATGGAGAAATTAGTAGCTTGGTTATGATCACATAACATGTAACCAGGATTCCAATCCTGGCAGTTTAGTCTAGAGCCAAGGCTCTTAACTGCTAGGTGTTATAACAAAGAAATGTGTGAAAAGATCAGTCCTTGTCTAAAACTATAGCAATGAGTCTTCACATCATTATTACTACTATCATTTATTTTTTTATTTTTTTAATATATTTATTTTTTAAGTATTTATTTTGAGAGAGACAGAGCGAGTGAGTGGGGGAGGGGCAGAGAGAGAGAGAGAGAGAGAGAGGAACAGAGGATCTGAAGCAGGCTCCGTGCCACCAGTAGAGAGCCCGATGTGGGGCTCGAACTCACAAACTACGAGATCATGACCTGAGCCAAAGTTGGACGCTCAACTGACTGAGTCACTCAGGCTCCCCTATATTGTTTTTTTCTTTAAAGTTTTTTTATCTATTTTGAGAGAAACAGAGACAGCACAAGTGGGGGAGGGGCAGAGAGAAAGGGAGACAGAGAATCCTAAACAGGCTCTGTGCTGCCAGTGCAGAGACTGACGACGACGTGGGTTCAAACTCCCTTAGAGTCTGAGGCTTAACTGACTGAGCCACCCAGATGCCCCTACTACTATCATTTAAATATTGGCTAGGTTTGGGTTCCAAATCATAGTGCTGCTACTTATGAGCTCGGTCACCATTATCAAATGTCTTTACATCGTTGGGCCTTACAGTATTTTGATTTGTAAAATGGTAACAACACCTATTGTGCATAGTTGCCAGGCACATAGCAGGTACTCTACAAAGGGTATCTATATTAAAAGTATGATAATGAGAACAATAAATGCACACTAATGTACGTTGAATTAAGTGGTTACCAACTGATGAAGCAGGTACACTCTCACCACAAATAAACAACATAAATACCAAAGTAGCAAATATCTCAACAAAATATTCCAAACAACCTGTTAGGTCATTTTTTTTACAAAGCCCTTCAGATGAAGAGTTTTGCTGTCACAGAATACACGGGACTAAGTGAGCAGTGACTGAGGTCCCGAGAGAGGCCTGGCTTCAAACTTCTTATCCTCAGTATGAAAACAGAGAGTCCATGAAAGATGTTCTATATGTGCTTGGTGCTGATGCTTATGCAGAGTTTCTGTGATCATTCTTCTACATTGAAGAGCCTGACTGAAATACCGTTACGCACGTAGCATATGCGTGCAGAAACTCAAGATGATGGTTCTATGATGCAAGTAACCGGTGTAAGAAGGAGACTTTGATGTTAGAACTCAAAAGCTCCAAATCAGGCCATTTTACATAAGGCAATCGTTCCTAATCTGCCACTCCCCAACACCCCCCAAGAGGTCCCTTATTCTACAACTACACCAGGTACTATTTTCAAAGGAATCACAAGCTGCTATTCTGAATAACAGACTGCAAAGTAACTTAAAGAGATTGCTAAGGTCATAATAGCTTGTGTGTGTGTGCATGTATTGTGTATATAAGTTTTTATTTCCCTGGGGATAAATACCCAAGAATGTGATTACTGGATCAAAGGGTAAGTGTATTTTGTAATGATTTAATTTTTAATACTTTTTTTTTTTGGAGCCATTTTAGGTTCACAAGTACAGAGAGTTCCCATATCCCCTCTGCCTCCACAATGTAGAGATTCTCAAACTGTCAGCACCCTGCAATGGAGTTACGACTGATGAACATAACCCTGCTATATCATTATCACCCGAAGTCTATAATTTACATGAGGGTGCACTCTTGGTTTTGGACATTCTATGAGTTTTTATTAATGATTAATGGCATGTATCCACCATTTGTAGTATCATACAGCATGGTTCCACCGCCCTAAAAATCCTCTGGTCTCTGTCTATTCATCCGTCCCTCTGTATGAACACCTGACAACCACTTATCTTTTCACTGGTTCCCTAGTTTTGCCTTTTCTAGAATGTCATATAGCTGGAATCACACAGTATGTAGCCTTTTCAGATTGCCTTCTTTCACTTGGTAATAGGCATTTAAGTTTCATGGCTTGATAGTTCATTTCTTTTTATTGCTGATTAATATTCCATTGTCTGGATATACCACAGTTTATTTATCCATTCAACTAATGAAGGGCATCTTGATTGCTCTGAAGTTTTGGCAATTATGAATAAAGCTACTATAAAGTTAATGTGCAGGGTTTTGTGTGGATATATTTTCAATTTATTTGGAGAAGTATCAAGGAGTGTAATAACTGGGTCATATGGTAAAAGTCTGCTTAATTTTGTAAAAAACTTTAATTTTGTAAGTACTCCCAAAGCGGCTATACCATTTTGCATTCCCACCAGCAATGAGAGAGTTCCTGTGGCTCCATATCCCCATCAGCATTTGGTACTACCCGCTTTCTGGATTTTAACTATTGTTACAGGTGTGTATTTGTTTCTTGTTATCATAGTAGCTTTTATTATTATATATTTTCTCAATACATAGAAAAAAAGTATGATGACTTAATCATGTGGGAAAACATAAAATTTGGATGTGAAAGAGAGGTCCTGATATTCACAAAGGTTGGGAACCAGTTAATAAGAGGATCCTGATGAGAAGATTGTACATTTCAAAGTATGCGTGTAAAAATGTCCCACTTTGCCTTCTGGCTATACCCTGTTCCTCTGCCTAAAATTCAAGTGCAGCCCACCAGGCCAGGTTGTGCCTTCTATTTCCTTCCTCGTTCACATTCTCTGTCAGCACATAATGGAAAATCAGCATCATCTTTCTTGAGAGTAAATTTCTAAAACTGTACCAGAGGACTTAATGTACTACAAAGATGTCATTAAGGGTTCTAAGGGGGAAAAACAAAAAAGATTTTGTATGTTTGGCCAAAGTAGATTATTATAGTTCTCACTCTCCCCTCCATGGAAATTCACACAATTCAATAGCCCATTAAGGGATTTGAAAAGTTACAGAATAAAACAAATAATAAAGTGGCATTCTAAACTTTTTATATGAAATATCTGCTAACATGGGAGGGGTCCCATAGGTGACCAGGTGGGGAAGGGGAAATATTCATCCAACAAATTTTTCTAGAAAATATTTAATGATGAAAAGAAACTGCATATCAGGGATGCTGTCCTTGCTGAGGCAAAAAAGGGCGATTTCTACATTAAAGATTTAAAAAGGTGAGGGAGAACAGTGGAGAGATGGGTAAAGAGGTGAAAGAATGCATGACACATGCCTTTCCCTGACCTCTTCAAAACTTCAGTGAAAGTCTTTAAAATCAAGAAAGTGTCGATGGCAGCGGGTGAAGGACAGTGAAGAAAACAGTGAAGGACAGACCAACACACACAAGATGACCACGGAGACGACCTGTATGCACCGTGCTCTGAAGGATCTGTGCTGCTAACCTCAGATCCGTAGGCTGCCAGGTTCATTCAGTTCTCTGAGGGGCAGCAAGAAGTAAGAGTTGTGCTGACGTGCAGTAAACCCAGGGAGCTCCACTCCAGTATTTTAAAGTGCTTTAGAATGTCATGTGGTAAGATGTAAACAAAATGACCCAGCTCTTTTTTTTCCCCCGATGGCTTAAAATAACCATGCATTCATCAACCATCTTAATTTATACATGGCTAAGGCACGTGGGATCCTACATCTTGACCTATACTTTTCTACAGACACAGACTAAGAAATGATTTTCTGATCATTAGAACTGAAGTTTTTATCTTTGTCTCAATATCCTCTCCCTTTTAGATCTCCTTATAAAAAGCTATTTCAAGAATAAGAGACATCTTAATAAAGCAGACTTCTGTAAAAATTCACTTTCTTGATATTAAGTAAGCTTTGTGTGCTTATAATAGATGATGATGCGCATGAAGCCAGCTGGTGTTCGCACACTCTGCAATTGAATGATGTGTTATTAAATAAAACTAATAAATAAGCAACCAAGCCATTTTTCCCCATAAGTATGGGTCCACAGGATATCTGCTGCAAAATAGACAACAGGTGGTCTCTTAATAAACCTAGGGATGGAAGTTACTACAAATGCAATGAGAATATGTAGGAATGTAGAAAAACTCGGAATTATTGAATTTCAGGGCTGAAAGGTTCTTACAAGATCATGTTGTTTTACCCTATGCCTTTATAGAAGAGAAAAATATGTCATTTCACCAGGGTCCCTGAGTTCAGTCTATTGAGCATCCTTTTCGTTCTAAAATGACATTTAGACTAGGAATTGAAGAAATGTGGAAAATCTGAAAGTAGAAAGTGAAAGGAAAGAAACAGATCTCTGAAAAAATTCAACAGGCCCATTTCAGAGATAAGTGCTAATCTTCCAAGATGTGCTCAAATTGGACTTCCGATCCTTCAAAAAGATTTTTAATCCATAAATTAGCAAGCAAGCTTTGTTTTAAATATTGGCACTGCTTTAGAAAACACAACCTACATATGGAGGGTAATCTGAATCAAGAATATGTACTTTCTTTGACCAGCAAATTACAGAATAAGTAATTACTTTCTAATTTAAAGATTCCTCCTCTTTCAGCCATTCAGAATTCAGACTTCAAGCCAGTCTGTGAATGCCAGGTTTCTGTTCATTACAAACAATTTATCTTAATTAGCCTGAAAAACTGTTCTAACAAGAAATAAATTATTGAGTATAAAAAGCAAGTTTGTGAAATGTTTAATGTTCATTTAAAACCCCTTTAAAAACAAATGGCAGTTGAGAATGAGGAAGGTTAGAAAGAGAACTTTTGTTGCTGGATTGATATCAAATCTTCCTCTGGTTGCATGCAGGTGTAGTACTGTTTACTTAAAAATTTATTGTAACCGATCACGTCATTATAATCATGATGGTAATCAATATTTATTAAGGATTCAACGAAAATTCGTGATTAAAGGCCATTTGTTTCATCACAACAGGATAATTTATTTATTACTGTGTAAATTGTTACAAATGGCTCAGTTTGGGGCACGAGGAACATGGATATATGAATTTGGAGATTAAGGCCAAATCTCCTTTCCTGGGTCAAATTCTCACAATTTAAGGAGGGGGCTGAGTAAGGCACATGGCTAAAAGGAAGCCAGTGGTTTTATTCACCACACAGTCTGTGATCTGATGGTATCAGTTCTGGACATTATTCCACCCAAAGCTACTCAGTTCTTCATTTTTCTAAATTATGTGCCTTTGGGCTCTATTATAAACTGTTCCAAACAGCACGGAAACTGCACTGTTCCCTTTCTGTAATTCCATAAGGCACTCCTGGCTACTGTGCTGTGTGATAGGAAGAGAGTGGGAGATGTTATAGTGGCTTTCTCTTTTCATTTGTTTTTGTTTTTGTTTCAGCCAAAACAAGAGTGTCAAATTCATTCTAAAGGCGGTGGGGTGGCGGAGAGAGTGGAAGAGTCATACAGAGATTGGATGCATGGACATTTCACATGGAAAGGAGGTTCTTCCCTTGAATAGATACTCCCTCTTTAGCCATCTCATTGGAATAAACACTGTCACACTTCACAGCCACCAGCTGGATCTTCCCACTCCCCATTCAAATTCCAAACAGTCAGGGCAAACAAATATTTTTTCGAGACAAATTCAACTGGTCTAGTGTAAAATTGCTTTGGGCTCATCTCCAGGCCAAAAATATTGGCTCAGGAAAATCTCTTTGCTGTCAGACAAAGACTATTACTGTAATTCTCATTCAGAGTTGTTCTCAGAGGATTGTCTCAGTTGATCAGACAGGGTGAGTCAGATAATCTCAAGGAAAGAGAAAGGAAATACCACCCAACCACTTTGAAAATCTCATATAAAGATTGATCTCCCTGGCTCTCGAATCAGGGAGGGAGCCACAGAAACACTGCTGTTTCTTTCTGTCCAGACTGCACGTTCCCCAAAACTCTCCTTTTTAGAAGACAAAGGTGTCCAGGAATCCCAAATATGGCCAGCAGTTGTTCCTGTCCCCAAGAGACTAAACTGAGTGATCCCTGATATCAAGTAGGAGTCTGATGATGGTTTAGAGTTGAGTCAGGAGGAAAAGTAAAACCTATCATGAAGAAACATGCCAAAGCCTTTTTTGCTAGTTCCGACTCTCAGTCCCATGCATCTGAGTTCATGCTACCAAACTCCCGACTACGAGTGAAAAATTCAGACATGAAAATTCTGTCCATGCCAAACCAAAATCTAGAAGGACCGTTCCTCCTTCCCTTTCTTTTCAGACACTTAATCTGTAAGGTCTCAAGATTATCACCCAATCCCCAGTTCCAGTTTTTAAGTACACAATGTATTGGTTAAGAGGTTATGCTCTGGAGGGAACTGGCCAGGATTAGGATTTCATTCAATGCTGCACTCCCCCCACCCCTTGCTATACCTCACTTAACAAGATTAATTCTATAAGCTATGATTTCCCACTCAACAAAAGGAAGCTAAGAATAATATCTGTACTATGAAATAGTAATAGAATTAAAAAATATGGTTTATAGAAACCTCCTATACAGCCCATGATTAACAGTCAATAGATGTTACCTCACAAAAAAAGAAAATCAAAAATCTATTTTTAACTAAAAGTGTAATGAGTAATTTCATTGTTATTTTTTGTTGTCCTGGATATCCTGAATAAACACATACAAAAACAAAAACAAAAAAGAGAGAGTGTGCTTAACATAGGAGCCTGATTCTATTAGTATTTTGGTATTATTTTTTCCAAAATATCTTCCTTTATTAAAAAATAGATAAATATTTATCAAAAATGCATGTAACACTTTATATCAATTTCATGTAAAACTTTATCATGAGCATCTTCTTGTGTACCACAAAGTTGTAATCACCAGCACTATTAATGGCTATCTTATATGCCACTACATGGGTCATTTGATAGATACCTAATCATTCCCTATTTATTGTCCAAATAAGTTATTTCCAGGACCTAAAAATAGAAAGCAGAGCCTGTGACTGATATTTTTCTGCAGATAGCTTTTCCCATGTATTTCCATGTTTCCCACATTCATCTTTACATTCATAGGGCAAATTTCAAGAAGAGGAATTACCTAGTCACAGGCACAACGTTTTTAAGGCTTTTGATGGTCGTTGCCAAGTTGTTTCCCAAGTAAGTGCTGAGGCAGTGTATAAAAATATCAGACACACACTGTCTTACCACCATTGGATTCATGTTAGCTTTAATCAAAAAGTATGTTAATGGCATTAATCAATCAGCATCTTCGTCTTAATTATTTATCTGCCTTTGTCTGTCTTCATTCAAAGTCAATTAGAGAAAGAAATAGAGAAAATTATTAAGTTAAAGTTCCTTAATATTAAAAATAAATATTGGAGGAGCTATTAGGAGCTAAGCCTAAATCTTAACTGGTATGAGAATTGATGTTTTTATCTAGATACCATTTTGTTTCAGTTAATACAGTACATATAAAGTGGGGGAGACACCTTTTTTCCTTCCTCTCAGTAAAAGTTTGGCATACCCTAAGTTCCACATCACTGAGCCATCTTTAAGATAGCTTTTTTTTTTCTATGAGACCAAATAAATGTAACTATACACAATTAAAGTACCCTCAAAGACTTAGTGTGGCCTTGGGAGGAAATTCAAATTGGGAAAGTTAGAGCACAGAGGTGAGGCCACCTTGCTGAAATGGTTTTAGTTTCAGGACTGAAAACCTATCAATCCTGTCATCTGGATACCCTCATGGTTGCTTCTATTTGGCATGTACTCACCGTGATATAACTCTAATATCTCTGAGAATATTTCTGGAAATTGTGTATTTCTTGCCATATTTGATCAATGAAGTATGCACTGTGTTTCTATTATGATGTAGTCAACAGAGACAAACAATCAACAGAGCTAGTATCTGCCCTGGAAGAATTCGTCCACTTATCTATGAGCTGGCATGGGCTAAGTTTGGGAAAGTCCCAGACATGGAATATTTCTTGGGTACCAGTCTGATTCTTCATCTTTTTTTAAAAATATAGATCCAAATTAGTTAGCATATAGTACAACAATGATTTCAGGAATAGATTCCTTAATGCCCCTTACCCATTTAGCCTATCCCTCCTCCCACACTCCCTCTAGTAACCCTCTATTTTTTCTCCATATTTAAGAGTTTCTTATGTTTTGCCCCCCCCCCATTTTTATATTATTTTTGGTTCCCTTCCCTTATGTGCATCTGTTTTGTCTCTTAAAGTCCTCATATGAGTTAAGTCATAGGATACTTGTCTTTCTCTGACTGACTAATTTCACTTAGCGTAATACCTTCTAGTTCCATCCACGTAGTTGCAAATGACAAGATTTCATTCTTTTTGATTGCCGAGTAATACTCCATTGTGTATATATACCATATTTTCTTTATCCATTCATCCATTGATGGAACATTTGGGCTCTTTCCATACTTTGGCTATTGTTGATTGTGCTGTTATAAACATTGGGGTGCATGTGCCCCTTAGAAATAGCATACCTGTATCCCTTGGATAAATACCTAGTAGTGCAATTGCTGGGTCGTAGGGTAGTTGTATTTTAATTTTTTGAGGAACCTCTGTACTTTTTCCAGAATGGCTGCACCAGCTTGCATTCCCACCAGCAAAACAAAAGAGATCCTCTTTCTCCGCATCCTTGCCAACATCTGTTGTTGCCTGAGTTGATCATGTTAGCCATTCTGACAGGTGTGAGGTGGTATCTCATTGTGGTTTTGATTTGTATTTCCCTGATGATGAGTGATGTGGAGCATTTTTTCATGTGTCGGTTGGCCATCTGGATGTCTTCTTTGGAGAAGTGTCTATTCATGTCTTTTGCCCATTTCTTCACTGGATGATTTGTTTTTTTGGATGTTGAGTTTGATAAGTTCTTTATAGATTTTGGATACTAACCCTTTATCTGATATGTCATTTGCAAATATCTTCTCCCATTCTGTCAGTTGCCTTTTAGTTTTGCTGATTGTTTCCTTCTCTGTGCAGAAGGTTTTTATTTTGATGAGGTCCCAGTAGTTCATTTTTGCTTTTGTTTCTCTTGCCTCTGGAGACACATTGAATAAGAAGTTGCTGCGGCCAAGATCAAAGAGGTTTTTGCCTGCTTTCTCCTCAAGGATTTTGATCGTCTTCCTGTCTTACATTTAGGTCTTTCCTCCACTTTGAGTTTATTTTTGTGTATGGTGTAAGAAAGTGGTCCAGGTTCATTTTTCTGCATGTCGCTGTCCAGTTTTCCCAGCATCACTTGCTGAAGAGACATACTTTATAACATTGGATATTCTTTCCTGCTTTGTCAAAGATTAGTTGGCCATATGTTTGTGGGTCCATTTCTGGGTTCTCTATTCTGTTCCATTGATCCGAGTGTCTGTTTTTGTGTCATGATTCTTCATCTTCTAAAACAGACTACATTTCTTGCTTAAATGGGTCACCCAATAGGTAAATGCATCTCATTCAATTCATCCATACGTGATGTTAAACTTCACAAATTTTCCAGCCTCTTAATATCAACAAATATTGATACTTCCCTGTTTTCTCTTAGACCACATGAGCTTCCTTCCTTTGACATATTAGGTCTGTTTTTTAAACTCTGGGCTACTAATATTGAAGCAATTGAAAACACGAACACAGTTAAAGTACCCAAGATACATATGAAAATATAATATTGGTGCCTACCACTTGGAATTTTTGTGAGAACTGAAAGCAAAGAATGAATATATATCTATAAATAATCTGTGAATCTAAATCTATGTAATTTGACACAATCCTGGCTCATGATAAAACAAATACCACATAAGAAGCAGTAATAGCAGATATAGTCTTCATCATCAACATCAAGATAACAGGACCATGGCAGCCACTTCAAAAAACAATTTGGAGGAACCTGGGTGGCTCAGTCATTTGAGCATTTGACTTTGGCTCAGGTCATGATCTCACAGCTTGTGAGTTTGAGCCCCACATTGGGCTCTGTGCTGACAACTCAGAGCCTGGAGCCTGCTTCAGATTCTGTGTCTTCCACTCTCTGTCTCTGCCCCTCTCCCGCTCACACACTCTCTCTCTCTCTCAAAAATAAACAAAAATTTAAAAAATTGGGCATTTTTTTCAGAATGTTAAACATAAAACTATCATATCACATGGCAACTCCAGTCCTAGGAATCTATCCAAGAGAAATGAAACATATATTCACACAAAGACTTGCACATAAATGTTCATAGCAGCATTATTCATAATTTCTAAAACTGAAAACAACTAAACACTCTGTCAGTTGGTGAATGGATAAGCAAACTGTGGTATGCTATCCCCTATAGCATATGATGGGATATTTCTGGGCATTAAAAAAGAATGAGCCATGGACACGTATATCACGCTATGTGAAAGAAGCCAAACACAAGAGATGACAGACTTAAGATTCCATTTATATGAAATGTCCAGAAAGGGCAAATTTGTAAAGATAGACAGTGAATTAGCTATTGCCTGGGTCCTGAGGCTGGGAAGAAGGTTCAACTGTAAATAGACAGGCAGGATCTTAGGTATTATAAGGAAATGTCCTAAAACTGAATTGGGTGATGTTAATGCCACTTGTCAAAGTGACCAAAAATCATCAAATTGTATACCTGAAATGGGTGAAGTGTATGATATACAAAATATACCACAATAAAGCTCTTTAATAAAAAGATAAAAGAACTGGGAACAACATATGCCAATTTCCTCATTGCCTCTTTTATATATTTAGAGGAGCTATGTCCACTATAATTGCATTTACACAGTTAAAGTTAGGACTAAAAATAGTATAATCCAGTTGATTACCTCAACCTAACCAATCTGGGTAATTTAGGCTTAAAGTGATTTTTAGATTCTGAATGATATATTCATTTGTCAACTATTTTCTAGACCAAAGAAAGCTGTATTCCATGCACAAATATGGTGGCAATCACATAACCTATAGCACAAACAATCCAGTCCTTCTTCAAACACACATACATGCACCCACATAAGACAGCCATCAGTGCCAGAAAAAACTGGGCATAACCTTCCCCTACTCACACAGCATCCCCTCCTTGGGATTCTCCTGCCCCGTAAAGGAACCAGCCCAAGCCAAGCTCCTCAAGTCTGGTGTCCCAGAAAACTCACTCAGTGTGGGTGGGTTTTTTCTCTGGCATCCACCCTTACTTGTTGCAAAACTGTTCTCATTCTAATCTCAGTCTGACATGCCAGGTTCTGAACTCCCACCTCTGGGACCCCCATCTTGATTCCTGACCTTGCACTTATGGCTTAGAATTAATCTCTCTCACTTTGAATTGCTTGCTTCCTGTATACCTGTCTCGTAGAAATCCACAGCCTGGGTCACTTCACATGCAATCCCAACCCAGAACTTTTGGCTCTGCTGCCTCTCTCACTACTTCTTAGCCCCTTCAAAGAGGAGATCACCTCTTCTTCTCTTCCCAATACAAAGAATTTTATCTGTACATCTATTATTAAATTTAATGCTTTCTACAATGTGTTAAATGTATTTATTTATGTAGTGTCATATTTCAAACTGTTTCATCCTTACTAGATGTCCCTCACAGTATTCAACACAGAGTTCTGCTCATAAAAAAACAAAGTATATTTTTGGATGCACACTGTTTGATCGAAATATCTGTTAAGAATGGGCTGGCTCTGCAGTAGTTCATTCCAGGTACCAGTGCAGTATGCACTGTACTTGGTTTACTCCTTGGAAAATATTTCTTTCTTGTGTCCTTAAGGCATTTCAAAAGGTGTGACAAAAAGGCATTTGAAAAGGTGTGAATTTGTCCCAGGTTTTGAACAAACTGGAGAAGAGTTAAAGCATTCTAGTGGCTTATTAATGTTAACTTTTTTTATACCTACTTATTTGTTAGATTGTGAGAAAATGGATCTTCAGGGGTCTTTGCAAAAGGACTGTCTGGTTATAAACGGATTGGAAAGTCGGTCTCACACAGCAGAGTGTGGAGATACACAACTCTACACCTAGAGCAAAATAATGCCAGCACCCCCTTCATCTCACTGTGTTATTCCTATTCTTAATGTTGCACTTGGCACCACAAAGGAAGTCTGATGTCTCCGAGGTGAGTTGCAAAGTGGCCAAACCACTCTTCAGTACACTACAGCTCGACATAATATTTGCTGCCAGCTTTTTGTTTAAAAATGCCATCAATTTAACATTAACTGAAAAAGTAATTATTCTCCAGTTTCACCGAGCTATTAAGAAAAAAAAAAGTTCATTGAAACTCTAGGAGATGAAACACTGTGCTTTCAGGACCTGTTGGAAGTCTTTCAACAATTCAGAGCAGAAAAACATAAATTTATTTTTTAAGAAAAAAGATTTAGGAACTTTACCGAATGGAAAGTGAGAAAATTAATCTAAGTCTCAGAAAAGACAGTTTGGATCAACAAAATTCTGCAAACCCTACTTAAATCAGAGTCTTTCCATATATTCCAGAAATTCAATGCCATTTACTGCTACAGAATCCTTGGTTTAGAGACAGGCACACATGTACTTCAATCAAAGAAACTTCACATTAGTCTGAACTAGGAAATGCTATAAATTACTCTAATGACTAAACATTTCTTTATATCCAGTCACCAAGCGTTACTAAGCATCTAATAAACCAGGAGAGGTTAAGGGCTTGTGGGCACAGGAGAGAGAGAGAGATGAAAGAATCCGCACCAGAGATCTCTACTTGTAATAACATTTCCAATTTAGTTACGAAGACTGAATGTTATCATCCAAATAACAATTGAGGAACGTCCTGCCAATGTATGTGGCATAAAGTGAGTTTATAAAAATTTGAGAAGAAAGGGATGAGGAGTAGAGAGATTTGCAAGCTTATGGAGACTGCAGACTGCTTTCAGAGATAAGAATTTTAAAAATCAGAAAATATGGTTGTGGGCCCTGCATCTTATTTGTTAGGTGACTTTAAAACAATTCCTTTCTCTGAATTGCAGCTAAATGGAGCTAAAGGCGCCTTGCAAACTGTAAAAGATTGCTCAAATGTTAGTTATTATTTAGAGATTACCCCCTGCAGCTTAAGTAGAAAAGAATGCTTTTTGAGTGAGTTGTAAATATGTAACTATACCTTTAATGCTAACATCTTCTTGACATTTTTATGAGACATTTTAATTCGTGTTTCACTACTGTGTGTTACTCAGTAATTTTAAAATGTATGATGAAAAAGAAAAGAAAAATCTAACTGAAAGAACATTGCTAAATGGATTGATCCTGTCACTGCCTCATTTTTATAATTGAAAAAAGAAAAAAAAGATAAACACCCTTAACACTCATCCATGGGGCTTGAAAGCTAATTAAATATAAAACTGTTTAGCTATCATAGAAGATAATATTTTAATCTACTGAAAACTATTATAGTAGAGAAGTTTTAATTTCAAAGTATAGAAAGCAGTAGTCAGCATCAAAACAGTTATTTTATTTGTTGATATTTGCAGTTTTAGATTGCGTTTGCTGAAAAAAATGAAGAAAATTATACAGTAAAAAAAGAGAATATATTTCATAAGATGCTTTATCTTGAAATATTTTATTGGCACAGTTAGAGCACAGAGTTTGTGAATAAGAGAACAATATATACTGATGGTTTTGCAGTTAGACTATTTTTAACAACTGTTATTTATTCTGGAAACATATAAAGTAACCTATCTGCACATCAAATAGGCAGACAGAACTTTTTTTAAGTTTATTTATTTATTTTAAGAGAGAGAGAGAGAGTGTGTGTGTGTGTGCTCGCACACACATGGACGAGGGGCAGAGAGACGGAGAGAGAATCTCAAGTAGGTTCCACACAGTCAGCAGAGAGCACAATGTGGGTCTCGAACCCAGAACTGTGAGATCACGACCTGAGCTGAAATCAAGAGTCAGATGCTTACCCAATGGAGCCATCCAGGTGCCCCAGGCAAACAAAAACTTATAAACCTTATGTATTACAAGATAAATATGGGAAGGGAAATAAAATATAAATGAAGATGTAATTCTTTTGGGAACTTCCCTTCCTTTGCAAATCTTTGTTCTTACAATTACACCAGCTTATAAAAGAAAAAAACATTTCTTTGTTGCCTTGTAATCCCAAAATCTTGATTTCTTTTCTTGATATTGTTTCCTAGAAGGCTTAGAGCGATAGGTAAGGATAAGCATAAAAATAAGCTTTTCTTTAGATGGAAGTATTTTCATTCTTCCTATTTACAACAGAACTGGTAGAAAGAAAGACTTAATAAAATATGATAGTAATGAGACTAGTACAACCACTGGATCAGTGGTTTGATGCATGGATTTGTATACGGTGGCAAATGCATTGTACAAACAGCATCCTCAGTACCATATATACTACAATCCCATACAATGATGTGATCATTCCACTTACAGGGCACAGCACTATTTCCAAAGGCAGTGTGAAAGTGATAGACAAAAAGCAAAGATATGCCCGGGGAAGGCCTTGAATGTTGGGATCTAGTTACAGAAGCTTCAGAAGTAGATCCTCTTCATATCAATGGACTATTCATGGTTGACGCACTCTCAAATGTGTCTTACAGGTCTTTCCAATTGTAGCATAGACAAGACAGATTTCACTAATGACTTCAATTATTCACTCTTCTCTACCCACATTCCTTACCCTGTGACTTTGCAATTTCTTACACAATAGACGACTCAGTTCAGCAACGTGACCAGCTCTAGCCACTAGAATGAAATGGAACTCACGTTGTGCCTGAGCTTCAAGAGGCCTTGCATAGTTCTGCTTGCTCTTTTGTGCTTCTGCCAGCCAGCCCATGGGTCCCAGGAAGAGGATAAAAGACTCATAGAACAGATCCCTACTCAGGTACTCCAACCCAAACAAGCTAGCCAACCTTGGGCCTGCTGCATATATGTGAGCTGAAGTAGAACTTCCCTTTCTTGTCTTATCTGGATCCATTATTCCTGCAAACTGGTAAGGGGGAAAAAATCATTGCTGTTTGAAACCATTGAGTTTGAGTGCTTATTGCACAGCATTTTGTGTATGTGTGTGTGACAACATGCAACCAATATGAAGCAGCTAATCTCAAAATCATGGTCTTTCCTATCTCTAGGGCCTCTTAGAAAAATTCATGCTTTTAGCATATATGCATGAGTCATGCTCAATCTTAAGATACAGTACAAATGTAACAGAATGAAGTGATCAATCAAATGCAGAATAGAAAAAAAATGTTTCACATTAATAAAAATATAAGAAGCTCTCCAACTTCCATTTCTGAAACAATATGATTTCTGTCATTATGGTTTTGCACATGATATATTTGTTCTGCTCATTGAATTAACTCCTTTAAGAAAATACATCTGGAATCAAATGTATCTCTCCATGCAATATGTTCATCACATTCCATGTGTGTGTATGACTGCATGATTTTTCTTTCAGATTTAAAACAACCACAAGCATCTGAATATTATGAGGAGCTTTAAGACTATCCAGTGATTTATTTTTCTCTTAAGAAAACTCAATGTAAACTTGTCCTTCATCTGATGGTGGGATAAAAGAAGAACAAATTATGTTTCTCTCCTTTGTCCCTGCCTCCTTCAGTGTCCTTTCCTTTCTTCTTGTCTGTCTCTCTTTAACCAAATTTGTGAGCCAAAGTTGGCAAGCACACTCAGCAATTGTTAAGATGTCAATGTGCATTTAACCCTCAAAGGAGATATCAAAAGGGTATACTAAATTTGTTACAATGACTTGATCCATATTCCTTTGCCTTAATTATCTAAACCCTAAATCAGAAAGTGTAGAGAAAGTAAAAGTATTTTTCAATTATTTTGGTAATTACTTTGTCCTTGTTATCTCTCTCTCTCTTTCTCTCCAACTCTGTCTCAAGTCTCTCTTTCTCTCATCCCAACCATATTCCATCTTTTTTTACCTTGAACATTCTTTCTCAAATATACTTCCATACATATTCTAATATACATATGTAGATATGAGCCTTTAGTGCATGAAGGTGCCCCTTACAGCACTTAGCATAAATGAGATTTTTAATAAGTGCTTGTTCTACTATGAATAAATGTTGTCTTGGTATGATAACTGGCCTAGAATTCATTTTGAAAGTCTTTGTGTTACCAAGGTTAATCCTTTCCTATTCACAAACTTCTTGAAAACATGATGAATGGCATCAAATACAGTCAAAGTTTTGAGGTGTTGCATCTAAAATTGTACTCTGTATTTATTAAAGTCTTAGTGAAATTTCAAAATAAAGCATACTAAGACTAATGTAATTACTACTATATTTCATAAAGGAATCTTAATGTATAACTGTGCATTCCTCAACTTTATAAGAGCAACAAAAGAATTACATAGAAATTCTATAAAACTTGTTGTTTTCCTTTTTTAATATTAGCCAAGCAATTTGTAATTTTGGTATTCTTACTTGTTTCTCCAGCAAAACTTTGAGAACACCCATTTGACTTTTCTGGTCTTAAATTCTCAAAGACATAGAAGCTTTCCAAACCTGTGACAATGTGCCAGATAGTAAAAATTATATTGTGCACAGTATGCTTAATACTGAAACTTGAAATTAATCAAAACTCTATTTGAATAAAATAAAACCTATCCAACCAAGAACACCTAAATATTATACCTATACAGTCATGGAAACATCAAAGACCTTCAAAAAGCTAATGGATCTAGTGTTGACAGCATAG
This sequence comes from Prionailurus viverrinus, assembly GCF_022837055.1. NCBI lineage: Eukaryota > Metazoa > Chordata > Mammalia > Carnivora > Felidae > Prionailurus > Prionailurus viverrinus. The sequence continues at coordinate 18,230,944 of NC_062564.1, forward strand.
TATCACACAATATGTCTGGGAATCCCAAGGTTTTAATGTCATTGAAGAAGTGTCTCCATGAATAGAATTGAAATGGTCAAGTGACCAGAATTCTTGAGGAGGCGGGAGTAAATTACCTGCAGTTTACTGACTGAAGTTGTTCCAAATTTACCTATGTATTTCTTTTAGTTTTTCTTCCCAAATGGAAATTAGAAACATGTATACTCTTTGCAATTTTACATTTGAGTTATAGCAGAATCAAGACTTAAGCAAATATTGAATGAAACTTAAGTGGGTGTCTTTTAAAAAACAGAATAGATTTGTTGCTGAGATCATGCTTATAGAATCATAAAGGTTTTTAAGTTTTTGTTGCTTGTTAGCTATAACCCTTTTTTTTCTTTTAAGAAAAACAAGATTTTTCTTCTCCCTGGCCTCATCACTTGGCTATGTTTTCATACCTTTCACTTTACTTTCTGTGTGTTTTAGAAAGCCTAAATATGTTGTTATTATTATTATTTTTTTTAAATTCATTTTATAAAGACTTTTACAAACAAAAGAGTATTTTATATTTGCCTACACATATACCATTTCTGGTCATTCTTCATGCATTTGTACAGATTTAATTTTTCATCTAGTATAATTTTCCCTCAGCCTGAAGAACTTCCTTTAACATTTCTTACACAGCTGGTCAGCTGGTGGATGATTCTCTCAGTTCTTTCCTGAAAATGTCTTTATTTCACTTTCAGTTTTGAAGAATATTTTTGCTAGATATAGAATTCTAGGTTGAGAGGGACTTTTGCTCCTGCTGTTTTTCAGTACTTTGAAGATGTCTTGTTGTCTTACTTTCATTGTTTCTAACCAAAAGTCAGCAAGACTGCTCCTTTTTGTTCTTTTTTGATCTCACTGTTTCAAGAATTTCTAACTGGCTTTCAGTGGTTTGGTTATAGTACACAATGATGTGTTTTTCTTAGTGTTTATCTTGCTTGGTGTTTGTAGAGTTTCTTGGAACTACAGGCTATACGTTTTCTTCAAAAAAAAATGGGATCATGAGGCACTGAGATATTCGCAAGGGTGGGAAGCTGTTATCACTTCTACTGCTGTAGAGATAATGGAAGGAACAGTGTTTCTAGAAGCGGAATCATGGTGGTGCTTCCAGGCAGGAGCAGGGCTCATTAAAAAAGGGTAACTGTTGGGGTGCCTGGGTGGTTCATTCTGTTGACCGTTCAGCTCTTGATTTCAGCTCAGGTCATGATCTCATAATCATGAGATGGAGCCCCTCATCCGGCTCTGCACTGACAGTATGGAGCCTGCTTGGGATTCTCTCTCTCTCTCTCTCTCTCTCCCTCTCTCTCTGTCCTTCCCCTGCTCATGCTTTCTCTCTCTCTCTCTCTCTCTCTAGAAAGAAAGAAAGAAAGAAAGAAAGAAAGAAAGAAAGAAACTGTGAGAGAAATACTTTGTTTTTTCCACACCTCTTACTCTGTACCTCCTATACGTTGAACTTACCCAGAAGTCAGAGAGCAAGAGAGCCTAAGGAAAGACTGAGCCCTACCACAAACAGGAGAGTTTGAGAATGTTGGAAACAGAGCTGATAGCAAATGAGCAGCTGACCCTCAGAGAAGGGTTTTGATCTGTGGGTTTCCTCACTATGGAATTCATATCACTTAGTAGAAAACCTGGGCATGTATTTGATGAATGAATGAATAAATGAATGAATAAGTAGATGAATGAGTGAATAAAAGACAACATGTTTTATTATTGAGGAAACTGAAGCTCCTGTGGACTTCACAAGGTACTCAAGTAGTTAGTGGAAGAACCAGGAATTAAAATTAGGTTCTTTGATTAATATTTCAACATAAAAACTGCCTCTGATTTCTGTAAATTGAATTGTATTGTAAATGCATATGAGAACTCTTTTTGTAAAGATACTGTATTGAATCTTTTTGTAAATCTAAAAATCCTTCACTTAGGTAGATTTTCCCTAGATCTTTGTTAGGTAGATTTTTCAAGTTTCAGTGTCTCTCCAAGCTTTCTGGATTATTTCTATTGCTAGGAGGTTTTATATTAACAACTCTATTTTAAAAGTCCAGAGCATTCCAGAAGGGGAGCTGTTTTTCATTTTGGTAAAAGAGTCAGCACAATGTGAAAGAAAGAACTTGGCTTTTGATATCGGATAGGATTAAATTCTGATCCAGGATTTGCAACTTAATAGCTGTTTGACTTTACACAAAACATTTAACTTCTCTGGTCCTTGGTTCCTTCTGTAAATTGGGGACAAGAAGATCTCTTCTAATCACAGAACTGTAAGAGCAAAATTCAAAGATGCATATGCTGTGCCAAATATACATGTTACTATTACTTAGCTGTGAATCACCCTTTCTGCAGATCAGTGTTTATTTCTCAGATAAAATCCAGTTCAATGGTTGTGATAGGTGGGACTGGCTACAGACAGAAGTATGTGTTGAAAAGTAAGAGGCCTTGGAAATAAAGACTCCATTGTCAAATGAGAGCGAGTGAAAACAATAATGCTAATAGCATGTAAAGGCACTGCAAAAGGTTGATAGGAGTCAGTAAGAAAGCCCCTGAGATTAATTTATCCCTATCTTGTATTTCCCACACTAATGATCATTTTCATTGGTGAGGACAATCAAGTAATTTTTAACCAGAGACTGGCATCACAGTAAAAGAGAACCATTGAGGGGCTCTTGGGTGTTTTAGTTGGTTGTGCGTCTGACTTCAGCTCAGGTCATGATCTCAAGGTCCGTGAGTTTGAGCCCTGCGTTGGGCTCTGTGCTGACAGCTCAGAGCCTGGAGCCTGTTTCAGATTCTGTGTCTCCCTCTCTCTCTGCTCCCCCCCCCCACACTCTGTCTCTGTCTCTCTCAAAAATAAATAAACATTAAAAAAAATTTTTTTAAGAGAATCATTGAGATACTTCCAACGTTATCCTTGGCACCACTAAAACTATCTCATTTTTTAAACGTTTTATTGAGATATAATTAACATGCTGGCCAATTCAGCCATTTGAATACACAATTCCATGGCTGGCCTTTAATGGATACACAAAGTGGTTCATCCATCACCACAATCAATTTTAGAATAGTTTCATTGCCCCAAAGAGAAACCCTACATCCTTTAGCCATGACTCTGTAGTGCCCCCAGCCCTGGGCAACCCCTCATCCACTTTCTGTCTCTATGGATTTGTCTATTCTGAACATTTCACATAATGGAATTGTACAATCTTGTAGTGTTTTGTCTCTGCCCTCTTTCACTTAGCATAATGTATTTGAGGTGCCTCATGTTGTAGCACGTGTCAGTACTTAATTTCTTTTTATGGCTGAACTGGCTAAATATTTTTTAAGCATTTCACCTCAGTGCTACTTGAACTTCCACTGGATTTACCTATTCTAACATCTAAATATTTAAGATGAAAAGAATCTTAAAGATCACTAATTAAACCACTTTTTAATTTGAAGAAAGGGAAGTCCAGATTGTCTGAATGTCTAGTGCTACACTTTTACCTGTATCAAGGAGGACAGGGAGGGGTCTAGCTTCTCCCCTGTTACTCGACAAGGCTGGCTTCCTATAGTATCTACTCTAAAATCATAGTAACTCATTTTCAGATAGCACCTAGTTTATAAAATTCTTCCATATACATGAACTCATACAAACCTGAATACAAAACTTTTTCTGGAAAACAGGTAAGAGAGCTAGATACTTGAAGCATACATTACTACTGACCAAAATTATCAGATAAAAATTGGGCATATCCTGGGGCGCCTGGGTGTCTCAGTCAGATGAGCGACCAACTTCGGCTCAGGTAATGATCTCACGGTTTGTGAGTTCGAGCCCCGCGTCGGGCTCTGTGCTGACAGCTCAAAGCCTGGAGCATGCTTCAGATTCTGTGTCTCTCTCTCTCTCTGCCCCTCCCCACTCATGCTCTGTCTCTCTCTGTCTCAGAAATAAATAAACATTAAAAAAATTAAAAAAAAATTGGTCATATCCTGAAAGGACTCCCCAAACAGCCTTTGGAAATGACAAATACTGGCACAGCCTCACCAACTACTTAGTGAATTCCAAATACTGTAACTTTCTGTTCTTACAATGATTTAAAAACAACACATGTAAAAACCTAAGACCATTTTTGATGGCAATGAAGGAGCATGTCTATGCTGACAAAGTGATTCTACCACAGAGCTGTTAGAACCTCGGTGCTCTGAGCTGAAGCATGTCTTCTCCTTTTCTCCCCAAACCATGTCATAAATTTTCTGGGACCTTTTGTACCAAAGTGACCCAGAGCATATATTTATTTGCAATTTCTGAAGTTTGAAATGCAGTAATTTAATATCAGTACTGATGGAAAATAAGCTACAGAATCAAATGCTCTCTGTCCTATGTAGTCTAAAATGAGTAACCCTAATGTGAGTAATGGTGAAGGCTTTTCAATCCCAAAGGTTAAAATCTTATTTCCTTCCTTAAACTTCTTTTCATCTTTCTTTCAAGGCGTATGTGCATGACTTATTATGCCATCACTGAGCTGCTCTCTGACCTCATTAACATTCTTATCTTTCTGGAAAAAACTGTTGTAAGAGATCTGTCTGGTTATTATCTCTGCCACCTAAGATTTAAAGTTTGCCTATTTTTCCCAAACACAACTACCTTGAAACATCTAAGGCTTATGTGTCTTAGCTACTTCCCCAAATGTGCTGGGTTCTAATGTTAGAGATCCATTCTATCTGTTTTCTTTTTCACACTTTCTGATTCTTCATACAAGAAATGGCCCAAAGTAATAACTGTGTTTGGAAACAAAACAAAACAAAAGAAATACCAAAAAAACTAAGTCATAAAATTCTAAAACCATAACAGTTAGGATATACAACAGGATACAACAATAGAGAAAAGGTCGTGGTTTATTCCAGTGTTTTGATATGCAGGAAATTGATTTTTGCAAAGAGAAAATTAACATATTATTGTTTTATTTGCAGAGTCTTTGGTATACTAATTATGGATCTGAAAATTAAATCACTGCATTTTCACATGATAGAACAGTATAGAAACAGGGAAATGATAAAAAGCCATATAGTAAACAATTTTTAAGTTATATCAAGAAGCATATCTTCAGTAATAATTTATGATTGGGATAATATTACTCCTAATCATATGTTTTATGAGCTCTTCATGTGTATAGAATGATCCACAGCTCTGCTCTCTCTCTCCCAAATCCCTCCATTTCTACTCTAACTTAAAGGAAATAACGTGAAATCTTAAAGAGAATTTAAACATCATTTGGTTTGAGAATTTATCTTTCTCGTGGACTACTTGTAATTCAACTTAAATGTTTTGTTCCCTTTTTGGTTTCCTATGCAAGTGTGATTTCAGTCAACATGGGGGGTAGGCTGTAGAGTCGTTTGCTCAGACATTGTTGACCCAAACACACACACCTCTACATGTACATGCCTGTGTATAATATGTGTAAATGTGTGTGTATCTGCATCTATATCCTGTAACCATGCTTACATCAACTTATCTGCTATCTATTGGGCTGACAAAACCAAGAAAACATCCAAGTTTCATTTCATTTTTCTACTTCTGGGCGGCTGGGGGGTAGAGAGAATCCAGCCTGGGAGTTTTTACAACTGGGAGTTGTTTTCAATATCTGTTCTCTACTTCTTCATTAATAAAACCTCAAATTTCAGATGGCCATGTGTCTACTCAGAATACAGACTGTATCTGTTTCTTTCCTCTTGAAGTCAATAGCAGTCACATCTACAACTGCCAGAACCTCTATTCTAAAATGGAGTATTCTCTGTCTTTCCTGCTGGCAGGAACACACATGCAATGGGAGAGGTGGAGTTCATTCATACTATAGCATGGATGCTATGTGTCTCAGGCAGTAAGAGTTGAGGTTCCTGATGACGACAGAGCTGCCATACCCATGTTGGATGAACTACAGTTGTGGATAAACAAATATTGCCCCTTCACATCTATTTGTTCACCAAACTGGAGGAGTCTTTCCCATAAATGCTAATTGGGTTCATCTCCTCTTTCCTCCTCATGTCTTAATTAAGTACACTTAATTTCTCACCTAGGGTTTTGTAATGGTCTCAGAATTGCTCTATCTCCAGTTCTTTCCTCCTGCTATTGTCTTCTTTATGTTGCCTCCAAAATAAACTAGCTACATACAAGGCTGAACACAGAAATGAGTAACGGGGTCAGGATTTAATGCACCCCTGTAGAGTCGTTTGCTCAGACATTGTTGCCCCAAACACACACACCTCTTGATATAGAACTAGACATCTTCCAGACATAGTGGATAGCCAGGAAAAGAAAGAGTAGGTCCACCTAAAAGAGGCACATGCTAAGATGACATACTAAATGGCAGACTAGAGCTACTCACAGGAAATGACTAAGACATAATGGATCCAGTCCTGTGTCTAGGCTGTGTTTCAGATGTTGCTGGAATGTATGTCAGTCGTATCTCTGCAGATGGCATTATGTCTGAAACAGTTTTTTAGAAATTCAACACAACCTTGGATTATTATGAATGACCAGCCACTAAGAAAGAATGGAAGACATAAGAAGTAAATAATATTTTCCAGCACCCAAAAACACTTCCTGCATAGTCATCCCTGACTAACATGCACATATGCAAAACATTCTCTTGCTATAGACGCTCTTTGAGGAGCAATCGTGTTTGCTCAGTTATTACCATGGCTTGTTTACATGTGATGAGCTTGACTATTTCACCTACTCAAAATTCCATACTTCCCCATTACAACCCACAGTGTAGCAGTAGATTAAAGAAAACACTACATGAATATCCTTAATTGAACTGGTTATCTTGTAAGTGATATGGAATTAATTTTTTTTCTGAAGACAAAGTCCTTGATTAAATATTAAATAACTCGAGTCCAGTTCAGTGATAGAACTAGGTAACAGGATTTTGATTCTTACATTTGTGCTTTTTCTACCAGATCCAAAAAGTAACTCTAGAATGAAATAAATGATTTTATTAACTTGACTTGACTTTCAGCCTAGATCACACAGGACTCAAATGAAGTAAAATCGGATAAAGCAAAATGGTTGCTTTCAGAGTGAAGAGAGACAAAGTACTGCTTTTATATAAATAAAATACCATCTGCATTAACATATAATATGCAATAATATAGTATTAAATTAAAAAAGCTGTGCACTTCAAAATGCTTTGTCTAGTTCTTATAAATATGTTTTAAAACAGAATGTGACGATCAAGACATTTTCTTACCAAGCATAACTTTACAAATCATTGTCTTCAAATACTTTCTTTATTAAACTAGTTGGTGGCCTTTTATTCTAAAGGTGTGTAACATTTAAGTCTTACCCATGTGCTTTTAATTTGCCACAAAGGCATGACTGCCTAATACCTCTGAACTATGACAGTGGCGTCCTCTTAGAAAAGACCAAGCTACCATTAGAAATGGGTCATGAAGCAAAAGTCATTAACTCATTTTAAAAAGGGCAGAGCCCAACAAAGCATTACTGACAAACTTACTTTCCTGTGCTCATTTGTCTTTATTAAATATCACATTCAATATCTACCTCCATGCATGAGATAGCCTTCTGAAGCATCTCCCCATGAGAAAATTAAAACCATTAGAAATTAAATTTACTTTCAGGTTTTTACTCTGAAAGAGCAACAGAATTCTCTTATGCAATATTAAATAGAAAAATAAGTATTAATAATTCTCAGTAATAAAAATAATGACTCCAAAGTTCCTACCTTGAAAACATCCATGGACTCTTAAAAGAGAAATATTCAATTAATAGAGGCAATGACGAAAACCAGGCAGATCAAGGTAGGGTCTTTTATTTTTACCTTGATGTTGGATGCAAAAAGACAACATGGGATAGATATTTGCATCTCTTCCACACACCAAATGGAAAGGTGTATTAAAAATTAATACTAAAGTAATAACAAAAATGATAGGCAATGATATCTCTATCTCTGTGTGGGTAGACTTCCTTTACTAACCTTTCAAAATTCAGTGGAAATTTCTTATAATGAGGAAGGATAATCTATGCCCTGTAAATCCCCTTCTTGGAAGGAAACTGATAGAGTCAATCTTTACATCTGTTTTCCTCTGTTCTATACCAGAAAATAAAAATTTTATGAATTTTCTCTCCTCTGGGCTGTCAGTTACAGATGGTATTGCAAAATGAGGCCAGTATCATTTCTGGTGAAAGCAATGTCCAGCCACACAAAACAGCTACTTTGGAACTTTCAGAACAGGTAGGAGAAAGGTTATGTGAAGTCAAAGCCTGCATTTCTGTCCCACGGCTGACCGCAGGGAAGGAAGCCAAGCGTGGGCAGCTTTGTTTCTCTAAAAAAAAAAAAAAGTCTGCTTTTTGTTTTGTTTTACTTATAACAGAATCTCATAATCTCAGAAAAACGTACAAACAAAATAATAAAAATGCAAACATACAAATATTTAAGACTATATGCAAGACAAATCTGTTTTCATCTGAAGTAGACATAATGCCATTTTATAGGCAAAGCAAAGCACATAATTGTATCAGTTTTAAAAAACTGAGTTTTTGCCTTTTACTCTTGCCATATTTAATTTTTTATTATAACCTATCTTTTCTTTATTTTCTTTCACCCTCTTTCCTTCTTCCCTCTCTCCTTTTCTTCTTTTGCTTACTTGCTACTCTATATTTTTTCATATTCACCTTTTTCTTTCTTTCTCATTCAGGACTATAGCTGCCCTAGAACAACACAGGGGTTAGCGGTGCCAACCCCCCACCCCCACTTCTACACAGTCAAAAATCTGCATATAACTTGTGACTCTCTAAAAACTTAACTACTAATAACCTACTATTGACTGGAAGCCTTACTGATAAAGTCGATTAATTGTATATTCTGTGTATTCTTACAAAGCTTATAAAGTGAGAAAATGAAAAGAAAATGTTAAGAAACTATAAGGAGGAAAAAATACATTTACAGTACTGTACTGTATTTATGGGTGGAAAATCCATATATAAATGGACCCGTAATTCAAACCAATGTTGTTCAAGGGTCAATAGTTACATATTTAATTTTTTTTTTTTACCATTTATTCATTTTTGGGAGACAGAAAGAGACAGAGTGTGAGCAGTGGAGGGGCAGAGAGAGAGAGGGAGACACAGAATCCATAGCAGGATCCTGGCTCTGAGCTGTCAGCACAGAGCCTGACATGGGGCTCAAACTCATGAACCACGAGATCATGACCTGAGCTGAAGTCAGACGCTTAACTGACTGAGCCACCCAGGGGCCCCCAATAGTCACATATTTTTAACTTCTTACTGCCCAGTTACAAGAGGTATTAGATATTCTGTAGCAAATCAGCTCAGAGCCTCCACATTCCTTATAACAGTTACTCCACAAATGGCTCTCAAAGTTCACTTCTCAGAACTGTTGCATCAAATCCACCTGGTGCCTTCTCCAGGCCAGTGGCTCTCTCATCAAGTGCATCTCATCAAGTGCAGTCCAGCCTCTGCCTATGCTCCTGGGTCCTTATCTGGACTCACTTGCGCCTCCATTGGTTGTTGCTAAATTCTTCCTTGTCTCTACAGTGGCTGCCTTTTGATCTAGTTGTATTGCAGTGTTGACTCCAGTCTGTCAGCATTGTGTGAACTAAGAAAATGCCAAGCTTTCTTTGATTTCTATTTGCCTGGTGTATATTTTCCATCCTTCCATTTTCAGTCTTTCTGAGTATTTTTGTTTTGTTTGTCTTTTTCATACAACATAATTCTTCACCCACTTATGGAGTCTTGGTCTCTTAATTAGTAAGTTTACTCTGTGTTTTAAGGGGTATATTATTTTGAAATTAGATCTTATTTCTGCTATCTTAATCCACATTTCCAATTTAAATGTAAATTGTAATTATTGTTAAATTAAGACTTCTTTCTGCCATTTTGTATTTTTCATTCATTCTTCACTTTTTATACCTTCCTCCCATAATTCCTCCTTTCAATCGAATAAAATTTTCTCCTTCTGGTTTATTACATATTTTATTTTTATTATTTTCACTGTTGTCTTTACCTTAGGACTTATACTATCAATTTGTGAATGTTGATATTTTCCTCCTAACACAATAAAAACTGGATTATTTCTAATATTTTTTGTCTTGCCTCTTCCTATTGTGTTATTAAATTATTGTATTGTATTATTAGAATTATTAGAATATTATTAGAATACAATATTAGAATATTAGAGTACGATAATACAATTATTGTATTGTATTATTAGAATTTGAGTTTTAGATTGTTGTCAATACACTTTTCCTTTTTTTCCATCCTTACTCTTATTTACCTAACATAAAAATAAGCTTAACCAAGATATTTGGTTAATACTTACTTTCCATTTCTTTTTAGCATCTATAGTTTTGTTCTTCAAAAGGTATTTTAAATGAGGGCCATTTTATGGTAAAAGTTCTGAAGACCTTTATGCGTGAAAATATTTTTTAAGCTTTAATCTTTAAACATCAACCTCTCTAGTGATGATGTTTTAAGATTCATGGTTCTTTATCTTGAATACTTTAAAAATAATATTATTTTGTCTTATTATTTTCAGTTTGCTATCAAGAAGTCTATGGCTATTTTATTTTTGTTTCTTTGCAGATAATCTTTTTTTTAAGATATTATTTTTTAAAGTAATTCCTATGCCCAATGTGGGGCTTGAACTCACGACCCTGAAATCAAGAGTCATGCTCCATGCTTCATTCTCCTTTGCTTTTGAATTCTTCATTCTCATTATAATATCTAGATGTGGCTCTTTATTCTCCATTTGGCCCCTTATCAGCCCTATAAATTTAAAGTCTTCCAACTTTCTTTAATTTTGAAAAACATCTATTAATTCTTCACATGTATTATTTTTGCATTTTTCTCTCCTTCTGGGACTTGTTCAAAATTCCATTTATTCTCTATATCTTTTAGCTTTTATTTTTTTAATTCTTACCTGTTGTTTTCCTTCAGAGAGTTTCTAATCTGATCTTTAGGCTCACTTATTTGCTTTCCTGCTATACTCGTCAAATTATTTATCCCGCTATACTCATCAATCCCATGTATTGTATTCTTTATAGCCACTATTATATTTTCTTTCCTAATATTCCCCCTACATCCTATTTAATGGTTTATTGTTCTTTTTCCATATTGTTAATAGTCTATTGTCTTAACTATACAATCATTTAAAAAAAATTCTTGGTTTACCTGCTCTAATAATTCTCATTTGTGGAGTATATGGTGTCTATTTCTTTGTACTTCTTTTATTTGTGTTTATAAATGCATGTAATGTATAGAGAACTAAGGCCAGGCCATATTCTGTGCTAGTGTTAAATAAGAGAGAGATCAGAAAGCAAGAGCGAGATCAGAAAGCCCAGGTACCACCGAATCACTAACATGAGTGACTGTTAACCAGACAGTCCTTCAGATCAGGTTTATGCTTTAAACCTTCAGATGAAGCTCCATCCACCAGGAGAGGGTAGTCTCCATAGATCTAGTCTGCCAGGCCTGAGGGCAGTAAGCAGGAGGGGAGAAGAGTGAATGGCTCAGGGACACTATAAAGTCTATAATTTTTTTAAAAACTTCTCCACCCCAGTAGAACTTCTGATCTGCCTTGATGGAAATTCAGGATACATATATAAGAATCTGGGCTATCGCTAATTTCTGCCACTATATGAGAAAATAAAAGGAAGTTTTTCTCTTACAACCCATTCTTCTGTTCTCTTGATGAAACTTCCAGCCATCTTCCATCACGGGATTCTAATACCCACTTTGCTAACCCACACCAATTTGAGATGGCCTCCAGTCTTCCAGGGTACCTCATAATTCCTTCCTTCCTTCATTCCTTCCTTCCTTCCTTCCTTCCTTCCTTCCTTCCTTCCTTCTTCCTTTCCTTTCCTTCCCTTTCCTTCCTTCTCTTTTTGTTCCTGAGATCTTTTTTTTTTTTCTGTGCATTTACAGATGCATGGATTTGTTTGGGGGAAGATACCAGACACTGTATACCTGCAGAACGCATGGCTGCTGGGCCCAGCAGTTTTCAATCAGTTGGTTGGCGTTAGGAAATAATTATAATCAGAATGCATTTAAGTTATCATATTCCTAGAATCCTCTTGATTTTAATATGCAGTGCAATAACTTTTGTCTAGAAATTAGACCTATAGAGCAAGTTTCATGGTTATGTCAGGAAGTCAAATCATGGAACTATTCTTGGCTTCAAGTATTTATTGTTGGTGAAAGCTAGCATGTGTCTTACTATATGGAACTTGTTGAAAGTAACCGAAGAAATTAAGGCATATAAAAGAAGAATGAGTTAAGTTCTGTATCACACTATCTTTCAAATGCAAACTAAATACATATTGTCTATGTCCAAAAATACTCATTTACAATCAAATAATACCAGCACCTTTCTTCTTTTTTTCCCTAAACCACAGGATGAATAATCCATACAATAACTTTTGGTTTTGAACATTCCTTGGTCCTTACTCATGTCTCCTATTTTGTCTTCCATTACTACAGTCGCTAACTATATATATCTTCTAGGCATAATCCCTAAATAGGTTTCCCTAAATGGTTAATAATGTCTTTTACTTCCAAGAGCTGGAAGAAATCACTCTCTGTATGGAATAGTTCACCCTTCTAGATGTTACTTCAATTTTCTGCCCATCATCTGCTCATTCTGAAGAGACTCCTTGGTGGTTTTTTTATGTGGCCTCCTCCAGGAAACATACCCTCATTCATCTTTCCCAGCTGGCTTGCACAGTCAGGAATCCCTGCATGTTACCATCAGCCTCTGTGTGATTTCCTACAGTAATTGTTATTTGACTTTTCTTCCACAGGAATGTCAAATCTTTGAAGTCAGGGGCTATGGGTCTTGTACACTTTTACACCTATCCTTAGCCCCAAATAGTTATTGGGTAATTACTGAAGGGTTGTAATGACCAAGCTTGGGTTCTAGTGTCAAGTCTGGGCTCAAATCATTCCTCCATTACTTACTAGTTGAATAACTGAATGGTTATGTTATATAACCTTAACCAACTCTCTGAGTTTGCATTTTCTCAAAAGTAAAATGAGATTAAATAGACTCAATATCACCAAATAGTAAGGATTAAAGATAATTCATGTAAAGTGCTAAGCATTTTAGTCTATAACATAGCAAATTATCAATCAAGATTATCTATCGTCATTTGATGAACTCAGGTTCCTTCCATGAAAAAAAAGTGAAGGGGATTAGATTAATTTTTCATATCCTCAAAACCCCTTTCCCATCTTTTCAGTAACTTCTCTGTGTTTTCATGAGATGCTAAACACCTTTTGTCAGAGGAGAAAATAATCTGATAAACAGATTAAATGTGTATAAAGGCATACATTAGAATGACTTAAATTATCTTTGTTAGCATAATCAGTACTCATCCAAAAGAAAAAACCCTAATGCTGGAATTTCAGGAATCAGTACCAAACAAGCTACTGGAAATAGTTTTGGGCAATATGGCCTACTGGGACTCACACTAGGAATTTTACTATGTAAGGGATCTGCTTATGCATTTATTCATTTAGTTGAAAATATGTACTGAATTCTTGCTGTGTCAAATATCCTACTGGGGGTGTAGAAATATAAAGATTTATATTACGTACTCTTATCCCCCAAACATGCTTCTAATGTAGTAGAGTAGGTAATAATACCTTGTACTGATATTGCTTTAACATACATTATCTTGTTCACTGTTCACTTATAACACCTATCTTGTGATGAAGGTTACAAATTTTATTCTCAATATGCATATTTGGAGAATTTATTGAGCTTATCTCAGGTCACACAGTTAGGAAGAGGTAAAGTCTTGACTCAGAAGTGGTTCTACTGACTATAAATTCTTTTTCTTTTCTCTCTACACTACAATGCCTCCACAACTAGAATCCAAATAAACTATGATAAATATCATAAATACCAAAGTAGTACAGACATTTAGATGAGGGAAAATTTAATTTTTGTAATTAATTAGCAATGGTTTTGTAAATGAGGGATATTTTTCAGTACATGGCCATTTGAAGGATGGATTGAATGTTGATAGTGGAGGGGTGGGAAGAACATTCCAGACTGGGACTTGACAGCAGAGGTGGGAAAGAGCAGATCAAATTGGGAAAGCCAAAGGTCCTGATTGACTGAAATATGGGATATACGAAAGAAGTGATTTTAATGAGATTTAAAAGATAGGCTGGAGCCAGATTACAGAGAATTGAAAGTGCGCACTTTTCTCCATAAGGCAATAGTTCTCAGCCCTGGCTGAGTATCAGAATCAATTTTACAGCTTTTTTGAAACGCCTATGCCCTGGCAACCCTCCCAGAGATTCTATCATTAGTTCTCAGGGGCATGGACATCTGCGTATTTTAGAACTGGCCTATTGATTCTGCTCTATAGGCACAGCAGAGATTAGTGACATGGGCACTGAAGAGGGGTCCACTCAACGTGCCGTCAGCAGACGGTGCTAGTCTTCAAACTGCTACCATCTGTGATGAGCAACAGGGAGTGGGAGTGTAAAAACTGTATACCAATTTAATGGGGTTATTTTATATCTGTTAAAACATATAGCTTAAAAAGTGGTGCTGTACTTTGTACTTTTCTTTATTCTTGTAGAACTCATTTTATTGTAATTTATAAAGTTATTTTCTCTTGCCAATTGGAAATTACTGGCCTTTGATGCAAGTATTGCTCCGAGCCATAGTACCTTTTGTGAATATGAAAAAACATTTTGAAAGTGGTGTTTTCACAGAGAGGGATACAAACCATAAGAGACTTTTAAATACAGAGAACAGAGGGTTGCTGGAGGGGAGGGGGGGGGATGGCTAAACGGGTGATGGGCATTGAGGAAGACACTTGTTTGGATGAGCACTGGGTGTTACGTGTAAGTGAGGAATCACTAAATTCTATTCCTGAAATCATTATTACACTATATACTAAGTAACTTGGATTTAAATTTGAAAGAAAGAAAGAAAGAAGCAAGAAAGCAAGCAAGAAAGCAAGCAAGAAAGGAAGGAAGGAAGGAAGGAAGGAAGGAAGGAAGGAAGAAAGGTGTTTTCACATTAACGAGGCTCTGCCACACTGGACAGATGAGAGTGAGGACAAGCAAGTCCAAGTGGTGCGATGTGTTTGGATTCAGTTATGTCAATGGTAACAGGAAGAAGGGGAAAAGGAATCAGAGAAATATACAAAGAAGAAAAACTAGAAATTGACAATATGATTTAGGATAAACTAAAGCGTAAAATGTAAAGTGTTTCTGATATTTCATGCTTGAGAGACAGAAAAATTAAGTGCTACTATTAAGAGATATGAGGACATCAGTAAGAAAATTTGGGGAGAGAATGTCCGTGAGTGTGGGGGTGGGGTGGGGGGAGATAATGATTTTAGCTGTAGAGCATGTTGAGTTTAAGGTGTTTGAAATAAATCAAATGAAAATGTCCCCAAGCTAATCGAAAATACAGTATTGGAACTTGCTAGAGAGGTGGAAATTGGAGATAATAATAAGTAGAAAGTGTCAATGCAACCTTGAAAGTGTTGCTTTTAAAAGAAGAAACAAGATAATGATAATGATAATAATAATAATAATAATAACAACAACAATAATAATGGTGGTGGTGGTATTCAAAGTATCTGACAACCAGTGGAGCACTGGGGACATAAGCACATAATCCGTGCCTACCATCCGGCTATTTCACCATGTGGAGGGGGTAGGCATACACTGGGGTCTCTGGAGGAGAGATGAGAAAGAGAAAAAAGAAGGAGTTTGAGGAAAAACTCTTAGACCCATCAATATCTTGCAGATTTCAAGTGAAGAAGATAAAGCGGGAAATGGAAAAGATAAAAATGTGATAAGAAATTGATTTTCTCTTAAAGTTAGGAAGAGGAGAAATTTTAAGAGGAAAGAAGATGATAAATATTGCTGAATTCTACAGAGAAACTGAGGATAATGAGAAGCAAAGAAAAGCTTTTAGATTTAGTGAACATGAATAAGCAAAAAAATTTGAAGAAATCAGTTTTGGTATGATAGGGAAATTTAAGATCTAGAGCAATAAATAGTGATATTTGGTAAAGAAGCGGAGCCGTTGAATATAAATTCTTCTTTCATAAATATTATCAAAGGAATGAAGGAAAAAGATAGAATTATAGTTTAAGAGGATAGAGGGAAGAAAAGGCAATATGTGATGAGTGAATGCTGAGAATTTTCCAGAATTGTTGAAAGACATCAACTCATAGATACTAGAATCACAAGAAATTACAAACAACCGAAGAAATCCACATTTTACTGAAACTGTAGAATATCAAATACAGGGGAATTTTAAAGACAGTCAGAGATAAAAGACAGATCACATATAAATGCTGCATAAAGTGAAAACGAATTTCTCCACAGAAACAACAGGAGCTGGAAAATAATGAATCATATTCTCAAATTTCTAAAACTGAGAAATCCATATCCAGCAAAAATCCTTTAATGGGAATGAAGGTAAAATAAAGATATTTTCAGGTAAAGAGAATTGAGATAGCTTTCCACTAAAGACAGTATTCCTAGTAGAAGGAAAATGATCCCAATTGGAAAGCCATAGTCACAAAAAGGAATCAAAAACAACACAAGACTGGTAAGTATGTAGAAAATTTAAATAAACATCAACTATATAAAACTATAATAATGTCATGTGGATTTTTAAAATATAGAGAGAGGAAATAAAGCAAGTGACAGCAGCATGGAAGTCATGAAGGGGGAAAGGTAGCTGAAGTATTTTATGGTCCTTGCAAAATAAAAGAATGTGGAGGGGCCAGGGCTGCTTGATGTTCTAGAAAGGCCGTCACTACCATGGTGGAGTCAAAGTAAAGCCAGTAGGAAACTAATGCCTGGAAGAAGTAGAAAGTATCAATGTCACATTGAAAGTGTTGCTTTTAAAAGAAGAAACAAGTTCTAAGGAGAAAGCATTGATTTTCTAGCATGGTCAGAGGGCTTTACATGTATTATCTTGAATTACTTAATTCTGCCTACTATAAAGCTTTATTATTATCTCCATTCACCTCACTGTATGAAGTTAGCTAACTTGTCCTGAATAAGAGTAAGTCGCAAAGTAGGGACTGGTACGCCCCAATGCACCATCATCCCCTCTAGGAAGAGGCTGTGACAAATGAATACGAAAGCCCCATTCTCTGTAATCCATTGATCATCTCGATGAATCATTTTTCCTCCCAAACAAAATCCACATCTATCAACTGCTCTTTCACAGACTGCGTTGCCAAAGATTCCCCACCTCATTTGATTTCAAAAGTGGCTGTCATCTTACTTACTCCCTTCCTTTGTTGTTTTTTTCTTAGAAACTAAGTATTTCTGTTTTGTTTTTTGGATTTTGTGGTTGTTGTTGTTTTTACCTTATAGTCTCTTGCTTCATGTTTATCCTCTTTTTCCCTCCCACTTTGTCTTCTTTCTCCAAATAAGGCTTTGTTGCAGTTTACAAAAATTGATATTTAACTAAAAGTCTAGGGTATTACTCTGTAACATCTACAAGTTTTCAGGAATGTACTAGAAATATGCCAACAATTAAATGACACTTTATTTCTTGGCACAAGTAGGGGCTCTTGTTGCCAAAACTCAGTCTGGCAGACAGAGGCAGGATTTTTAAATGACCACCGCCAGTGTCTGTCTCTGATGGATGCAACTCTGCCAATACACCAGGACTATGATCAGCCAAAGTCAAGCCCATATCTTATTATAATAGCGGCCCATCAATGACAATCTTCCACACTGTTCTTTCATAAGAAAGAAGACAAACAAAAATTATATGTTCATTAAAAGATATAAAACACAGAGATATGACTACAAAAATATTTTCAGAGTGTATGTTTTAGAAAATATGGTTAATTACCCAGTATTTTAATTACCCTGAGGTTGGACCTTCAAACCAAAACTCATAATCTAATTAAGGAAGTCCATCATACAGACACAGCATAAAGCAACATGCAATTAATATTTCCTAAAAATGAAACCAATGCAAAAACATTTTGATTTACTCTAATTATACTGTTAATCCTGTACCTAATGCAGAAATGCCTTCGCATCAAAAAAAAAGTCCTTGAAAGGTCTTCCTCCAAACTGTAGTAGGCTTATATTTCTCCCACTGTAGCTGCTTGTAATGTATATAAAAGTGAGAATAACGAAGAATTCTCAAACCATGGATGTTATAAAGTATAGATGACAGAAACCTGGCCCTGAATGTTCCCACAAGAACAGTTTGCAACAATCATATTACAAGGAGTTTTAAGGATAGCACTTTGATCAATCTGCTTCATTCATCTCCATGTACTTTAAAGACATGTCTTAGAGCTAAGAGCCAATATTTCTGTGTTCCTAAATAGAGACTTGCTCTTGGGCCCTGATATTGAGCCTTACTACAAGTACTATGAACTCACTAACACTTCAGGAAGCATTTCTTCCTAAGCATGGTGGTGCTTCCCTGACACTATATACTATAGCATAAGGGACCATTTGGAAAGTTGATAAGTTGCACATGACTCCTGGTGTTCAAAGGTTCTGAAAGCAAAGACATTATTTTCCAAATTCTGAGACTCAAAATTAATAAAGTGGTAGAGAACTTGAGGGATCACCTAGACAGGTCACTTTTTATTTTATGGATGAGGAATCTAACACGCATGGAGTAAATGGCTTTGCCTATTCCTACAGCAAATCTTACACTAAATGGGAATCAAATCAGCTCTACTGACCCCTAGACATTTGGAGTCAGAGAGATCTGGTTTTAAATCTGACTTTTTCGGGGCCCCTGGGTGAGCAGCCGACTTCGGCTCAGGTCACAATCTCTGTGCTGACAGCCTGGAGCCTGGAGTCTGCTTCAGGTTCTGTGTCTCCCTCTCTCTCCGCCCCTCCCCCACTCATGGTCTGTCTCACTCTGTCTCTCAAAAATAAGCAAACGTTAAAAAAAATTTTGTTTTTAAAAATACGACTTTTTCATTTAACATGTGAACATGAGCAAGTTACTTCCTTAACCCTTGGTTTCTTCGTCTTTAAAATGAAAACAATAAAGGCACACCCATCAGGATGTGAAGATCAAATAAAATAATGCACACAAAACCTTTGATGTCCCCACTGCTCTAAGCTGCATCCCACAAGTAATGCTTTTCCCTCTAATGTCATATTCTAAGCTGGTTACTAAAAAGCAACATATGGCATAAAAATGTCAGATACTTGATCATGAAGCAAAGTAGAGAAGAAGAACTTTAATATACTCAAAATCATAAAGGTGATATCTTATTTAAACTATTCAAGTTGACTTTTCATATAAGTTTCATAACAGGTGCTTCATTTTGCACTTCACTTTTTTAGTGAAATAAGAGGAAAAATTGTATTTCCAAATGCAAATTCACTATCGGTTCATGAGGTAAGAATAGGATAAGTAGTTTCTTTGGACATTAGCCAAGAACTATACTAAGTAGAGAGAAGATTAGGTGCTAAGTTAGATAAACAACAAAATTACCATAAATTTTTAGCTAATAATTATCCTACATCTGTCTGATACCTTAAGGACTATGTATATGTATATGCATATGTATATGTATATGTATATATGTCTCATAGGACTATATATATATATATATATATATATATGGAATATACATATATAGCATTTTTATATATATGACATATATATAATATATATATAGAATTTTAACATCAAAACTTGATTAGATATTCTGTGTATTACACAGCCTGAAAAAAGACCATAGAAAAGATAATAAAAATAAAAATTTGACAAGATCCAGTATAAATATCTAATTGATTATTAATTACTTTCTTAATTTTTAATATGTATTTATTGAGTCCCTTCTCTGTGTCATAATTGTGCAAGTTTGGAGACTATAAAAGTGTATAAAATATAATACCAGCCACTAAAGAATAAATGACTTTAGAATGATAAAGCATAATCTTATAGCACTGAAATATTTTCTTGGTGATCCTTTTCTGCTAGAGTCCTCCTTCAAATATTGCAATGCCATTTTGATTTCATACAAAATCAGAAAATATTAAAAAAATAAATACCCATATGCTCAGCATCCAAACTCCAACAAATACCATTTCTCTAATAAGCATAGAGGTTTTCAGATGTCTTGAGTTAATAGTCTTTCACAATAAATTATTTTTTAAAAAACTTATTAACTTTAAACAATTCTTTTGTAAATAAGAGTCTCAATTTTAACACACATACTTCACATAATTTTACTCATAGAGAGCATGCGATTTTGTGTCATTTGTTAGTGTTTTATTCTAAACATGTCTCAAAGTGATAAATTACTGTTTTTTTAAGGCTGCACTGTATTCAATTTAAGTAATCATTTACTTAACATCTCCTTTTTATTGAATATTTAGAATTCCTCTGCTTTATAATTATAATGAACAATGTAATTGGTGCAGAGTTTTAAAATGAGAGTATTTTAGATTTAATTTCACTGAGGTCTTCCTCCAGTGAGGAAGATATCATATTCCACAATGAGGTTCAAGAAATCACAAAGGACATGTAAGCAAAGAGTCCTAAGGGCTTGAAGTTTAGGGGATGAGAAATGGATTTTTGGAAATAAAAGGAGCTGTCATAAGCTATGATATCTCCTCACACCCCATGGATGAGGGTGAGGGTGTTTTCTTCTCACCTCATGCCATGAAAAGGGACAAAAGAGCTTGCTATGAGGTCTCTGGAGCCTGGGATCCAGTGGCCTAGTCTACTTCAGACATGAACCATCTAAACTACAAGAGACTGGCTGGCAAGGAGTGGTTACTGCATTGCTGGGCAAAGGATATGTGAGAATTATCTTAAATACTCTCTAGAGACTGTCAGAAAGAAAAAGGCTGTCAGATGCTTCGACGGGTAGGAAAATCATCTGCAATCAGTCATTAAAAATGCTTCACCAATATCAAGAGAACTATGACTAAGAGACCCTTAGAAGGAAGAGGGTCTTCCAAGAAGCCTTATAAACATTCACTGAGAGATGAATGCCTGCTAAGAGAGAGTTTAAATGCCTGCTAAGACCAAGAGGTATCCATGTTTTCTCATAATCAGTCAATTAAAAGTGAAAGGTTGTGTGTGAAGGACAAGAGAGGAAAACTAAACGAGAAAAAGAGGAAAAGAAAGAAGAAATCTGGCATGCTCCCTACCTTCCATCCCAGGATTGAGACTGGGGAGAACAGAAATAATACTTTTGAATAAATATGGAGTTGTAATTACTGTACTAGAGTAAACTAATTTCTAAAAGAAAATGTTAGAAATTTCTAAAACATATTTTTTAAATTATTTTTGTTTTTGTGAAGTCAGTAGGACTTTTCATTATCTAAGAATGACTGGGAGAATCAAGGGACCCAAGCTAATTGCCATCCAAGATGACAAGAATTGGTCTCAAAGAACGGTTTCAATAGGTTGATATCTGATTATATCCCATGAGCCTTGTTTCTCCAACATAGCAGTTAGACCAAAATAAAAAAAAATATTTTGCAATTAAATTATATATTCTTTTATTATGTCTTCTTTGGGTAAATTTGCACAAATAAGAATGCTGAGGATTTCATGTAGGTGCCATAACTTACTTAATCAGATCCTGTTTGTGATCACTCTGGGTTTTTTAGAATTTATTTTTATAATTATGATCAATGATAGTGAACTAAATGTAATTTTACATAATAGATTTTTCATACTTTTGAATTATTTACTTAAAATAAATACCAATAAGAAGGTTTATGGGCCAGGGGCTGTGCATTATTTTTGCTCTTGATATGTATTACCAAATTACTTCCTAAGGAGACTGCACAGCTTTTATTACTATCAGTGACATATAAGCATATCTGTTTTACTAGAATTAGATATTAGTTTAAATGCAATACTAATAGATATGATGCCTATCTTTTAAAATTGAACCTTTTTAATTGCCATAAAATATTCTCCCCTACATTTACCACCTACAATTTTTCCTTTGTGACATGGTTTACAATTTTGCCAACTCATCCCAATGGCATTTTCTGGTGATTGGATGCTCATGTGTCACACCAGCCTCTCCAGTTGCATTTCTGCCCACAAGAAGGGTAGGGTATTGTAAGGGGTAAGACCTCATACATATCTGTAGAAATGCCACTGCCCTATTCTGCAGGGCATTAGCACTTAATGTTTAGTGAAAGACAATGGAATTTTAGAAAGACCCTCTTCTTGGGGGGGAAAAAAACCCAAAACCTGATTTCCTTTCTTTTGTAAAATATGTAGTACTTATAGGCATGATAGACCAAAGATGGAAAAAGAAAAGGGATTTTTCATCTTTCCTGCAAAGTGCTTCTGATACATTGTATCAATCTTAGGATTATTGGCTTCTTTTCAGAGAAAGTTGAGGTAAGACACTGAACAGGTTCTTACCAAACTAAAGTACAAATTCATTGTGAAAGAACACTAAAACAGAATAAGGAAACTCTTTTAGTTATTAGAAATTCTGCTTTCTTTAAAATTTTTTTTTTTTTTCAACGTTTTATTTATTTTTGGGACAGAGAGAGACAGAGCATGAACGGGGGAGGGGCAGAGAGAGAGGGAGTCACAGAATCGGAAACAGGCTCCAGGCTCTGAGCCATCAGCCCAGAGCCCGACGCGGGGCTCGAACTCACGGACCGCGAGATCGTGACCTGGCTGAAGTCGGACGCTTAACCGACTGCGCCACCCAGGCGCCCCTAGAAATTCTGCTTTCTTAAGGATAGTTTTGGTTTTGATTATTAAACATAGCTTTGCATCTTTCTAAAAGTGAAGATATGTTTTTCATCTAAACAAGAGGCACTTTTATGGAAACATTAAAATATTGAAAAATTGTAAACATTAAGAACATGATTCTCACAAAAAAGTGTAAAAATTGCCAAGAGAATAGATAATGATAGCCACACACACACACAAAGTGGTTAGAAAGATACTACACAACAATAGCCAAACAGCATAAATATTTAGTTATAGAAATCCTAAATAAGAACTATATTATCAAAATCAGTGATATTTACAAAACATTTAAATCTTAGTTAATAATATATTTCTACTCAAATGAGCCCTGCAATTATATCTATATGACAGCTGCCAAATTGGCCTGGAAGGAAATTTGGCTGATGTGATTTACAAGAGTTCATCCATTTAGTTTCAGCAAACAGCAAGGACAAGAAATATCAGACTCGAGATGTGTCTGATTGCAAAGAGCAATTCACACTGATGAGTATTTTTTTTCTACTCACACCTACATGGTTCTGTAACTCTGGGCTAGGATATAATCATGGAGGCTTTGACTCAGATGGCATGGAGTTGGGTTGTAAGATGCCAGTCCCCTTACAGTGGCATCTGCAACTTTTCACAGAGCCATCAGAGAGGTCAGAAAGAAGAGAAAAATTGAGTTTCCTTTATTTGGTCTCCTTTGGTTCCTAAGAGCTTCCACCTTTTCTCTAGTATTCATGATGCTGGTTCTACCCTTCTACCTAATCTCTTTGAACCTCACTTCACACTCTGGCCTGGCATAGTCATTATGAGTCTTAGAAATATGAATTCTAGAGCATTATTTGACGAAATCCATCCTCTTCAATCTTTCTGCACTATTGATAGGATTATAAGTTGGTGAAGCCACCATGGAAAACAGTATAGAGCTTCTTCAAAAACATATATTAAAAATATAACTACCATATGATCCAGATATTCCACTTCTCATATATCCAAAGAAAACAAAATCACTGTCTCAAAAAGGTATCTGTACCCCCAGTTCTGTGTGTGTGTGTGTGCGCGCGTGCACGTGTGATGAAATATTACTCAGCAATGAAAAGAAGGAAGCCTTGCCATTTGTGGCAACATAGATTGACTTGAGAGCATTATGCTAAATGAAATTAGTCAGACAGAGAAAGACAAATGATGTATGATCTCACTTATACGTAAAAATCTTCTAAAACCCCACAAAAACCAAACAGATACAGAGAACAGATTGGTGATTGCCAGAGAAAAGGGGTAGGGGTCAAGGAAATGTGTGAAGGTGGTCAAAACATACAAACTTTCATTTATAAGATAAGTAAGTTCTGGGGATGTAATGTAACATTACATTACATTACATTACATTAATGTAAATTACATGGTAATTACAGTTAACAATACTGGTGTATGTTTGAAATTTTCTAAGAGAGTAAATCTTAAAAGTATTCATGGCAAGAAAAAATATGGTAACTATGTGAGGTGATGTTAACTAACATCATTGTGGTAACTATTTTTCGATATACATATATATCAAATCATGTTATACACCCTAAAATAATGCAGTGCTGTATGCCAATTATATCTCAATAAGAGTAGGATGAAAAATCCACTCTTTTTCCTAAATACAAACAAATAAACCAGCAAACAAATTTAGCAAACAAAAAGTAGGAGGCAACTTCTTGACAAAGATACAGTAGATACAGTAATTTAATCTATATCATACTTCTCAAGAAACATTAGATGTATTCTTAATAAATATTCTAGAAACAAGATATGAATACCCTCTATCATCAGTGCCACTATCTGACACTATATTGGAAGTCCTTCCAAATAAAATACAAAATAAATACATAAGTGAAAGAATCATTGGAAACAAAGAAAAAGATATACCTACAAAAGTCAAGAAAATTGACTGACAAACTAAGTGACTTCAGCCAGCTCACCACACAAAATAAAAAGACAAAAATCAATAACAATAGCAATAGCTAATTTGAAAATATAAGTAAAAATGCCCAATCACACTAGTAACACACATACTAAATTAGGAATAAATCTAATGAGAAAAATGTGAGTCTTATATAAAGAAAACCATAAAATTGTATTTAAGACCATAAAGAAAAAGTATATACTCTCACGTTCTATTTCTTAGGGTCTGCCCTAGACAATACTCTAATCTTGTAAAAAGAGATTGCTTATAACTGGAGAAGTGAAGGAACCTCTAAATGCCATAAATGATGGCTCATGGTTCAGTACAACTGTTTAGTAAAGGAACAAGGTATATCTATATACACTGCCAAAGAATTTTCAAAGTCATACGGTTAAACTTAAAAATAAATTGAAGAACAATACATAAAAACTAATTCCACATAAAGTCCACAATACAAAGTAATATGATAAAGAATTTATATATACAGATACATAATATATAAAGCATATTGGTAGAACATGTGTAAACTATATACATGAAGATAGTGGTTAATTGTGGGGGACCGGTATACAAATGGGGGTTGAATTTTATTTTGTGTGATGACTGAATAATTTACAGTGAGAATGCATTTACTTCTTGATTGTGAAATTTTTAAAATATAATAAAAATGAGACCTGGCATGTAGGAAGCCACTAAATAATTGTTGTTATTGTAGTTATGAATATAAAAATTAATCTTGAAGTTCTGTACTAGTCTCTTTCCAAGAGGCTATCCTTCTGACCACCAGAATGCCACTCACTCACAGCTCTAAACCCATTTTTCAAACCAGTTTTGTAGAAGCAAAGCGAAGTGGAAGCTCACACAGCTGTGCGGATTGATTCAAGATGAGAGAAAGACCTCTGCCCTCCTTGCTCTGTCAGTAGACCTGGCCCGACAAACACAAAGCTTGGTGCTTGCAGAAAGAAGTACACTTAGAGACACAAGAGAATTCACATTTTAAGGACTGTGTCTTTTTGTCTTATTTACTCGTGTTTTATCTTCATTTTAAAAAATGAATCACATTGGGGCCCCTGGGTGGCTCAGTCGGTTAAGCATCCAATTCTTGATTTCGGCTCAGGTCATGATCTCACAGTTCCTGGGATCAAGCCCTGTGTCCGACCCTGTGCTGACAGCGAGAGCCTGCTTGGGATTCTCTCCCTCCCTCTCTGCTCCTACCCCACATGGCTCTCTCTTTCTCAAAAAAATACTTTTGTAATAATAATGTAATAAATTTAAGAAAAGCAGAAAGAAATTGCCACAGTGTTTTAATTTTTATTGCTAAAAATATGATATAGTTAATGCCGATTTGAAACCTCAGAAAACAGGTTCTGCAAAATTCAAATTATTTTCAGACAAAACGTTACATTTTCTATGACAAGTTTATATCCCAGAAGCATCAGTAACTTTGAGTTTGCCCTTCAGCTCACCTCACAGAAATCTCAGTCTTTTCTTGGTCTGTCCTTCAGTAATAGACAGAAGGGCAACAGTTTGGTATATTATACTTAATGTAATGGTTGTATCCGATTTATCCCTTTCTCATCTAATGCTAATTCTTATTAATGTAAGTTATGTGGAATAGATGGAGTCAGGCCATTCATAAACTCCCTTGACTGTAGTTATGAAATATGCTCAACTTCATAATGATGGAAAGTCATATCTGGAAATTCCGAGGGTATCTTCAACTTGCAAGTTAACTTCTTTGAGTAAATTAGGATTGTCCTTGGCAAATGGTGAAGGACCTCACTAAATGAAATGCATAATTAGATTTACACTGACATAAATGTATTTCTCTATGCCTCAATTTATTCATTTTTAAAATGAGATGGATTAGATGATCTAATCCTATCTTCTTCCAGTTACAAAAAAATCTAAGTATGTAATTTCTTATAGAAATCATTCCATATAAAATTATATTTATTGTAAATAAATGTTAAAGAAGTAAATAGAATATAGATATATCCTTGATGACATTCCAGAACAGATTATCAAAGATGATGTCCATTAATACTTGACACAAAAAAGTAAAATAATAATAATAATAATAATAATAATAATAGTAATGATCTAGCAAGGGTTGCCTGAGAAATTTTATCAAACAACAGTTTCCTTTTTAAACGGGGTAACTGGACTTATCCATAAAGAAAATGCTGGAAATATTACCTGCTTCAGGTTATCAAGACTTAAAGATTTTAATATAAAGACTGAAAAATGTGGACACTGAGGTCTTCTTGTGGCTTGTGAGACAAAATGATTGTTGGTTCATTATCAAGTCGAAGTTCATTATCAAGTTCAGGGTTAATTATTGGTTCATTATTTTTTTTCTTCTCAGATTTTTCCGGTGGTCCTGAGTTCACATTTTTATAAATCAGTAACTTATAGAGAGTATCAAATTTATACATCATTGAAATCAAGGAAGCATAACGAACTGTATACACATCCAGTAACAAAACCGTTATTCCATAAGTGCAAAGGGCTAAAATGATGAGATTAAAACAATGAAATGAAATATAGAAATGATAAAAATCTTGCCAAGGAGTAAAAAGAAAAAAAAATTCTAGTTTATCAATAGTCCCTAGGAACAAAACATAGTACTTTATATGCAGAAAACAATCTCAATATAAGCCAGTAGTGTGATTGGCTGGCCTTCCCTCTCTTCCAAAATGACTGCAACTTAAATTCTGCTACTAGTGTTGAAAACATAAGTATACAGAGGCACCTGTTTTCTTAGTCTATGCTGGAAATATTTGTTTAGTTCTGGTTACCATATTTAAAAGGCAATGGTGGGGCGCCTGGGTGGCGCAGTCGGTTAAGCGTCCGACTTCAGCCAGGTCACGATCTCGCACTCCGTGAGTTCGAGCCCCGCGTCAGGCTCTGGGCTGATGGCTCGGAGCCTGGAGCCTGTTTCGGATTCTGTGTCTCCCTCTCTCTCTGCCCCTCCCCCGTTCATGCTCTGTCTCTCTCTGTCCCAAAAATAAAAATAAAAAAAATAAAATAAAATAAAATAAAATAAAATAAAAATAAAAGGCAATGGTTACCTTTTTAATTTGGGGTACCAAATTTAAAAGCATATTAGAGACATTTTTAGACAAAAGGTAATTTTAAACATAGTAACTCTTTGGGGAACTCTGTCACATAAAGAAATTAAAGATGATTTTAACCCAGAAATGTAAGGTGTATGCATTGTGCTTGTGTGCATGATTTTTAGAAAGAAAGTAAAGGGAGCCATGACTACGTCAATATTTGTAGAACTCTAAGAACACAAATTTATTTTATGTTTACTTCTTTTCCTGTCTTTTTTTAATAGAAACATTTCAAAAGTAACAAAGAAATATTAAGATTATTCTTCACAGCTACCATCTTTACAATCAGGAAGAGAGAAGCGGCAAAAAGAGATTTTATAAGCTTAATCAAAACAAAACATTCTAATAGTATTCATGTTTCTTCAGGTTTACTCATCTTTATGTATTCAGTGTCAAGTGTATTGACAGGCAAATGGTACATATGCAGTGAATACTGGTTAACTGAATCAATAATGGAAGAATGAATATAATTATGGAGTGAATGACTTGTGAATTCTCAGTCACTAGAAAACTCCCAGCTGGATGACCATCTATCAGGGACCTCATAGAAAGAAGTTCTAAAAAAAAAATTGATGAGCCTAGATGACCTTGAAGATGCTTTTTACATGTAAAATTACTTAAGAGATCAAGTAAGTAGGGTCACGTTGGTGGTTCAGTCAGTTAAGTGTTGGACTCTTGATTTTAACTCAGGTCATGATCTCATGATTTGTGAGTTCAAGCCCTGCACTGGGCTCTGTGCTGACAGTGCAGAGCCTGCTTGGGATTCTCTCTCTCACCCTCTCTCTCTCTGTCCCTCCCCTGTTCACTCACTCTCTCTCTCTCTCTCTCTCTCTCAAATAAATGAAGTTAAAAAAAAAAGAGAGATTAAGTAAATAATTATCCTCTACAGTTCTGATTATTACTATAGTTTACCCATTTGAACTTACTCAAATAAGCTTAGAAAACAAATGTATATCAAGGAGAGAGTGATATAAAAATGTAAAAAAGTTAAGATTTCTGGGAAGTAAAAGCTTGGTAAAGCATTTCTGTATATGTAAACAGGTTACATCGATTTAATTTTATTTGCAGAATTAGAATGCCTTTCAGAAAACAAATAAAATATTTAATTTGAATGGCCATGTAGTATTTCACTTTTGTCATGAATTACTGAATCCTTTCTACAGTTTTGGCAGTATACATAGCTATTAAATTACAATACTTTAAAACAATGTATATGCATTTCATTTGGATCTTAACATATAGCTTTAATACATTTTAAATTGGAATTACATGGGGTTTTTTTGTTTGTTTTAGAGATGTGACTGTTATGAATAGTAGGTACTTCTATTTCATACTTGTTTAAGTTTTTCCATTACAAATATTTTAATGCTGTAATTAAAATGTTATGTGCTATTAGTTTTATTTTTTTTAATAAAGAGAATTTTTTGTTAAAATATTTCTAATAAAGCACACTACAGACATTGTTAGATCAACAAAGGAGATACAACTTAGATAAACAAAGGTATTAACAATATCCTGTGGGATATTGAGAGGATTTATTTTTTTTAAGTACATTATTGAGATGTTGCATGGGTTCAGATAAACAAAAGATAATAATTTTAATTTCTATCAATAAGAAAAACAAGTGATCTGAGGAGTTTTGGAAGAAAATAATTATGTAAAAAAAATACTGACATGACACACATATAGTTTAATGGTGTTTTGTCTTTTGCTGGAGGAACACAGGTGATTTTTTTTCTATTCTTTCTACATTTCCACAACGAGCATAAACTATTTTAACAAAAGGTAAAGTTGGTTTATTTTACTTTTTTGAAGAAAATCTTTATAGAGTAAAATAACAGCAATACTCTATTTAGAAAGCAAAATATTGATTTTATGCTAACTACAAAATTATTATTTAGTTTGAATCTCTTTATGTGAAACTGATAAAAAGTTCCCCAATTACCTATCTTAAGGAGACCTGGGCAGGGCAACACTCAGCATCACTAGGAAATTAATTATTTCACTAAACTGAATTCTCCAAATAAGCAAAGTCAATTTTTTAAGTAGTGAAATTATTGGAATTAAATGAACTTATAAAATGTGGTTTTTTTCTCCTAAATCATTTTAAGCTGCCTTCTTGCTTTCTTGATGTGATTCAATGTCTTTCAACTTCCTCTTAATGATTCAGAGAGCCTTGTGCCTGTCAATGATTCTGCACAGGAGCACTCGTGCCTGCTATGAGGTAGAGGGGCATTAATTATTATCAAGGCTTTGGTTTTTCAGTTATGGTGTTTACTCCTTACATAATTTCTGTATCAGATGTTACTACTTATTAGATATTACTACTTCTTATTAAATATTATTACTGGTACTGTATCTTTCTCTAGCTTCACCTCTTCTTTCCCTCATTTTCCCCTAGTTTATGGCTTCTAATACTCTGGTGTGAAAAAAAAGTTAATGTTGGTTATGGTTGTGTTTAATAACAGCATCACTATTTAGTTATCAATAACTATCTTCTATGGCCAGGCACACTTGAAGGTCATTACACAGCTGTGAACCGGGAGCAGGCTATGCTTGAGAGGGTTTGAGTGGCCAGAGCAAAAGAAGAAGGGTGGTGATGTAGTAAAACCTGACCAGAGATGAAGTAAGGTCCACATGATGCAGTGCCTTGTGAGCCATGTAAAGATTTTGGTTTTAACTCTAAGTGGGGAGGAGCCAATGAATGGTCTTAGGCCAGGAAGCAGTATGTCTGATGTAAGTTTTTACATATCACTGTGATTGTTCTACAGTAAATATATTTTAAAGAAATAAGAGTGGGAGAAGTAAAAGTAGGGTAGAAATAACAATGGTTTGGACTAGGGTAGTAATGGTAGATATGATGATAAGTGCTGGCATATAATTGATGTTTTGAAAATCATGTCCATAAGATTCCACTGGATTAGCCATTAGACATGACAGAAAGAGAGAAAAAAGATGTCCCTCATGTCTTTGGCTTGATTAATGGTGGTGCCACTTACTGAGGGGAAGCAGTGAGGAAGTGAATTCAGATGGGGAGAAACTGGTGAGGAAATTGTGAGTTCAGACTTTGATATTATATGTAAGCTGCCTGTCAGACATATAAGCAGGGTTGAAGGCACAATTCTGTAGGTCAGGTGAAAGTTAAGACTGCAGGCATCAGTTGGGCAGTTATCACATTAGTAGTAGAATTAAAATCTATAAGACTGGATGCTATCAGCTAGAGGATAAGTAAAGACAGAGAAAATCAAAGTATAAGGGGAAAAAAACCCCAAAAACTTGAGTAGTCCATTATTTAGATTATTTAGATGAAGAGGAGAAAGATCCATCAAAAGAAATGGAGAAGATACTAATGGGATAGGAAAAAAACCCAAAAGTTTAAACCAAACGAAGAAACCTCATAGAGAAGGGGAAAATCTGATGAGCTGTGTTATCTACTGCTAAGAGACTGAAAAAGGGGATTCTATGAAAATGACCATTGCTTTGAGTTACAGAATTTGATTCTGAAGGGTTCACACAAAAGATTTAATATTTAAAGTGTGTAATATTTAAATATTGTCCATCTCCCGAACTTTCTCCCAAACCCACCCTTTATTTAGTTTTCCTATCTCAGTAAAAGTCTCTGGCTGTCCCATTTGTCCATATTCAGTGTATTACAAATCATGGTGGTTCTAACTGCCAAAATAAATTTCAAATCTACTCCCTTCTCTCCATCTTACTCCTACCATCCTGTGAGAACCATATCCTCTTCTTCAGGAACTACTGCATTTGCTTTTTAATTAATCTCCCAGTATCCATTCTTTCCACTCTTGGCCTTTATAATCTGTCATGTAGAGCTCTCAAGATTTTTGATGAATTAATCATGAAGTATTACTGAAAAAAAAGAAATAGTGTGGTCTGAAAATTGCCTGAATGGTAGGGTCATTAATAGTGACAGAGAGCTCTGAGGAAGATAAATCTGGTGAGGTCAAAAGGCAACATAATTTTGAAAAATAAGAATAAAGCCAAAGAACTTACATATCTGAATTCAATATTTCTATAAAGGTATAGTAACCAAGAAGGTGTAATTCTTATATAAATGTAGAAATAAAAACCAATGAAATAGGTTTAAGAATCCAGAAATAAGCTCTTACATATAAAATCAATAAATTTTTTGCAAGTGTAATTCAACGGGGAAAGGATGGTTTTTCAACAAAGTGTGTTAGAACAACTGGAAAACTTCATGCAACAAGAGGAATTTAGATACTCTACTCCCACAATACACAAAAACTAACTGAAAATGAAAAATAGACCTAAACGTGAAAACTAAGATTATAAAATTTCTAGAAGAAAACAAGAAGAAATTTTTTTGTGAATTTGGGTTGGGCAGAGTTCTTAGATGTGACACTAAACACACAACCCATAGAAGAAAAAAAAATGACAAACTGATCTTCATCACAATTAAAAACTTTTATGCTTTCAAAACTCACTATTAGGAAATGAAAAGATAAGTTACAGACAGGAAGAAAATATTTGCAAATCATATACCTGATAAAGGACTTTTTTCCAGTATATATAAAAGACTCTTACAAATCTGTAAGAAGATGAATAGCTCAGTCAAAAGTGAGTGAAATTTGAATAGAGTTTCACTAAAGAAGGAATAGGAATGGCTAATAAACATATGAAAAGATGCTTTAGTCATTAGTCAATCAGGAAAATTCAAATTAAAGCCACCCTGAGAAACTATTTCATACCTATTATAATGACAATAATAAAAAAAATTGAAAATAATAATATAACCCAAACCATATCAACGAGCAATTCTACTCCTAGGAATTTATACCAAGAAATGAAATATACAGCTACATAAAAACTTGTATGCAAACGTTCATACCAACAAGAAATGGCAAACCTTATACACAGAGAAAGTAGATTAGATGAGTGGTTTCCTAGACTTAGGGGTGAGGGGGGAGAATTAACTGAAAATGGGCATAGGAGATCTTTTCTGAGTGAAAGAAAAGTTCTAAAACTGGATTACAGTGATTATTGCATAAATCTATAAATTTGTAAATTTATTTACTTATTGAATTGCACACTTAACTCCAGAGAAGTTTATGAGATGAAATTATAGTCCAGTGATATTGTTTAAAAATATAACGGTCTTCCCACACAAATATAGTCAACTGATTACTGACAAAGGAACAAAAGCATTCAATGGTGAAAGAATAATCTTTTTAACAAATGGAACTGGAAAAATTAGTCATCCATATGCAAAAAAATAATCTTTCACATAGTTAACTCAAAATGGATCTTCAATCTAAACGTAAAACAAAATGCTATAAAACTTCTAGAAGAAAACACAGGAGAAACCTCTATGTCACTCAAAAGAATAAAAACGTAGGCCAAAACTGGAAGAATATTTGCAAAAGACATATCTGATAAAGACTATTACTCAAATTATACAAAGAGCTGTTAAAATTCAACAGTAAGTAAACAAACAATCCAATTAAAAAATGGTCCAAAATCTTAACAGTACTTCACTAAGGAAGATACACAGAGAGCAAATCAGCATATAAAAAGATGTTCACGTCATATATTTTTGGGGAAATGCAAATTAAGACAACAATGAGATATCACTACATACCTATTAGCATGGTCAAAATCCAGAATACTGACAACACCAAATACTGACAAGAATGTGGCGAATTAGGGACTCCCATTCATTCCTAGTAGGAACACAAAAGTATAAAGTCACTTTAGAAGACAGTTTGATGGTTTCTTACGAGGCTAAGCATACTCTTACCATACAACTCAGCAATCATACTACTTGGCATTTAACCAAAGGAGTTGAAAAATATGGGACCACACAAAAATCTGCACATGGATGTTTATGGCAGTTTTATTCATAATTTCCATCTTTGGAAGCAACCAGAATGTCCTTTGGTAGGTGAATGGATAAATAAATTGCAATACATTTGATGTGGGGGGGAAAAAGGCAGAAGGAAATGGCAGATAGAACTCAATTTCCTTATGACCTGCAGCCCATTGACAATACTTGAGGCAGGCAGAGCAAAAAGTTTCTCCAGGAACTCCCTATTGTCTTAATGCTAATGCTTTGCTAGAGGGAAAAACAACCTTAGCTTGAAGATAGCTAGGCCTCCAGTATCCTGGGAGTCTTCTTTAGCATATGAAAATCTCATTGGAAACTTCCCCTGGACTTTACCTCCCCCAACTGGGTCCTATATAACCAGTCTCTCCTCATGGTCAGGGGCAGCTCTTCCTGCCCACAGGTCCCGTCCCCGTAATTTAAAAAAGCCACTTTTTTGCATCAAAAACGTCTTCAGGAATTCTTTCTTGGCCGTTGGCTCTGGACCCCATGAACCCCACTATCACCCCCAAAAAACCTCATCACATTCAG
Source organism: Prionailurus viverrinus (assembly GCF_022837055.1). Lineage (NCBI taxonomy): Eukaryota > Metazoa > Chordata > Mammalia > Carnivora > Felidae > Prionailurus > Prionailurus viverrinus. The sequence goes on from NC_062564.1 coordinate 18,265,147, forward strand.
AATATAAAATACGAGTCAGTGCTAAAAAGAAACATGCTATCAAGTCATGAAAACACATGTGGACTCTTAAATGCATTTTACTAAATGAAATAATTGAATTTGAAAAGGCTACATATTACAGGATTCTAACTACATGGCATTTTTTAAAAGACAAAACTATGGAGACTATAAAAAGATCAGTGGTTGCTAGGGGCTGGGGAGTGAGGGGTGAATAGGCAGAGCCTGGAGGATTTTAAGGGCAGTGAAACCACTCTGCATAGCACCACAATGATGGGCATTTATCACTATAGGTGCACCCAAACCCATAGAATATACAACACCAAGAGTGAACCATAATGTAAACTATGGACTCTGGGTGATGATGATGTGTCACTATAGGTTCATCAGCTGTAACAAATGTACCGCTCTGGTGTGAGACGATAATCTATGCATATGTAGGGACAGGGAGTATATGGGAAATCTCTGTGTCTTCTGCTCAATATTGTTGTGAACCTAAAACTTCTCCATAAAATGAAGTTTATTTTAAAAAATCTATGTTACCTTGGAGTTTTTAAACGAAGCACCAAAGCATAATCAATGAAGGAAAAAAAAGTAAGTAGGACTTTAAGATTTAAAACTTCTGCTCCCTGAAGACAGTCAAGAGAATGACAAGACATGCCAGAGACTAAGAAAAAAAAAAACTGCAAAAACAGATATCATAACAAAGACCTGTATCTAAAATCTGCAAAGAGCTCTTAAAACTCAACAGTAAGACAGGGGTCCTGGGTGGCTCAGTTGGTTAAGCATCCAACTCTTGATTTCAATTCAGGTCATGATCTCGCAGTTCATGAGCTCAGTCTCCCTCTCTTTGTCCCTCCTTTGCTCCCTCTCTCTCTCTCAAAATAAATAAACTTAAAAACAAAAACCAAACTCAACAATAAGAAAAAAAGTTTTAAATAGAAGCAGTATCTGAATAGATACTTCCCCCCAAAGAAATGGCAACTAAACATATGAAAAGACACTCAAACATGTCGTTAAGGAACTGTGATTTAAAACAGCAATGGGATGTCTACTAGGGTGGCTAAAAACAAAAAATCAAAAGCCTCACATTACCAAATTTGTTAGGATGCAAGAGCAACAGGGACTCCCATTCATTTCTTGGATGAATGAAAAAATGCATAGACACATCAGAAGACAATTTGGCAAAATCTTACAAAGGTAAGCATACTCTTAGCATGTAATCCAGTAACTGTGCCCCGTTTTAGTTCAAAACTTATATACACCCAAAAACCTAAGTGTCTTTTTGTAGGTGAATGGATAAACAAAATGTGCTAGACCCATGCAATCGAATGATATTCAGTGATAAAAAGAAACAAGTTTATTAAAACACCAAAAAACACAAAGAAAATTTAAAAGGGTACTGTTAGTGAAGGAAGCCAGTCTGAAAGCCTACATGATTCCAATTATGTGGCATTTATAAAAGGCAAAACTACAGAAGCAGTAACCAGATCAGTGGTTTCCAGGGGGAGGAAGAAAGGTGAATCAGCAAAGCACAGTGGATTTTTAGGATGGTGAAACTATTCCATAGGATACTGTAATCGTGGGTGGATAGCAATGCATTTGTTAAAACTCAAAAAATTTTATAGCACGAAGAATGGACCTTAATGAATGCACATTAAAAAAAATAGGAGGCCAGGGATCCCAGAAATAAATGTATAATATGAGAAGAAAATCCAACCATATTATAAATATATGACATTACCTCACTGATGTGTGAGGGTGGGGAGATGGTGCTGACCTAAGTATCTTTGGAACTAAGTGGAGTCTGTAAGACTAAAGGAAAAGGAATAGCACATAAGCACTTTACTCTGGTTGATAAAGTTGTTCCCCACGAGGGTATACTTTAACAATTCTGTACATTACACATGCTTGCTGGAATTGAACATCTGTGTAGATGGATCGTGGGAGGGAAGTCAGGTTTCTTACAGCTGGGGTGAAAATTCACAGATAAGCAAGAGGACGTTAGAATGAGGCATGTGTTAGTGGATCAGACTTGGCAACATCAGTGTAAAGTCATGTTGAGCTGATTTAAATACATATATATCCCTATATAAACGCATCAGGATACATCCATATATTTCTGTGCTCTGTCAGCTAAGGGGATCTAAAAGAAATAGCACTCCAGTAGCAGTGAATACATCTAGCACTCAGATCTTGCTTTCCAGCACCTTCTCCAATAAAGGAACCAGAGATTTGGGGGGAAATGGTTTATTCTAGCACTGTGGCAGGAAATATACAGGATGAGCCCGGAGCATCTTGTAGTGACAGAAGCTAAAGAAGTGTCTCCTGTGCCCAAAATGAAACCCCACATTGTGGGCACATGATAAAGGGACAAAGAAATCAACTTAAAGAGCTCCCAATGGCCAAAGCAGGAACAATTTGAGCAATACAATAAGTAAAGTAGTATTTGATTATAACCCAACATATAAAATAAGTGTCCATGAAGACCTGTTGATATAAAGGACTAAATAAATTAATAAATGAGGGAGTAGAGACAAATCTCCTATGCAGAATAACTCCAAATAATTTATGCAGCTACTCTGCTCTTAAGGAGGTGAAGTATAACATCCTCTCCTCTGTGTGAGCTGCACATAAAGACTGCCTTTCAAACGGTCGATTATGGAAAGTGGGGGTGGGAGAAGAGTAACTTTACAGAGGAAAAAGAAAAAATGACAAATCCACCTCAGTCCAGTGACCATAGTCAAAATCAACAATACTAAATCACGTTGAGAGTAAATGCCCATAATGAGATATGATCAAAACTTAGCACTTTACTTGCATGAACCTCCTCCCAAAAAACATAACCCCAGTCTAGTCATGAGAAAAACGTCAGAAACATTCCAGTAGAAGGCATGCTATAAAATACCTGAATAGTACACCTTGAAATTGTTCAGGTCATCAAAAATAAGGAAGGTCTGAGAAACTGTTACAGCTGAGAGGAGCCTAAGGCAACAAGACAAAGAAATGTAATTTGGTATCCTGGATAGAATTCTGGAACACAAAATGGACATCAGGTAAAAACTAAGGAAGTCTTAATAAACTGTGAAATTTAGCTAATAAGAATTTGACATTAGCTCATCAAATGTCCCATACTAATGTAGGATGTTAATATACATAGTAGGACTGATTTGGAGTATAGGGAAATAATCTGTAATATTTCTCAATTTTTAATAAACCTATAACTTTTAAATATATACATACATTCATTAATTTTTATATTTCAGTCTTGTCTACTCTACACTTTCATCTTTGTAATTTCTTTCTTTCAGGACTTTGGGGAATTGCTCCTTTGCCTGGAATAACCTTTCCCTTGCTATTTGTCTGACTTAACCCTCATCACTTTTTGGATCCCACCTTAAACTACATATTTTGTATGATTTATTAGTTGGTTAAAATATATCACTTCTATAGACTATGAGATCCATGAAAGCAAGGGCTATATTTGTTCCCAGGATCTAGCCTGAAAGTAGTATTCAGTATCCCAGAATTTTAATTTAAAAAAATGAAACAATAAATGAATCCTGACCTCTCAAAGATTATTTATTTATTTTTGCTTCCCTTTTGACAGTATACAGGGTTATTCATATTCCCAATTATTGATAGTGACTTCTATAAAACCAGTGCGGTGTTATAAAAGACATTTTAACTAATCATCCATGACTCGTATCTGGGATATATAGGCATAAATGTCTAGTTGTTTAACCTCCATGAATGCATAATATTTCAGTCCTTAATTCGCATTGTGATTGTGCAGTACTTTATTGAAGCAGAGTAAAATCGCTCAATTTTTTAAAAAAATCAGCCAAAACCTTTGAAACTAAAAAACAAATGAATAAAACACCTGGACTACCCAAGCAGCACGCTGGTTAGTGATTTGCTCTTTGAAAAATGAACAATAGCAAAACATCCAAATCAAAGTGGACAAAATTTATTTCTTCACTGCCAACGACGTGTGCATCCACATTGTTAAGTACCTTAATCAACACTGCAGCTAGATAATAACAAGAAAACTTTATTGTGCATTTGTAACAGTTAGCAGCAAGCAGTTCTTAAAGACAGGTAATAATAATAAATAAAACTGCTAAGTGCAAAGTGTCTTCTAGGATGAAACTATTAGGAAATTCCTAAGATCTGTGTAAAGAAAGAATAGAGGTATCCTTTTTTTTTTTGAAAGAATAAAGCAGCTTAAACTTCAACATTTCCTTGTTTAAAACTAAGCTAATTTAAATAAATGGACCGTGATGTAAAACGATCATTTTAGGTACTCCAGCGTTGTTTCTTTAGCTATCAAACTAGGATTCCTTAAAACTGTCTAACACCATGAACTAGTTTTAATGCCTTGAACTATGTGTCCTATTATTATGAGAACAAGATATGGAGTGGAAGGAGGAGAAAGCTGTTGAACTTAATAGGAAATGTAATACAGAACATAATGTTATGCTCACCTAAACAAGGTTGTAAACATCATTAAACACAAGAAAAATTTTTATATATACCAGCTACTGAAAGAAATTCTTAATTAGTTGTGTATACGCTACTGTCATCTGGTAGAACTTAAATCCAAATGCTAATGATGGTTCAATTTGGCTAATATTAGGACAGGAATTAAGGTTCGACACGGTTCAGACTGTCATCGTACCTACTTCTTAGTCTCGGGAAGTCTTCATTTCAAATCATTCATGACCAGAAAGAGGGAAAAATAAATAAATCGACCCTCTTCACTGGTTTGTCTGGCAAATGACCCATTGCTTGAGGTTTTCTTATGGGATCAAAGAAGAGGAAATACTGTCACACCAAAAGAATTTATAATGATTAATGTTAGTATAATGAGCACCAAAGGAAGTGATAATACGCTACTTGTAAATGCTGCTGAGTTTTCCAGTGTGAACGCACCACCATTTGCTTCTGCAGAGTAGGGATTTCTAACAAAAGAGGAAAAGAGATGTGAGATACTGTTTCCCTTTTCCTGATAATGCTACGCACCCAGGATGAACACGCTGCAAGATTCAAGCCAATGCGTGTGCCCCTCTCCCACCTCACTCCTTTGCCTGTAACTCCAGCTTGTTGAGAACTTCACTCCCTGTCAATTCTGAAACTGCATTCCTGGGGTGTCCTGCTCCTACCTGCTACCCTCTGGGCTAAATAACCTCTCTCCTCTTATGTCGCAAGTTCCGTCCACAAAATTACCATCTTGCTGTCATCAGTGTGTCTGCCAGAAAACCATGCCTAAGGCTTCTGTTGTGCCTGCAGCAAAACTTTGTAAAATATTTGAGGATGAAATGGAGACTTTGAAGCTCTTGATGCTATGCTCAGCATTGAACAATTTTGGCAAAACAATGATTTGAAGTTTGCCTACTCTTCAATTTAAGAGCAAGCGTGATGATCTATTATTTTAATGATTAATAAGTTCAAAGGTAGAAAAGAACTTGTTTTTCCTGGACAATTCTGGTGAAAAGGAGCATTAGCTTGTTCCTTGATTCCTCCTGCCAATTAAGTCATATTTGAATTGTTCTTTCTTTCTGTGATGGAAATGTCTAAAAGTGCTAACAGAGTCATCCATTTATTTCCAGGATTTGCAAAAACCATACATGTTGCTGCTGAAAGGTGGGCTCCCACAGGAATTCACATAATTCTGTGGTATACCACGGACTTTAAATGGCCCAAATTCTTTCTTAAAATGTCCTGATGTGATCTATATTTGTGGTAACCTTCTACATAAAGTGCTGGTACAGTGAGAAATATAAATATATACTTAATAGTAAGTTGCTAGCTTGAAAATGAGTGCCTTGCAAATAGGACATTGGCTATATCAAGGAGCTCTCTTGCTTGGGCAGAATACACATTTTAAAAGTTGGCCAGATAATGCCAGTTTCTGGTAACATAAATTTCAGCTTAGAGATCTGCAAGAAATCATATCACATTGAGAGTTTTGTAGTTATTTGTTTGTGATACAGAGAAAAGGTTTTCACTGAAGGATCAAAGTGTGTCCACAGGCCATAGTGTAAGAGCATTCCCCCAGGAAATGATTTAAATAGCCATTAGTAATGATATCGCACATGTGATTCATAAAGTATGAAAGACCCTACAGCAAGAACTGCTCATTCTGTATTACAAGTTTTCTCTAGTTTGGAATCCTAAAGCCTGTTTTTTTTAAGTTATTTCTCATAGTATGACATTTGAAAACTTTCCCACAGGATTAATTTTCAGCATATATGAAGCATGACCTCCCTTCTTGTAGAACCATATAACATTAAGGTTTTCAGTTAAAGACATTAGTATGGCTGACATGTTGCCTTTAAGAGAAAAAAATGAGTCACAACGATAAAAAAATGTTTTAATTTTTTTCCTTTTTTTCTTAAAGATGGAATAATCATGATGGTAAACATAATGACTCTTTTTAATTTTACTTAAAAAATAAATTCCACTTTTCTGAAATGACGATAGTTTTGCTTACTACACTATTCTTTTACTCTCAAATTTTTGCTTGCTATTTTGGAATCATGTTTCATGTCTTTAAATAGCAATGACTGGGGAAAATGCCTTGAATGTCTGTGCTTTCTTGTTTGTTTGTTTTGCATTTTATACAGTAGCATCTACCATCACCTTGCCCCTCACGGCAGATGATTGCTGTTCTCCAGATGTCTCTTCTATATGTTTAAATAAATGCTACCATCTGATACTCAAATCAACTGGTCAGATTTTCTGAAAGGACAATTTGCTGTGTTTTAATTAGTGTAAAGAAATAAATTCAGTTTTTCATGACTTAAAAAATTTTTCCTCTGTTCTGACCATTTATTATATAGCAACAAAAACAAAAACTTCAAATATCTTTTTTTTTCAAAATTAGAGGAGTTTCTGAATTTGACTTGTTACTTCATCTTGTGAATGGACATTACCCATACATATTTTTCAGTGTTCTTAGCCTAGTGTCTATTTAATTTTCATTTGAGAAATATAAATTAACTTAGTTATTGTAGACAACAATTAAGCTATTCTCCATTTGCTTTTATGTTATTTTGTGCATATTTTAATATCACTTTGTAGGCTGACCTACGTAGTTTCCTTTACATTATGTCTCAATTTTATAGTATGTGCTGTCATTATAATTTACTATAAGGTATACAACAATGATTTAGGGCACTAAAATTCAAAGTCATCATTCAAAAGTATAACTCTTTGCTTCAAAAATATTTTTCCAAACATCTATCTATCATCTATTTATCTATATCTATCTACCTATCATTGAACATCCTGCTTTAAAATGTCACCATGATAATCTGTTGCTTAGGCAAAGCTGAGTTCACTGATTATGGTCATAAAGAATATCACTAACTTGACAGAATCTTAGTAACCTCTTGGAAGCGGGGATAGTAAAGATAAGATAATTATTAAAGATTTTGAAATAATTAGTTTAAGGTAGGACTTTCAACGCAAAGGTTTTATTAGGGGTGAGAAGAGTTGATGATATAATAATTTAGAATAGTGGACACAGTGAGATGATGGCTTGGGGTTTTACCAGTCTTGGAAAATGAATAGTCTAATGAGGCTGTGTATTGAAGGTTGAGAAGTCTAATGTTCTTATATTTTGAGGAATTTCCCCATGTGAAACATACAGGCATTGATAGTGTTTAAATTTGGGACAAGATTTCCCTGAAAAAGTAAAATCATGTTGAGGAAAACAGTTGAATTCTTTGAAGGTAGAAATTCAAATGTATAACTGAACCTTTTAAATGAGATAATTAATATTTCTATTTTAGGGTTACTCTAGATGTGAGTTTATCCAATATATCTGCCTAAATATGGTTTGTTTTCTAAAATTATAGATTACTAAATGTGGGATCAAAATGTTTTTAAAGTCCTTATACATCACAGAGTTTAATGCCCTGAGCAAAAAACTTGTTTTTTGGTTTTTTTTGTTTTTTTTTTTAATTAAGTGAACAGCAGACATTCTAATTCTGGGCAAGAGGAGCACATTTACTTTCTAAGTGATGTGTATCTTACCAGTGAAAAACCTCTCTGTACTCTGCATCAGCAGTAAAGTTAGAGTATCAAATCAATGGCTGAAAACTCTCCAAAGTTCTTATTCATTCTGGAATGGTCTGGTTTTGTAATCCCCAGGGTAATGTAATCATAGCAGCTATGCTAAACTGAGCTGCAGTTTGAGATAAATACCAGTAGGTGGCAGTGCTTTTCACATGGCGGACCATTTCTGCAGAATCTTTCCCACTGAAGTATGCTAGTAACAGAGGACTCAGGTACCTCTCAAACATTCTGTTTGTCAGCACAAAGGAAATAGACTAATCAAATAAACAGGAAAAGAAAACAATACTTGGAAAGCAAAGTACAGTATTACAAGAGAAAAATCCTTTTAAGTTCTGTTTTCTTCTCACCTCACAATGACCTTAAATCACTACTTCATTATGGACTCCACACCTGCTTTGTAGCCCCAGGTTTAGGCTCTGCAGCATCCGACAGTAGACACCTAAGGTTCCATTGGTGTTCACAATTTGGGCATAATCTCTTGAGTTTTGTCGTAAAACCACTGAATTTTTATATCTTATCAAAGAGCGTTTCACTAAAGGCAAAATAAACTCAGATTTAATTTGATCAGGGAGGCTCAAGGATCACTGCCTCCTTCCTCACTAAGCTGCCTCTTAACCCCCTCACAAGCTCTGGAGCTGACAGTCCATTTTTCCCTTCCCACAATTCCCAACCCAGAATCTGAACAATAACAGAAAAATAACCATTCTTAGGATGTCCGGATGGCTGCAGGAGTCCCTTCTCCTTCGAGAAGGCAATGCTGCTGCTCTAGCTTGGTGAATTGTCTCTCCCTAATAAAGTCCCACTGATAAAAGATAAGCCATGATTCATGTATATTTGCTCTCCCATTAAAGGCTTTATGAACTTAATTCAACATTCTGAAACAATGGAGGTTGATGATACAATTCTTCAGGTTCTTTTTACAAATAGAGCCCCCAAAGAATTGTCTATCTGTAACTTCTCTCTTCCTGTGAGCCCCTGGCAGCATATGCTTCATTGAGGGTTACTTGATTAAGATTACGATTAGGTTCCTTGCTCCTGGAGGTTTGGCTTTATGTCAAATGTTATTTCTGTTCAAAACCAGCTTTTCTTCGAGCTTACCCCCTTTCTTTCCCATTTGGACAAATGTTAATATTTTAAGTGAACATGAAATGAACAGAGAATATTTTAAATGATTAAATAGTGACTGCTCCATAGAGTGGGAGGAAATTTATTCAAGTTAGAACGTCTATGGAAATTTCATAAAACGGATAGAAATTCTAAAATTAAAAGGCAGAAATCACTAGCATAGGTTATATGTTCCAAGGGTTATGAATTAAGTTAGATCTTAAAGGAAAGTTTCTGTTATACTGACTAGCATTCAACTCTCATTTGTATTTTATAACTTTGGTGGGGCCTCTAAAAGTCCTATGTTTTAAGTTTATGTTTTATAGTATCCCCATTTTTTAGCTGAGGAATCTTAGGGAGAATGTTTAAATATCTCACCCAAGGACACACAGTTAGCTCTTTGGCAAAGGCAGAAAAATTGCAACAGACCCGTGTTTGTGTAGTGTATTAACCTGAATCATACTTTCTTGGAAGACTAACTCAATATCATAGTACTTCTACTCTAATAGCTCACAGTTAAAAGAAAAGAAAAACAGTGAAAATCTGTTATATACACATCTTAGAATCCTTTAAAGTAAATGAAGTATTTATAATTATTCAGACTGAGTCCAAATGAAGGAAACAGGACTGTTAGCAGTTGGCATATTAGTCGCAGGAAATGAGAGATGATAGAGACAGCCAATGGCCACACAAGAGGATGAAAGCTAAGTCAGAGTTTGAAAAGATTTTCACTAGGGCTGGCAGTAAGAAGCATCTGCTGCAGAAGAATGGAGTCACGACTGGCGGGAGAGTGGCAGAATGGGTTTGCTTTTGGTTTTAACACTCCCACTGCCTGCAGCTCTGGGTTCTGCCATAAATGTCATCACTCACCTTACCTCTTGGCTGGAAAGAGTCTTCTAGCAAACAACTGCAGGTGTAATGAGGGGGAAATGTCAAGAGTTAGAGACTAGACAATAGATTTCATTTGGAAAACTAGAAGGGATGAAAAGTTCCTCTTGAAAATAAGTGTGTGGATAGAAGTAATGCTTTTAAATGTGTGTATGTTTGTATTTTGTCTTAAGTAACCTCCTTTTTTTTACAATGCTATTCAATAAATACTGTATTTTCTACATTTAATTCTTCTTAACTGCCCTTAAAAGAGAACATCTTGTCTGAAAATTTTGTTTTTCTGAGATTTTCATATTTTACTCAAACATTTGATGATCCAATATTAGTTTTCCTCATTTATGAAATTGTTTTTAACAAGTCATTCAAAATACCAAACCATGTATATACAATGGTGATCATATTGAATTTTAAGACTGATAAGACATATCTTATCAGTCTTCTATATATACACTCTATATACATACATATACTACATACATACACACAATTTTTGTTGAAAACTCATAATAGATCAAAAATCTACAAAATCTAGGTTTCTAATTTCTTTGTGATTTACTTTGTAAAATCCCATAAAAATGCCTTGTACAATTTTATTCAAGTTTTACTTCATAAAGCTTTTTTACTGATTTTATATTAGTAGATCAGCAAAAACAATGTGATATTTATTTTAGCAGGAAGCAAGGATTATTTTTTGTGAGCTGGAACAAGTGGAAACTTAATGATAGCTATATTAAAAAGTCACTTTTGCAAATAAAATAACTTCTTTCATACCCCATCAAAAATATTATTGCTTTCTTTTATTCTATATAAAAGTTTTCTTTGAATACTTTATTGTTTTAGGTGGGATGTCAGTTATTTATCTTAAAATTTCTAGGTTTGCTTGTTACCAAAAAAAAAAAAATGCTGTATCGATAATGGTTGGATTGTTTGCTCATTTTTCTACTGAAAATAATCCCAGGGAAGAATTTCTAAAGGGTTGGAGAGGAAACAGAAAGAAGTTGTTCTAACAAAGTGCTTGTATTCATAATTGGGAAATTTGTTAAAACTGTGTGCCAAATGTCTTAATTGAAACACAAATTTGATTGGGTCGGGGTGTGTGTGGGGGGGGCAGTCATTTTCCCTGTGCTATTTTTTTAAAGAAATTCTTAAGTAAAGAAGAGTGCAAAATCAGAAGTTGAGGAGAAGCATGTAGAAGTAATCAGGTTGTGCCTTTAATGCAGAACATATCAAATAGCTAAGACTTTTACTGATAAAAGAGAATCAGCAAAGGTGGATTGAAAGAAAAAAAATCAACTGAAAGTAAATTCTGCTTTTTAAAGTATTTGAACTTCAACAACAACACGCAGTTGAGCATAAATTGGTAGGAGAAAATAATGAAGCGAAATTATAGCTGAGGCTATCTTGTCTTTCAAATTTCTTCACTACTTTGCTGCGCAAACATGAGTTTAAATGACAGCTGGCAATTCTCCCCCGGAAAATTGGTGTCTTCATTTCTTGGTCATTCATTTGGGTGTTCATTCTCCAGGGCCCTGATCTGCCTCAGGCAGACCCTCTCTACTCACATTTACTCAACCAAACCTGAGCCAATGAAATAAGATATACTTATGTTTATTTCACAATGTACACAAACCCTGTAGGCTGGTTCCGACTATTTCTTTATAGGAGATCATCAACCATCTAGATTATAAGGGGATGGGTCGGTTAGGGGCAAGGAATAGAGGATGGAGATGGGCAAAGAAAAAGATTATTTTGTAAAAATAGAAGAGGATTTTTTAAACAGATAATTTCATTTTTTTTTCTAAAAGAAATTCGGGGGCAGGTAACTGTAGTAGAATCACAAACAAAGCAATGTGATTTAAAACTAGTTTCCACAGTATGTTGTGCAAATAGAGAGTGTCATAACTCCAGGGATCAGGCCCACACTCTGTCTGCTTTCAAAACTCATAGGGTCCTTTCTTTGTGGACTTCCTGGCTCTTATATGAGATGTCCAAAGGAGAGTGGAAGGAAAATTATCTTTGAGGAAATTTAGTTACGGCAACAGGATAGATAAACGTGCCATGTCAAGGGTTTATCCATCTTTGTGACCATGGTACTAAAGAAGGATTCAGTATCAGTGGCTGACTTATTTATTCCCTACCAGAAAAGACGCTTTGGCTAAATATTTCACATTCAGAAGAAACACGATCTTTTGGAAAATTTGCCACCAATTACTTAGTCTCCAGTTTCAATTTATCAGTTGAATGGCCCGTCTGGGCTTGTAATAATGTACGCTGCTCGACTCAGCCACCAGGCAGTTTTGCCATCTTATGACTTTTTTAAATCCTGAAAATAAATAAAGTTACCACATACTCGCTTTGGTGGCTCTTAAATCCCCAAGTTTCTATATACCAAATTGTTCTGGCTAACAAATATTTAGCAAAGAACATAGTGTAGTGATAAATTAGCATTTGATTCTTTTTTTTCTTTTTAGTATTGCATTTAGTTTTCTTTAAAATGAATTACAAGGAAGGTGGGCCTTCTAACCACAGCTAAGTGAGGTCAGAAAATCCTCTCCAAAAAAGCAGCCTGAAAGTTAAGCAAAATTGACAAAAACATCCATTTCTGTCGTCTAGAAACTGACTAAAGGTTTGCAAATTTTAAGAGGCACTGAGGCTTAAAAGAACTGCTGAAGAAGGGGCATCTGGGTGATTGAGTAGGTTGAGCACCTGGTTGTGGCCAGGGTCATGATCTCACAGCTGGTGGGCTGCAGCCCACACGATCTCACGGTTGGCGGGTGCAAGCCCCACGTCAGGCTCTTTGCTGTCAGTGCAGACAGAGCCTGCTTCAGATCCTCTGTCTCATTCTCTCTCTCTGCCCCTCCCCCTCTCATTGATACGAAAATTTGATTGGGTCGGGGTGGTGGGGGGGGGGAGTCATTTTCCCTGTGCGATTTTTTAAAGAAATTCTTTTTTTTTTTTTTTAATTTTTTTTTCAACGTTTATTTATTTATTTTTGGGACAGAGAGAGACAGAGCATGAACGGGCGAGGGGCAGAGAAAGAGGGAGACACAGAATCGGAAACAGGCTCCAGGCTCCGAGCCATCAGCCCAGAGCCTGACGCGGGGCTCGAACTCACGGAGTGCGAGATCGTGACCTGGCTGAAGTTGGACGCTTAACCGACTGCGCCACCCAGGCGCCCCTTAAAGAAATTCTTAAGTAAAGATGAGTGCAAAATCAGAAATTGAAGAGAAGTATGTAGAAGTAATCAGGTTGTGCTCATGCTCTCTCTCTCTCCCTCTCTCTTTCTCAAAAATAAATAAAAACATTAAAAAAAACAAAAAAACTGCTGAATGAGTAAGATGGGTAAGAGCAGTGGGAACCTAGTCATTCTGGCCTGGAGTGCTCCCATTTCCCCCAGGGTGGCACAGGCTGCGAGGGCTGGCAGATTTTCTGTGATGGCTGAAGGGGATTCTCAAAATTTGAAGCAGTGGGTGACACCCACATCCAGCAGTGTTGTTGACAGACATGGGAGGATCAACAGCTCTGCCTGGAGGATAGGCGATCTGTTTCTGAAAGAGCCAGAGAGGTATTTTGTGTTCTACGGGCCACCTACGGTATCTGTTTTCCCTTCACCTTCTCCTCTTTCTTCCCCTTTCTGGACTTCCACCCTTCTTGCTATTACTCCTCTTTTCCTTCTTCTTTTTTCTTCTTCTTCTCATTACTTTAAAAATACACACAGTTTTTTGGGGCACCTGAGTGGTTTGGTTGGTTAAGGGTCCGACTTCAGCTCAGGTCAGGATGTCACGGTTTGTGAGTTTAAGCTCCGTGTTGGGCTCTGTGCTGACAGCTCGGAGCCTGGAGCCTACTTCAGATTCTGTCTCTCCCTCTCTCTCTATCCTTCCCCTGCTTGTGTTCTGTCTCTCTATCTCTCTCAAAAATAAACATTAAAAAATAATCTTAAAAAAATAAATAATAAAAAATACACAGTTTTAGTGCACAGGTCATGGGTTTGGCCCATGGACCATAATTTACCTACTGCTACTCTTTTGGCCTGAGGTTGACCCAATTGATGCACAAAGATGCCTGCAGGTACAGTGGACACTAGGGAGGATTCAAACTAGACAAACTCCCTGCCAATCCCCAGGTTGAATAAGCATGACATAAGAGATGTGAAAAGGTATTAAAAACAGTGAAAGCCAAAGAAGACCTAGAAATTATTTGAACTCTGAATGTGTTTCTTTACCGACTCACAGATACTAAAGGAAGTGACAATGAAATACTGTGACAACTTTATGGTAACACATTAAATTACTTAGAAAAAAATATAAAAATTTCTAAAAAGACATAAATTACCAAAACTGGGTTAAGAAGCCATAGAAAATCTGAATACAACCATGGGAAATATAGAAATTGAATTAGGAATTAAAAATCTTCTCACAAAAGCCTATGGCCCAGTAGCCTCAATGATAAATTCTATCAAATATTTACAGAGGGAATAACACCAATTCATCACTTACCACTATGGCTAGTATTACCCTCATAAAAAAGCCAAAGACATCACTAGAAAAGAAAATCATAGACCACTATCCTTTATTAATATCCCTAACAAAATGTTTATAAAGTGAACCAGCAAAATATAAAAAGAATTATACACCATGACTGAGTGAAGTTTTTCTGAGAAATATAAGGTTAGTCTGACATCCCAAAACTAACTTAATATATCAATCATATTAAAATCATTAAAGACCTGGGACACCTAGGTGGCTCAGTCAGTTAAGCGTTCAAGTTCAGCTCAGGTCATGGTCTCACAGTTCATGGTTTTGAGCCCCAATCAGGCTATGTACTGACAGCTCAGAGGCTGGAGCGTGCTTCAAATTCTGTCTCTCTCTCTCTCTCTCTTTCTCTCCCTCTGCCCTTCCCCTGATTGTACTCTGTCTCTCTCTGTCTCTCAAAAATAAATAAATGTTAAAAAAAGATTAAAAAATAAACAAACATTTAAAAATTTAAAAAAAGATAAAAAGCACATAATCATGTCAGTAGATATAGGAAAATAATTTGGCACAACTTAAGACTTACTCATGATTAAAACAAAACAAGTCTTATAAAACTAGAAATGGAAGGAAACTTCATCAAATTGACAAGGGGAATTTATGAAAAAACTACATCCATCATACTAAATGGTATAAGACTGATAGTTGTCCCCTAAGATCAGTAGCAAGGCAAGGATGTCATGTTCACTAAGGATGTCATGTTCACTATTTCTATTCAGTTATATTAGCTTTCTTAGTAAGTTCAAGAAGGAAAATTTTAAAAAATAAGAAATATAAAAAATAAAATAAAATAGAAAAGGAAAAAGAAAAAGAAAAAGAAAATATCAACCAGTTAATTAATTAGTTAGTTAAATGCATCTATATTGGAAATAATGAAGTACAACTGTCCTTAAAGAGCAAATGATTTTAAATGAGGGGAACCTGAAAGAATGCATAAAAAAAATTTACTAAAACTAATCATTGTTTAGGAAGGTCTTGGGATACAAAGTCAATGCATAGAAATCACTTGCATTTCTATACAATAGCAATGAAAAATACAAAAATTAAATTAAGAAAAAAATTCCATTTAAAATTGTATAAAATATTAAATGTTTTTAAAACAACTTAAAAATGAAAGTTTAAGATTTATATACTGAAAACTATAACACACTGCTGAAAGAAATTAAATATTTAAATAAATAGAGACGTTTCATGTTAGTGAGCTGGAAGTCTAATATTGTCAGGATGGCAATATTTTCCGAAGTAATTTAGAAATTCAACACAATTTCTATCAAAGCTTGGCAGGCCTTTTTGTTGTTGTTGTTGTTGTTGTTGTTAATAATTAACAAGCTTATTCTAAAATTTATTGGGATATTTCCAGAACCTAGACTATCCAAAATAATTCTGAAAACACAGAGCTACCTGATTTTGAAAATTACTCTAAAGCCACAGTAAACAATAATAAATAAATAAATAAATAAATAAATAAATAAAGCAAGCAAGCAAGCAATAAAGTAATCAACCAATGTGATATTGGCAAAGGCACAATCATATATAGATCAATGGTTAGAAACAGAGCCCAGAAATAAATTCATGTATCAATGGAAGACTGACTTTCCAGAAAAGTTACAGAACAATTCAATGTGGGAAGTATAGGCTTTTCAACAAACATCACATGGGGCACCTGGGTGGCTTAGTTAAGTATCTGACTTCCAGTCAGGTCATGATCTCATGGTTCCATTTGTGAGTTCAAGCCCCACATTGGGCTCTGCACTAACAGCACAGAGCCTGCTTTGGACCTCTGTCTTCCTGCCTCTCTGCCCCTCCCCTGCTTGCATATGCATGCTCTCTCTCTCTCTCTCTCTCTCTCGTTCTCAAAAGTCAGCATTTAAAATAAAAAACAAACAAAAAACACAAATATCATTGGAACACCTAGATGTCAACTTACAAAAAAATAAAAAAAGTATTTCCATACCTCACACTACGCACAAAAATTAACTCCAAATAGATCTTACCTAAACTTAAGATCTAAAACTATGAATTCTCAAGAAAGGAGTCAACATGGAGGAGAAGTGGGGTGGGGGTGCGAGGGGGGCAAATTTCCCTCATACCTCAAACAGCAGTATTGAGGCCAAAGACTTGGAATTCCAGGAATCCGGGCTACAGAGTGACAGAAACATCTCCAGGAGCCCAAGGGGACAGCTTGGCGGGCCAGAGGTGCGTGCCTGCCAATTGGGAGAGATAAAATGGGTGGTGAATGCACAGACCAAAGGGAAAACTCCTTCCACAGAGAGACAAAAGGAAGAGAGAGACAGGCTGTGGAAGTGTGGAAGCATCTGAACAAGAGAAAAACTCTCCAGACCACTGACCAGGGAATGGAAAAAAGTGGAGACAGTCAGTCTCTGACTTGGAAACAGCCTTAGGAGTGATGACCCAGTGTTGCAGGACTTTCTTGGGACTGGGCCTGCTGCCCCGTACACCCACCTGGGATTAAGGGGGAGCCAGCCCTTGGTGAGCTCAGAGGCACAGTGTAAGAGAGAAATCCCCTCCCTCGGGTGCTGTGGGAAGAAGGTATATAGCTGCTCCAAGGACAAAAGGCGCTGCAGGTGCCTGCCAGCCAGAGGCCCTTTGTTGGCTGGGCAGAGTAGTGCTACCCCAGAATGGCGGTACATGGAGCAGGATCCTTTAAGACATCGGGGTTTGAATCCTAGCCAAGTGCCTGCGCGGCACAGGAGACTGTGGAGCAGGACAAAGCAGCCCGCTTGTGCCCACAAAGCACTGTAAAGACTGCCTGAACAGTATAGTTTGGAACAGCCATCTGTGGAGGAGAGACTGGGGTGTCACCATTTTTCTTCCCATCACCAACACGGTGGTGCTTCAGGGACCGGACAGTGGGCCCCAGTGGAGTTGGTACCCGCTTACACCAAACCCCATCCCTCCGTGCCTGCCAACTGCATACCTACCAGAGCAACACTGAAATTGAATGAACCAGAAGGCCGCTCTTCCAGACCAGCACAGCCACCAATTCCAAGGCACCAGCAGACATCGGTCCAGCAGTTCTGCATTTTCTGATTTCATTCTTGGTCAATTTTTATTTTACATATACATTTTTTGTTCCCTTCTTTCTTCCCTTCTCTATTTTGGTTGTTGGTTTATTTAAGTAGGCATTTTTAATGTATTTTTTTTTACCTCTTCTGTATCTCCTTCTTTAATTTCCTCTCTCTTTCTCTCTCACTCTCTCTCCCTGGATTAAGCCATATAGTTTCTCTGAAACTCTACCTGGTCATTTTTTCTTTTTTTACCCACTCCTATCATTTCTCTCTGTATATGGGATAAGGCTTCTTCCACCCCCCCACCTTTAAAAAATTTTTTTTCCAGGGCTGCTTCAGTGAACAAATCAAAGCACACCTTGTGGAAGGTCCAAAACACCACTACAAGTAGGGACATAAAGCAACAACAGAGAACAAGCAACACACTCCAAAAACACCTCCTGAAGGGCCATGCCCTGGACAATGTATGAACCCTTCTTAATATGGTAGTGTTCGCAGGTGCAGAACATATTACAAGCTATTAAAACACATAAAAGACAAAAAAACTAGCCAAAATTACTTAATGAAAGAATTCTCCTCAAAAGAAATTCCAGGAAGAAACGAGAGCCAGAGAGTTGCTCAAAACAGATATGAACAATATATCTGAACAGGAATTTAGAGTAATAGTCATAAGACTAATACCTAGGCTTGATAAAAACATAAAAGACAGCAGAGAATCTATTGAAGCAGAGATCAAGGAAGTAAGAAATAGTCACAATGAATTCAGAAATGTTGTAAATGAGCTGCAAAATAAACCAGAAAAAGTGACAGCAAGGATAGAAAAATCAGAGAGGAGAGTAAGTGAAACAAAAGATATAATTATGGGAAATGATGAAGCCAAGATAAAGAGAGATAAGAAAATACTAAACATGAGGGAAGAATTAAAGACCTAAGTGATTCAGTGAAATATAATAATATCTGTATCATAGGAGTTCCAGAAGAAGTAGAGAAAGAGAAAGGGGCAGAAAGTTTATTTGAACAAATTATGGCTTAGAACTTCCCTAATCCGGGGAAGGAAGCAGACATCCAAGTCCAGAAGGCACAGAAAACTCCCTTCAGATTCAAAGAGAATAGGCCATCACCATGACGTATCATAGTGAAACAGGCAAAATACAAAGATAAGGAGAGAATTCTTAAAGAAGCTAGGGACAAATGGGCCTTATCCTACAAGGGTAGACACATAAAGGTAGTAGCAGACCTGTCCACTGAAACTTGGCAGGTCAGAAGGGAGTGGCAGGAAATACTCAATGTGCTGAATAGGAAAAGTATGCAGTCAAGAATCTTTTATCCAGTAAGGATGTAATTCAGAATAGAAGGAGAGATAAAGGCTTTCCCAGACAAACAAAAACTGAAGGAGTTCATGACCACTAAACCAGCCCTGCAGGAGATCCTAAGGGGGACTCTTAGTGGAATGCTGAAAAAGAATACAAAGGACCAGAGACATCACCACAAGCATGAAACCTAAAGATAAAACAATGACACTACATCCATATCTTTCAGTAATAACTCGGAATATAAATGGGCTAAATGTCCCAATCAAAAGACATAGGGTATCAGAATGGATAAAAAACCAAGATCCATCTATACGCTGTCTTCAAAAGACTCATTTTAGACCTGAGAACACCTGCATATTGAAAGTAAGGGGAAGGAGAATCATTTATCATGATTTTAAACTACAGACTGTAGTTTAAACAAATTTTAAACTACAGACTGTAACAAGAGATGAAGAAGGGCATTATATCATAATTAAGGGGGTCCATCAAGAAGAGCTAACAATTGTAAATGTTTATGCCCCCAACTTGAGACGTCCCAAATATACAAATCAATTACACAAACATAAGCAATTTTATTGATCAGAAAATGGTAATAGTAAGTGACTTTAATACTCCACTTACAACAATGGACAGATAATCTAGGCAGAAAATCAATAAAGAAACAATGGCCTTGAATGATACACTGGACCAGATCGACTTGACACATATATTCAGAACTTATCATTGAAAAGCAGCAGAATACACATTCTCCTCAAGTGCACATGGAATGTTCTCCAAAATAGATCACATACTGGGTCACAAAATAGCCCTAAATAAATATAACAGTATTGAGATAATATCATGCACATTTTTAGATCACAACACTATGATACTTCAAATCAACCATAAGAAAAAATTTGGAAAGACTCCGAATGCATGGGGGTTAAAGAACACCCTACTAAAGAATGAATGGGGGGGGGGCGCCTGGGTGGCTCAGTTGGTTGAGTGTTGGCTTTAGCTCGGGTCATGATCTCATGGTCTGTGAGTCTGAGCTCCACGTCGGGCTCTATGCTGATAGCTCAGAGCCTGGAGCCTTCTTTGGATTCTGTGTCTCCCTCTCTCTCTGCCCCTCCCCTGCTCATGCTCTGTCTCTCTCTCTCTGTCAAAAATAAATAAACATTAGGGGCGCCTGGGTGGCGCAGTCGGTTAAGCATCCGACTTCAGCCAGGTCACGATCTCGCGGTCCGGGAGTTCGAGCCCCGCGTCAGGCTCTGGGCTGATGGCTCAGAGCCTGGAGCCTGTTTCCGATTCTGTGTCTCCCTCTCTCTCTGCCCCTCCCCCGTTCATGCTCTGTCTCTCTCTGTCCCAAAAATAAATAAACGTTGGGAAAAAAAAATTAAAAAAAAAAAAAATAAATAAACATTAAAAAAATTTAAAAAAAAGAATGAATGGGGTCAACCAGGCAATTAAAGAAGAAATTACATAATATATGGAAACAAATGAAAATGAAAACATGACCAAACCCTTTGGGATGCAGCAAAGGCCAGGCCTATCTCAAGAAACAAGAAAAATCCCAAATACAGAACCTAATCTGAAACCTAAAGGAACTAGAAGCAGAACAGCAAAGAAACCCCAAAGACAGCAGAGTAAAAGAGATAATAAAGATTAGAGCAGAAATAAACAATGTAGAATAAAAAAAACCAGTATAACAGATCAATGAATCTAAGAGCTGATTTTTTGAAAGGATAAACAAACTTGATAAACTCCTAGCCAGAGTTCTCAGATAGAAAAGAGAAAGAACCCAAAAAGATAAAATCACGAATGAAAAAGGAGAGATCACAACAAACACCACAGAAATACAAATAATTATTAAAGGATACTATGAAAAATTATATGGCAACAAACAGCACAATCTGGAAAACTGGACAAATTCCTAGACATCCACACCTTACCAAACTCAAACAGGAAGAAATAGAAAATTTGAAAATATGGGTGCCTGGGTGGATCAGTCATGATCTCACAGTTTGTGAGTTTGAGTCTCACATCAGGCTCTATGCTGACAGCTCAGAGCCTGGAGCCTGCTTTGGATTCTGAGTCTCTCTCGGCCCCTCCCCTGCTCACAATCTGTCTCTCACTCTCTAAAAAATAAATACAACATTAAAAAAATTTTTTTAATTAAAAAAAGAAAATTTGAACAGACCCATAACCAGCAAATACATTGAATCATTTATCAAAAATCTTCCAACAAATAAAAGTCCTGGTCCAGGTGGTTTCCCAGGGGAATTCTACCAGACATTTAAAGCAGAGTTAATACATACTCTTCTGAAGCTGTTGCAAAAAATAGAAATGGAAGGAAAGCTTCCAGAGTCATTCTATGAAGCCAGAATTACCTTGATTCCCAAACCAGAAAAAGACCCCATGGAAAAGGAGAATTACAGGCCAAAATGCCTGACAAACATGGATGTAAAAATTCTCAACAGGATACTAGCAAATCGAATTCAACAGTATATTAAAAGAATTACTCACCATGATCAAGTGGCATTCATTCCTGGACTACAGGGCTGCTTTAATATTTGCAAATCAATCAATGTGATACATCACATTAATGGAAGAAAAGATAAGAAACATAGGATCCTGTCAATAGATGCAGAAAAAAGCATTTGATAACATACAGCATCTTTTCTTAATAAAAACCCTCAAGAAAGTCAGGATAGAAGGAGCATACCTTAACATCATAAAAGCCATATATGAAAGGCCCACAGCTAATATCAACCTCAACGGGGAAAAACTGAGGGCTTTCCCCCTGAGATCAGGAACACAACAGGGATGTCAACTCTCACCACTGTGTTTAACATAGTGTTGAAAGTCAGCTTCAGCAATCAGACAACAAAATGAAATCAAACGCATCCAAACTGGCAAAGAAGTCAAACGTCCACTTATCACAGATGACATGATATTCTACATAGAAAACCCAAATGACTCCACCAAAAAATTGCTAGAACTGATACATGAGTTCAGCAATGTCACAATATATAAAATCAATGTACAGAAAACAGCTGCATTTCTATACACTGGTAATGAAGCAACAGAAAGAGAAATCAAGGAATCAGTCCCATGTACAAATGCACCAAGAACCATAAAATACCTAGGAATAAACCTAACCAATGATGTAAAAGATCTATATGCTGAAAACTACAGAAAACTTATGAAAGAAATTGAAGAAGACACAAATAAATGGAAAAACATTCCATGCTCATGAATTGGAAGAACAAATATTGTTAAAATGTCAATAGTACCCAAAGTAATCTACACATTCAATGGAAACCCAATCAAAATCGCACCAGCATTCTTCTCAGAGCTAGAACAAATAATCCTAAAATTTTTTTGGAACCACAAAAGGCCTCGAATAGCCAAAATAATGTTGAAAAAGAAAACCAAAGCTGGAGGCATCACAATCCCAGACTTTACCCTGTACTGGAAAGCTATAATCATCAAGACAGTATGGTATTGCCATAAAAACAGACACATAGATCAATGGAATAGAATAGAGAACCCAGAAATGGATGCATAAATGTATGGCCAACTAATCTTCAACAAAGCAGGAAAGAGTATCCAATGGGAAAAAGTCTCTTTAGCAAATGGTTCTGGGGGAACTGGACAGCAGCATGCAGAAGAATAAACTTGGACCACTTCCTTACACCATACACAAAAATATATTCAAAATGGATGTAATACCTAAATGTGAGACAGGAAACTACCAAAACCCTAGGAGAGAAAACAGGCAACAACCTCTTTGACCTCAGCTGCAGCACTTCTTACTAGACATGTCTCTTAAGGCAAGGGAAATAAAAGCAAAAATGAACAATTGGTAATTCATCAAGATAAAAAGCTGATACACAGCAAAGGAAACAATCAGCAAAACTAAAGGCAACCAAAAGAATTGGAGAAGGTATTTGCTAATGACACATTGGACAAAGGGTTAGTATCCAAAATCTATAAACCACTTACCAAACTTAATACCCAAAAAACAAATAATCCAGTGAAGAAATGGCCACAAGACATGAATAGACACTTTTCCAAAGAAGACATCCAGCTGTCCAACAGACACATGAAAAGATGCTCAACATCTCTCACCATCAGGGGAATACAAATCAAAACCGCAGTGAGATACCACCTCACACTAGTCAGAGTGGCTAAAATTAACAACTCAGGAAACAACAGATGTTGGTGAGGATGTGGAGAAACAGGAACCCTCTTGCACTGGTGGTGAGAATGCAAACTGGTGCAGCCACACTGGAAAAGAGTGTGGAGCCTCCTCAAAAAATTTAAAAATAGAATTACCCTATGACTCAGCAATAACACTACTAGAAATTTATCCAAAGGATACAGGAGTGCTGATTCATAGGGGCACTGTGATATAGGATAGGACAGGATAGGATAGGACAGGATAGGATAGGATAGCATAGGATAGGATAACAGTGCTATCAACAACAGTCAAATTATGGAAAGAGCCCAAATGTCCACCAACTGATGAATGGATAAAGAAAATATGGTGTATATACATACATATACATCTATCTCTATCTCTATCTATATAATGTAATACTACTTAGCAATGAGAAAGAATGAAATCTTGCCATTTGCAACAACGTGGATGGAAATGGAGGGTACTATGTTAAGTGAAATCAATCAATCAGAGACCGGCCGATACCATTACGTTTTCACTCATATGTGGAATTTGAGAAACGTAACAGAAGACCATGGGGGAGGGGAAGAGGAAAAAACAGTTTCAAACAGAAAGGAGGAACACCGTAAGAGACCTTTCAATACAAAGAACAAACTGAGGGTTGATTGCAGGGGAGAGGAGAAAATTGGTGATGGGCATCAAGGAGGGCACTTGTTGCGATGAGCAGTGGGTGTTGCATGTAAGCAATGAATCATGGGAAACTACTCCTGCAGCCAAGAACACACTGTATACACTGTATGTTAGCTAACTTGACAATAAATTATATTACAACAAAACACAAAGTCCTGTGCAAAAGAAAAGAGTCTGAAATAAAAAGAATAACAAGTAACTAAAAAAAAAAAAAATCAGACTGTAACTGTTGTTTCTGAAGTTGTTTGCTTTTGTGGTGGCGTCTGCATATCCTCCTTTATTTTAAATATGAACTATTTCCACTGAAATAAATAGCTGTTTCATATCCATCTGATAAATATCCTCAAAAATCCTTTAGTCATTTATGTGAAGAAGTTTATTAGTTTGAAGATTAAAAACATGGGATTCTTTCAGTTTTTATTATCTAATGGTGTATTTGTTTTATAAAGAATAGAAACTGTTGTTCCTAAGTCTTATTTTTGTATCACAGCAAAAACAAAAAAATCCAACCATAAACAAACAAATAAATAAATAACAAAAACCCCTAAATTTTCTAGTAGAAAATGTAGGAGAAAATCCTACATAACTTCGGGTTGGGCAAAGAGTTTGTAGATATGACCAAAAAAGTGAAGTCTATAACAGGGAAACATTGATACATCATACTTTATCAAAATTAATAATTTTAAGCTTTAAAATGCACACACAAATGAAAAGAATATATATATATATATATATATATATATCTGATAAGCAAATGAAAATATACTTAACATTGTGTTATTAGGGAAATATAAACTAAGACTAACTACACACTATTTTATACCCACTAGATGGGCAATAATCAAAGGATAGACAATAACAAGTCAAAAAACTGGATCCCTTATACATTGCTAGAGGGAGTTTAAAATAATATAATGTTTTGGGAAAAAATCGGTAGTTTCTTGAAAATTAAACATAAAATTACCTTATGATCCACTCCTAGAAATTTATGCAAGAAAAATGAAAATATATTTTCAAACAGATCTATGTGGAAATATTTATTATAGAATTATTTATAATAAGCAACAACTGGACACAACCAAAATGTATATTAATTGGTAAACTAATAAACCATAATATGTACAACCAATGGGATACAGTCAATAATAAAGAGAACAAACTATAGATACATGCTAAACATGGATGAACCTCAACATTGTGCAAAAGATTAAATATTTTGTTTTTATTTGTATGAAATGTCCTGAAAAGGCAAGTTTATGAAAACAGAAAGCAAATCAGTGGCTGCCTAGAGCTGAGATCACGAACATATCTACCAACTGACACAAGGAAACTTTGGAGGATTTCATCACCCCAAATACATTCTATATTTGGTTGGACAGATGAAATACATTCTATAATTATGTGATGTTTGCACAAATTTATAAATTTACTAATAATCATTCAATTGTGCACTTATGACGTGATAAGCAGAATAAAGACCCGTCAAGTATGTCTACTTCTCAATCCCCTAAACCTGTAAATATGTTACCTTATTTGGCAAAAAGAAGTTTGTATGTACAGTTGAGGGGATAGACCTTGATATGGAGAGATTATCCTAGATTATCTGGATGGGTCCATCTAATTGCTGGAGTCCTCAGGAGTGGAAAAGGAAGGCAGAAGAGAGTCAGAGACACAACATGTTTGATCCTTCATTTCTGGAGGATCATTTGAAGATGAAGAGAGGGATCCACAGCCAAGGATTTTAACAGCCTTGAGAAGCTGGGAATGCTTCTCCACTGACAGCAAGAAGATGAAGGCCATATTCCTGTAACCATAATGAATTCAGCTCTGACAAGAAACATTCTGAATGAGACTTCCTTCCCCTAGAGCCTCCAGAAAGGAATAGAACTCAGGAATAGTAGAAAAGTATAAACATAATTATATAAGAACTTATGTGAGCCATATTAAAGAAAATTATTTGAAACTAGAAAAAGGGCAAAAAAGATAGACATGTTCTTTCAATGTTAGAGTGGAACATTGTTTAGTAGTTTCAAACAAGAATTATTTAATTTTCCAGAAGATTGCACCTATTTTGATTTTTTTAATTTTATTAAGAGTTCAGAGTCTGTGAGGTAACATACTAACTGGGTAGATGGTGGGTTTCTTTCCTTTTTTTTTTTTTTTTGCTAGAAAACAAATCTCCAAAGGCTTTGGTTTCATTGCCCTGTAATCAGTTATGTACTAACCCAGCAACCTTAAGTCAAGATTTTTTTTTTTAAATGTCTATAAATACCCTGTCATTCAAATGTTTTATAAATACTTGATATTCTATTAGTTTGCTCATTCTTGAGTTGATAAATCTTTGACATATATTAATTTTATATTTGAATGAATCATATTTTTAAATCTTTAAAGCATTGTGACTGGATAATCATAAGGCACCACTTTTAAGGGTGAAAATTGGAGGACATGACAAATTAGACTTATTAGTGAAAAACAAATAATAAATAT
Organism: Prionailurus viverrinus; assembly: GCF_022837055.1. Classification (NCBI taxonomy): domain Eukaryota; kingdom Metazoa; phylum Chordata; class Mammalia; order Carnivora; family Felidae; genus Prionailurus; species Prionailurus viverrinus. The sequence goes on from NC_062564.1 coordinate 18,291,437, forward strand.
TAAAAAAAGTTATTCTAACATCTGAATAAACAAAGAATAAACAGTACCTATATAAAGATTGACAAGAAAAGGCCTTGAAAATGTTGAAATGTTACCTGATATAGGAATCAACTTTGGATTTCATTTTTATTATTTTTACTGCTATCAACTTATAAGCGTTTTATTAGCATATATATACGTGTATATATACTATATATATACACGTATATATATACATACACATATACATATGTACGCGTATATATATGTATATATATATACATATGTACACGTATATATATGTATATATATATACACATACATATATAGATAACACACATATGTATATATATTGGGAATCTGAGGAAAAAATAGCATTGTTTTAAGTGCAGTTGGGAAATTTGACAGGAAAGTAAGAAAAACATATATTACAAGTTTTCCACTTAAGAACAATATTCCTAACAAAGTTACAATAAGGAAACATGGTGACGACTAATGATAACAATAACAGTGTTGACAGAATTTGTTGGGAAATTTGTTTAGAACCTAGGGTCTCTATGTTCTAAATGTCCTAGAGACCCTAATAGTTGATAATTTGGACAGATATGAAATAGTTTTTAAAGAATTTTTGTTGACATATATGTGACGTACAATATTGTGTAAATTTAAGGTGTTCAACATGTTGATTTATTTATATATTAATTTCCCGCTGTAGTGATAGTACCTCTATCACATCACATAATTATTTCTTTTTTGAAGTAGAAATAATTGCTATCTAGTCTCTTAAAAAGTTCAATGATTACAATACAATATTGTTGTTTCTACTATACTGTGCACTTGATCTCCAGGGCCTATATGTATACTAGTTGTAAGTTTATACACTTAAACAACAGTTCTCCTGTTTTTGAGTTTGGATTTTTTAGATTTCACATACAAGTGATATCATACGGTATTTGACTTTTTTGGGTCTGATTTATCTCATGATAATGTCCTCAAGTGATTTTCTTCTTTCTCAAAGCTGAATAATGATTCCATTATGTGTGTGTGTGTGAGTGTGTGTGTGTGTGTGTGTGTGTGTGTGTGTGTGTGTGTTCTTAGGATGTTTCCATATTTTTGGCTATTGTAAATAATGCTGCAATAAACACGGAGTGGAGATACGTCTTGAATATCTTATTTTCAATTCCTTTGGATAAATACCCAGAAGTAGAATTACTGACCCATATGCTATTTCTGTTTTTAATTTTTTGAGGAAATTCCTTATTGTTTTCCATAGATACATTCTCACCAACAGTATACAGTTTCCTTTTCTCCACATTCTCTTCTTGATACAAGCCATTCTAACAGATGTAAGGTGAAATCTCATTGTGCTTTTGCTTTCCATTTCCCTGATGATAAGCAGTGTTGAGCGTCTTTCAGAAAAAGATCTATTTAATACCTCTGCCTATTTTTATATCAGATTGCTTGTTTATTGTTGTTGTTGCTGTTGTTGTTATTGAGCTGCATGAATTCTTCATATATTTTGGATATTAACCTCTTTTTTAACTTTTTATTTATTTTTTTTAATTTACATCCAAGTTAGCATATAGTGCAACAATGAGTTCAGGAGTAGATTCCTTAGTGCCCCTTACCCATTTAGCCCATTCTCTCTCCCACACCCCCTCCAGTAACCCTCTGTTTGTTTTCGATATTTAAGAGTCTCTTCTGTTTTGTCCCCTTCCCTGTATTTATATTATTTTTGGTTCCCTTCCCTTGTGTTCATCTGTTCTGTGTCTTAATGTCCTCATATGAGTGAAGTCACATGATATTTGTTTTTCTCCAACTGACTAATTTCACTTACCATAATAGCCTCTAGTTCCATCCACGTAGTTGCAAATGACAAGATTTCATTCTTTTTGATTGCCGAGTAATATCCATTGTATATATATACCACATCTTCTTTATCCATTCATCTATCAATGGACATTTGGGCTCTTTCCATACTTTGGCTATTATTGATAGTGCTGCTATAAACATTGGGGTGCATGTGCCCCTTTAAAACAGCATACCTGTATCCCTTGGATAAATACCTAGAAGTGCAATTGCTGGATCATAGGGTAGTTCTATTTTTAACTTTTTGAGGAACCTCCATACTGTATTCCAGTGTGGCTGTACCAGTTTGCATTCCTACCAGCAGTGCAAAAGAGATCTTTCTCTGCATCCTCGCCAACATCTGTTGTTGTCTGAAGATATCTTCTTCCATTCTGTTGGCTGCCTTTTAGTTTTGCTGATTGTTTCCTTCGCTGTGCAGAAACTTTTTATTTTGATGAGGCCCCAATAGTTCATTTTTGCTTTTGTTTCCCTTGCCTCCAGAGACATGTTGAGTAAGAAGTTGCTGAGGCCAAGGTCAAAGAGGTTTTAGCTTGCTTTCTCCTCGAGGACTCTGATGGCTTCCGGTCTTACATTTAGGTATTTCATCCATTTTGAATTTATTTTTGTGTATGGTGCAAGAAAGTGGTCCAGGTTCATTCTTCTACATGTCGCTGTCCAGTTTTCCCAGCACCACTTGCTGAAGAGACTGTCTTTATTCCATTTCCTGCTTTGTCAAAGATTAGTTGGCCATATGTTTATAGGTCCATTTCTGGGTTCTCTATTCTCTTCCATTGATCTGAATGTTCTTGTGCCAGTACCATACTGTCTTGATGATGACAGCTTTGTAGTATAGTTTGAAGTCTGGGATTGTGATACCTTCTGCTTTGGTTTTCTTTTTCAAGATTGCTTTGGCTATTCAGGGTCTTTTTGGGTTCCACACAAATTTTAGGATTGTTTGATGTAGCTCTGTGAAGAATGCTGGTGTTATTTTGATAGGGATTGCATTGAATATGTAGACTGCTTTGGGTAGTATTGATATTTTAACAATATATGTTCTTCCTATCCAGGAGCATGGAATCTTTTTCCATTTTTTTGTGTCTTCTTCAATTTCTTTCATAAGCTTTCTATAGTTTTATGTGCATAGATTTTTCACCTATTTGGTTAGATTTATTCCTAGGTATTTTATAGTATTTGGTGTAACTGTAAATGGGATCAATTCCTTGATTTATCTTTCTTTTGCTTCATTGTTGGTGTATGGGAATGCAACTGATTTCTGTGCATTGATTTTATATTCTGCCATTTTGCTGAGTTCATGGATCAGTTCTAGCAATTTTCTTGTGGAATCTTTTGGGTTTTCCATATGGAGTATCATGTCACTGCAAAGAGTGAAAGTTTGACCTCCTCTTGGCCAATTTGGATGCCTTTTATTTCTTTGTGTTGTCTGACTGTTGAAGCTAAGACTTCCAATACTATGTTGAGTAACGGTGGCAAAAGTAGACATCCCTGTCTTATTCCTGACCTTACGGGGAAAAGCTCTCAGTTTTTCCCCATTGAGGATGATATTAGCATTGAGTCATTCATATATGGCTTTTATGATCTCTAGGTATGATCCTTCTATCCCTACTTTCTTGAGGGTTTTTATCAAGAAAGGATGCTATATTTTGTCAAATGATTTCTCTATATCTATTGAGAGGATCATGTGGTTCTTGTCCTTTCTTTTATTGATGTGATGAATCACAGATTGTTTTGTGAATATTGAACCAGCCCTCCATCCCAGGTATAAATCCCACTTGGTCGTGGCGAATAATTTCTTTACTGTATTGTTGGATCTGGTTGGCTAATATCTTGTTGAGGATTTTTGCATCCATGTTCATCAGGGAAATTGGTCTATAGTTCTCCTTTTTAGTGGAGTCTCTGTCTGGTTTTGGAATCAGGGTAATGCTGGCTTCATAGAAAGAGTTTGGAAGTGTTCCTTCCATTTCTATTTTTTGGAACACCTTCAAGAGAATAGGTGTTAACTCTGCCTTAAATGTTTGCTAGAATTCCCCTGGAAAGCCATCATGCCCTGGACTCTTGTTTTTTGGGAGATTTTTGATTACTGATTCGATTTCTTTACTGGGTATGGGTCTCTTCAAATTTTCTATTTCTTCCTGTTTCAGTTTTGGTAGTGTATATGTTTCTAGGAATTTGTCTATTTCTTCCAGATTGCCCATTTTATTGGCATATAATTGCTCATAATATTCTCTTCTTATTGTTTGTATTTCTGCTGTTGTGGTTGTGATCTCTCCTCTTTCATTCTTGATTTTATTTATTTGGGTCCTTTCCTTTTTCATTTTTATCAAACTGGCTGGTGGTTTATCAATTTTGTTAATTCTTTTAAAGAACCAGCTTCTGGTTTCACTGGTCTGTTCTACTGTTGTTTTGATTTCAATAGCATTAATTTCTGCTCTAATCTTTACTATTTCCTGTCTTCTCCTGGTTTGGGGTTTTATTTGCTGTTCTTTTTCTAGCTCTTTAAGGTGTAAGGTAAGGTTGTACATCTGAGAAATTTTCCCTTCTTTAGGAAGGCTGGATTTATATACTTCCCTCATATGACAACCTTTGCTGTTTGCCAGAGCTTTTGGGCTGTGGTTGTTATCATTTTCATTGGCTTCCATGTACTTTTTAATTTCCTCGTTAACTTCTTGGTTGGCCCATTCATTCTTTAGTAGGATGTTCTTTAGACTCCAAGTATTTGTTATCTTTCCAAATTTTTTTTTGTGGTTGATTGTGAGTTTCATAGCATTGTTGTCTGAAAATAGGCACGGTATGATCTTGATCTTTTTGTACATGTTGAGGGCTGTTTTGTGCACCAGTATGTGGTCTATTCTGGAGAACATTTCATGTACACTGGAGAAGAATGTATATTCCACTGCTTTAGGATGAAATGTTCTGAATATATCTGTTAAGTTGATCTGGTCCAGTGTGTTTCCTTATTGATTTTCTGTTTAGATGACCTGTCCATTGTTGTAAGTGGGATGTTGAAATCCCATACTATTATGGTATTATTTATCAATGAGTTTCTTTATGTTTGTGATTAATTGATTTCTATTTGGGTCCTTCCACATTTGGAGCATAAATGTTTACAATTGTTAGGTTTTTTGGTGGATACACCCCTTGATTATGACATAATGCCCTTCTTCATCTCTTGTTAGTCTTTATTTTAAAGTCTAGATTGTCTGATATAAGTATGGCTACTCCAGTTTTCTTTTGTCGACCACTAACATGATAGATGGTTCTCTATCCCGTTACTTTCAATCTGAAGGTGTCTTTAGGTTTAAAGTGGGTTTCTTGTAAACAGCATATAGATGGATCTTGTTTTCTTATCCATTCTGATACCCTATGTCTTTTGATTGGGGAATTTAGTCCATTGATGTTTAGAGTGAGTACTGAAAGATATGAATTTACTGCCATTATGTTTCTTGTAGAGTTGGTTTCTGGTGGTGTTCTCTGGTCCTTTCTGGTCTTTGCTGCCTTTGGTTTGTTTGTTTTTTTTTCATGTATTCACCCCTCAGAGAGTCCCCCTTAAAATTTCTTGGAGAGCTGATTTAGTGGTCCGAACTCCTTTAATTTTTGTTTGTTTAGGAAACTTTAAATCTCAACTTCTATTTTGAATGTCAGCCTTGATGGGTAAAGAATTCTTGGGTGCATATTTTTCTGATTCAGCACACTGAATATATCCCGCCACTCCTTTCTGGCCTGCCAAGTTTCTGTTGATACATCTGCTGCAAACTTGACCTGTGTTCCCTTGTAGGTTAAGGACTGTTTTTCCCTTGCTGCCTTCATGATCCTTTCCTTGCCTGAGTATTTTGTGAATTTGACCATGATATGCCTTGTTGATGGTCTTTTTTTTTTTCAAGCTAATGGGAGTTCTCTGTGCTTCCTGGATTCTGATGTCTGTGTCTTTCTCTAGGTTAGGGAAGTTTTCAACCATGATTTGCTCACATAACCCTTCTACCACTTTTTCTCTCTCTTCATCTTCTGGGACCCCTATGATTCCGATGTTTTTCCTTTTTAATGAGTCACTGCTTTCTCTAATTCCTAAACCATGCTCTTTTGCTTTAGTCTCCCTTTTTTCTGCTTCATTATTCTCCAAAAGTTTGTCCTCTATATTGCTGATTCGCTGCTCTGTCTCATCCATCCTTGCTGCCATGGCATCCATTCAAGCTTGCAGCTCACTTACAACATTTTTTATTTCATCCTGACTAGCTTTTACTTCCTTTAACTCTACAGAGAGGGATTCTCATCTATTTTCGACCCCAGCTAGTATTATTATTATCATGAATCGAAATTCTGGTTCAGACATCTTGCTTGTATCTGTGTTGATTAACTTCCTGGCTGTTGTTTCTTCCTGCTCTTTTTTGGGGGTGAATTACTTTGTTTCATCATTTTGAAGGAAGAAAAGGAATTGATAAGATAAAAAAATTAAAATTAAAAAATTAAAAACAACACACACACACACACCTCAAATCAGTGATGCTAGACTCTGCTTGTGTTTTAGTCTGGTTATTGAAAGGAGCTTGACAGATTAGAGAAAAAAGGGAAAAAGGAAAAAAAGGAAATCGTTTGAAAATTTGAGAAAATGAATACAATGAAATAGTATAATAAAATGAAATGATGGGAGTAAAACAGAAATTGAAAAAATTACAAAAATGTAAAAAATATAGTCGAAAAAATAAAGAAAAATATTTTTAATAAAAATTGAAAATAAAGGTAATTTTTTTTCTGCTGAGTTCTATGGTTCAGGTTGTGCAGATTGTTGTGTTAATCCTCAAATAAGTTTTCTAGGTGTGCAGGGAGGTTTAGTGTTGATCTGGCTGTATCTCATGGATGTGAGATGCAAAAAAAAATTCCATGCTGTTCCACCATCTTGGCTCCTCCTCCTGTATATTAACCTCTTATTCGACAAATAGTTTGCAAAATTTTTCTCCCATTCTTAAAGTTTCCTTTTCATTTTACTGACTGTTTCTTTTGATGTGCAATGGAATTGTTTACTATGATATTTCTATGGCTAATTCTTTTTTTTAAATTTTTTAAATGTTTATTTATTTTTGAAGGAGAGTGAGAGTGAGACAGAGTGTGAGCAGAGGAGGGGCAGAGAGAGAGGGAGACACAAAATCCGAAGCAGGCTCCAGGCTCTGAGCCATCAGCACAGACCTGACATGGGGCTCAAACCCACAAACCATGAGATCATGACCTGATCCAAAGTCGGATGATTAACCGAGCCACCTAGGTGCCCCTACATGACTAAAAGATCTCCTGGGTAGAATTTTGAAGTTTAACACATCTTTATAGCCAAGACTTTATTCTTTTTTAGCCTAGATAGGTTCTTGGGTGTGTAACAGTAGCTCTGGCAGAATATCTTATGTTTCATATTAATCCTATATTGGAACAATGTCCCTCAAGTGATGGGCAATAGGATTTTCCTGTTAAATTTCAAATTTTCCTCAATTTCAATTCCATAGTTGAAACTTATGGTATTTTATATTTACATCACAATTATAGCTGGAAGAAATATAATAGCAAAATTGTGAGGCTCTGTGTATTGCCTCATTTTACTAACTTAAAATGGTTTGGGGGTATTTTTAGTGTGAAATGTTGTGACCCATTGTCTGTTTTCCTTAACTCAGTCTCTTGACTTGCCCTTTAGTTTCTGACAAAAATTACTTAGTCTAAATCAATTATCATGGGGAAAAGATTAGAAACTAAGTTGTAATTTTAGCTATTCAGTACGCTTATCTGTCAAATGAGCCTGCAAAATGGCCAGCTTTAATTAACGGTTTTAAAATAAGTAGCTAAGGACTAGGTGTTTACCCAAAGAAAGCAAAAACTCTAACCTCTAACATAAACAATATATGCACCCCTATGTCTACTGAGGCTCATTTACAATAGCCAAAATATGAAAGCAACCTAAATGTCCATCAACAGATGAATGGATAAGAAGATGTGAAATATATACACACACACACACAATGGAATATTAATAATAAAAAAGAATGACATCTTGGGACACCTGGGTAGTTCAGTTGGTTAAGTGTCTGACTTAGATTCATGTCATGATCTCTTGGTTCGTGAGTTTGAGCCTCACATCAGGCTCACTGCTGTCATCTCAGAGCCTGGAGCCTGCTTCAGACCCTCTGTCTCCATCTCTCTCTGCCCCTCCCCCACTTGTGCTCTTTCTCTGTCTCTCTCAAAAATCAACAAACATTAAAAAAAAAGAATAACATTTTGTCATTTGCAGCAACACGGATGAACCTAGAGGGTATTATGCTAAGTGAAATAAATCAGAAAGAGACACATACTGTATGATTTCACTTATATTTGGGACCTAAAAACAAACAAACAAACAAACAAAACAGAAACAGAACCATAAATACAGAGAACAAACTGATAGCTGTCAGAGAGGAGGGAGGTGGGGGATAGGCAAAATGGATGAAGGGCTTCCACTTACAGAATGAATCAAGTCACATAAATAAAAGGCACAGCACAGGGAATGTAGTCAATGGTATTGTAATGGTGCTGTATGGTGACAGATTGCAGCTACATCCGTGGTGAGCATAGCATTAAGGTATACAGTTGTTGCATCACTATGTTGTATACCAAAACGAACATAACTTTGTGCATCAAATATACTTCAATAAAAAAATAAACAGGGACGCCTGGGTGGCTCAGTCAGTTCAGCGTCCAACTCTTGATCTCAGCTCATGTCTTGATCTCAGGGTTGTGAGTTCAAGCCCCACGTTGGGCTAAGTAGCTTAGAGGCTAAGAAAATAGGCCAATTCATATGTAAGCATTTCTTTTCCTCTTGCCTAGTTTAATTCAAGTTTAACTGCTGTTATAGGTATCACTTCTGGAGTATGTGATATGCGTTGGGGCCTGTGTTAGACATTTTATGTGCATTTCTAATCCTTGAAGCAGACTTAAAATATAGGAACTACTATCTCTATTTCTTTTTTATCACTGATGAGGAAAGACTGGCCCAGAGAAGTTAGGCAAATTGTGTCTGAGGTCATACAGCCAACATCCAAATCCACGTCTGTCTGAATCCCGAGGCTGTTCTTTCCATCAAAAGGCAGGAATTTGGACAGCTGAGTTCTAGAGCGAATTGTTTTGCTTCTTTAGTCCTTTGTTTCTCTAAGGATAAGAGAATGTGGTCAGGCTATGTCAAATATCTCTTCTAATTTGAAATGCAGATACACTGCATATTGCTTTGTTTACAATGTATTCATTTTATGTTCATCACTAAATCCTTCAGGGAAAAAGGAAAACAGTGGGGTGCAAATTTGCTCTTAACTGGGAAGTTTGCTGGGGAATTTGCCTGGGAAGCTTGCTTTCCTCTCTAAAAAGGATGCTATGTCACAGAGCCATTTTCTTTCACACGGTCCTCACATTAAAATTATCCTAGAGTTGTATTACTGACCTCAAAGATACTCAAAGATTCTGGACAGAATCACATTTTGTTGTATGAACAGATAATGTTAACCAAACATTGTTATTAAAACAAATGGTATTAATAATCACTTTAAAATCCATACCCATGAAACGTCTATAGGTCGTTTAAAATAAATGTAATCTCTTTTCAAAATATTTTCTCATTTGAGAGTTGATGTGTTTAATACACCCTAAAAGAAGAATATTCTTATTTCCTCAAGGAATAAGCACGGTTAGGTAACTGGTAAACTCCATGAAAATGAAATTAAAGCACTAAGAAATGGATTGTGATATAAATAAAGAATTCATTCTGAGGGGGGAAAAAAGATTGGACTTAAAATAATTTACATGTACCCACTTGGAGCTGAGTTTAACAAAATATGATTTATGTGCAAAGCATTTTTTGCTACATATTTTATGAAGCAAAAAGTGGAATATAGTCAGCATATGGTGACTTGGTTTGGAAGAGAGGGTTTAAGCATAATAATTCAGCCTCTAGTTTATGCCATATTTCAATAAAATATCTTTCTCCTCTTTGCTCCCTCCCATCCCCAGCACTCAACCCCCTACAGACACACATGCCTTCACATCTTACACATTTTCTGTATTGCTTTCCGTATTCATTGTTTTCAACCTTAGAAAAGTAATGGCTTCTCATTATGCACTTTTCTTTCACACAGCTCAAGTTGTGTGCAGTAGGCTTCACCTAAAATAAATAACTAGCAGGGCTGATGTGTTTTTATTTATTTATTTTCAAATCCCAGCTTTCTTGGGGTCCTTTGTGAAATAGAAGGAATAGAGAAAACATGCCTTGCAACTTTGTTTCATTATTTCAGACACAAACGGCCTTCTATACAATTTGCTTATTGATCTCAATAATGAAGACCAGAAAATTATATCCTCTCTTGTCTGTGGAGCTATGAATCACAGATTGCTCAACCACTGTCATATTAAACAACTTGCCTATGCCTGGTAAAGGATTAACACAGAAACTAAAAAGATCACCAGCCTTCTGTTTATCCCACTGTATCACTTAGGTTAAATACAGTTAATATCACGCTAGATAGCTGTGTCCCCTCCTTCAGGTCAATTTAAGAACCTGTCTTCCTTCTGAACCACTGGTTTTTACTAAAGGTTTGAATCCTGTCTTTCCTGAAGAAGGTTATGCCAGGTATCTCTTTTTCCTGGACAACTAGTGCTCAAAAACAAACGATTAAAAAAAAAAAAAAAGTCAAGCCAGACAAAGAGCACAGAAAGACTGTGGTTTCTGTCTACCTAAAGGCTCATGACACCAGAAACAGTTTTCTAACACTAAAATTTGAATATCCAAGGGCACCCATAGATTTATTCCATCAAATCCCTAAGATTAAATTAGACTGAGGATGATCTTCAGAAGTGGGCTTTAATCCTAAATCACACAATTGTATCAAGAAGCTGAATGTTTACAAGGACAGAACTGACAATGAGATCTGGACTCCCTGTATAGCAGCACCTGGAAGTGTATTAATCACTCAGGATTCAATAATGGAGAGCATATTTATAACACTGATTTGAAGACTAAAAGGTAAAAATTTACCTGGGTCCAGTCTTCTCATTATATGTGGAATAATGACAGAAAGTGCAATGTGCAAGTTTAATGTGAATTTTGCTTAAAACCAGTGAATTATTTGGGACAAGTTTCTTAGATTTCTGAATTTTAATTTTCTTTACTAAACTTGAGGGCTTTAGGGGCACCAGGGTGGCTCAGTTGGTTAAGCAACGGACTTGGCTCAGGTCACGATGTCACTGTTCCTGAGTTCGAGCCTGGCCCTGGGATCTGTGCTGACAGCTCAGAGACCAGAGCCTGTTTCAGATTCTGTGTCTCCCTCTCTCTCTGCCCCTTCCCTGCTCATGCGCTGTCTCTATCTCTGAAAAATAAATAAACATTAAAAAAAATAAACTTGAGGGTTTTATAATAAGTGATTTTCATAGTTTTAACTTTCTGTATTTTAGTGCCTAGATAATCTCTGGAGCCCATGTTTGTTCTGAAATTTAAAAATATTTCTTATTTTTTCAATGAGCTCAGATAAATTTCAAATTTACACTGACATTATATATGTAATTATTCATACAAATTTAACTGTGCTACCTACCTCTTCCTATGATATCTTAAATTGGAATAGTCATCTAAGCTAGATAAATACTGAACTATTAAAATACACTTGGTGAGACCCAAACAAAATTCAATATCAACCTTCTTTTGATCAAGAAGTTCTCCCACTTTCTTGACCTAAATTTTCTACATTTCTGTTTAAACATTCTTTATTGAAAATGAAAAGTGTTAGTTGCCATCCTCTTTAAAATATTTAAAATTTAAATTTCAATAACGCCTAATTTCTATAACCTTGTTTGATCAAAATAATAGAGCTCCATTTAGATATAAAATCATTTGAATTATTTTTCATGTATTTTAAAAGGCAAAAGCTACAACAGACAATATAGATACCATGGTATGTATAAAGAACAATGTATAAAAATTGGATTGACTCTTCATATATGAATTATCAGCTGATTATATGAAGAAGGAAGCTGGAACATTAAGAACAAAATAATTATAAAGACTTTATTCATAGGTCTGTCAGTAAATTCCCAATTTTAAATACAACAATGATGTTTTAAAAAACTATTCAGAATGTTAATACCTGCAAGTGAAATTATTCAAAGCATACATAACAACTTTTGTTATCTTTATCAAACAGCATCTTCTGTCTTCAGGTTAAAATGCAATTAAATTTATTTTCAAAAGAATGTGTATTCTTTGAAGCTTAATTTTTTAGTTGCCTAGTGACATGATTACTGTTCACATTTAAAAAGAAAACAAACCTCAAGTGTTATGTCATGGTGAGATATGACATTAAATTACTATTAGAGATGGCTTATATGCAGTTTAAAGCCAGTTTTCAGTAATGACTCTTGTGGAGAACATGAAACCAGCAAGTCCTCCTTGTAGTAATGAATTTTCCTTAATTCTTAGATTGCTACAAAACCAGTGGGATAATATTGTGCACTGGCTACTGGAAGATTTTGATAAAAATTATGTTTCCCATGTTAGAATAAGGTTGTATATGCATGTGTAAAGTGACAGCTCCCAAACTTCCCATGAAGAACTTCTTTTATTATTTTATGTCTCTTTAATCTATATCCCACCCATGATACTGGATCAAGACTTCAAACTTCAACTAACAGATCTTCCATTTCTTTCCCTCACTTTGGCATTAGCCTAGAAGGATAATGCCGATATTCTTATCATCTAGGCCATCACTAAGGGGGTAACCGCTGGAATTTAGAATAGCTTATTTTTATATTTTTAATCCCAGGTTAGGAGAAAATCCAACTGACCCTTGGTCTTTTGATGTATTTGGCTGGTTGCCTTCAGATTTGGCCTCCTGGTTTAGGACCATTATTATCCTGCTCCTCATTTTGCTTTGTATAATTATTTTGTACCTAAGAGAATGCCACTGGCTCGATGCTTCAAGGTGATTTCTAATGCTTACAACCTCAATAAGGTACAGACTAAATGGGAAATGCCTGAGAGCTCCCTCTTGCCCTTCCTTGTTACTCAGTGTAGCCTTGAATGGTTTCTAGCTGCTAGGCCCTCTCTCCTTCCACATGGGACATGACAACCAGGAAAAATGCTTCCTGGCACCAAGGGACAAAACCATTAAATATGAAAAAACTGACTCTTGATCAGTGATGATTTAAAGACACAATCTTTACCTAAAGGGGAAAATGTGAAAATGAATAAAGAAAACTTCATTCAAAATGAAGTCAGGAAGCCATAAAGAGGGAGCTCCCCACCCACTGACAGTTGTCACAGCTTACACAGTCCAGCAGGAAGAAGAAAGACTTCCTATTCTTTGGCAACATCAGCCAAGGAGAAGTGACCAATACTTTGAACTCTCATTTTCCTACCATAAACTTTTGCTCAAAACAACCTCTTCCCTGTTCCTCCTTTCCTCTATAAAAGGATGCTCTCCTCTTTTGCTCTCTGGACTTGTCTATGGTTTGCCAAAGTTTGCATGTCCTTATTCTCAAATAAACTCATTTGCAGTTCCATAACCTTTGTTGTTTAATTTTTAAGGTCCACAGCACACTGTCTTACTGTGAGATATATTTGATTTTTAGCACAGTGTAAAAAATAAAAACTCAAAAACAGCAAAAACAAACCATCAAAAGATTTACATGCATATAACTTTTTTCTAATTTCATTTTGTTTTAAAGCATATATGTTTTAAAGCCCAGTTTCTTGACTTAGTAAGCACTGTCCAATTTATATAAAAAATAAACTAAAAAGAAATGGGCAAAAGAATTAGAAAGGAAGGGACAAAACTGACAATATTAACATTCAATTTAATTTTTGAAATAGATAACCCAAAAGACTATACAGATAAACTACTAATGCTTATAAGAGGTTTTGATATAGTTGCTGGGTTATTATATAACTATGTGAAATGATATTATAAAACAAACAGTCTTGGGAGCCTGGGTGACTCAGTCAGTTGAGCATCCAACTCTTGATCTCAGCTCAGGTCATGATCTCATGGTTTGTGGGATCGAGCCCTGTGTTGAGCTCCATGCTGACAGCAAGGAGCCTGTTTGGGATTCTCTCTCCCTCTTTCTCTGCCCCTTCTCTGTTCATGCATTCTCTTTCTCTCAAAATAAATAAACTTAAAAAAATAAAAATAAATTCTCTCTCTCTCCCTTTACTGCTCATGCTCTCTCTTGCTCTCTCTCTCAAAAACAAAGTCCTTTTATATGCCTGGAATAATTGAGAAAGGACTTCCACTTCTGACAACAATGGGAAAAAAACTAGGACTAGATTAACTCTCCCACCTAAAACAACTAGAAACCATAAAAATACATGTTTTTAAAAACAGTTTCAGACTTTGAGCAGCAGATTGCAAGAACAGTCATTCCTAACAAAAGAAAAACAAAGGAGGATACTTTATGAGAGCCCCAGATCAATGTTTGGAGAGTGCCAAAGCCACAACATAAGGAATAAAAACAAAATGGAGTCTAGTGGTTTAGCTGAATTGAGGAGTATGTTTTGGTGTTCAGGGCAGACTTTTGGAAGAAAAGGGTCCTACAAAGGAAGAGGATTCTGGAGAGCTATAGAAGAGTCTCCTGAGATTCCTGCTGAGCATAGGTTTGTACATGTGTGCATAGAAATTATACAAGATAAAGAAAAAATTACCAAAAGAGAGCGGTGTAACAATTCTGAGAATTCATGAAGCAAAAGTAGAAAAATTTGCTAATTTAAATGTCATTAGGTAGTTTTCAGAGAGAATTCCTTCAGTAATGGGTGTAAATTAGCTATACACTAAGGCCTTTCTGTTGGATACTGCTGTAACAAAGCTTAAAAGCAGCCCTGAAGAGTCTCAAAATGATTATAAGAAAGTTAACTGTATCCCAGCATACAGATCACTATATTCAAAATAATACATTTTCTAAAGTTTATTTTTGAGAAAGAAGGATAGAGAGAGCAAGAGTAGGGAAGGGGCAGAGAGAGAGAGAGGGAGAATCCCAAGCAGGCTTCACACTGTCAGCGCAAAGCCCAATGTAGGGTTTAAACTCATGAACCACGAGATCATGACCTGAGCCAAAGTCAGATGCTTAACTGACTGAGCCACCCAGGCACACCAGGAATACAATACCTTGAATAGTATATAATATACATACTATAGTATCATCTCAAGTTAGACTGTGAAGCTAAAGATGCATATTAGAAACTCTAGAGAAACCACTAATAGTATTTAAAAAACTATAGCTAATAAGCAAATGGAGAGAATATAGGATAATACAATATAACCAATCCAAAATAAGGCAAGGGAAAGAAAATGAGCAAAACAACAACAAAACAAATGAGACAAATTAAACAGATTACAAGATGGTAGATTTCAACCTAATTATATTGTAAACATTATATGTAATAGTTTAAATATTCCAATTACAGGAGTCAGGTGTGATTAAGAAAAAAAGACCTAACTACATGCTGTCAAAAAGAAACCCATTTTTGACATAAAGACATATGTACAGTAATACAAAGTATAGAAAAAGATATATCATGTTACAACTAAATGTCAGAAAAATATATAACATGCTAAAACTAGTCAAAAAAGAGCTGTAATTGCTACATTAATATCAGAAAAGGTAGATTTCAGAGCAAAGAGTAATTACCAAAGGTAAAGAGGTTGAATTCATAACGAGTTAAGTCACTGAGAGAACAAAACAATCATCAATATGTGTGTCCTTAGTGACCAAGCTTCAATATACACAAAACAAAAGCTAGTAAAAATGAATTGATAAATATACATATCTACAGTTATATTTGGAAAGTTTAACACTCTCTTTCAATTACTGATAAGCCAAGTAGAGAGTAAGAATATAGAAGAATTGAAAAACACTATCAACCAACCTGATCTAATTCCCACTTATAGAACACTTCATCCAACAACAGCAGAATATAAATTCCTTTCAACTGCATAAGAAACATTAACCAAGAAAAATAATAAAACTAATTTCAGTAAATATGAAAGGATTAAAACCATACAAAGAATGTTCCATGTCCAAAAAATGAATTCAAGTAAAAATTAATTTTAAATATTTAAAATATTCATGTATATTTACAGGTCGAACAATACACTTCCCTCTTTCTTAATGTTTATTTTTGAGAGAGAGATAGAGCACAAACGGGGGAGGGGCAGAGAGAGAGACAGACAGAATCTGAAGCAGGCTCCAAACTCTGAGGTGTCAACACAGAACCCAATGCGGGGCTTGAACCCATGAACAGTGAGATCATGACCTGAGCCAAAGTCGGATGCTTAACTGACTCAGCCACCCAAGTGCCCCCAAACAATATACTTCTAAATAACCTATAGGTGAAAAAAAAATGACTGGAGAAATAAGAAAGCATTTTGAAATGAAAGATAGTAAAACACAATATATCAAGAGGAATAGAACAAAAGCAATGTTTAAAGAATTTTAAAAATTAAACATGTGTCTTAAAAAGAAGAAAACTGCTAAGTCAATAATCTAAAATTTCCTGGTTTAAGAAACACAAACAAGTGAGAAAATTATGCCAAAAGTTAGTAAAATGAAGGAAATAGTGAAAATGAGGAAAAAAAATTAATGAAATACAATCCAAAAAATAATAAAGAAATTCAACAGACCCAAAAACTTGTTCTATCAAAAGATGAATAAAATTAGAAAATTACTACCCAAGTTTATCAGGAAAAATGAAATGAAAATATAAATTAGTAATACTAAGGATGAGATCAGAGACATCACTACAAATCCTACAGTCATAATGGAATAACAAAGATCATGAACAAGTTTATATTAAAAAATCACATAACTTATCAGTGCTGCCCATTATAAGAGCTATTAGTCACAGGTAGCTGTTGAACACATACAAATATTACCTGTCTCAATTAAAATGTGATTTAAGTGTAAACATGCACACCTAATTTTAAAGACTTATAATGAATAAAAATGTAAAATAGCTCCATAATAACTTTATTTTAATTATATGATGGAATAATATATTTTGATACATTTGATATATGGGTTAAATAAAATATATTATTAAAATAAATTTTACTTATTCCTTCTTATCTTTCTAAAAATGTTTACTATAAAATTTTACATCATACATTTAAATCATATTTTTATTGGACTGTGTTGATTTATATACAATGAAAAAATTCTTTTGAAGTCTCTAACTACCAAAGCTTCTCAAGAAGAAATAAAAAATTCTGAATAGCTATACTTGTATTAAATCAGTCAAATTTGTGGTGAAAAATCTTTCCAAAAATAAAATTCCAGGCTAAGATGGATTCACTAGTGAATGTATTTTAAAAAGAAATAAAACAAAGTGACTACATTTAAAGAAGAAATAAAACTAATTCTACAAAAACTATTCCAGAAAACAGAAAAGGAAATACACTTCTCAATTCATTCTCCGAGTTAAAAACAGAAAAAAAAAACTTTATAAGAAAATTAAAAGACAAATATCTCTCAGAAAAAGAGTCACAAAATCTCAATAAACTATTAAGAAATTGATTCAAGCAAATATAAAAATGATAATACATCACAACCTAGGGAGGTTTATTCCAAGAATGCAAGACTATCTCAACATTTGAAAATCAATCAATGTAATTCACCATATTAACAGACCATGTAAGAAAAAACATGATTATCTCAAGAGTTGCAAGAAAGGCATTTGACAAAATTTAACACTCACTCCTGATTTTAAAAAAACAAACCAAAAAATCTCTCAGGAAACTAATGATAGATATCTATAAAAACAAAAACTTCAGCTAACTCCTACTTAATGTTGAAAGATTACATGCTTTCTCCTTTAAATTAAGAACCAAGGATATATGCTCTCACCACTCCTAGTCAGCATGTTGTTGGTGTTGTGCAATAGGCCAGAAACAGAAATTTAAAAATGCATAGATTGGAGGGGTGCCTGGGTGGCTCACATGGTGGTTGAACGTCCAACTTTGGCTCAGGTCATGATCTCATGGTTCCTGAGTTCTTGTCCTGCACGGGGCTCTCTGCTGTCAGCATGGAGCCCACTTCCCATCCTCTGCCTCCTCTCTCTCTGCCCCCTCCTCCACTTGCATGCTCTCTCTCTTTCTCTCAAAAATAAATGAAACATTTAAAAAATCCCACAGATTGGAAAAGATCATAGAAAACAGCCTTTATTCTCAGATAACATGACTATAGGTTTTCTATACAGGAAATTACTAACTATCTACAAAAAGCTATTAGAAATAATAGGTGAATGGCAAGAATTAATATGTGAATTAGCAAGTTTAGGGTATACAAGGATTCAAATACCAACTGTATTTTTATTTGATAGGAATAAGCAATTTAAAAATGAATTTCAGGGGCACCTGGGTGGCTCATTCGTTTAAGCATCTGACTTCGGCTCAGGTCATGATCTCGCAGTTCATGGGTTCGAGCCCCGCGTCGGTCTCTGTGCTGACAGCTCAGAGCCTGGAGCCTGCTTCAGATTCTGTCTCCCTCTCTCTCTGCCCCTCCCCTGCTTGTGTGCGCGCGCTCTCTCTCTCTCTCTCTCTCTCAAATAAACACACATTAACAAAAAATTAAATGAATTTTAAATAAGCACCATTTACAATAGCATCAAAACGTCAACTACTTAGGGAAAAATCTAACAAAATATGTGTATGATTTATATGCCAAAAACGATTTTAAAATGATGAAAGATTTCAAAGAGCTAAATAAATGTAGAGATACTGTATTCGTATCAGAGACTCAATATTAGTTAGATGTCAATTCACCACAAATAAATCTACTGGGTCAGTCCAATGCCACTCAAAATCCCATAAGGTTTTTTGGGCGCCTAGGTGGCTCAGTCGGTTAAACATCCAACTCTTGATTTCAGCTTAGGTCATGATCTCATGGTTCATGAGTTCAAGTCCTATGGAGCCTGCTTGGGATTTTTCCCTCCCTCTCTTTCCCCCTACTCTGCGCTCTCTCTCTCTCTCTCTCTCTAAATAAATAAATAAATAAATGAAACTTAAAAAAATTTTTTTTAATCCCATAACGCTTTTTCTTTAAAGAAATTGAATAACTGATTCCAAAATTTATGGAGAAATAACAAACCTGAAATATCCAAAACAACTTTGAAAAAGAACAGTTATATGAGGCAAAACAAAGTGTTGCAGGAAGAGAAAGAGCAAACCAAAAGTCCAAACAGAACATACTAAGCATGGCTTAGGTTGAGCAAAGCCAAATTTAAACATGGCTTTATGAGATGAAATGCAGATCTCCCATATGTTAATGAGCTACCACTAGCAAATACATAACAAAGTTATTGGATTATTTGTACAACTTATGTTCTGGTGTAGGAGATTCTATGTCATAAAAATATTTATTTTGCTAACTTGGAAAAGTTGTCAAGGTGAATATACACCTGTTGATACATCATTAATTTAGTAACTGTTCTCAGGTTTGCTTAAAACTTATGATGGGAAAAATCAGTAGCTTCCCAGAAGGGGAAAAAATAAACACAAATAGAAGAAAAAGCATAGGAAGGAATTTTAAAGGTTTAGGATGGGTCTTATGCTGCTGAACAGAACTATTTTGTAGATTATTTGGGTAGATTTTCCAAATAGACAAAGAAACAGTGACAAAAAGCACTACTGAATGGGGCAGTCAGTGAAATTTCCCTAAGGAGAACTGAACTAGAAATCTGAATGGAAAGGTGATCAAAATTAAGTATTGATGTCAATAATCTTCAGTCAGTGTGTAAAGGAGAGAAAACCTTTCTATACCTCTGTTCTTAAGGCAGTCAAGGACAGCACACCAAAAGTTAATCATTAATGACACCCATTTTTATCATTTTTTTGAAAGGCGGTGCATCATTCAGTGAGAATAGTAACTTCAGCCTCGTTTAACTTTAATTGTAAGTCCCCACTATCCAGTTCTGCCTTGCCTAGATTTATTAACCATTAATAAATTAATCAATCCTTTCTGTTTCTCCACTTGGAGCTCTACTGTCAGAGTTGGGCATGGCTGGCAAGATATATACAGCTCAGTCAGCAATCCATGACTGCATCTGCCCTGGGAGTCCAGCCTCTGTCCGAGACCCCTTTTCCACACGAACTTGCTCTCTGTCATGTAATATATATTTTAAGTCAAATGATTCCAAACACATCCTTTCACATTTGTATAAAATCTGACTGGTACTTTTTTGGTGACAGAAACACCAAACAAAAACTTTATGTTTGTGCAAGTAGAGAATCTTTAGTCTGAGGCTTTTCTTAAATTCAGTCACCCATATGCCACGTTGATTTGCTGTTCATGATTCAGGTTCTCTACTATTTATGACTCACATCATTTTTGCCCTCATGGAATTTGCTTACTGAACATTCGAATGACTCATTTGAACCCAATTAGCTACTTCTCACTAGTTTATATATTCCCCTTTGCACCAAGTATGTCAAAGATTATAAATGTTTCATAAATTGCTCTTGATTTTATTAGTAGGAGGATATTCTTCATATTGTAAAAGCGCTAATTATAGTTAAGGAATGAGCACCTTTGTATCTTAAGTTTTGACTGTTCAATAGATTAACTTCAAAAATAAATTCGTGGAGGGGCTTCTGGGTGGCTCACTCAGTTAAGAGTCCGACTTCAGCTCAGGTCATGACTTCAACAGTTCGTGGGTTCAAGCCCCACATCCAGCTCTGTGCTGACAGCTCAGAGCCTGGAGCCTGCTTCAATTTCTATCTCCCTGTTGGCCCTTCCCCTGCTCATGCTCTGTCTCTCTCTCAAAAATAAATATTAAAAAATTAAAAATATGTATTTGTGGAGATTTCTGATCTTATCCAAGGCCTTATCAAATGGGCATGATCATATTCCTGCCTCGATTTACCTGACTTACACTCTTCCTGCTTCTTTTTTTCTTTTGGTTGCTCCATTTCAGACTTCTCTATGGTAATCTTCTACCTTTTAATTATTTTTTTAATGTTTATTTATTTATTTTGAGAGAGAGAGTGTGTGCCGGCTGAGGGGCAGAGAGAGAGGGAAAGAGAGAATCCCAAGCAGGCTCTATGCTGTCAGTGCAGAGCCCAACATGGGGCTCAGTCCCATGAACAATGAGACCATGACCTGAGTTGAAATCAGGAGTCAGATGCTTAACCTACTGAGCCACACAGCTCCTGACTCTGCTCTTTAGATATTGGTATTTTGGGAGTTCTAACCTAACCTCTATTCTTTTCCCATTCTTTACATACTCTCTGGGTGATGACACACTTGGTTGGTTCGGATTACTATATACATATATATTATTAGCTCCATTGTCCCAATCTTTATCTGTACTTATTTTTTTCCTAAGCTTCAGACTCGTCTGCTTGCTCAGGCAAGCACAGTATTATCCTGTCATCTATCTCAATCTCAACCTGTCCAAACTAAATGCAATGACTGCTGCCTCCCTCTCTACACCTGCTGCTCCTAAAGTATTCCCTACCTCAGTGAGTGGCATCCCAGATGCTCAAACCAGATTTCTGGGGCCCACTCTTGGCCCTTTCTCATCCCACTCTCCATTCCAGCAATCACAACATCTCGTCATCAGCAGATAAACCAGCCCCTGTCCCTCTTCCCCATGAGCATCACCATGTCATTATTTCTTGTAGCCTCACTGTAATTTTCCCTCATGCTTCTAACATGGCCCTGCTCCAATTCATTTACCACAATGTAGTCCAAGTGATCCGAGTAAATTTCAAATCTGATCAGACCATTTCCTTGCTTAATACCAATCAATGATTTCTCATGGTTCTAAAGTAAAATATACTTAAGATGGTTTACAATTTCTACATGACTGTATCACAATCTTTCTAACCACATTGCTCTCCCACCAAGATACCTTTCAACTCAACAGTCCTACTATCCTGAATTATTTTCATTTCCTACAATATACTATTTCTCACTTTCAACATTTTACAGCTGCTGTTGGTTCTAGCTGAAATATAGACATCCCACCATGCTCACTTCCAACTGACTAATCCCACTTATTTTTATATTTCACAGATCATCTTAGATATAATTTCTCTGAAATGATTTCTTCTGATGCTCAAGGCTGATCCAGATGCTTCTAATGTGCTTTCCTTTTTTTTAAATCTTATTTAAATGTAAGTTAGTTAATATATAGTATAATAATGGCTTCAGGAGTAGAATTCAGTGATTCATCACTTACCTGTGCTCACCCCAGTAAGTGCCTTCCTTAATGCCCATCACCCATTTAGTCCATCCCTCTACTCAACACCCTTCCAGCAGCCCCCAGTTTGTTTTCCATATTGAAGAGTCTCTTACGGTTTGCCTCCCTCTCTTTTTATCTTTTCTTTCCTTCCCTTCCCCTATAATCATCTGTTTTGTTTTTTAAATTCCACATTTGAATGAAATCATATGATATTTGTCTTTCTCTGACTGACTTATATTGTTAGCATAATACATTCTAGTTCTATCCATGCTGTTGCAAATGGCAAGATTTCATTATTTTTGAACACCAAGTAATATTCCATTGTGTATATGTGTCTGTGTGTATGTATGTGCATATACCACTTCTTCTTTATCCATTTGTCAGTCAATGGACATTTGGGCTCT
Organism: Prionailurus viverrinus; assembly: GCF_022837055.1. Taxonomy (NCBI): domain Eukaryota; kingdom Metazoa; phylum Chordata; class Mammalia; order Carnivora; family Felidae; genus Prionailurus; species Prionailurus viverrinus. The sequence continues at coordinate 18,313,907 of NC_062564.1, forward strand.
TTCCATAATTTGGCTATTGTCAACAGAACTTCTATAAATATTGGGGGGTGCATGTGCCCCTTCCAATCAGCATTTTTGTATCCTTTGGATAAATATCTGATGGATCAATTGCTGGGTCATAGGGTAGCTCTGTTTTTAATGTTTTTAGAAACCTCCATACTATTTTCCAGAGTGGCTGCACCGGTTTGTATTCCCACCAGTAGTGCAAGAGGGTTCCCTTTTCTCCACATCCTTGCCATCATGTTGTTTCTTGAGTTGTTGATTTTAGCCCTTCTGACAGGTGTGAGGTGGGATCTCATTGTGGTTTTGATTTGTATTTCCCTGATGAAGAGTGATGTTGAGCATCTTTTCATGTCTGTTGGCCATCTGGATGTCTTCTTTGGAAAACTGTCTATTCATGTCTTTGCTCATTTCTTCACTGGATTATGTGTTTTGTGGGTGTTGAGTTTGATAAGTTCTTTATAGATTTTGGATACTAACTCTTTACCTGGTATGTCATTTGCAAATATCTTCTCCCATTCTGTCAATTGCCTTTAAGCTTTGCTTATGTTTTCCTTTGCTGTGCAGAAATTTTTTATCTTGATGAGGTTCCAATAGTTCATTTTTACTTTTGTTTCCCTTCCCTCCAGAGACATGTCTAGTAAGAACTTGCTGCAGCCGAGGTCAAAGAGGTTGTTGCCTGTTTCCTTCTCTAGGATTTTGATGGCTTCCTGTCTTACATTTAGGTCTTTCATCCATTTGAATTTATTTTTGTGTATGGTTTAAGAAAGTCGTCCAGGTTCATTCTTCTGTATGTCACTGTCCAGTTTTCCCAATACCATTTGCTGAAGATCCTACTTTATAACATTGATTATTCTTTCCTGCTTTGTCGAAGATTAGTTGGCCATACATTTGTGGGTCCATTTCTGGGCTCTCTATTCTATTCCATTGACCAATGTGTCTGTTCTTTGTGCTGGTACCATACTGTCTTGAGGATTACAGCTTTGTAATACATCTTGAAGTCTGGAATTGTGAAGCCCCCAGGTTTGGCCTTTTTTTTTCAACATTACTTTGGCTCCTCAGGGTCTTCTCTGGTTCCATACAAATTTTAGAATTGTTTGTTCTAGATCTGGGAAGAATATTAGTGTTATTTTGATAGGATTGCATTGAATGTGTAGATTGTTTTGGGTAGAATTGACATTTTAACAATATTGGTTCTTCCCATCCATGAGCATGGAATGTTTTTCCTTTTCTTTGTGTCTTCTTCAACTTTTTTCATAAGCTTTCTATAGTTTTCTTTTTAAAAAAATTTTTTTAACATTTTTATTTATTTTTGAGAGACAGAGCATGAGTAGGGGAGGGGCAGAGAGAGAGGGAGACACAGAATCCAAAGCAGGCTCCAGGCTCCAAGCTGTCAGCACAGAGCCTAATGTGAGGCTTTAACCCACAAACTGTAAGATCATGACCTGAGCTGAAGTCAGACGCTCAACCGACTGAGCCACCCAGGCGCCCCTACTTTCTATAGTTTTCAATGTACAGATTTTTTAACTTCCTTGGCTAGGTTTATTCCTAGGTATTTTATGGTTTTCAGTGCAAGTGTAAATGAGATCAAATCCTTGATTTCTCTTTCTGCTGCTTCATTATTGGTGTATAGAAATGCAACCAATTTCTGTACATTGATTTTATATTCTGAGACTTTACTGAATCCATGTAATTTACTTTCTTAATTTCTGTATAATATCAATTTTTATATTATACTTTAATGATACTCAAAACTTTTTTCTTCCTTGCTATACCTGAAAGACCCTCCCCTATCTAACTTACTGTTATTGGGATTCTTGCTTCTTTCCCTCCTTCTTTCCTCCCACCCTTTCATCTCTTTTCTTTTCTTTTCTTTTTTCTTTTCTTTTCTTTTTATTTTCCTTTTTCCATATAGTTGACACACATTACATTAGTTTCAGGTGTACAACGTAGTGATTTGACAAGTTTATACATTATGCTATGCTCACCACGAGTGTAGCTACCATCTGTCCCATTACCTTGCTATTAAAGTATCATTGACTGTATTCCTCAATCTCCTCTCTCAGGCAATTATAGGTTTGATTCTGCTTCTTGCTTATTTCTTTCTTTTACATTCTGCTTATGAGTGAAATAATATGGTGTTTTCTTTCTCATTCTGACTTATTTCACTTAGCATTGTACCCTTTAGGTCCATCCATGTTGTCTCAAATGGCACAATCTCATCCTTTTTATGGCTGTGTAATATTTCATTGTGTGCATGTGCGTGTGTGTGTGTACAAGTACACACACATACACACATTTTCCTTATCCATTTGTTTACATAGGTTGCTTCCATATCTTGGCTATTATAAATAATGCTGCAACAAACATAGGGGTGCAAATATTATTTAGAAGGAGTGTTTTCATTTACTTTGTGTAAATACCCAATAGTGAAATTATTGGACCATATGATATTTTTCTTTTGAATTTTCTGAGGGAAATCCAGTGTTTCCTACAGTGATTGTACCAACTTACATTTCCACCAAATATGCATTACGGTTCATTCTCCTCCACATCCTCACCAGCACTTGTTATTTCTTTTCATTTTGATCTTAGCCACTCTAACTGATATAAGATCATATCTCACTATAGTTTCGATTTTCATTTCCCTGGTAATTGGTGATAGGGAATTATCACTAGTGTTGAACACCTTTTCATGTGTCTACTGGCCATCTGTATGTCTTCTATGGAAAAACGTCTATTCAGGCAGGCCCTCTGCCCAATTTTTAAATTGGATTGTTTCTGTTTTTGGTGTTGGTTTGTATAAGTTCTTCATCTATTGTTTCTGAGATTTTTTTTCACTTTTAATGTTTATTTATTTTTGAGCGAGAAAAAGAAAACGAGAGAGAGACAGAGACAGAGCATGAGCAGGGTAGGGGCAGACAAAGAGAGAGAGGTACAGAATCCAAAGCAGGCTCCAGGCTCTGAGATGTCAGCACAGACCCTGATGTGGGCCTCGTGAACTGTGGGATCATGACCCGAGTCAAAGTCAGACGCTTAGCCAACTGAGCCACCCAGGTGCCCCAATGTTATTGAGATTATTAATTGGAATTCCATGTTTTCTTTACAGGTTTATAGTAGATTTAGAATCGCTTCATGGGTAATTCTGATATGCCTTTGGGACAAAATCCCTGCCTGTACATTGAGAAATACTACTTATTGCAATTCCTGTTTATTTCTTTATATTCCACATTAGAATGTAAGCTCTATAAGGGCAGTGACTCTGCCTAAATTTTATTCACTGTTGTATAAACAGTACCTATCAGGTTCTTTGCATGTAACAGAAATTCAATAAACAGATAATGGAGTAATCAAAGGACAACTCCTGGCAGTACATGAAATGTAGGTGCACTTTAAGGGAAGCAAACAACACCAGAGATGTCAGGTTTGTGTCCACATAATTAATTTCTGCTATTATTCCAGGAATGTGACCCAAATTTATTAGACTCTCCTTAAGAACAATAAAGGAGTTAGTTGCGGCAAGATGGCGGCTTAGGAGGACGCTGGGCTCACCGCACGTCCTGCTGATCACTTAGATTCCATCTACACCTGCCTAAATAACCCAGAAAACCGCCAGAGGATTAGCAGAACAGAGTCGCCGGAGCCAAACGCAGACGAGAGGCCCACGGAAGAGGGTGGGAAGGGCGGCGAGGCGGTGCGCGCTCCACGGACTGGCGGGAGGGAGCCGGGGCGGAGGGGCGGCTCGCCGGCCAAGCAGAGCCCCCGAGTCTGGCTTGCAAAAGCGGAGGGGCCGGGCGGACTGTGTTCCGACAGCAAGCGCGACTTAGCGTCTGGGAGGTCATAAATTAACAGCTCTGCTCGGAAAGCGGGAAGGCTGGAGGACAAAGGGAGGGAGAGCTGCTGAGCCCCCTGACAACAGAGCTCAGTTTGGTGGGGAACAAAGGCGCTCGCCAGCGCCATTTCCCCCGCCCATCCCCCAGCCGAAATCCCAAAGGGAACCGGTTCCTGCCAGGGAATTTGCTCGCTCCGCGCAAACACCCAACTCTGCGCTTCGGCGGAGCCAAACCTCCGGCAGCGGATCTGACTCCCTCCCGCTGCCACAGGGCCCCTCCTGAAGTGGATCACCTAAGGAGAAGCGATCTAAGCCTGCCCCTCCTGCCCCCGAGCACCTTGCCTACCCACCCCAGCTAATACGCCAGATCCCCAGCATCACAAGCCTGGCAGGGTGCAAGTAGCCCAGACGAGCCACACCACCCCACAGTGAATCCCACCCCTAGGAGAGGGGAAGAGAAGGCACACACCAGTCTGACTGTGGCCCCAGCGGTGGGCTGGGGGCAGACATCAGGTCTGACTGTGGCCCCGCCCACCAACTCCAGTTATACACCACAGCACAGGGGAAGTGCCCTGCAGGTCCTCACCACGCCAGGGACTATCCAAAATGACCAAGCGGAAGAACTCCCCTCAGAAGAATCTCCAGGAAATAACAACAGCTAATGAGCTGATCAAAAAGGATTTAAATAATATAACAGAAAGTGAATTTAGAATAATAGTCATAAAATTAATCGCTGGGCTTGAAAACAGTATACAGGACAGCAGAGAATCTCTTGCTACAGAGATCAAGGGACTAAGGAACAGTCACGAGGAGCTGAAAAACGCTTTAAACGAAATGCATAACAAAATGGAAACCACCACAGCTCGGCTTGAAGAGGCAGAGGAGAGAATAGGTGAACTAGAAGATAAAGTTATGGAAAAAGAGGAAGCTGAGAAAAAGAGAGATAAAAAAATCCAGGAGTATGAGGGGAAAATTAGAGAACTAAGTGATACACTAAAAAGAAATAATATACGCATAATTGGTATCCCAGAGGAGGAAGAGAGAGGGAAAGGTGCTGAAGGGGTACTTGAAGAAATAATAGCTGAGAACTTCCCTGAACTGGGGAAGGAAAAAGGCATTGAAATCCAAGAGGCACAGAGAACTCCCTTCAGACGTAACTTGAATCGATCTTCTGCACGACATATCATAGTGAAACTGGCAAAATACAAGGATAAAGAGAAGATTCTGAAAGCAGCAAGGGGTAAACGTGCCCTCACATATAAAGGGAGACCTATAAGACTCGTGACTGATCTCTCTTTTGAAACTTGGCAGGCCAGAAAGAATTGGCACGAGATTTTCAGGGTGCTAGACAGAAAAAATATGCAGCCGAGAATCCTTTATCCAGCAAGTCTGTCATTTAGAATAGAAGGAGAGATAAAGGTCTTCCCAAACAAACAAAAACTGAAGGAATTTGTCACCACTAAACCAGCCCTACAAGAGATCCTAAGGGGGACCCTGTGAGACAAAGTCCCAGAGACATCACTACAAACATAAAACATACAGACATCACAATGACTCTAAACCCGTATCTTTCTATAATAACACTGAATGTAAATGGATTAAATGCGCCAACCAAAAGACATAGGGTATCAGAATGGATAAAAAAACAAGACCCATCTATTTGCTGTCTACAAGAGACTCATTTTAGACCTGAGGACACCTTTAGATTGAGAGTGAGGGGATGGAGAACTATTTATCATGCGACTGGAAGCCAAAAGAAAGCTGGAGTAGCCATACTTATATCAGACAAACTAGACTTTAAATTAAAGGCTGTAACAAGAGATGAAGAAGGACATTATATAATAGTTACAGGGTCTATCCATCAGGAAGAGCTAACAATTATAAATGTCTATGCACCGAATACCAGAGCCCCCAAATATATAAAACAATTACTCATAAACATAAGCAACCTTATTGATAAGAATGTGGTAATTGCAGGGGACTTTAATACACCACTTACAGAAATGGACAGATCATCTAGACACACGGTCAATAAAGAAACAAGGGCCCTGAATGAGACATTGGATCAGATGGACTTGACAGATATATTTAGAACTCTGCATCCCAAAGCAACAGAATATACTTTCTTCTCGAGTGCACATGGAACATTCTCCAAGATAGATCATATACTGGGTCACAAAACAGCCCTTCATAAGTTTACAAGAATTGAAATTATACCATGCTTACTTTCAGACCACAATGCTATGAAGCTTGAAATCAACCACAGAAAAAAGTCTGGAAAACCTCCAAAAGCATGGAGGTTAAAGAACACCCTACTAACGAATGAGTGGGTCAACCAGGCAATTAGAGAAGAAATTAAAAAATATATGGAAACAAACGAAAATGAAAATACAACAATCCAAACGCTTTGGGACGCAGCAAAGGCAGTCCTGAGAGGAAAATACATTGCCATCCAGGCCTATCTCAAGAAACAAGAAAAATCCCAAATACAAAATCTAACAGCACACCTAAAGGAACTAGAAGCAGAACAGCAAAGGCAGCCTAAGCCCAGCAGAAGAAGAGAAATAATAAAGATCAGAGCAGAAATAAACAATATAGAAACTAAAAAAACTGTAGAGCAGATCAACGAAACCAAGAGTTGGTTTTTTGAAAAAATAAACAAAATTGACAAACCTCTAGCCAGGCTTCTCAAAAAGAAAAGGGAGATGACCCAAATAGATAAAATCATGAATGAAAATGGAATGATTACAACCAATCCCTCAGAGATACAAACAATTATCAGGGAATACTATGAAAACTTATATGCCAACAAATTGGACAACCTGGAAGAAATGGACAAATTCCTGAACACCCACACTCTTCCAAAACTCAATCAGGAGGAAATAGAAAGCTTGAACAGACCCATAACCAGCGAAGAAATTGAATCGGTTATCAAAAATCTCCCAACAAATAAGAGTCCAGGACCAGATGGCTTCCCAGGGGAGTTCTACCAGACGTTTAAAGCAGAGATAATACCTATCCTTCTCAAGCTATTCCAAGAAATAGAAAGGGAAGGAAAACTTCCAGACTCATTCTATGAAGCCAGTATTACTTTGATTCCTAAACCAGACAGAGACCCAGTAAAAAAAGAGAACTACAGGCCAATATCCCTGATGAATATGGATGCAAAAATTCTCAGTAAGATACTAGCAAATCGAATTCAACGGCATATAAAAAGAATTATTCACCATGATCAAGTGGGATTCATTCCTGGGATGCAGGGCTGGTTCAACATTCGCAAATCAATCAACGTGATACATCACATTAACAGAAAAAGAGAGAAGAACCATATGATCCTGTCAATCGATGCAGAAAAGGCCTTCGACAAAATCCAGCACCCTTTCTTAATAAAAACCCTTGAGAAAGTCGGGATAGAAGGAACATACTTAAAGATCATAAAAGCCATTTATGAAAAGCCCACAGCTAACATCATCCTCAACGGGGAAAAACTGAAAGCTTTTTCCCTGAGATCAGGAACACGACAAGGATGCCCACTCTCGCCGCTGCTGTTTAACATAGTGCTGGAAGTTCTAGCATCAGCAATCAGACAACAAAAGGAAATCAAAGGCATCCAAATTGGCAAAGATGAAGTCAAGCTTTCGCTTTTTGCAGATGACATGATATTATACATGGAAAATCCGATAGACTCCACCAAAAGTCTGCTAGAACTGATACAGGAATTCAGCAAAGTTGCAGGATACAAAATCAATGTACAGAAATCAGTTGCATTCTTATACACTAACAATGAAGCAACAGAAAGACAAATAAAGAAACTGATCCCATTCACAATTGCACCAAGAAGCATAAAATACCTAGGAATAAATCTAACCAAAGATGTAAAGGATCTGTATGCTGAAAACTATAGAAAGCTTATGAAGGAAATTGAAGAAGATTTAAAGAAATGGAAAGACATTCCCTGCTCATGGATTGGAAAAATAAATATTGTCAAAATGTCAATACTACCCAAAGCTATCTACACATTCAATGCAATCCCAATCAAAATCGCACCAGCATTCTTCTCGAAACTAGAACAAGCAATCCTAAAATTCATATGGAACCACAAAAGGCCCCGAATAGCCAAAGGAATTTTGAAGAAGAAGACCAAAGCAGGAGGCATCACAATCCCAGACTTTAGCCTCTACTACAAAGCTGTCATCATCAAGACAGCATGGTATTGGCACCAAAACAGACACATAGACCAATGGAATAGAATAGAAACCCCAGAACTAGACCCACAAACGTATGGCCAACTCATCTTTGACAAAGCAGGAAAGAACATCCAATGGAAAAAAGACAGCCTCTTTAACAAATGGTGCTGGGAGAACTGGACAGCAGCATGCAGAAGGTTGAAACTAGACCACTTTCTCACACCATTCACAAAAATAAACTCAAAATGGATAAAGGACCTAAATGTGAGACAGGAAACCATCAAAACCTTAGAGGAGAAAGCAGGAAAAGACCTCTCTGACCTCAGCCGTAGCAATCTCTTACTCGACACATCCCCAAAGGCAAGGGAATTAAAAGCAAAAGTGAATTACTGGGACCTTATGAAGATAAAAAGCTTCTGCACAGCAAAGGAAACAACCAACAAAACTAAAAGGCAACCAACGGAATGGGAAAAGATATTCGCAAATGACATATCGGACAAAGGGCTAGTATCCAAAATCTATAAAGAGCTCACCAAACTCCACACCCGAAAAACAAATAACCCAGTGAAGAAATGGGCAGAAAACATGAATAGACACTTCTCTAAAGAAGACATCCGGATGGCCAACAGGCACATGAAAAGATGTTCAGCGTCGCTCCTTATCAGGGAAATACAAATCAAAACCACACTCAGGTATCACCTCACGCCAGTCAGAGTGGCCAAAATGAACAAATCAGGAGACTATAGATGCTGGCAAGGATGTGGAGAAACGGGAACCCTCTTGCACTGTTGGTGGGAATGCAAATTGGTGCAGCCGCTCTGGAAAGCAGTGTGGAGGTTCCTCAGAAAATTAAAAATAGACCTACCCTATGACCCAGCAATAGCACTGCTAGGAATTTATCCAAGGGATACAGGAGCACTGATGCATAGGGCCACTTGTACCCCAATGTTCATAGCAGCACTCTCAACAATAGCCAAATTATGGAAAGAGCCTAAATGTCCATCGACTGATGAATGGATAAAGAAATTGTGGTTTATATACACAATGGAATATTACGTGGCAATGAGAAAAAATGAAATATGGCCTTTTGTAGCAACGTGGATGGAACTGGAGAGTGTGATGCTAAGTGAAATAAGCCATACAGAGAAAGACAGATACCATATGGTTTCACTCTTATGTGGATCCTGAGAAACTTAACAGGAACCCATGGGGGAGGGGAAGGAAAAAAAAAAAAAGAGGTTAGAATGGGAGAGAGCCAAAGCATAAGAGACTGTTAAAAACTGAGAACAAACTGAGGGTTGATGGGGGGTGGGAGGGAGGAGAGGGTGGGTGATGGGTATTGAGGAGGGCACCTTTTGGGATGAGCACTGGGTGTTGTATGGAAACCAATTTGTCAATAAATTTCAGAAAATAAAAAAAAATAAATAAATAAAAAATAAAAACTATCAAAAGCCTTAAAACATGCATACAGCAATTCTAATTCTGGGAATTTATGCTGGTGGAATATTTAAGAATTAGCATCAATATTTAATTACATAGCATTCTTATAATGGTGAATATTGTGAACAGCTTAAATGATAAATAATAATGGATTGATTTATCAATGTACGTTACATTTATATAATGAACTAAAACCTGAAAATAAAAACCATATTTTAGAAATGTATTTATTGGTAGGAAATATATTTTTTTTTTAATTTTTTTTTTCAACGTTTATTTATTTTTGGGACAGAGAGAGACAGAGCATGAACGGGGGAAGGGCAGAGAGAGAGGGAGACATAGAATCGGAAACAGGCTCCAGGCTCTGGGCCATCAGCCCAGAGCCTGACGCGGGGCTCGAACTCACGGACCGCAAGATCGTGACCTGGCTGAAGTCGTACGCTTAACCGACTGCGCCACCCAGGCGCCCCGGTAGGAAATATATTTTAATAATACATAATAGCCACAAAATGTTGCCAAACAATACACATATGATTTCCCATGTTATATTATATTTATGTATTTACAATATCAAATAAAAAAGAGGATTCCCTAATAATCTTCACAGGTTTCATCACCCTTGGATAAAATAATTTTTTTTAATATTCTCTTTATGGTTTTTGTCTTTTGTTAATTCTTTTTTTACTCTGAGAGTGTGTTTCAAGTGTCATAAAATGTTCCTAAATATTAAAGAATGTGGGAGCCATAGAGGAGTCTAGTTCAAATGTTTACTGAGATCTTCATTCGTCACTTTCCTATTAACTCAGGTATTTCCCCACAAGGACCACACAATTGCCTTTTATCAACAGAAGCTACTTGTAAGAAAACTGGAGGGAACAGTTACATGCTGTGTTATAGAAGTTTCAGACTTCGGTATATGTTGTGGCTATTTCCTGAAGAATAATGTCTTGTTAATAGAAGTCCATTCTTGTTTGATCAGATGATAACCAAGAGTATGGTGTCCACTAGATTAAAAAGACAATCTTGCTGTGGTGCTGCAGTTGAAAATACTTTAAGTTTAAACCGGTTTCATAACCAGAATCTGCATGACAGGGGTCTTTAGTAATATATAAAGAAAATGGTACTTTTAATACTTTAAAAATACATCTCTTATTTTCTAAGAGTGTTAATGTCAGTGTTGCTGACATTTAAATGATCATAATAAGAATTCTTACAGAAAAAAGGTCTCACATCCTTAATTGTGTTATTTAGGCTTATTGCCTTTAAACTTTAATTAAATCCCTTCTGATACTTCTATTACAAATACACTAGTAAGCATTTGTTACATACCTTACCAAAACTTTTGCTTTAGGGGAAGAGGAATATTGAATGGTTTTGACTAAAGGAGCTTTGAGGAATCATTAGTGTGATTCATATAAAGAACCTACTGAATTAAGGATTCCTGAATGGACAGTGCTATCTTTTGAGCTAACTGTGGTATCAAAAGAAATTTAATGACTCTACTGAAATAATATTCAGCTTCAGCAAATTTGTCTGCCAAGCTATTTTGCTAAGAGATGTTATAGTAATAATCCTCTTCTTTAAAATGAGCAGTAAAAGAAATTATTATAAATGCATATAAAATAATGTCAGTTTCTCAAACTCTAGAGTGCTTGGTTTGTTAAACAATAGTTATGATTTTATTTTGATTGTGACTCTGATAAAATCCAGGCAGATTCATTCACTGCATAAGTTGCTCACAGGGAGTTAATAAATGTATTTCTGCAGCTGCAATAACTCATCCAGGCTGATGCAGAACTATTTAACTCAGTGCAGGCAGAACTTACTAAATGATGATTCAGGAACCCGAGAGATCTCATGGCTCTACATGAAGCTTTTACATCATCCTGGCATCTGTATAAAGATGGTCCAAGGACATGTGACTGTGTCCACATTGACATAATGACTCATTTGTGATGATCCATCTAGTCGGTAGCCCCCAAACATGCCACAAATGTCCCTTTCTGCCACTTTGGTGCTAGACCTTCCCACTTCCCCCCACCCCAGCTACTCTTAACCACAACTATCTATGCTTCCCTCAATCACTCAGAGCTAAGTAGTCACCCCTATCTGACATATCCAGAAAGTCAAAAATACATTTAAATGCAATCAAAGTAACACAATGAGGAAATGAGTAGGGAATACAAATAACTCACAGGGTACTAAATATTCCTTCATCTCCCAATTTTCCACTACATTTGATTTCCGTGTTCATCTTCAACTTGAGCTTTTAAGATAATAATGCAGTGCTGATTCATAGCCTTAGATTATGCAAAGATAAAATAGACTATATCAGATGCTATACTCTTCCCAGGTCCTTCCTCAGCAATGAAGGATATATATTCCCTCAGCTACACTGAGGGCTGCTGAGGTAAATCCTCAACTGTCGACTCTCTTGGAATTGGCTGTTGGTGAGGAAAGCAACCTCTGTCAATGCCACAAACCCTTTTTAGGGGAAGTTTTCCCCCAATTTTTGGTTGATGGAGCTTGGCCTCCTCTCCCAATCAGGTGTGGCTTTCAGAAACAGCTATTAGGGGAAATCCTCTCAATGGGCAGAGCTTCAGGCAATATGCTTGGCCATCTAGTTTGTATAGAATGAGATGGAGCTACAGGTTGGAATATATACAGAACTGTGGGTGGGAATGAATAACCTGGAGAGATAGTCAGGGGCCTAGAGAGAGAGAGATTAGATCACAAAGATTTCTGGAGTAGTAGCATGCAGTTGGAACTATGGGAGTGAGTACAATGTATGAAAATCTTTGAACTGCATTTTAACACCCACCAGAAAGCATCTGTACTGAAAGGGCCAACAAAACCGAATGCCTCAGCCAGGTGATATCAGCCAGCTTCTGTCACTGGCAATGCCAGTGATAATATAAAGGATACATAAAGGGAGTAGCTTTGGTGTAAGGGAAGGAGGCTGTATGTGGGATTAGCAGCATGGACTCCCTTTCATCAAAGCTAGTCTAGCTCCTGTTGCTACCAAATACCAACCCACCACAAACAAAGACAAAACTTTGGTCCCCAATATCACATCATTCCTTGAGGAGATCAGCTAGCCACCTAGTGGCAAGTTGCCCACAGTGTACTCCTTTCTTCCTGGAAGAGGCGTGATGTATCTTGACAGTAATAGACATAATTTCTGAATATGGATTTACTTCCTTGCCCACAGGGTCTCAGCTAACATCACTTTCTGAGAGCTTACAGTGTTAGGTTCAATAATAGTCATTTGACTTGTTATGTCAGTCCAAGGGATCCACTTTAAAGCAAAGCAGGATCATCAGTGGGTACATGATGATGGAACCTACTGGTTCCATTACATGCCACATCACCCAGAAGATGCCAACTGGACAGAATGGCAAAACAGCCTGTTTAAACACAAATGGGAGGTGCAAACTCAGATTTTCCCTGTGAGAGGTAATAACATCTTCCAGGACACAGCATATATCCTAAATCAATACACATTATATGGCTCCAGTTCTCTAATAAGTAGACTACATGGTGAGAACCAAGGAGCAGAAGTAGAATGGTGCCTTTACCAGCATTCCTCCTTACCCCTTTGAGGAATGTGTGCTTTTCCTCTCTGAAACTCTAGAGTCTGTGGGCTTAAAGATCTTGGTTCCCAAAAGGATAACGTTTCTGTCATGAGAACGTCTTCATCCCATTGAAATTTAACCTATAGCAGCCACTTGGGCACTTTCAATTTCTTACGGCAAGGGGCCAGCAGACAAGAGAGGAGTCACCATCCTGATAGGCATAATCAACCCTGATTATCCATGATCCTTCGTTGCAAAAGGTAGAACTGCCACTATAGGGAGGCTGCAATGGAATGAATATTTGTGTAAACCCCCACGTTCACATGTTGAAATCCTAAACCCCAATGTGACAGTATTAGGACATGGAGCCTTTGAGAGGTAATTAGAGCCCTTATGAATAGGATTAGTACCCTTATAAAAAAGACCTTGGAGAGATCCCATACCCCTTCCGCCATACTGAGGACACAGAGAGAAAAACATCCTTGTATGAACCAGGAGGCAGAGCCTCTCCAGACACCAAATCTGTTGCCACCTTGATCTTGGATTCCCAACTCCAGAACTGAGAAATAAATGTCTGTTTTTTAAGACACAATACCAGTCTGAAGTATTTTGCTATGATACCCTGAACAAATGAAGAGACATATGTTGAGCCATCAGATAACCCACTTTTAGAATATCCCCAACAGTCTGTATTAGTAAAATGACATGTCCAATAGCCACAGCCTGAGGAAAGTATAGTGCCCAGGGTTCCACATCATCACATGATCCATCCAGAAGAGTAAAGGTGATATTTGAGGATTAGCAAAATCTAGAATGGATAGCAGAAGATAGAAACTGGGTATCAGGTGTGACCTTGAAATCAGCTGCAGTGGTGGGTCTAGAATTTTCCCCCAAGAAGCCCACTGGAATCCGTGAAGGTGCTACTCCAAACTTATATAAAGTAGAATATGCATAGCAAGGAGTGAACCATAGTTGATGCTGCTGTGCTGCCCAGACTCTTCTTCTGAACTGAAGGACCTACACCTACCCTTCCCACCCATTATACATAGCCCTTAAGCTTGCCAAGATTGCCCCTGACTGAAGAGAGCCTCTCACTCAAGGTCACACTGCCTTCCAGGGGACAACCTGTACCCAACGACTGGATAATGTCAGTGTAAATTTCCTGCCTTTGCTTGAACTCGAACTCTGAAGGGCTATCCCAACTTCAGAAATCCTCATGGGGTGAGCTGAGGAAGCTGGATATCTCACTTTTCCTAATCTTGTTTCTTTCCTTTCCCCACAGGTGCTAATTTTCAGAATATTTGCCAATAAACGTCCTGCATACTAATCTCTGCCTCAGAGAAGATTTCCCAAGAACTGCCTTGGGCCGATGGTTTGGCTATTAGACTGCTGTGCAGTTGGGAAATGCATGGTCTCAATCCTGGAACACTCTCCAGTTAACGCAAATTCCCTACCTGTATACAAGCAGTAAGCCTTCCTTTTTTTATGGGGTCAAAGGCTCTACTGAAACCACAGACCTACTCCAAAAGGCTCTTCCTTCTCAGCCTAGTTTTGACTCTATTTCTCTGGCTAGGGGTGTACTTCCCAGACCACTAATTCAAAGGCTTGAGTTCTCTGTCTTCCTAAACAAAACAAAACCAAAAAAAAAAAAAAAATCAGAATCTATCAGTTTTCTTAGAGCAGCACTGCCCAATAGAAATACAGTGCACATAATATACAGAATTTATAATTTTCTGTATCCACTTTCATAAAGGTAAATACACGTGAAGTTAATTTTAATAATTAGCTTATTTAAACAAATACATCCAAAAATGTGAGCATTTTAACATATATTCATTACAAAAAAATATCAATGAGATATTCCGCATACTTTCCTTCTCTTTTTCTTTTTTTTTAGTACTAAATTTACTGTATCTGGTGTGTAGTTTGTTCTTATACCAGATCTCATTTCTGGCTAGCGATATTTCAGTGCGCAATAGGTGAATTGGGGCTAGTGGCTGCCCTTTTAGACAGGGCATTTTTTAGGGCCTTAGCAGAATCAATCACCTGTCTCTGAGGAAGAAAGGACTCGATATTCATATGCAGATGATTGTAGACTCAGAGTCCTAAATCAGAGCCAGAGTGTCAATGCTTGCTTTAAAATGGTAATCTTTTCTTTCACCAGGGGATTCACTTTAAATGTGAGTCTGGAATTTGATTTGGAGTGCACTGTGGGGCCTAAACTTTAGGGTGCATGCTTGACCTGCAGTGTTATGGTGATTAAGACACTTAGGGAGAGGCTGAAGAACTTGTGATTGAGTATGACGAACACCTTTAATTATAAAATAGCAGTGTGCTGACTCTTCCTGGCTTTTAGATGATGTATTTGCTAGAGTCATGAAGTTACCTGTCTTCAAAATCACTGAGAGTTAAGTCCAAGATAATTTATTTGACTCAAACACTACAATAATCATGTCATGTGACCTATGGAAATAAATATCAAATACTCTATTAAAAAAACCGAATTACGTCATTTCATGAAGTCATCTTATTAAGGATGACTACAAAACCCATGAAATAACTCTATTTCCTAAATTTATATGTCCTCAATTTATTCTTATTCCCAAACGAATTTTTAAGAAGCAATTTTAATTTTTGTTATAAAAATAATAATTATATTTTAAAATATACTAGATTTGGGGTACCTAGGTGGTTTAGTCAACTGAGCATCCAACTCTTGATTTTGGCTCAGGTCATGATCTCACAGGTTCATGGAACTGAACCCCACATCAGGCTACATGCTGACAGTGCAGAGCCTGCGTGGGATTCTCTCTCTCTCTCACTCTCTGCTCTTCTCCCCGACATGGGCGTGCGTGCATGTGTGCATGCTTGTTAAAAAATATTAAAAAAATAAAAAATAAAATACACTAGATTTGTGCTATGACTCTAAAGTTACATTTGCTTGAACATATTGGGGTAGTAATAGTATAATGTTTAAAACTGCTGTCTGGGTTCATATCCTAGGCTCACTATTTAGTAGTTGTGTGACCTTAGATCAAGTCATTGAAACTTTCTCTGAGTTTCTGTACCATATTGGTAAAAATTTTTAAAATATTGATATGAAGATTATATAGTAAATGTCTTAATAGCTATAAGACATTTAAAAAGTGCTTGGCACAGAGCTAAGTGCTCAATCCAGTATTGGTTTTGTTTGTTTGTTCATTTGTTTCAACCCATTACTGAATGTCTATTATACCTAGGACAATGAGAAGTTGTATTTCAATAAATGCTTGAAAATACATTATCCCATTTAATTCACACAACGCCCCTGGGATGTGGCTGTCTCCACCCTACTTAGGAGGAAAATGAAGGCCAGAGAAATGGAACAATTTGTTCAGGGTCACACTGCTACACAGTGGTCAGGTTAAGGCATCCAAGTTCAAAGCTAGTGGAAACAATCCTGTAGGTGTCTTAGTATTGCTTCATAGCCTTTTTTTTTCCCTCCCAGATTTATTATGAATCTTTCAGTCTGACCATGTCATCTGTTTGGTCCATTCTCCAGAAGTCAGGAGATTAGATTTGAATCTCCTTCAATCTTGTCCTTGATGGAACAGGCAACTGAAATCCTTTCTTAGAATATATATCCATATAAAACTTGATCCTCCCAGAGGCCCCATGAGCCATCTTTCAGTTTATTGATGAGATACCTGTGGTAGCTTACACCACAGATACTGCTCTCTGAATTTGTTTTTATTCAAACGAGCTTGAACACTTTTATTCATCTGAGAACAAGACTTTCTGCAAATCCATCTGAGACCTACAATATATGCATGTGGATTTGTATTAAAAACAAATTCACCACTTTGCCCTTCAGCCTTTCTTCAAAGTCTCAAGGATATCAAACTAAACTTTGTTACCTCACAGGCTGAATGCCATTTCTATATTATAAAATAAAGCTACACATTTATTCATATATAGTTTTCAAAGTATTATCACAGAGCTGTTTTCTCTGCAGCAAGATTTAACTTTCAAAATCCAATTAGATGGTTCATCACATTGTATTTACCACCCCATCATTATTGTTTCATACCAGACATCCTCCTTTGAGCTGAGTGAATTAGCAGTAAAAATCCATCTTTTAATAAAACTTTTAAAACACATAAAATTAAAAATCTATTAAATATAAGTTCTTGATTTGTTAAAATCTGCTTTTCTGAGGTATTATTTCTTTAATTTTCCTATCAAAGAATACAGCATTCTGAACTGAAGGATATCTAGTACCTCTTTGTTAGTAGAAAATTACTAAGCCTAGTCATGATGCTTGATAAAACTATAAATGATAAATTCTTAGAAACCACAGACAGATAACCATGAATGCCAACATTTATAAGAAAGGAAAATAATGCCTAGCTATGTCATAATCCATTAGGAACATATAATATTTTTTTTAATCACAACAACTATAGTTCATGGATTATTTTGTTTTAAAAAAAGAATTTTTTTAAGTTTATTTACTTTGTGAGATAAAGAGCAAGTGGGGGAGGGGAAGAGAGAGAGGGAGACAGAATCTCAAGCAGGCTCTGTGCTGTCAGCACAGAACCTGATGCGTGGTTGGAACCCATGAACCGTGAGATCATGACCTGAGTCAAAAGTAAGAGTCAGACGGTTAACCAAACAAGCAATCCAGGCACCTCTTTAAAAAAGAATTCAAAAGGAAAATCAATTTAATTACCAACATAAAACATTGTGAAATGGGAGTTAATATCTCATTTTTAATGTTTCGGCACTTCTTTTTAAAGGCTAATATTTTTTTTAAAAAATAGAGGAACTGCAGGGCACCTAAGTGGCTCAGTCACTTGAGCTGAGCATCCCTCTTGATTTCAGTTCCCAGGGTCAGGGGATTGAGCCCCATGTCTGGCTCCATGCTGAATGCGGAGCCTACTTAAGATTCTCTCTCTCTCTCTCTCTCCCTGTGCCCCTCTCTGTTAAAAAAAAAAAATAGAGAAACTGCATTAGCCATCAGGAAATTCAAATAAAAGCCACAATAAGATGTCACTTCACGTCCACTAGGATGGTTACAATAAAAAAGACAGATAATATCATGTATTGATGAAGAGAAACTGGAACCCTCCTATACTACTGGTAGAAATGTAAAATGGTAAAACTGATTTGGAAAACAGAGTTTGGCATTTCCTCACGTGGTTAAACACAGAGCAACCATATAATCAAGCAATTTCACTCCTATGTATATACCTAAGAGAAACAAAAAATATATATTCACACAAACATTTGTACACAAATATTCTTAGAAGCAACATTCATAATAGCCCAAAGTAGAAACAACCCAAATGTCCATCTGATCAATGACATATCCATATAGTGAAATATGATTAAGCAATAAAAAGGAAAAACTTAGTGATACAACATAAGGAACTTTAGAAACATCATGCTCAGTGAAAGAAGTAAATCACAAAGGACCACACACTGTGTGATTCCATTTATATCATGTTGAGAATAGGCAAATGTATAGAGTCAGAAAGTAGTTAAGTGGTTGCCTAGGATTGGGGAAGATGGGGGTTGGTGGTAGAGGCTAAGGGGTACAGTGTTTCTTTTTGAGGTAATGAAAATATTCTAGAATTGATAGTGGTGATGGCTGCACAACTCTCTGAATATACTAAAACCAATTAAATTATATTCTTTATATGGATAAATTGTATGATATGTGAATTATATCATAACAAAGCTGGGTTTTTTTTTACAGCAAAGTAGTTCCCTATTAAATTAAAAAAAGATATCTTTTGCTTCCAGATTTGTTTGAAGATCTTTTCGAAGTATATTGTATGTAACACATCAGATTTATACAAAGGACTTAAATAATGCTGGCTTATAATTATATTTACTAATTCTTAATCAAAATATATTCTAGATATATGCTGTTCACTATGTAATTACCCTTTGCATGAGTTATTATATTTTAAAATAGTATTCAAATAATGAATATTCCAGTCATAGAAGTATATCTTTTAAGATAATTAAGCATATGTATAGTAATTTTATTTCAAGGATATTCACTAATATTGTTTCTAATAGTAAAAGTTAAAGACCACTAAAATGTCCAACAGTTAGTATTAGGTTAAACAATATCACAACATTCAAATATATAATACCAATTTTTAAAAATTATGGAAAAAATGATTGAGATGAAAGTGCTTCTAATACAGGATGTGGTGAATAAAACAGGTTTTAAATAAGCATGTATAGTATGATCCTTTTTTTCTTAAAGATATGCTCAAAAAAGTGATCTGTTAATAATAGTGATATCTCTAAACAGTAGGATGTCTAGAGAAGTGTGTGCCTTCCCTTTTAAGTTTCTCTATGTTTATAAGCTTTTCCTTTGATGAATATCTGTTGATTTCGTAATATGGAATACATTTTTAATTGTTTTTTAAGTAACTAAATAGCATTTTAGTGTTTACAGTAACCAGCATAAGGCACTGTATTATTCCCTCAATATTTCACCTGAAGGGTTAGCTCAGGTTACCCTGAAAAGAAGATGATAAGAAATGCGGAACCTGATAGAACATATAAAAGGCAGAGGAGCTGTCCTATCAACTTGTTTTTCCATGAGAAAAGTAGATTTATCATGGACAGTACTTAATACTGCTCAGGTTTGTTTTCATCCATCATTGTTTAGTTACTGACAACCCCTTACTATCCTCACCCTGTAGAATAAATGACAGACTGTGTGTTTCAAACAAGGTTCCCAGTTGTAAACAACAATAACAACAAAATATGAGTTTGGCTACTCTAAGTCAAATCAATGGACTAGAAGTATGTAGAGGGCTCAGAGAATGAATATGAGATAAGAGGACCTGCTTAGAAGACCAGCAAGAACCAAAGGGGATCTAGAAGCCAAGAACTAACACATTACTGATGGGATATCACCAACCAGTAGTACCCTATGTCTAGGCAAGAAGAGCCCTTGTCCTAAGTTCTGCGTTTTAAAGGACACACCTTGGCCCTCTTCTGAATATGACCTTCTCTATGAAGGAAAAGTCTATGTATCTAAGGGAACACCAAGTTCTGCCTTCTTGAGCATGCTCTGGATACATAAGACCCCAGAATTCCTTGCATCAACAGTCCTGAATCCACCTCCAGGACTATACAGGCCTCTTCACAGGCTTTAGCTACTCAAGAATGGACCCTACACGGGGGTGGCTAAGATACACCTTTCTGTTGGGGGATATAAATGGAGTGTGGATCTGCAGTCCAGGGTGTCCACATACAAAGGCACAAAATGGCTTAGAGAGCAGGTCAGAACTAGGAACACGAAGAGAAAGAGTGAGGGCCTACAGACCAGGGCCAAGCACCAGGGGCCCACTCTCCCCAGGCTTCCAGAATCCAGTGGGCCACTCCAAGGGATTTGGAAATTCTAAATTCAAACCTGGCTACCTTGATTTTATGAAAAAAAAAAAAAAACAAAAAAACATTTGTCAAGGTACAAGAATAAAAATATATGAATATTATTAAACAGTTCATTAGATTTTTAAAATATAATTTATTGTCAAATTGGCTTCCATACGGCACCCAGTGCTCATCCCAATAAGTCACTGGATTGATTGATAACTTTTAAATATTTGTACGTGAGCCTTCATGTGTATTTTTGGGCCCTGCAAATGCTTCCATTGCCAGACACATCTAATAAAAGGATACTTTCATCATTCCCTTATCCTTGCTTTTTTTTTTCATCAAGATTCAGTCCTAGAAATTAAGTTAACTGAGTTCAGTTAATGAGCCACACTCTTACTGCCTGGTATGGAGAAGAAGAGGATCTGGCCCTTTACAGTTTCCATAGTGGGCAGCAGAGCTGACCCACCGAACACACACATGGGGATAGCTTACTCCTCCCTCCATTAATTAGGAAAGGGAAGTGCATGCTGGTTAGCCAAACAAAACCAAACACAAATAAATACGCATTTTGGGGGCACTTGGGTGGCTCAGGCAGTCGGTTAAGTGTCTGACTTCGGTTCAGGTCATGATCTCACAGTTCGTGGGTTCAAGCCCCACATTGGGCACTTGCTGTGCTGACAGCTCAGAGCCTGGAGCCTGCTTCAGATTCTGGGTCTCCCTCTGTCTCTGCCCCTCCCCCACTTGCACTCTGGCTCTCTCTCTCTCAAAAATAAACATTAAAAGAATTTTATTTAAAAAGCTCAGTTTTGGAGGAAGAAGAAAATGGCCCTTACTTAACTATCCTGAATCAATTCAATTAAACCCCTTTCCCCTCATACATGGCATAACCAGAATAAAGCCTGCTTCTTGGGATTGTTGAGAGCATTAAAAATGTGACACAGGTAAAAAATGCCTTGCAAATTGTAAAGTGCTATCTGAATTATCATGTTAGTGTTATCACACCCTAGGGACAGCTCTGGAGGCTGCTAATCAAGAATTGAGAGAAATATACTAAACAGGGGAGACACTTGACAATGATGAAGAGTGATAACAGGTAAGACTGCACCTGCTTGAACACTGTCCTATTCAAATCTTTACATTTTGCGTGCTCCTGCTCAGCCCTAAATTAGAATGAATATCTCTCATATAATCTGCACAATTTCCTTACAATAAATTTTCAGGCCTCATTTGGTCATCCCCATAAACTCAATATACTCTAAGCAGGTTGTTAAGTATATCCAAGGATTTCACAATGAACAGCAGATATCCAGTTACCATTAAAATGAAGTGCTGACATTGGAATAAGGCCACAAGGAAGTGTTTACTGCTACTGCTCTGGAATTATAATCATTTCTTTGTTTGGTCTTCAGAGGACTCATCATCTGATACAAATGTATCTTGTTTACTAATAAGATATTTGAAATAAAATGTTGAAATCCATGTATGTATGTTTATCAGCACTGGGATCTATCTTAGCACTGATTTTACAAAAAGATGGCTTCTTTGTTAATTGCCTACATTTATTATCTATGCTGGATGCATAAAATTTTATGAGATAGTCATTTTCCAATTTAAAAGAGGATAAGCTAAAAGGTATTGGAGAGTTTGAGAGGAAACTTGACATAGAGTAGGAGGTAAAAGATAAAAATGAATGGTTTTGTTTCAGGAGAAGATGTACATCCAAAGAGACTGATATCTTAGGACACAGAGGGATTTTTCTAAGAAGCTCACTTCAATGCAAAAGAGATGACAGACAAATATCCCAGGCAATTAGAGAATACACATTTGAAAGAGAGTGAATCATGATGGATTTAAGACACTTTGAAGAAGCCAGGAAAATAAACACTGGACTAGCGTAGCCTGAATTTGGAACCAGGAAGATCTGTCAGAATCTTATTTATTCCTTATGAGTAGAAAGGACAAATTGTTCAAAATGCAATATATCAACAAAGACTTCTGTAAAATAAAGCAAATTTATTATGCAGCTGTTTTTCCTCTTCCTCTTGGGAAGAACGATCATGATGCCTTGCCCAGAGAACACCAAATTTCTTTTAACCTTGAATTGTTACAGTGTTGAGATCTAGAAAAGGTAGATTTATAAAATGTTACTTGACAAGTGAATTTAAATGTTCCCACCTTGGATATTATGTCTCCCTCTTCTGTTCCAGATCAACAAAGTTTTTCTAAAGCCAATGCATGGGAGAAAGTTGTTCTGGAAAGCTTGGCGGTTAGAGAGATGGTTATTGTATGAAAGGTGAGCATGTTATTATCTTATTATACATAACATTCAATGTTATTTATGAAAGCATGCATAACTGCCGTAGGTTTCTGGTTTACATCATTAAAAACATCCGTCCAGGGGCGCCTGGGTGGCTCAGTCGGTTAAGGGGCCGACTTCGGCTCAGGTCATGATCTCGCGGTCCGTGAGTTCAAGCCCCGCGTCGGGTTCTGTGCTGACAGCGCAGAGCCTGGAGCCTGTTTCAGATTCTGTGTCTCCCTCTCTCTGACCCTCCCCCATTCATGCTCTGTCTCTCTCTGTCTCAAAAATAAATAAACAATCAAACAAAAAAAAACAAACATCCGTCCAGCACAGCATCACAATAAAGTTGACACTGCAGCCTGAAGTTACCATAAATCCACCACAGAACTCTCTCCTCCCAGACACCTGCCTGGTGCTTTCTTATCTTTTACTCAGGTCTCTCCAAAGTCACCAACATCAGTGAGGTCTTCTGTGAAAGCCCTGTATAAAATAATCAACCCCAGCCCCCAAACAAGTATTTTTTCTATTTCTTACCCCAGATTACTTTTCTCTGTAATACCATGACTATCTGATGAAGTATGTGTGCATTTGTTTCCACATTAGGTGTCACTTTCCCACTCCAACTCGTGTGCCCAGCACCACCGGCCCCCGCAGTCCAGTGTGGGCAGGACTTCCACAGCACCCAGTGACGGCTCTCAGATGAAAGCGAAGGTGGAAGAGTCCAGTATGTCCTGGGGTTTGCAGGGCTGTGGGTTTGCCATTTTGCTGGTTAGCCTAGCAGTACGAAGATTTACAGGAGCTGCGGCTCCACGGGGGCAGTTAAAAAAAATCACACTATTCCATCATAAATCTTGTTACTTCCCTTTCTTTTTTCTCCTTTAATTCAAACTAACGTTCTTTTTTTTTTTTTTTTTGAGCCAAATAAAAGTCTATGAGCTACTGACAAAATGTCATAATGTTATAAAAGAAATTTCAAAATAAGACCAAGCAAAGGCATATCAATTCATTGTCAGCGTCCTGGATTAAATTTCCACTTTTTTGCCTGTGCTTTCACACATCTACAGTTTGGAGGAATAACTTCATGGGTTGTTGCAAACAGTAATTTATGCCTGTTAGTGTGTTTCAAACACCACTTTGTAGGGAGAAAAAAAGGTTTTTTTGAAAATGTCATCATTCTCAAAAGAGCAAGAGCCTAAGTAAAGCAGAATGCTATGATAGCCTAGTTGACAGATGGTTGCAGGGCAACTTGGTCAAATCTATGTTCTTTACTTGCTATGAAGCACCGCATGACTTTGACCGAACCACTTCAATCTTCTTCTCTCTCATGTCTAATTATCTACCACCCCCCGCCCCGCAGGGAGCTCAAAGTCAGCACATTTAGAGAAGAACTTTTAGCTTCTCAGCTATAGGAGCAATGTGATGCTGCAGAAGGCAAAACTCCACTGAGTAAGCTGAACTGTAAAGTATGATTAAGTCTCTTCAGTTGACAAGAAATCCTAACATGGTATTCAAGGTACTCCTAATATGGCCTGTGTCTTTCACTTAAATCTCTCAGTGTTTCCCAACCTGGACACCATTGGACCATCTGTGAAAACAGTGTTTCATTTATCGTCACTACTGAATTTTATTCTTGCCTTTTCTTCACCTTAAATGCCCACCCTTTCCCACAGCACACACAGCACAGACCACTCAGCACGCCTGCCCACATTGTAACATTTCTAAAATGGTATTTCTCAAGTTGGAATTGATAGATCATCTGCTTCAGAATCACCTGAAGTCCTTGGTAACTGTTCAAATTCCAACCTGCTGAATCAGATTAACTGAGGACACGCCCAGAAATCTGAATTTTAAGCAAGATGGTTTGTTTAAGCACAGTTAAATTTGAAATCAGTTCTTTTGTTTTCCATGAAGTCCTTCTTATTAACTCAGTTCACCAAACAGTTTCTTAATCCTCCTAATTTAGAGATCTTACTCCCTAAACGACTTGTAAGAAATTTCCAGTATTCTTCCTGGTAGCATTTCTTACTTTGCTTAGTGGTTTTGTAAATTTTTGTATTAATTTTCACCTTTTGTTTATGTGTACACATGCAATTTTCTCCCCAATATTCCTGAGGGGGAAATTCTGATGTTCTGCTACCTTCCTGCATCAGCTATAGGACCCAACACATTACCCTGTGTACATGAAATGCATAATTCATCTTGATGGATTGACTTCACACTGGGCTCATCCTGGATAGTCTTCTAACCCCACTATGGACTTCCCTTCTGCTTAGTAATGTTTCCTAGGGTTTTGTCTTAACCCACTATTCTTTTCACTTTGTACTTCTGTCTGGGTCTGTGACTGCCCTGTGGATAAGTCTCTAGACAAGTCTCTTCTGAACTCTAGATAAGTATATAAATTGCTCAGTGACATCTCTTCTTAGATGTCCAACTGGAAAGACAGATACCATATGTTTTCACTCATATGTGGATCCTGAGAAACTTAACAGAAGACTGGGGGGAGGGGGGGAGAAAGTTACAGAGAGGGAAGGAGGCAAACCACAAGATACTCTTAAATACTGAGAACAAACTGGGGGTTGATGGGGGGGAGGGTGGGAGAGAGGGGAAAGTGGGTGATGGGCATTGAGGAGGGCACCTGTTGGGATGAGCACTGGGTATTATATGGAAATCAATTTGACAATAAATTATATTAAATAAATAAATAAATAAATAAATAAATAAATAAATAAAATATACAAATAAATAACCAAAAAAAAAAAAAAAAAAAAAACAAACCACAAACCAACAACAACAAATTCAGCACATCCACAAAGTATCTCATTATCTTTCCCCCCAAACTCTGTGTCTGTATCCGAATTCTTTTGGTGAATGGTACACTTGTCTTTTAAACGACTTTTACCATTGACCATAAAAGTATTGCCTGATGCCTCCTGGTGTATTCTGCAGTCAAAAAAACTTGGATCCAAGTTTTGGTTTTAAGGACAAATGACTTTATGCAATAGTTATGCAATCTCAATCTATCTAAATTCCCTGAATCTCAGTTCTCTGTCTTTAAAATGGGTTTGCTAATACCGACTCTACAGATTTCTTATAAAGATTAAATGAGATGATTATAAAACACTTAGCATACTACTGGCTTATGATACATATTCAGTTAAGGGTAATGATTATTATTCAGGGTTTGATCATTTCTTGCATGGAATCTATGTTTTCTGAAGTGTTCTTCATCTCTGGTCTTGGTTCCCCCAAATGTACCTTCACACAGCTGGGAGAGGCTATAATCAAACCACATGTGTAGTCAAGTCAATCTCCTGCTTCAAGTCCTTCAAAAACCCTCCAGTGTTTTCTTCTAAACAACGAAGTCCTTAATTAGCCCTGACTGGGTGCCCACTGTTCCTCTGACCTCATCCCTGACACTCACGACATCTGCAATTTCTGTTATAGGCAGAGACAACTGCTCTGAGTTCCTCCAGTGAGTCATGCACATCAAGCCTCCCTACATTCGATCTGGACGTATAAGGCAAGATCTGTTGTTCCAGCTTATGAAGTTAACGCCTACTCACATCTTAGGGGAAACTTCCTTGATAATTTAGATCCTCCTGAATTGTCTCAGCATCATGCCTTATGTCCATTGTAGGCATTATTACATTTTGTTGTGGATGTGATTTACTTGTTTATTTCTCCCAAGCAATTGAACCATGTCCAATTCATCTTTTGATTCCACAGTGTTAGACACTGTGCCTGGAACAGAGTAGGTGCACAATGGCTATTTGTTAAGTAAATGGATAAATAGGTTAAAATGAAATCTAAGTTACTGGAATAATAAACTCTTTACCAGCTCACTGAGATGCTCTTTTCCTGACTTACTGTGGTTGACTCTGATAGGATCCAATTTCGAATTTTAAGATTGGTTGGGGCACTTAGAGTGAAAGCAGTCCACCTCTTCTCAGAAATAAGAATCCTTACTACTATCTACCCCCAACTCACTTTATTTCAGAAATGAATGTAAAGGAAAATATCTCAGGAAAGATTATCAGTACTCCTGTCTCTTATCAGCAAGATAAAATCCACCACACTTCATTTAGAAACACATAGTAAGTGTCTGCTTCTGGGTAAGCAATTCAACTGCTAATTTTTACATGTGGTGCTGATAAAACTCAAAACTCACTCATGACAGTGACACCAGATTTTAGGAGGTCCAAGTACTTTTCTCTCTGCAGAATTTTTTATCAGAGGCAAACCAGGCTCAGAACGTGCTCAGCTTTTTTCTTTTCTTTTACCAGTGTGAGGCAGAAGGATTTTGGCGTGGATCAATAGATTGCCCCCCTTCTCCTACTATATCAGTGTGCCTTCCAATGGAAAGTAGACAACTTAGTTAAGTTCCGCATTTCCAGAACTTCTGTTGGATCAATAATTCATTATCTGTTATATGTGCCAATATGCAAAATGTTCAGGACAGTTGCTATAATTAAATGAAAAATCTATTGTTTGCAGACTGTTCTATGATTTGAGATTCAAAGGGGTTTCTTCCACTTGTATTTTTATAGTATTAGCTTTGACCCTTATTCTGCTTGTCAGTTTCTCTTTACGGAATATGCAGTGCCTAGTGCTTCTCATTTAGATGGTAGCCTTGA
Organism: Prionailurus viverrinus; assembly: GCF_022837055.1. NCBI lineage: Eukaryota > Metazoa > Chordata > Mammalia > Carnivora > Felidae > Prionailurus > Prionailurus viverrinus. Next base: position 18,341,263 of record NC_062564.1, read on the forward strand.
CATGTAATACAGTGGATCACTCACCTTTTCCAAAATAGTTAAATTACTTATCAGATTTCCTGGATTCTCAGACCACTGTTTTCTGTCAGGTAGGAAGGACAAACCTCTTGGGAGATCAACAGCCATTAGACATAATTAAGTTTCCCCCTTCTCTTTTTCTTAGGAGATGGATTTTAAACAACTACTACACATCCCACCATGGTTTGTGATTACATTCTATTAGACGTGATGGAGCATCTTCAGAGAAGAGAGCCATCATTATGAAGTGAGTTTAAAAACAGATTCCCATGAGATCTGATAATTATCTCATGGAGTAGAGATTATCTGCCTACAGTAAGAGGATTTATTTCGTTCATTACTGTTCTCATAATAATAGCTTGCAGCATGATATAAAAAGGAGAGGAAAGCACACAGTCTCAGGAGAACAGAGACACCACTTCAGTTCTGTACAGGAAATCAGCCACAAGAAGACAAAAGCAGAGAGTAAATAACAATCATCCTCTGGAAAAGAACTTGATCAACTTTCAGTTATCTTTCATGGTTCACACTGATATAATTAAACAGAAGAGCTAACTGTTAATATTGTTCAGTCTCTCTGGCTTTCATTCCCACATGCAGTCTACAGACCAGCAGGATGTGTTTCATTTTTTAATTTTTTTTCAATTTTTAATGTTTATTCATTTTTGAGAGAGAGAGAGAGAGCTCACGCACACAGGGGAGGGGCAGAGAGAGGGAGACACAGAATCTGAAGCAGGTTCCAGGCTCTGAACTGTCAGCATAGAGCCCGATGTGGGGCTTGAACCCACAAACCATGAGATCATGACCTGAGCTGAAGTCGGATGCTTAACTGACTGAGCCACCCAGGTGCCCCATCAGCAGGATGTGTTTAACCCAAAGTACTTCATTACCTGCCCCAAGTGAGAAACATAGTGATAAGCAAACCCACTGAGAAGAGAAAGCAAGAGAATGGGAGAGAAAGAGAGAAAAGGGGCAGAGGCTAGCTTACCCTGACCCTATTCCATTAGGAAGAGATGGCTGTGATTTAGCTGTTCCATGGTAGGGTGGGAAGCCTGGAATAGCTTCAAGCAGAAGACAGGAGGAATTAAAGCACATTTCCATAATCCCATATTTGTATGTATGTTAAAGTGCAACATGGCATTCCCAAGCCAGAAATATAAGTGTATGCTGTATTCTGTGCCACTCCAAATACGTAAATAAGGAGAATGGATAATTGAGAGCTGGGAGCTCTATACAAACATTCCCATAAAGGAATCAGGATCTGACCATGCCAGAAACATACATGTGATACGGCTCTATGGGAGCATTAGGTCCCACCCTCTCACTCTGCACATGAAGACCATAAATCAGAAAGGAGAATCTTGACACTACTAAACCCAAACTGACTGTTCTTTCCCCATCAAGTTATGCCAAGATTATGTTTAAGTAAGAGACAAGTGAGTAGTATGTGTCTGTGTATACGTGTGCATGTGCTTTCTCGACCTTTTTAAGAGTACAGTGTCGAGCGCCCTTCGATAGCTCAGTTCGTAGAGTGGAGGACTGTAGAGAAGAGTACAGTGTTTCTATGGACCTGGTGTAAGTATTTTGTTTCCAAAATATGAAAAAGGTGTAGAATCTTAGTGGATGGAAAAAATATAACGATGTTTAGTATTGCACACCTGGTAGATAAACAATTATGTATTTTTCATATATTACCACATTTAATCTTCCAACAGTCTTGTGAGGAACACCCCGTTTTCCAGGTGAGTTTCTAAGACTCAGAGCAATTAGGTGTCTCTTGCCACATGGACGAGGAAATGGCATAACTGAGTTTAAACCTGGGTCATTTGGATTCCGCAATCTTTCTCACCTCATTGCGCCACCTTCAGTGCATCCGTTAGCTTGGCCTCAGGAAAGTCTACTTATGAAGTTCCTGCGTGTGTTTTAGCAAGTGAGGAAGTAGTTGGAAATAATGGCACCGTGACTCCAACTTGTGACTTTTTGTGAGATGACCTATTGGCAACATTCAACAAGACAGATGACCCTGAGGGCTGTCTGAAGAGAATGAGCCGGCTCAGATACATCTCCAAACACCAGTCTTCTTTACTGTCTCTCTGGACATCATTTACATTTAGAGCGTAGCCCCATTTTCCCCAAGAGAGGCTATCGTGTCCCTTGAGGCTTTCTAGGCCGTAAGAGGAGAAGGACAATTGGAAGCTGCTTTGGAAGCTTGTTCACATGTGCCTGATGCTGAATTTAAGTTTAGAGAGCGTTAGAACTCTCAGTATTGTGGTCTTAATAAAGCAGCTGCTGAGGGTTCACTTGTGAATAATGGAAGAGGCAAGTCGGTCTTTGTTGTTTTTCTGAGGGAGAAAATAGGCTGGCTTGCCAGCCTGATTCTGGAAAGAATAATTTATCAAGTGATCTCATGTTTGAGAACTTCATAAATAGAATTTCCTGAGGCCAAGCTACTGGATGCACTGAAGGCAGCAGGATGAGGTAAGAAAGATCGTGGGATCTGAAAAGATAAGAGTTAAGAACTTTGAAACTTGGGCAGCATTAATTTTCTACTAGCAAACTACTACCTGTGTCTTCCAAAATGCCAGCTAAGGCATTTAATGGGATTCTAAGTTTGAAAAACAGGTACCAGGTATAAACTCATTCATTATCTTTGTCTTATACACGAGGACACTGGAAAAATTGCTTTCCAAATCAGTTACAATTATGTTAACATTATCCAACATAAAAAGAATGATTCACTCTAAAATCAGCTTGGGGTGCCTGGGTGGCTCAGTTGGTTAGGCATCCAACTTAAGCTCAGGTCATGATCTCATGGTTCATGGGTTTGAGCCCCGTGTCAGGCTCTCTGCTGACAGCTCAGAGCCAGGAGCCTGCTTCAGTTTCTATGTCTCCCTCTCCCTCTGCCCTGTCTGCTCATGTTCTCTCTTTCTCTTTCTCTCTCTCTCTCTCAAAAATGAATAAACATTAAAATAAATAAACAAGTAAATAAGTAAATAAAATCAGCTAATTTATCTAGAGCAGGAGTCGACAAACTATTTCTGTAAAGATCTAGATAGTATTGCAGGCCAAATTTGATAAATCTGTATCTATTTTTTCATAGTTATTGGCGGCAATATCTTTAACATGAGAAGGGCTTACTCATTTATAATAAAGAACAAAGTGGAAAGGGAGTTTGGGCAAGATTATTTGCCTACGCAAAACTGTGGATGTGGCTATAAAATGTTCTAATATTCTAGTACAATTGCCTCTTTTCTGTGGAGGATTTACCTTCATGCTCTCTGCCTGAGAAGTAATATTTAATGAGTCTCAAGATCAGACACACAGCACAGGTGATTTGTTACAGAAGATTCTTCAATGGTGAATTAAAGGACAGCCAGAAGGAAAGGGGTCCAGAGTTATTCTATCCTGGGAACCTCTGTCTGTACAAGACTCCTCAGTTAAATCTCTGCAATGTGCTTTTGTCTGAAGATAGCAATACTGTTTTCAACACATGAATTAATCTCAAAGTGCATTTTTTGTTTTTAGTTTTTTACTTTAATTGTTATATAAAGTGGCTATTTTCTATTCAATTTGCTTACTTGTCTTTGAAGATTGTCACACTCTACCTTAACCTGTCATCAAACAGCAATACCCTACAATAGAATGAGGCATCAACAGACAGAGGAAAGGTTATGGTCTTTAGAGTCTGGGTACTTCCATGTGCAAAATATCTAGGCACAGTTTCTCTCTGCACCCCAGTGGCCTCCTGTATGAAACAGGTCTATCATTTCCAACTTCTAAAAGTGATTGTGAAAATTAGTGCTAACAGAAGTCAAGTGCTTGGCATAATGTGTTGCCCATCATAGACACACAGTGGTAGCTGGGATTATTCTAATATAGCAAGGTGCTACTTTCAAAAACTTCGTCACGTATATTTCTATCACTTCGTAAAGAGGTTGACAATAATGGCTACTATGACTGTGGTCTCTTTTTTTTTCCTCTCTGAAGTAATACAACTCTAAAAACATAAATCCCATGGGGTGCCAGGGTGGCTCAGTCGGTTAAACATCCGATGTCAGCTCAGGTCATGACCTCGCGGTCCATAAGTTCGAGCCCCACATCGGGCTCTGTGCTGACAGCTCAGAGCCTGGAGCCTGTTTCAGATTCTGTGTCTCCCTCTCTCTCTGACCCTCACCCGTTCATGCTCTGCTTCTCACTGTCTCAAAAATAAATAAACATTATAAATCCCATGAATCTTTGGGCGCAAGGCTTTTCACTGTTCGTAACTCACATTACTTCTTAACCTCACATCTCTCTCTTTTGACTTATTATGTTTGATAAACTAAGTTTCTAGTGAAAGTTGAGGAGGTAGAGACCGTTTTCATGCATAAATAGTGGTTCTGTGCTGTCCACACATCAAAAGGCTTAAATGTCACCATACTAGATTTTTTGTGGACTCTACTTCTGCCATGTTGATGGTAGTAGAACAGAGTTTCCTCTGTGTTTATATACAGTAATCTATTTACTTATGAAAATGAGAACTTTGCTTCCTTTCAAATACAAATAGGAATCCTTTCCCCTTAAAGTGCAATCCTACAATGTAATCAAAATTGGCTGTCTTACTGAGTGAAAAAACCTTTCATTTTATAATGATTAGACTAGTAGGCCCATCACCTCATTGTCACTCATCTGTCTCTTGTCAAATTTTCTTTGAAAAAACAATAAATAATCCCATTTATAAGATTCATACATTCAAAATGCTAGAAAGAACTGTACCGGGGGAAAAGACCAAATGTGATTGTGTGCTAGCCTCTATTTAGCTCTATAAAACTTACCCAGAAAGGAGACTTTTTATCTTTTGAAAGCGAACAGAATTTTCCCTTGCACTGTGACCTACGAGCTGTTGCCGGGCGCATCCTTGGTAGTGCAGGCCCTAAGACAATCCTCAATGTGTGCTTCCCACCTTCCCCCAGGAATGTTGTCAACAGGCAGAACCAGAATAAATACGATGAGCATCAAAGGATGTCCTGGAGGGGAAGTTACGAGATAACAGTCCGAGACTCATGTAAAAGTAAGAAGATATAGTCCCAATGGAGTTTTTGAGGAAAGGGATGGAAAAGTTATGAGCAGATTGCATGCGTGGGGGGGTCATAAACATCTCTTTTATGTTTTAGTACAACATGATTCACCTACCTGACATTGACACTGCCCAATTTGTAGCTCTGTGTGACACCCTCAAACAAAACGCCCAGGAAAAATAGCTCTGGATCTGAATACCCTGGTAAAAGCCCCACCCGTTACTAACAACATGCATTTTTAGCTAGAGAAGACAGACTCAGAGGCATCTGGACACGCCCCCAGACTGGCCCCCCATAGGAGAAGTGCACACACTTCTCCAAGGTCCACCAAGCTCCCTGGACTCAGAGTAACATTCCCTCTCGATGCCGGAGGCACTTGCTACCCATTCACCCATCCGGCATTTTCTTTGCCTTTTCAATATCTTTAATTTCTCTTTCTTCTTTCTTTCTGTGAAATAACACCCCAAAACTCTTTCCAAATTTAAAAATACCACCCCAGGGTCCTACTGAACTTTACAGTCTTTTTGGCTACAAAACCTGCTAAAAATCTTAAATAAGTACATTATGAGTACTGACTTTATTTTCTCCCATCTACTCTCTCCCCAACTTCCTACAATCAGGGTAATTTTCTTACCATGCTCCCAAGGGCGCTCTCGCAAAATCACTAACACACCATCTTCTTTACAACTGTAGGACATATCATTTGTTCTGATTTTTCTCCACATTTTTAAAAGTAGCAATAGATTCTGTTGGCTCTTTGGAGCTCTTTTCTATATCAAAAGGAACAGCAGATAGTTCAGGGTTTTCATCTTGGGCTCACATCTGCACTGCACATGCATTGTTGCCAATCATCTTTGGAAATCGAAGGTAGAAGGTAGAAGACATGGTAAATACTCTCTTCTGATAATTAATAAGACTAATCAATAAACATGCCCAAAAAGATGGACTTTCAAGTCTCTGGACGATAGGTAACCCACGTTTCACAGCTCAATGTAAATGGTATCCAGTGGAGTTGGGCAGTTGCATCCTGCATAGCCACAAATGTGCTCCATGCAGAGGTGAACTCAGAGAATGTCTATCAAAAGCAAGGCCAAAATATGCCTCAAAAGCATCCCTAGGTCTTCCATGATATATGGTTAAGCTGGTGATCAAGGTCTCTATGGAGTGTGCAAGGCCTCCAAATCGTCACTGATGAGCAAACATGGGCCACAGAGAGCGAGATGAAGAGAACACCTGAATGAACCAACTGTTTGATAGGCAGGTATTGCTACAATACCGTTGTTTAAAGAATTAGAACCAGGGTGCCTGGGTGGCTCAGTCAGGTAAGTGTCTGACTTCCGCTCAGGTCATGATCTCATGGTTCTCATGAGTTTAAGCCCTGTGCTGACAGTGGGCTCTGTGCTGACAGTGCAGAGATTGGGATTCTCTCTCTCTCTGCCCCTCCCCTACTTGCACTCTCTCTTTCAAAATAAATAAACTGAAAAAAAAAATTAGAACCAAACCAGTCATTTTAGCCACAAGTAATTTTTTGCTTGATTTCTTCATTTAAAAAAAATGTTTTAATGTTTGCTTATTTTTGAGAGAGAGAGAGAGAAACAGAGTGTGAGCAGGGTAGGGCAGACACAGAGGGAGACACAGAATCTGAAGCAGCTCCAGGCTCTGAGCTGTCAGCAGAGAGCCCGACGCGGGGCTCAAACCCACGAACCGTGATATCATGACCTGAGCTGAAGTCAGATGTTTAACTGATGAGCCACCCAGGTGCCCCATGCTTGATTTCTTCTTTAAAAGGAACATTTGGGAAATGGTTAGTGCTACGAATATTTCCCGCTGATTAGTTCTACCTTCAAAGTGTTCATAAATGTCAGGAGTAAGACTCTTACACATACTGGTTATATTGCACAGAAGAGTATTTTTCCCATACTCATTTTTTTTTCTAATTAGAATTGTGCACTGTTCTTTTCTTGGAGGATATAGGACTCTAGAACTCAGAATTCATCTTGAAGAGCACTCATTCTAGTCCCTTACAAAGGGATTACAGAGTAAAATTTTCTGATGTATCTTTCATCCTAAAAATATTATAAGTCCCCTGAAGATTTTATCTAATACTTAACTCTAGTGCAAGAACTTTAGATTTTAAAAATAGAAATATATGATATGGAAGATATTGGTCAGTTCTATTAGAACACCACAAGGACCTCCTCTCCTCCTAACAGGTGGTGATCTGTCTCTCCTCTGCACCTTCATTTGCAGGAAGTAGAGTTTACTATCGTAATAGAATCGTTCACCTGAGTTCTAGCAATTAACTGTCAGAAACGCTTTCTATTTTTAAACTTCTTTTCAATGATACAATCCATTCAGAAAAGAAAGGACTCCTGAAATTTTAAAATAATTGCTTAATTGAATTTGTTTCACCCTCTTTTCCCTATCCCTTTCCTCCAACACACACACACACACACACACACACACACACACACACACACACACACAAAATAGATGACACATTCTCTTTTCTTTCTTATCTTGTCTCTCTGGGTGTTTTTGTTGTTGTTCTTTTTTAAAGTTTATTTTGAGAGAAAGAGACAGAGAGAATGAGCAGAGGAGGGTCAGAGAGAGGAGGAGAGAGAATCACAAGCAGGCTCTGTGCTGTCAGCGTAGAGTCTGACATGGGACTCGAACTCCCCAACCATGAGATCATGACCTAAACTGAAATCAAGAGTTGCTTAACCAACTGGGCTATCCAGGAGCCCCTTGTCTCTCTGGTTTTTGTTTTTTATTTCATCCATGCTGTGGATTCATTCAGAATCCAGTTTCTTTCTGGGTGTCCCTTGAAGGCAGCATCAGAAATTGTAATCAGTGTGTATAATACCCATCCTTTATGCAGGTCACCTTCATTTCCAGGGATTCCATTTATAATTCTTGGCTCATTATTATATTTTCCTGTGTAACTTTCAATCCTTTAGAGCTTCTTACATGCTTAGCATATTTCTATACATATCTCTCTTTAATTCCCAAATGCAAAGAAAACAAACACTGGCAGCGTTTTCTGCCTTTGATCATGGGTCCCTGTGTTCTTGCATCAGGTAGATTTTAAAATTCAAATGATAAATGTAAGATAATAGAAAAATATTTTAAGCAAATTTTTAAAAAGTACTGAGGTATTCTCTTAAATGTTTGGTGGGAGAGGCATGAGGAATTTGATGGATACATGATTTATATGTATTTAGCAAATAGTTATATGGGACACATAGTTTTTCCTAGGAGATAAATCTGATTTTCTGGCAAACTCAAGAATTGCTAGCTACAGAACAGGAGATGGGAAAGGGAGATAAACATCCTCATACACTCGTGGTAATAATATAAATTAGTAAAGCATTTCTTGAGGACAGCTGGGCAATCAGTGTTGAAAGCCTTAAGACTGGCAATGATGAGCACATGGAAAAGGTAATTCATAAGTAATTGAACAAAAGAAAGGCCTTTCATGGACCCAGGATATAAATGAATTGAGAAGTATTAATTTTAAATTTTTCATAGAGAAGAATAAAAAGTGGCTGCTCTCGCAAGAAACAATCCAAGTCAAAGATAAAGGAGACAGGCTGACTCGGTGTGAGTGAACAAAGCAGAAGTAACAATAGCTGACATCCGGCGTATCTGTAAGCAGTGGCTTACAGATTCTGCATTAAAAAATTGATTAATTTAGTAGACTTTAAGTATAGAGAGATAGAGGTGGGCTATAGAATTTTCTCTTTAGTAATCAGAAAAATTAAGGCACAGTTGCCACCAGGCAGGGAGTCAAGATATCAGTAATTTTTTTTTACTTTTGTCTTCCTCTTAAATTCATACATAATTGTTGCAAATATATAGTTTTATTAGCATTGTTGAAGTATCATCACTGTACAGATAACTGGACATATTTAATATGTGCAATTTGATGAGTCTGGACATAAGCAAACACTAGCAATACTATCAGCATATATATCCAACACCTTCTAAAATGTCCTTGTGTCCCTTTGGTTGTTGGGGTGTGTGTGTGCAGGGGCATAATAACACTTAACATGAGATCTACTTTCATTTTGAAGTGCACCATACTCTATTACCAACTTACTGGAACTGTGTCATACCACAGTCTCTAGAACATATTCATCTAGCAATATATCCTATAGCCTAATTCCTTTCATTCTTTTTTTTTAAATTCCTAATGTTCCTTCCATGCTGAAGTATCTTAATTCAGTTCATCTAACATTCACAGAAAATCTGTAGAAATGAGCCAGTAACCTTTTGAACATCAGAATTTCAGCAAGTAGAACAGAGACGGAGAGGCACTGAGCAGGTGCACACTCTGGCCTTGCCAGGTACTGGCATGAGTGTGCAGGTGGGTGAGTTCCATGTTTGCTCATGCCCACTCGAAATAGTCAACAGAGAATAATTCGAATAGGGCAAAATCAACACCAGTTTTCATTTACGATAATACCACTTCCCTGGAATGCCAGGGGCAGGACCAATCCTGGGCAAACAGTTCCCTTCGCTACTGCACTTTGGATCATTCTACTCTCCCTAATTATTCTTTCATTCACTCATTTATTCCTTAATTATGTTGTACTTTCAACAACATGCCATATACTTTGCTAAGTTTTGGGGATATAGATAAATAAGCTGTGACTGCTTCTTGCACAAATACACAGACATCTAGGTAAACAGTAAATTACAAATCAATATAAAAGGGTCAATATAAAATACAATCAATATAAAAGGGTAGAACAGCATAATGATCAAGTCTGGACTTGGTGGGCTAGTTAAGAGTTTCAGAACTCCTACTTATCATTTATGTCACTTGGGTAAGTTATTTGGCTTCCATATATATGCCTCAGTTCTTTACCCTTAAAATATGGGCAAAATGCCTACATTAGAAAGTTTTTGTGAAAGTGAAGTTAAATGAAACAAAACAGTATTTATCAAACAGCATAATACTCAGGGCACTACAGCAACCAAATTATTGCTTCATTAACCATATATGGAATAGTAAACTATGCCTTTTGTTCACCCTTTTTAATGAAAAACTTGAAGTTGGTTCAGTCTCTGCTTGAGAGGGTGGGGGATAGTTGGGGAGATGTTTCCTATCACACCTATGCTACCACACATGATGGAAAGTTCCCATACAATCTGCCCCAGGCCCTTGGTACAGGCACTTCTTTTCTCTCCAATCTGTTCCTCTTAATCTTTTCCACAGACACATATGTACCAGGTTTGGGGAGCAGAAAAATCTCATTCCACAAGTTTTCATACAAGTCTTTCTCTCTCTCTCACTTAGGTCAGCCTCTGTCTTTCAGCAAGCAAACCAATGTGGGGAATATACAGAGAGCACACAAAGTTTGTGATATAAGCCTCACAGAGGGATCTCTAAACCAGCTGTGTGGGAGGTGGGGGTGGTGGTGGTCAGGAAGACTTCCCAGAGAAATCTTTTAAACTGAGTACTGTAGAAAAATAAGGAATTTTATGTATGGGTGGGGCAGACATGGAACAGTATCCCATACAGAAGAAATAAATCGTGGAGCAGTACTGAATCACTAATTATATATTTGTGTATAACCCGTCTGTCTCCAGCTGGTGGATGCAAATAACATTTTAATACCCAAACTGCTAAGACCCCTACCAGCCACAATGAAGAGCATCAGCCAGCCCTCTCCTCAAATATTCTCAGTCCCCTGCTCTGTACCTGGGAACCTCCAGGAAAATGTCAAAGATGCTCAGAGAGGAACCCACTCACATTTCGTTGTTCCAACCTTCCCCACGGAAATGCACTGCCTGCTCAGGTCAAGTGACACAAACCGCCAAGCTCATTGTCAGTGCCACCGTGGACCCAACACTGTTGGGTACAGAGGTTACAGTTATTCCACTACAGCAATGTGCTCCTTGAAAGGAGTAGTCACACTGCTTAGGTCAGAAAGAGCAATCAGATTTACATTTCAGAAATAACATTCTGGTTTCTTGGTGGGGACAAATTTCGGGACAACAATTGGGAGCTCTTTCCCGTAACCCAGGCACAAAATTATAGTGCCTGCATTGTGTAGCAGCACTTGTGATGAAGAGAAGTGGAGAGATTTGAGAGATATTTAGGAGCAGAATCAATAGCACTTTGTGATCAATTAAAGACCCAGAGCAATAGGAGAGCGAAGTCACGGATAATTTACCAGTTTCTGGATTGAAAATTGGATGCACAGTGGTGCTGCACAGCTATACTGGAGAGCTGAATGTGTGTGTGTGTGTGTGTGTGTGTGTGTGTGTGTGTGTGTGCGTGTGTGTGCATGCATGCATACATGTGTGGATGGTGGGTGGGTTATTTGGGAGAGGGAAGCTGAGACAAGACATAGGTTTGCAGTTGGAGAGTTAGAAGTGCCTGAAGGACATTTAAGTAGAGACTTTCCTCTAAACATTACAAGCTTGATCCATTTCTTTGGGCATTTATTTTTTTAAAAAAAAAATTTTAATGTTTATTTTTGAGATAGAGAGAGACAGAGCATGAGCAGGGGAAGGGCAGAGATAGAGGGAGACACAGAATCCAAAGCAGGCTCCAGGCTCTGAGCTGTCAGCACAGCACAGCCCGACATGGATCTCGAACTCAGGAACCGCGAGATCATGACCTGAGCCAAAGTTGGATGCTTAACTGACTGAGCCAACCATGCACCCCTCTTTGTGCATATCTAAACAACTAGAATGAGGTCCTACCATTTAGGAACACAGGCCAGCTCTTTGCCTATTTCTTCCATGCCACCTTTCCCAGCTTCCCCAGACCACACTGGCTTCCTCAGCACCTGAGCTCCTGTGGCTCCACTGTGTGTGGCAGCTCATCTGCCATCTAGCATATGCGCCCTTGTATTACACATATTTGTATGGCACGTGCTACCCCCAATAATATATGTTCCCTTATATTACATATGCTTGTATTGTATATACTACCTTGTGTTACAACACTGAAATATCCCCTCTCCTCACCTATAAGAAGGATGAAAGCAGAGAATTGGGATTTTTTTCCTTTTTTCATTATTAGCTAAGCTTCTGGGAAAAAATCAGAACATGCAAATGTCCCAAATGATCAAAGACTCAGGGAGAATGAGGAGTTCTGTGTGAGTATGACACATTAAAGGAGACAAAAATATTGAGCTTTATGCATTGTAGGGACCATTGTTGACACTGGAGAAGGGAAAGAGATCTTTTGTAAAGAACCAGAAAAGATCTGTTTTGAAAATATTCAAAATATAAGTACAGTAGTGGAAGAGAAGTAGTTAAAGACAATAAAGTGAGGATGATCTTTATAAAGAAACTATGGAAGAAATTATAAAACGCTATGTGCTAATGGTATAAATACCTAACCATTCTATAATGCTTGCTACATGTCAGGCATGTATTATACACACTTTACTTCACCTATCTCATTACTATGATCATCGCAACAACCCTATGAATCAGGAACTATTATTAACCTCACTTTAAAGATGATAAAACTGAAGTACCGAGAAGTTAAGTCACTGTCAGTCCATTCACGCTGCTAAAGCAACACCAAAGGCTGGGGCTCATCAATGACAGAAGCTCATTTTCACAGTTCTGCAGGATGACAAGTTCAGGATCAAGGCGCTGGCACATTTGTTGTCTGTTTGAGGGCCTGCTTCCTAGTTCATAGATAAATGGCTGTCTCCTCACTGAGTCCTCACATGGTAGAAGGCGTGAGGGAGTTCTCTTGGGCCTCTTTCATAAGGCCACTAATTCCATTCAGGACCTAACCACCTCCCAAAGGCCCCACTTCCTAGTACCATCACCTTGGGGGTTAGGATTTTAACACAGGAATTTGGGGATACACATTCAGTCCAATGCAGTCATTCCCCCCAAATCACACAGCCAGGAATTCTAACCAAAGGCAATATTCTACTGTAAGCAATATGGGCTCTGAGCCCAAAGAATCTTAGTTTTTAAAGGAATAAACAAATGTAAGGGAAAACTCACTCTCAATTAGAGAAGACGGTTGCAACTAGAAATATAAGTACATCAAGTGTTTTAATGTGTGTGCCTTCTGTGTGATCTGTTCCCAAAAGAAGCAAATGTTCTGCCATATGAAACCTAGCATAACATTCTTAGTAGATAATAATAATAGCCACCATTTATTAAATGTATACTATGTATAAGGCATAGTGCTAAGCAGCTTCGGTGTATTATTTCTAACATTTGCCTGAGTTCTGTTAAATAATTATTGGTCCTGTGAATACTGAGAATATGCCTGGGAATACTGAGATTTAAAATGGGTAAGCCATTTACACAGAGCAAGCGGAAGGAAAGAGCTGGGACTCAAGTCTATGCCTGAGCAATCTAAAAATCCAACCTACTTCCATTACCTCTTCTGTTACAGAATAGATGTTTGCACCTCCCAAAAATTCGTATGTGGAAACCCTAACCCAATATGTGATGGTATTAGGAGGTGGGGCCTTCAAGAAGCAATCAGGATTAGGCAAGGTTATGAGGAAGGAGTCCTCATGAATGGGAGCAGTGCCCGAGTAAGAGACACCGAACACCTTCCCTTCTCACTCTCTGACCGTCTGAGGATACAACAAGAAGCTGGCAGTGTGCCACCTATAAGACAGCTTCACCAGAACTAGACCTGGCTGACATCCTGACTTCCAACTTTCAGTCCCCAAAACTGCAAAAATAAATTTGTGTTGTTCATCAGCTACCCAATCTATGGTACTGTGTTATGGCAGCCCAAACTAAGGCAGCTTGAAATAATCTTCCATGACTGTAGGTTTACAAAGCTGGCAAGCCCTTGGGGACACAACTCTTTGTGGTCATTGTAAACTCCTGCAGCTCCTGGAACCCCATCTGTATTGCAGCGGGTGAGGAAGCTTTCCTCCTCCGTGTGTTGTTGGAAACAATTCAATGTCTTGGGCAAAGGTGGCTATGGAACTGAACACAGACAACAAACAACATTCCTTCTGGAAAGAATAAAGTCCAACACAGATGTGAAAGATAATGTTAGGTGACATATAGGAAAAGTTGTGGTGAGCTTATAAATGTCAATAATATTCTGGAACTGTTTTTTAAAAGGTGATTTTTTGTTATTAAGGGTATTCTGTACATTCTGTCAGTACAGAGGAGACAAAAGGGACTAAAACTTTAAAAATTGAATGTCATCCACATTTTTAGATTGGATAGATGGTAGAAAATTGCTGCATGAATCATGTGAATAGATGGAAAGGTAAAGTGGAAAAAATGGAGCAAGTCTCAAATTTGAAATGAGAAGATTGGGTCTCTTCCCCAAGTTCAGCAAAGGAGCTGTGTGATATTTGGAGAAGACTCCTAATTTCTTAGCACTCTGGTTTATGTGGTTATAAACTGAAGACAACAGTACCTATTTTACAGGGCGAGCAGACAAATAATACACATGCAAAGCTTATGTATAAAACAGAAAACATTCACTCTATCGTTATTGTCCTTAACTCATACTTCCCCAGCGTCACACCGAACATGCTTTTATATGCATTATTTCATATGGCCACACAGTATTATAAAATGTTTAAGGATATGGTCCCAGGATATAAAGTTTCCAATTTTAACATCTGAAAACAAGAACCATAATTTAAAACCATAGTATTATAAGAGTAATAACACTTCTTTAAGACTAAGTCAAGTTTATTTTTAAGCACATTTTTACTGTTAGCTTCTATTTCACCACACTGTATTCAGCAAGAACAATTTTAATAATCTTTCTGATTGTCAGCAGGTCTTGTATTCATTCATTTGTAGAAGATAGGTGCTGTTATGTTCTTAACTGTTCATTTTTTCTACACATAATTATCTTATTGTGAAAGTCTGTATTTTTGTAAGAAACAGTAAAGTAACTTTATCTCACTGCTTACCACAAATTCTAGCAATCAGACAGTGAAATGAGACCCACGTAAGATGATTAAAGAGTTAGAAAATATGGCATAAGTAGAAAGGTTAACACAATTATGCTGGATAATTTTAATCGTTTTTTTTAAGTATGGGTTGATCTAATACTGCTAGTAATATTTCCTATCTTCATTTTTTATGAATCAAAAAAAAATGGAATCTTCATTATTACATGAAAAATCTAGTTTAAAAAAAATTACTTTCTGACAGCATTTGTATAGAGTCAACATAATTTAGCTAAAAGAACTGGGTACTGGAAGACCTGTATTAATGACCCAACTCTACCCCTTAATCAGTAACTTGATCTTGGCCACGATTTTTGAATGAGCTTGCCCTTGCTTATCTGTAACTGGAATAAACTACATGTGTTTCCTGCCTCAACAGTGGTGAAAATCCAAATGAGAAAAACGTATGAAAAGCACTTTGTAAACTGTAAGGGCTAAATAAATAAAGCTGTTATTGAGTGTGAGAACTGGTGGCAGAAATTCTTTGAAAAAAAAAAAATCTTTGGAAGTAGGTCAGTCTCATCACTCTGGGTGGTTATATCCAGTCTTCCGCAAGAGCAGTAAGAAAGATTAGGTCAACATTACGTAAATACTTTGTCACAAAGGGATATTATTATACTTGTATTATAGCTGGGAACACAGAGGGTCCTTATATAAGCATTTGACAACAAGATATCCTATTACTGGTGCTTTGATTATATTGTATAAAAGCCTTATAAGGGGGTGCCTGGGTGGCTCAGTTGGTTAAGCGTCTGACTTGGGCTCAAGTCATGATCTCACAGTTCATGGGTTCAAGCCCCCATGAGGCTCCATGCTGACAGCTCAAAGCCTGAAGCCTGCTTCAGATTCTGTGTCTCCCTCTCTCTCTGCCCCTGTCTCTGTCTCTCTCTCTTTCAAAACTAAACATTAAAAAAAAGCCTTATAGGGACAGTTGTCTTTTTCCCAAATCTTTCTTTTTCATTTCTCCTCTCTTGCAAAGGTATACTTCTTTCCTTGAGCCGTACTACAACCCTTTACCCCGCTGCAATCATCCTTGTCTCCTCCAATGTGCTTGCCTTCATTCAGTGAAATCCTTTTTTAAAAAAAAATTTTTTCTTTAATGTTTATTTATATTTGAGAGAGAGACAGAATGTGAGCGGATGTGGGGAGCAGAGAAAGAGGGAGACACAGAATCTGAAGCAAGCTTCAGGCTCAGAGCCGTCAGCACAGAGCCTGATGTGGGGCTTGAACTCACAAACCATGAGATTGTGACCTGAGCTGAAGTTGGACACTCAACCAACTGAGCCACCCAGGTGCCCCATACTTTTTTTTTTTAATTTTTTTAAGTATTTATTCATTGTTTGACAGAGAGAGACAGAGCGTGAGTGGGGAGGGGCAGAGAGAGAGGGAGACACAGAATCTGAAGCAGGTTCCAGGCTCTGAGCTGTCAGCGCAGAGCCCAACGGGGGGCTCAAACTCATGAGCCACAAGATCATGACCTGAGCCGAAGTTGGACACTTAACCAACTGAGCCACCCAGGTGCCCCTCATTCAGTGAAATCCTTACTAATTCATGACTATGTGCCAGCTGTGCCTCCCAGCTGCTCTCCACCTCTGTCCTGTTGTGGTTACAGACTTTATAGTGATTCCCCCCTTCTCTCTCGATTGCCAGCCTCCACAACAAAGTGGGGTGCCCTGGGACTATCCACTCTAAAAACTGAGATTCAATCTAAGAGGATAGGGATGTCCTACTATGGCTATCCGGTCACTTGAACCATGACCTTTACAGATCACAGACTTTTTATTCTTTCAGAAATTCCTTATGTTTTACTGAAAATTTTCTTGTTATCTGGTTAAGTATTGTCAGGAAGATCATTCTACCAAGATATCAACTATCACCATGTCTTAGGCATGTCTTGATTTCTTTCCCTCAAACCCATGCTACCACTCTCATTGTCAACTAAACCTGAAAATATCCTGTTTTTCTTTCCAGCACCAGAAGCACTGTGTTTTGAAAAGATTTCTCTACTAAACTATATTTTATTAAGTAATATTTTTTGTCTTTAAAATCAGACATTTAAATTCATGATCAGTGTGGTACAATTGTTACCATAGAGTTGATAAAAGCACAACAAAGAATTTTGTGTTTTTTATTAGCCTGAGCTGTTTTATAGAGGACAAATCTATGAATCCCATTTTATTGTTTGGAAATGTTTAAAACAGTTCTGTTATAATCTGAACGCTTGGGTTTCCCCCACATTCATATTCTGAAGCTCCAACTTTCAATGTGATGGTATTTGGAGCTAGGGCTTTGGGGAAGTAATTAGGTTTTGATCAGGTTATGAAAATAGAGGTAAGACTAGAAGAGCAGAGTGTCCTTAGAAGAAGAAAAGAAGAGATTCTCTCTGTGTGGGGGGCACCAAGGAAAGGTCATGTGAACACATGGTGAGAAAGGCAGACCCCTTCTCATCGGGAAAGATTTCTCACCAGAACCCCACCATGCTGGTGCCCTCATCTCCCAACTTCCAGCCTCCAGAACTGTGAGAAAGTAAATGTCTGCTACTTGAGCCACACAGTCTGTTTTGTATTTCTTCATTTTGTCACAGCAGCCCAGGCTAACTGAAGCACGCTCATACAACTGCATTGCTACCCAGAAGACTGAGGAATATCAGATCAGGAACTGCTTCATCAGAACGAGACCTCTGGAACAACTTAGTGTTTTTAATTCTTTAACAGTGACTGTGGTGTGTGCATTAAAATATGTTGCTTTCAGTCACCCAAAATTAGCTTGGACCACTCCATTTAATTAAATTGTTAGTCACCATATGTAAGTTATTCTGTGGCCTCATGAAAAAAAAATCTAAATACTTTATTGGTCTTGGAAAGAAATGTTGTTTACGATAAGGTATCAATAAATGCTCCATTTTTGTGGAAATACTTTTTTTTTTCTTTTGGATAAAATTATAGTTAAAACATATTGAGAACCTATGTACAATGGATGTTTGCATTCCCTTCTCCTAACCACTCCCAAAACTTTGAAAGATAAACATTCCTATATGACGAATGAAGGAATTAAATATCAGAGAGGAAGACGTTTGTCCAGGGTCACTAGGCTAGTTGGTGATGGATTTACTCCCTAGCTTCTCTTGATTCTCAAGTCCCTAAACTTTCAAGTAGATTTCACAATCATTTTACACAACAATCTGGACCCCATTACGATCAACATTAAATTTAGTCTCTGGGAGTCAATCAGATTCTTAAGAAAACTGTACTTCACGCCCTAAACGCAGACAAATTTTCTTGCGGAACTGAGAATCTGGGTCCCAGAGGTAATGACATTTAAGTCGGCCGACCCATTCTGGTCACACCTAAGGTAAGTGACCAATTATCCAGGAGAATGTAGGAGTAGGAAGAGTCCAGGGCACCTAGGTGGCTCAATCGGTTAAGCGTCCAACTCCTGATTTCAGCTCAGCTAATGATCTCATGGTTTGTGAGTCTAAGCCCCATAAAGGTCTCAGCACTGACAGCGTGGAGCCTGCCTGAGGTTCTCTCTCTCTGCCCCTCTTCTGCTTGTGCACTCTCTCTCTTGAAAATAAATAAGCTTAAAAAAAAAAAAGAGTAGGAAGAGTCCTTCTAATTATCCATGAAGGACAGGGATGATCTTGTTTGGAGAGGAGAAAAATGACCCCATACCTTTAACCATGAGTAAACCTTGACCTTTTCATCTGACTCTTACATAACATTTCCATTAACCTTTGGCAGTGGATTTCACTAACTATGCTCTTAAGCCACACACACAGACACACAATATGCAGACTCCTGACCCTGCTACTTCCTATCTGCATGACCTCGGTCTTAGTTTTCCTATTTATAAGTTGGAACTTAATAACAGTACCTGATACTGAGGATTATTATGGAGATTATATGCCTTAATACAAATAAACCTCTTAGAAAGTTTCCTGGCACAGTAAATGTTAAATATTATGATGGTAATTATCATTTTTAGAATGTGAGCTGTGATGTTTTATAATAAATACCCCAGTAGAAAAATATTTTTCTGACTTTTACTTGAATTGGTCTAGATTGCACTATATAATGTTCATTTACTGCTCCATTCTCTCTGTAATCACCAATTCCCAAAAGAATGATCCTTCCTCACTCGAGGTCTCTGACAGAAAGAACTAGAGCAAGATTTGAAATCACAGCCAACAAATCCCCACAGACATAGGTTAAAAACATATTGACCCCATCAAGTTAACAAAATAGATACTCCTCAAGTTGAAGACAAATGCAAAGGTCAAATTAACATAAAGAAGTGTTTGCTAAGATAAGAAATAAATATCAGCCAAAATAAAAACAACTTTGAAAAATGCAAAAGAGAAATTCTGAAGGGAACGAAGTGCTAACATATAAACTAGAAGGATGCTTCAAAAAATCCAGAGAGGAAGGGAATACAGAATGAGCTTGCCAGAAAGCAAAAAAAAAAAAAAAAAAAGGGTCATGTTCTTTGGAACTGTACTGAAGGAGCCGTGAAAACTTGATCTTATAAGCTTCTCGAAGGCATTGCTTTTGGTTGGTCTTTAATAAGTATCCTGCTATTGTTTACATTATTATGAACTACTTGGCTTTGGTATGATAGTAAGAATAGATTTTATAGCCATGAGTCTGCCTTTACTTTGCTTCCCGTTACTGTGCCTATGTGGGCTGGTCAATGGATGATTGGCTATTATATTCATTACATCACCTTGTCTTAAAGATTTTGACTCAGCTGAGAAATAGCTGGGGAATCTAGCAGACTTAAAAACATCAGCTTTATTACTTGTAAACCAAATGAAGAGAACTCGATTTTAGTCTTTGGGCTGCTGACTCTCCTTTCAAACTGGACAGGCACAACTGTGTGTGCCCCATCGCCACACCTGGCTCCCGCTGAAGGATCTCACACTACTGTTCCATCCTGGATTACGGGAAAGTACAGCAGTGGATCATGGATCCTCGAAGTCAGACAGACTGGAGTGTGCATAGCCTGGCTTTGGTGTTTACCCCTTTTATGATCTTAAGTAAGTTCTCTAAATTCTCTCAACCTCAAGTTACTCTTTTCTAATGTGGAGATAACAGACTTGCCCCAGATATGAATCACAGACTTTTAAATGTACTGTGTGAGCTTACACATTTGTTTATTACGTAACCGTGCACAGATTTCTGATGTGAACCTGTCGTGTCGCAGGCCGGCTGAGCGCTTAGCCTCCATCACGTAGAGGGTCTCTGCCCATCAGGGTGCTGTGCCACAGGCAGTTTGGGGGTCTTACAGCTGTCAAGAGGGTGGAGGGTGAAGACAAAAGCTGCTCCTGAGTCATCGGTACCCGTGTTAAAAGCACCGGCTGCCGTGGGCTCACTCCACGGGGCCCCAGCTCGGAGCGCAGTTTCAGCCGCTGGAGGAGATGGTTCTAGGATTGTCGCGACTTCCCTCTGCCACGCTGCTTCCTGCAGCCACCCTTGTGTGGCTCAAAGCTGGCCCTGTCCTGATGTAAGGGCTTCAGAACGCATGCCCCTCTTCCCCTTTCTCTCAACCACAGCACACTTTTGCCCCCCTACTCTGTGGTGGAGGAACAGCCCTTTCTGCTACTTGCTGCCCCAAGGTATTCTTGCTTGATCTGCTAATTTTCTTTGGCATTTCTTTTCTTTTATCCAGAGATTCTAATTTCTCCTAAGAATTTAGACTATGTTACATGCCCTCTCCTGAGACACTGTAGTATCTTTACAAATGAAACCTATGGGTGAAAATGCAGGTGTAAAGGGGGCAGAGTACAATTGTCACACACACACACACACACACACACACACACACACACACACACACAGAGCAATATCTGAATACACTAGCCAGCCACTGCACCTCTGTGCTGTTGGCTGGAGATAAAGCAGGTAAATGTGCCTTGCCTAAAGGACGTTAATAGCATAAGGTGTATTTTATTGGAAATAATGCATATAAGTGATGGATCATTTACACTGAATGAGATGGAAATCACTAGAGTGAAAAATGAAGACTTCAGATCGAAGCGTGTTTATATGTGTGTGTGCGTTACTGGTGTCTGAATATATGTTTAGAATATTTAAAACAAATTCAAGTTATAATAGTTTCCTGATATCCATGCACTATGCTATATACCTACTATCATGCTAATATGATGATAGATGCGAATAAGTTTAACACACAGAAATTATAAAAATGTTCTTTGGCTATTATGAGGAACGCATTTTGAATTGTTTGCCACAGCAGCTTTGATTTCAGTCTTCAAAAAACACACCCTGAAGCTTTGACACTTTTGTCAAATAGATTCACACATCACACCAACGTGTAAGAGTGAACCTACACTGGTAGGGAGTCCAAAATAAGAAAGTCATTCTAAAAGACCCTGAGCCCCCAGTCATTTCTCCTTCATATGACTGGCTGCTCCAAAAGAACTTCAAAGAACTCTGGACAACTCCAAGGATTGAGGGGACATTCACACAGAGAAGGGACAAGGTTCCTGAAAGGGACATTTTTTTTTCCTAATGTGACTCAATATTCTATTTAGAGAGCCACAGCAGAAGTAAAAACTCATCAATTATTTGTGTTCATTGTTCTTCTCAGTGTTTTTCCTTTCGCTAAGATTAAAAAATATACATAGAAAAACAGCAGGCAACCCTTATATACCAATTAGAGGCAAAAGGAAATCAAAATCCAGCCTCTGCAGAAAGAATCACCAAGGAACATTCGGCCAACACAAGTTCAAAGAGGATAACAAATAGTTAATAATAGTTAACAAATAGTAGCTGACAATCTAGAAACAAGTCATTTTCCTCTAAAGGTGTAGTGTTAAAAGGGGCGAAAAATGATGACTACCTACCCGGTAAATTTCATGGAAATAGTGGCATATCGAGGTCACATAAAAAGTGTTACATTATGGCAAGTTAGCTGCCCACAAAAATCAAAGTGAAGTTTCACTTTTATGAGCTCCAGCTATAACATTCAAATTCTTTTGTGTTACTGGATTCTATACTTTGTGTTTTTGTTGTTGTTGTTTTTTATCAGTTTAATGGCTTAGGGCTATAACTTGGGGTTTAATCATCCTATTACAAAGAACTTCTCTTATTAGATACTTTGTGAATGAATATTTTTTCATATTTTTCCTGTGTCATATTTCAGAAATTTTGAATGTGGATAGCAAATCTTTCGCAAATGTTGAATCAAAATCAACATGTAGTTTGGGCTGTTGGTAGCTTTCAGACATTGTACTCGGTCAAGAAACTCTAAGGGGAGAGTGGGAGATTCTAGCTAAGAGTCCCTTTAGAGGCATGCATCTCTTACATAATCCATGCCTTGCTTGCAACCAGATGTGGAAAGAGCAAATTGTAAAAATTCAAAAAGCATTATAATCATAATGCTCACGGGCATTTTGTTCCCATTCAGGAGACAGACACTCACTCCCTCCTCGCTATAAAAACACCTGCAGATGATTTCCTGGTGTAGATTTACCAGAGCTCAGTTTTTAACCCATAGGGTAGAGAATAAGGTACTTTGTTACAAACCTTAAGTGCAGTGTCAACATGCTGAGACCATGTCCCTGAGCTCTTGTTTCCCACAGCATGGAAGAAAATGACCCTTTAATGTGTACTCAGTCGAAAAAATATTTGTATTAAGAGATTTCTCTGAGACTTCTGTGCCGGGAATTAAAGCTATATCTATACACATAAAATAAACAAACTGCCCCATGGCTGATCTGCTCATTTCAGCTGTCTTAATGATCAATGTGGATTGTTGCATAATCGATTCAATTGCAGCAATCAGTATTACTCACAAACTCCAGAAAATTTGGTGCAAATGAAATGGCTGTATGTTGGAAAGTGTTCTCACTTATCAGATATTTGATATAAGGAACTTTGACACACTAAAAATCACCAAATTTTACTTATGTTTTTTTTAACAGTTTGCAATTTAATCTTTTTTGACTCAAAATTTAGGGTCTTTATATAATCTGAAGTTCAAGATCATCTCTTTGAAATGCAATCACTAATAATGTTTCTAAAATATCAGTAATTTATAATAATTCTTATGTGAAATACATATTTGATTTAAGGAACTCTGACATACTAAAAACAATCAACTTTTAATTATTTGTTTTTAATTTGCAACTTAATCTTTTGTGAGTCAAAAGAATGAAAATTTTGACTCAACTTTGGGTCCCTATATAATTTGAAATTTGAGATAATCTCTTCAAAATCTAATTACTGATAATTTCTCTAAAGTATTATCAGTAATTTATTATGATTCTTATCATGTGAAATACTTAGTTAAAATTCAGAACATTGGGACACCTGGGTGGCTCAGTTGGTTAAGGGTTCGACTTCAGCTCAGGACATGATCTCATGATTCGTGAGTTTGAGCTCTACTGTCAATGTGGAGCTGCTTCAGATCCTCTGTCCCCCCCTCTCTCTGCCCCTCCCCAGCTCTCTCTCTCTCTCTCACAAATATAAATAAACATTAAAAAAAACTCAGAGGAAGAATTCCATCATAATTCCCAAGAAATTACAACCTAAATGTCTAAAAACACATTGTTTGGTTCACAGAAACTTAGATCAAAGTCCAGTATCTTCGGGAAAAAAAAAATCTCTTTGTAAAATTTTCCTTAGTACGTATCACATGCAAACGTGTCAGATATGGCAGCTTTTTCTAGGTAGTTTTCCAATAATCAGAGTCAGACAGCAACCTAAAAGGATTCAAAAATTCTTATATCTAGGCTTTTCAAAGACTGTCTTGTATGAAACTTTGATTTTGTTCTATATTGTGAATATCAAAGAGATTAACTCTGATAGAAGCCACTTTGTTTGGTAAAAATATACTGCAAACAAAAGGCCTCCAAGAAAGGTATGTAGTACAAGGATCATTACTGGCCACACAGTGGAGTTTTAACAATATCAAATATCTCAAAGTCAATCGAATTCCAGGTGGATTTCTGTGATAATACTGAATACAGAAGAGAAAAGAAAGATCTGTAGGCCTTCATGAGAAATTGTTTACTAATTAAGGTAAATATCATTGGGGCTATTCTGCTGGACACATAAAGTCTATCCTCTAGGAAAGTTTTATTTCTCTATTAAAATAGAGGAGATTCTGATATCCAAAATGTCGGGGAAGCACAGTATACTAAGATCACAGAAAATCTGTACTGCCAGTTCATTTCTACTAGAAATGAGTTGTATTCCTTGTGGAATACAAGGAATGTATTCCTCTAAGGAAGCAGTTGTCAAACATTTTGGTCTCAGCATCCATTATACTTCTGAAAATTATTGAGGAACTCTAAGGAGCTTTTGTATACGTGGGCTGTATCTTTTGATATTTAGCCTATTAAAAATTAAATCTAAGGTTTTAAAACATAATCACTTATGCAAACTTTGAAAACTTCACTGTAAAAGTGTGGGAGAAGGGAAATGGCAAATTAATGTCTCATTATTAAGATAGTTTGAGGGCCCCTGGGTGGCATAGTCGGTCAAGCACCTGGCTCTGGATTTTGGCTCAGGTCATGATCTCACGACTTGTGAGATGCAGCCTGCTTGGGATTCTCTCTCTGCCTCTACCTGCCCCCCCCCCTTAAAATAAACAAACTTGAATATATACATATGAATATATATCCCCTGAAAAGGTCTTGGGGACCCCCAGGGTCACTCATTACGAGAAATACTGTTCTCTTTTAAATGTTTATTTATTTTGGGGAGAGACAAAGACAGAGCACGAGCAGGGGAAGGGCAGAGAAAGAGGGAGACACAGAATCTGAAGCAGGCTCTAGGCTCTGAGCTGTCAGAACAAAGCCCAACACAGGGCTTGAACCCATGAACTGTGAGATCATGACCTGAGTCGAAGTCAGACGCTCAACCGACTAAGCCACCCAGGTGCCCCAAGAAACACCGTTCTAAGTTCTCTGTTTCTCACTTGTCAAAGAAAAATAATCATCATCACACAAAGATTTGTTGGGAGGATCAAAATGAAATGATATCATACAAGGTGAAAGAGTTTTATTAATTTTGTGTTACATATACAAGCTTTTCCAAGCTTTAGTTTTATCAGTTGAAAAAAAATGAATATAGTAATACCTGCCTTGCAGGGTTGCTGCAAAAATTAGTATTGATGTAGGTCTAACTCAAAGTAGGAATTAAAGAACTGTAAGACTTGTCTAGTTTATTCAGCTTATTTCTAATTTTTAATTAATTATGAAGCAAAGTGAGGAAAAACATACAATTAGTGGGAAAGATTTTTTTCTTCCTACACCATAATGATCATATAAATAGGAAACATGTAAATAGTCATCACCTGATTATTATTGTTGCTACCCAAAATGTTCTGTACTAGACACTGAAAGACACACAAAGAACCTGAACTTGCACCCTCACACTGGCATCCTAGATGCCACTGAAGCAAAAAGAATGACTCAAAAGAAATGAATTATGGATACTGAATTTGAGTATCTATCAATAAAATGAATGATTCTCTAATCAACATGTGGAGAGACCCATCCATCAATAAGACCACCTAGCTACAGAGAGTGTTGGAAAAGTTGTTAGCATCTTGCTCTTAAATTTGATGTTATCTGAGAAACAATGATTACTAGACATTTGAGAATAGCCTCTAATATGTGAGATGAAAAACACACCTCCCTATACTTCAATAACTAGATAGGTAGCTATATGACAGGTGACAGATGATAGATAGACAGACAGAGAGACAGACAGACAGATGGTGATAGAATTCTGTAGCCGGACTTCTTGAGCTAGAACACTGGCTCTGCTCTCTGCTGAATGATCTTCAGCAAGTCACTCAAATCATCAAGTCTTAATTTACCTCATCTGTGAAATGGGGATAATAACAATTTCCACCTATTAAAGTGGATGACTACATGAAAGTAAGTGTTTCGTGCAGACTAAGCACCCAATCAATATTTTCATTACAACTGACCAAAACAGGGTAGAGCATGGTTGAAAAACAGAATTTTTCAGCTTGGTTGTATTACTTGGAACATAAAGTAGAAAGAGAATATGGAGCCATATGGTCAGGTATCTTGACTATTGCACACTAACATAGTGTTAGGATACATGAGAGCTCTTTATAGACAAAATGTTTACTTTCCCCACCCAGCGAAGTTTCCAAGGGTCACTGGAAACCCATTGCCCCCAACAAAAAACACCTCTTGACTCTTGAATGCACAGTGTATGAAAAGACCATAATGGCCTAATATCTCTCTCTAAGAACATTCAGTGGTTCACATTAAGTTGTGAACACTCGATAAATGTAAAATTAATATGTGATTAATTAACAACAGCAAAAAGCCTCTTCTCCCTCTTGCACAAATAGCGATTCATAGCTCTTTCAATCTACTCAGGGTCCCTTTCCAAGCCTCAGAAGGTTGGATATTGTGGCAATTAATTGTTTAAACACGTTATGAAGGATTACGATGAGAGGCAAACATAAAACGTAATAAACACTTGGTAACAAATTTATTTTAATAGCAGTTTCTCTGGCAAGCCAGCAGATTTTTCTAGGACATCATTCCCTTCCATATTCAGCTAAGAGAGATCTGGGGAATTGCCTTTAAATGGACCCACTCATCACTCCCTACACAGTATGAAAAGCCCACTACTGGACCATTTATATAGCCTGCTACAAGAAAAGTTTAGCTTCTTCAACTCTTTGGAGCATAAAGGAACTAGATCCCTAGATGATATAATTAGATATTTCATTAAAAATATCAGCAAGGGACAAAGAAAATAGAAACTGACACCAAGGAAGATTAAATAACACTGCTTAATAGGAGTGCATTTATTCATGAATGATTGAAGGTTTTAGACATGTGTCTCTGTCCTTAGCAGAATGTCGTTCTTAGACCAAAAATAGTTGCAGGACCACGTATAGCATTCACTTAAATCAACCTCAAATTCTTCCTCAAAAAGATGTCATCACCAATTGATTTTCCACCAATAACTTAAGTCTTTGTAGATGCCTAGACTCCTACGTCCCAGGTTTTCCTGCCCCCAGGAAATTTTTTTTTTTATTTTTCCCCAGTGAACTTTTTAAGGGGAAGGGAGTTGAAGTGGTATTAGAGAAGCGATGCTTAATGGATGATTAGTTACTACCACTGTGGGCCTCAAAATACATTTCATTCAATTTCATTCAGAAAATTATATGGAAAAGCAACTAGTGGAAGATTTCTGCCTTGGGTAGGTTAATGCAATATGTATGTGTATCTACAAGTGTGCATGTGCCTGTCTGTGTATAGTCTCCAAATCTTCACACACTGATTTTCTATAAATGTATACATTTCTACCATGACCAAAATTTTCATAACACTTGTGCATAGATAATTGGAAAACTTCGTAAGTATCTGTGCTATAGAAACTTTCCTATACCCATACAGAGACACTGGACAAACATTGTCTTGCTAAGACTCAAGTTAGAGATGAACACCAGTAAGTTATTGTAAAGGAATTGTCTTGACTTCACTGTCTGAGTTTTACTGAAAATGTACTCTACAGATATTACATATTATGTAGAATAAGAAAGTCCATTTCAAGAAAGTTCCTCTTTTCCTCAACCCCCAAAATCTTTGAATACTCAAAACACTACAAAAACAATAACATGTTAATAAAAAAGTGAAATAACAACAACAAAATGGACCCAGGTATGTTAAGTATGACCTGGTGAGAGGAAAAATTTATAGCAACTATAGTTGAAACTTTATTTCTTCCATAGGTGGGCCTCAGTTAATAATATCTTGTTCTATTTGCTTGCTCATAGTTGTTGCTAATTTTTAACATTTAGATTAGTAATAGTTCTAAATAGCATATGTTTATCTTCCTTCATAATGATTTTTGGAAATGTGAAAAACAAAAACTTGTTCCCCATAATCTGTGATTGTTGAAATCTGACAGAAACAGTGGACCAGACTTTGCAATAAGGCCTCTTGTGAGCACTGGATTCTAAGTAAAACCTTCATCCTTGGTGATTAGCTGTCCAATGCTGACAGGACTTCTATTCAGAATGAATGGCTTGCTTTTAAACAAAGCTGCACACACACACACACACACACACACACACACACACACACACAATCTTTTTGTGTAAATCAATGTTTTAAAAAGGCTAGAATTTTCCAAGGCAGTTCTGATTTCAGATATCTGACCACGTGTCCAAATATCGCTACTCTATAATTTATGTATTATTACTTGAAACAGAGCCTGCTGCACACCTGAACCCAATAGTCACAGACTGATAAATTATTTGGAAATCTTTGATGATATTTCTAAACAAATATAATGGATAATAATGACTTAAAGGTCAAAACTCTTAGCTACTCTTACGTTTTCTAACATTCCCCTGCATTTAGAGGATGATTTCAAAATAAGAAGCATTTCGGGTTTGCAGAAAATCTTCCTATGTCACATTATTTTTTAAAAAATGCTTGAATGCAAATATGAGTTGACCTATACTTGATGATCCATTTTGATTTTATTACCCAATGTCTTAACGTGGAAGACACTGACGGTCCAACAATTCATTTTCTGTTCTCTTTTCAGATTTCTTTTATTTTTAATTTGAAGAAAGAAAATGCCATTTTATTTCCTGCTTTCTATGGACTCAAAAGTCATAAAATTGTAGAGGAGAAAAATTGTCAATTTTTTAAAGGTTAAATGCCTGAAAATTAGAGTGTCTGAAAGGGCAGACTCTGAATGGATTCAGTGCTGAAAAGTAGATAGCACTGGAGTGCAAACTCAAAGATGAATGTTGAACAAAAAGACTGGGCAAAGGTAAGTATGTAAAAACAGCCTCAGTGACATCCTTCCAGTGATTTCTTTCAGCATTATGGTTGCATGGAGCTGCACTGGGTGTACACATCTATTTGAACACGTCATAGAGAAATGCAATCATGATTTGAGGTGGACAGCTAACTCTTCAGTAAGGTAAAATTTCCCTTTCCTTCTGCCCTAAATCCTTCTGAGGTGCAGAAGGGGAGCTTTGTAGGGGGAAGAACAATCTCAGGACATCAAACAGAAAACCAACTACTAATTGCTGAGCAGAGTTATTGCACTTTTTGAATTGCACACAGTAGCCTTACCTAAAGCAAACTCTACAGATATGTTTCTATGTAGAAAATGCACGATGTTCTCGCATGCAAGTTAGATATTTTTTATTCTTGCCATTGCTGAAAACAGTGGGGAGTCCAGAGAAGAAGTAAGATTACTCCTTGTGGGACTCTTCAAGCATGAAGTTCTTCCCCTTCCCCCTCTGAAAGTGACTCAGGAAGATTTCTCTAAAGCAGATTTCTACCTCCAGCTATCTATGTAAAACACAATCACTGGTAAGCTTAGGCATTTAGTCTTTCCTGGCAATGTCTGCAGTTGGCCCTTTTCTTTTTCTCATATCAGTGCTGAAATCCCCTTTGTATTTTAAAACCATCAAAAAAAAAAAAAAAAAACCAGAGTGACTTTTCCCCAGTATTAAAGATGCTGGAAGCCACTAAAGTATAATTTGGTGCAAAGCTGTCACCCTATGAATCTTTAAGCAAATTCATGCAGAAATGTGTAAATACCCATTTAATGAGCCAGATGTTTCTGGTGTGTAAACTATTCCTTGCAAATAAAAAGAATGTTTAGGACATTTTGAATTCCCTCTGCATATTCCAAAGCACCTACCCTACTCCTTAGGACTAACAGAAATATTCATGTAATCTGAATTAATACTGACAAGTTAGAGAAGAAGTCTTTCAAAGGCATTTATTGGCATCATCAACAGAAACAAGATTTGGAAAATCTGGAGAAAATAAAATAGCACAGACACAGTGCCTGGCTTCAAGGAACTTGTTATATAGGTGAAGATACAACAAACACCTAAAAAGATAAAGAACAACAACAAAAGGACTATAAGTGACATGTAACACTAGAGGTACTGTGACACTGTGGTTTATAATAAATAAGTTCCCGTTTCTAGCATGGAGCTCCTAGGACCATTGGGATTTCTTAAATGATAAGAGTGATAAAGATATCTTTTGTTTTGTTAGTAAGGTGACTCTTGGAAATCACCTAAAGCTAGGGGCTGGTTGACAGGGGAAGCTGCCGTGTGATTAGAGGGTTGGAACTTACTTTCAGTCCTATCCCATGATTTCCAGAGAGGAGAGGGGGCTGTTGAAGCAATGGCCAACGGCCAATGATTTAACCACTCATGCCCATGCACCGAAGCCTCCCGATAGAAACCCAGAAGGATGGGGTTCGGAAAGCTTCCAGGATAGGGAACCACCTGTGCATGCCACTGTGCCCTGAACTCCATGAAGACAGGTTCCTTTGTGCCAATGTCACCCTTGATGTGGCTACTGTTTCGTATCTTCTAACATCCTTTGTCATAAACCAGTAATCTAGTGAGTAAACTAGTTTCCTGAGTTCTGTGAGCTGTTATAGCAAATTAACCAAACCCAAAGAGAGACTGTTGGGAACCCTTGATTTATAGCCACTGGGTCAGAAGCACAGATAACAACCTAGACTTTTGACTGACATCTGCAGTGGGGGCAGTCTTGTGGGATTAAGCCCTTAACCTATTAAGTCTGGTCCTGTCTCTGGGTAGACAGTGTCAGAATTTAGCAGAATTATAGGACCCCCAGTTGGTGTTAGCGAATTGCTTGGTGGTGTGGGGAAGACCCCCACTCATTGAAATTGGGTGCAGAATTTTAGGTACAGAGAAATAATTTAAGGAATAAGAATAGTATATATTACTGTGATTGGAAAGGACCTTTAAAATCTTTTAGCTGAATAACTTACATTAGTAAGTTTATTTTTTTATTTTTATTTTTATTTTTTTCGATATATGAAATTTATTGTCAAATTGGTTTCCATACAGTAAGTTTAAAAATAAGAGTTCACATGTATTAAATGTGTGTTATTGTGCCAGGCACTGTGCAAAGTACTTTGAACATACAAGTTGAAAAGACTGTATTCATTGTTCACATAATCTCACAAGGTGAGATTTTTTTCAATATGAGGAAATCAAAACTCAGACAAATTAAATAACTTGACTGAGATTCCACTGTTAGAGATTGACAGAGCCATGACCCAAACTCAGGCCTTTCCTATCTAAGGCCTGTGCCCTCCATAAGGGTAACAGGGTCACCTGCATGAATGACAACAGTCTTGGCTCCTTCCCCCAGTTATGAGACTTGGCAGCTTCTCAGCAGCTCATTCTAACACTGTTGTTGGGAGCCTAGTAAAGGTTTCATAGGTGTGAATGTTCCAGAAAGGAGAAAGTCAAGAAGTTCATTAAAGATATACTAATTAAATTTTAAAGAACAAGTTCTGAATACACATGTAATATGTGGAATGTAGCTTTATACTCTCGCTGGAATGGCTTTAGAAGAATTCAACTTTGAATTATCAGAGTCAGCTCTGGGTTGCTAGGAATTGCTGATTAAGAATATTGTTATATTTTTTAATGCTTATTTTTATTTTATTTTTTTTTTGAGGGAGAGAGAGAGAGAGAGAGAGAGAGAGAGCACATGCAAGGAAAGGGCAGAGAGAGACAGGGAGACACAGAATCCGAAGCAGGCTCCAGGCTCTGAGCTGCCAGCACAGAGCCTGATGTGGGGCTCGAACTCACAACTGAGTGGAAGTCAGACTCTTAACCAGTGGAGCCACCCAAGCACCCCAAGAATACTGTTATTTTTTAAAAGAACTCTGTTTCTGTGACATTTTAACAGAAAACTGAAATATGGAGGAACCCATCAGGAGTTGAGCATAACCCAAAGAGCTACAAATGTAAATTTAGATTCATGATTTAGGTATGCAGTGGTAATTATCAACCATTTGACAGAAGTCCTTTGGTTTTGGAATTCATTTTTTATTCAACAATTTATCCTATATCCATAGTTCTCCCTCGAATTTTATCTTTTTCTCTTATTCATTGATTTATTTAATTTCAAAGACAACTAGATAAGCCAAAGTCATGATTTTACAGATGTAGAAGTGTATCCCGAGATAAGGGAATTATTGACATTTCAATAAGCAGCAAATAAAAAGGGAGCAGTCGGTTGCTTGCATATAGATGGGTTATTGGTTGGAATAAACTTCATCTTATATATATTTTTTCCTTAACTAAGCAATATGGCCTCTTTTGCTGCTTTGTGAACAACTTTGCCAAACAGCATAATTCTTGATGCATTGGTCTTTGATATCCGTCACTAAATCTATGATTTAGACTGTTTTGGGGGGTGGGGGTACACGCCTGGGTGGCTCAGTTGGTTAAGTGTCTGACTCTTGATTTCAGCTCAGGTCATGATCTCACAGTTTGGTAGTTCAAGCCCCACGTCTGGCTCCATGCAGACAGCACAGAACCTACCTGGGATTCCCTCTCTCCTTCTCTCTATGACCTTCTCTCTCTCTCTCTCTCTCTCTCTCTCTCTCTCAAAATAAATAAATAAAAATTTTAAAAAATTAAAGTATTTTTTTCAACAGCCTAGGTATCTGGCATGAGTCCCTGTGTGAGTTATGTATGTGAGGAAGCCTAAGAAAAACATGCTTCACAGCCTCATGAAAAAAGTATACATATATGATATGAGCTCTAACGTTGTAGAGGGCTTTTCTACAAATGCGAATGAAAGACAACGTTTTCTAATACAATCTTTCCCTCATTTTGTTAGGTTCTTCTTTGTAAGACACAGCAATTCAGTCTGGCTATGTAAAATAATAGGGCATGGAGTGATGGAGTGT
The DNA here is from genome assembly GCF_022837055.1 of Prionailurus viverrinus. Classification (NCBI taxonomy): domain Eukaryota; kingdom Metazoa; phylum Chordata; class Mammalia; order Carnivora; family Felidae; genus Prionailurus; species Prionailurus viverrinus. Next base: position 18,374,026 of record NC_062564.1, read on the forward strand.
TTCAAGAATATCTGTATAAATAACAAAGACAGGATTATTGGTTAAAATATCCTTAAAAAAGATCACCCCACTTCATTGCTCCAAATAGCAATGGATTCACCATTCTGTACAGAGAACAAAGAAATTTCCTGACATTGCATTAAATGTCTTGCATCATCTGACCAGGCCACATGGATCTGGGTTAGTTACTGAGGACCTTAAATGGGATAATATATACAAAGGTTATTTAAGGGGAAACAGAACAATAGAGGTTAAGAGCTAGGACCTAGAATCCATTAGATCTTGGTTAAATTGCCTCCTCGCATTTGCTAGTTTAGTAACCTTAAGCACATTAAACTGTCTAAGCCTTGTTTTCCTCACTAAATGGGGATAATGATTCTACCTTTTCTATAAGGTCATAAAGAAGATTAAATAAGATAATGAACTTAAGTACTTAGCTCAGTGCTTGGTTTTATGTTCAGTACGTGTTCTACTCTGCTTTTGTAGGCTGTACTATTGTTGTTGGAATTTTTAGTATCTGGTTTCTCGTGTATTTGCCCTTGAAGTTCCATCTGAACAGAGTGCAATTTTGTCATCTTCCTGGATGGCCAAATTCAATAAATCTCCCAGGACTCAGCCCATTTACCATCTATACCACTACATTTGCCAGTCTACTGTAACTAGAAATTAATTCTCTTTCCTCAAAAGCATGACAGTTGTCACTGTCAGCAACAGACATTTGCACTTAACTCTTACAGACTTATTCAGGTATTTCTCAGCTATAGAGTAACCTCCTTGAAGGCAGGTACTGTAACTACTTCCACATATCTAATTCAGTTTCTTGCAAAGAGTTGCAAGCAATGAATATTTGTTGTTCAATCAACATACAATAAATCCAAAGGGTCTTTATCATGGAATGAAATGGCTACAAAATGTGTCAGCTAACATTTATTATATGTTATTGTTAATGCTCATTATGTCCCAGGCATTTGTTCTAAACACTTTACTGTCTTATTTCCTTCACTCCTCACACTGACTCTATGAGGTAAATATTTTTTAAATCACTTTAGATCTGGAGATATTGAGGCACAGAAGCTTAAAAAAACTTTTTCCAGTGTGATACAATAAAGTACGTATCCATATTCATCTCTGCCCCAGGTTCCTGGCACAGAACTCATAAAGCCCTTGTCATTTCCTAAGTGATAAGAGCATGAGGAGCATCTTTGTTCGAATATTTGGTCCTTGATTCCAGTTACTGACACAGAGCCCCTAAATCCCTTGGAATTTCTTGGGTGATAGGACTGTCCTTTGTTCTAAAGAGGCAATTTTTGGTGGGCACCAGAATGGGGACTATTCCCAAGGGAAACCAAGCCATGATTAGAAGCTTAAAACTTTCAGCCCCATCCCACTCCACTGGATGTTCATCTGTAACCTTTATAGTAAACTTCTACATGTAAGTAAATGTCTTCCTGAATTTTGGGAGCCATTCTGGCAAATTACTGAACCCAGGGAAGGTTCAAGGTTCAATTTATAACTGGTCAGTCAGAGGTACAGGTGACAACCTGGGACTTACCGTTAGCATCTGAAGTGGAGACAGGAGACAGTCCTGGGGGACTGATTCCTTAACTTGTGGGCTCTAATTCTACCTCCAGACATTATGAGAACAGAATTAAATTGTAAGACATCCGGCTGCTGTCAGAGAATTGCTTGATATGTGGAAAACCTATACATCTGGAGTCAAATATATCAAGTGTGTAAATAAAGGAGAAATACAGAGATGTGCTGTTGTTGTTGTTTGTTGTTTGAACTCACACCAAGGTTATACAGTTGGTAGAGGATTAAAGCAGGATTCAAACCCAGCCAGACTACCTCTAGACAGAGACCATGCTCCTAACCTCTACTCAATATTGTCTAATAATATAGTCAGAAACTATCCATAATCAATTGTATTTACCTGAATGTTTAAATTCAGAATTTGAAAGCACTATGATACCTCCTGATATTATCATCTTTTGAGCTTCATCTAAATTGGGCTAGAAACCAGGAACCAGAGAAATAATACAGCATATTATTATAAAATAATATAATATATACATAGATACAGTAGATGACATTGTCCTACTTGAATGCTTCTTATAAGATGCAAGGAATATGAGATCTTAATTCCCTAATGAGAAATCAAGTGTAAATATAACATAAAACAGGACTGTCTTACCAAAAAAACCTAGAGGCACATAATGAAAATAACACATAACACAACACCACCTTACACTATCAAAGTGGATTTTCTTTTTTTCTTTTATTTTTTAAGTTTATTATTTTTTTGAGAGAGAGACAGGGAGTGAGAGAGACAGAAAGAGAGAGAGAGAGAGAGAGAGAGAGAGAGACTCCTAAGCAGGCTCTGCACTATCAGCACAGAATCTGACATGGGGCTCCAACTCATGAACCATGAGATCATGACCTGAGCCAAAGTCAAGAGTCAGATATTCAACCCACTGAGCCACCCAGATGTCCCTAAAGTGGGTTTTCTTTTTAATTAAAACACACTGTGGTTATTCCTATTGAGAAGGAGAAAGCAATCCCTGGCGGCTGGGGGCTGGCCTAGCATCATGAGCTAGGCCTTCATGTTCTCCTGAGGACGTAAAACCACATCACAGAAACTCATCAGCTACTGACCAGGACGGATCAGCACCAAAATATCACCACTCCATAGTCAAGTCCGAACCCAGACACACACAAGAACATTTCCAAACCACACAAGTGACCAAGCATCCTCTTAGCCTGGCCAAGCTGAGTGGCTGCTGCCTCTGTGCTGATTAGAGCCTTAGCTTCCGCCAAGGCTTCTGTCTTCTAGGTGAGAACCATTAAGATATGAACCATAGAATTACCCTTGCTTCCCCAAGGCATCCAATCCAGAGCAAACTCTTCTTTGAGGCCTCACCAAAATCAGTTGACATAAGCCCGAATCCCGTCATAACTTCTCTAACATTCCCTTCCTGGTGTGCTCCATATTTCCCTGTGGCGTGCATTCCCGCGTCATTGTAACAGGTCAATAAACCAGCTTTGCTCCACGACAAGGGTCCTGGTGCTCTTGAGCTGGGTGAGCAATGACACTATTGTCATCACTCTATTATTGATGAAGAAACTGTGCCTCAGAAACACTAAATGACTAAAGTGGCAAAATTAATGTTCAAGTCTAGATTTAAACCCAGTTTATTTCTTTTGTTGGTATTTTTGCTTCTGTTGTAGTGCGTTTTTGTTACATAGACTCGAGAGTCTGTTCTCCTAACAGCTACATTCCATAGCCTCCCTTAAGTGGAGGCTGTAAATACAGATGAGTAAAGGACCCTCCAGGAAAATAACATCTACTGAACTCTTACTATGTGCTGGCTACTTTATATGTATGTCGAATTTAAATATCGTTTAATTATCTTACTTAGATCTTATTTAAAGTTAAATAACAATCCTTCTTTTGAAGAACCTCAACTCAACAATTGACAATGTCTATACTTATAAATGTTAAGTCATTTCTCTTAAGTCCCATGACTAGCAAGTTTTAAAGTTGTGACTTAGATACACCACGTGGCCACACCCCAATGGGATAGTCCTTATCTGGAATGGCATTTAGGCAAACATTCTAAGCATCTTGTGGTCTAGCCTCACTCCTCATTTCTGGATAAGTTTCAGCAAGAAACATATGCTCTGAATGTGCTATATTTATATTTCCAGTTGCTGTTTGGCCTTCCTCAGAAGTTTTAGAAGCTGGGACTCCCTATATCTGCCTCCATTATATAAACTACTGACATCAACCTGGTTTTGAGAGGATGTTGATATATATGGCAAAACTTTTATTCTCACACATATAATAGTGCTGGCTTAAGTTTCTAGCCAAAATGAAAACTGGGAAAATAAAATGTGCTATTTCAGGGAATACTGTATATACAGCCTATAGTTATCAAGGAATACTATACTGAATTATTCTTGTCCTAAAGAGATGCTGTCATTTCCCTGAACTATAACTGGAGTATCTTGCATTACTGCGATGTGTCTGCCCCAAGAGTATACTAAGTCCTGGTTTCATTTACCTTATTGTTTTTCTTTACCAAAATCATTTTCTGGTAGGAATGTAAAAAGAAGAAAACGGAAACAGCATGTCTCATATGCCTCATCTTTCTATGATTTCAATTTTCAAAAATTGATTATTTGGTGAAGAAGTATTCAAACCTGCATTTGAACAGCAATTCACTGTGACAGCAAGGAAAACTAGACATTAAGTTAACTTCTGATTTCTTAGACTCCTTATAATCTTCTCATAAGCATGTGTGAAGTAAATGCTGAAGCTTTAACTAGAACTATTTGACTTTTCACACTGTTACTCAAGACGAAATAGTAGAAAACTACTTTTGGAATATAATTAAAATTCAGATTATACACACCTTAAAGAAGATGATATCATTAACAATGCCAGTATTTCTAGAATGATATTTCAAATTCACTGTTGTGGATAATGGGGGTCAATAGGTACTAACAATATTTTGTTTCCTGAAACTATGAACATTATATAAATTATAAACGATAACAAATCTTCATGTCATGTGTGTAGCCAATTACACTTCATATCCATGAACACTTATATATATATTAAGTAATGTAATTTTCAATGAAATACTAATTGATTTCTAAGTGTCATTTAGCTATAAATCTTGAGCCATGATTTCACTTTATTGTACAGTACAATGCAAAAGAACCATTGAGGCTGAAGGGTCTCATACCTTAGGAAGCATTCCAGGCAGCTTTGTGATATTCCTTCCAAAAATGATCATTCAAATCCAGGCCCTGCAACAAGAATTTTACACTCTTAACAAAGATACACGATTATGGAATGTTAAAAGCTTTATCTGTATTTTCATCAATATGTTTCTCACTTTTGTACACCAATGAGCTAAAAGTTTTCTACATGGAAAAAAAATTCAGTATAAATGTAGAGATGTTTCAGGGATTTGGCAAAGTTTAGTACATCTGAAACCCCAGTGCTAACATTAAGTAGATGGCTCACAGGGAAGTTATAGATTGATAGAATTTAATGTTCAAGCTCAAGTCTGGGATTCTAGCTCCATAGACTCAGAGTGAGGCTATAGATACCTAGATATGGATATCTAGATATATCATAGATACATAACATAGGCTATCTAGATATCAGAAGCCCCTCTGAGTCCTTGGACCCAGCCTGCCTACATCACTTGGGGGACAGTGCTGGTGACAGACCCACAGCCAAACAAAGCCATAGTCCAGTCCCCAAGAGTATGGAGCTCTTTCCATTTCTATACCCTGGGCCATGGTGCAAGCCTGGCTTCTCAAAACGTTTCTCCTCATCTTGGACTACCCTGTGTTTTCACAATATCCTGCCTGGATCCCAAACCTCCCACAGAGGCACTTTTGTCCATGGATAGATGCCAATTTACTGTTGGTGGTGGTGGGAGGGGGTACATGCAAGGAATGTCTTAATCAGCCATTCTGCTGACATCACATAGGATATCTTTCTCTAAAATATGGAAAAGACTTAAGAGACTGATTTTAGAGCTGCATATACATGTAATATTAAAAAGCGAGGATTGTGGCTGTTAAGATCATAAACCTGCTTTTGTACTAAATTTATAATAAAACATAACTCATCAGAAAGAAGTGGGATTCATTCATTCACAAATATTTATTGACTGCCCTATTCTACTCTCAAGTAGGGAAAAAATGAATAATAAACATAATAAAACATTGTTTAAGGGTGATAGAAAAAATGGGACAATGAGTCCAATACGGGGAATTGGGAGTGCCGGGGGTGAGGAAGAGATGGTGTGACTGAAGTTCTATAATATGGCTGGGGTGGGTTTTGTTGAACCGCATGCGTGCACATGCACATACACACACACACACACACACACACGTAAGAGCTGAGAGATTTTCCATGAGGATATGAAGGGAGACTGAATTGTAAGCAGAGGCAACAGTCAGTGCAAAAACCCTATGGAGGGAATGTGCCTGTTCAAGGAACAAAGCAGACCATGTGCTGATGCGGTGGGGTGAGGAAGAAAGAAGGGAAACTAAATGGGAAACGGGCAGCACTGATCATCAAAGATCTTGCAAAGCACTGTATATTTTGGGACTTTGGGTTGAAAAGAAATGAGGTCCTGCTGAGAGTCTGAGCTGAAGAATGACATGATTTGTGCTGCATTTTTAAAGGATTATTGTGGCTGTTGTGTTGAAAGTTTAGGAGAGGCAAGACTGGAAGCATTGGAAAACTAAGAAGCTACTGAAATAATCTAGGCAAGACATGAGAATGGCTGAATCAGGGCTGTAAAATGCAGATACTGGTGAGTATTTGGTCCTTAGACATACACGGAAAGTAGAAGGATATACAATTTCAAAAAGAAAAAGAAAGAAAGAAAGAAAGAAAGAAAGAAAGAAAGAAGATGGATGTAGAGGCGGAGTGAAAGAGTGAAAGGAGTGAAAGAGTCCACTGTTTTGGCTTTAGGAACAAGAAGAATGGATTTGCGACCAACTGAGCTGAGTAAAACTCACATGGAATAGGTTTGGGAGGAAGACCGAAAGTTTAGTTTTGGACATATTGAGTTTGAAGATTGTTTCAGAAAAAAAGAAGTTGCACAGACTGTTAAGTATATGAGTCTATAAATAAGGAGTGTGATTTGGGCTCAAATTATAAATTTAGGAGAAGTCTACATGTTAATAATATATTTATTTCCTATTGCCACTGTGAAAAGTTACCACAAACTTTGTAGCTTAAACGAACACAAATGTGTTTTTTATAGTTCTAGAGGTCAAAAATCTAAAATAGATTTATGGAGTTAAAGACTTAGTCTTGAGATGCCTAGGTGGCTCAGTTGGTTAAGCATCGGACTTCAGCTCAGGTCATCAATTCATGGTTCATAAATTCAAGCCAAGCCCTACACGAGGCTCTGTGCTGCCAGTGCAGAACCTGCTTGAGATTTTCTCTCTCTCTCTGCCCCTACCCGGATTGCGCGCTCTCTCTCTCTCAAAAATAAATAAACATTTAAAAAAAAAAATAAGGAAGGGTGAGCCTGGGTGGCTCAGTCGATTAAGCGTCCGACTTTGGCTCAGGTCATGATCTCAAAGCTCAAGTTTGAGCCCCGCATCAGGCTCTGTGCTGACAGCTCAGAGCCTGGAGCCTGCTTCAGATTCTGTGTCTCCTCTCTCTCTGCCCCTCCCCTGCTCACACTCTGTCTCTGTCTCTCTCTCTCAAAAATAAATAAACGTTTAAAAATTTTTTAATAAAATAAAATAAACATAAATAAATAAAAAAGAAGAAAGAACCTCAACATATTTGGGGAGAGGAGGCCATACAAGCTCCAGCATGGAGAATGGGGGATGCTCATGTGAGATGAAGTCAGGGAAGCAAGAAGGTAGCCTGTCATTCAGTGTAGATTTGACTGTGGGTCAAACTTGGGATTTTGTATTTATCCTAAGTGTAAAGAGAAATCAATGGAGGGTTTACCCGGGCTGTGACAGGATCTTGTTTATTTTGGACAGAATTGGGAAGTAGGGAAAGAGTCATATTAGGAAGACCAGAGAAGAAGGATTGCACTTTGAACTAAGTGAGAAATAGTGGAAATGTATTCAATAGACTTAGAATGTGTTCTCCAAGTAGAGTTAACAAGCTTTGCTGATAACCTACACCACGGGCGTTTATTCTTTTTATTACCTCTGTGCCCCTTGGGCATTAATTGGCAGTGTTTGTGATTTGGTAAAAACAATGCTACATTCAGATGGTTGCAAATCTATTTGAAAGCTGGTTAATCCTGTACATCTACAGATTATGCTCAATGAGTAGTTAGACATTTAGACACCAACTGAAATGTGATTAGCTAAACAAAGGTTACTTTGATAATAGTTTTGTCCTCATTTTTTTGTTAAAAAAGTAAAATTGTGGGGATTAGTTTGAGGATAAATATTATTAGGTATATTAGAAAAATATTAATAAATTTCCCTCTGTCAAAATTAATATATATTGACAATAAATGTTGGAAGATTCATAAAGAATAACTTGGCTGAAACCCTGTAAAAGATGAATCCTCAATATGTAGAGATGAGAAGGGTTTTGTTCTGTTTCATTTTGGTTTTAGACAACATAGAGAAAAAAAAATGAATGGACAGTAAAGCTGCCAAAACAATCTGGTTTTATTTTATTGTGAGTTACCAAGAAAAAAATAACTCTTTTTCTTTTTTGAGCTTATCTAGCCATAAACACTAAAAATAGCACAAGAGTTTGATAGCATGCCATTCCCATTTAACATAAATTTTAAGGCATTCAATAATAGTAATCATTTAGATGGCATCCATCAGAAAATTTCCCATTGCTACTCATTTTATTAGTTCAGTTGAATAGCAACAATAGCAGACTTGCATTTTAAAAAGTTAATGATGGGTTTGTTTTCTTTTAACAAGGAAGGAAAAAAAGGGAAGCTCAAATGCACACTGTTGCTGGAGTCAAAACAAAGAAAATTCATCAAAGCATACATGAAGGCCACCCTGGAAACAAAGAATTCACACTCTAGAGAAGACAATAGATATTGGTCACAATAGGCTGCCTTCGAAGTCTTGGGGAAAAGTCACTGTGAGCACACCACAGTGCAGCTGGCTGACTGCTCATTGTTCCACACATGGATGTCGAGAACACATTTCTGACCTGAATTCTGACTGGTTAAACTTAATTTAGACTTTGAGATAGAGGGTCAAATGTATTCTCTCCCAACATTCCCAGGCCTGGTCATATTAACTTATTTGATCTCAGATAATAAGTATTCCTGTAATACTCAGTGTGATTTCCTTCTTTGTACAGCTTCTGCTCTTTAATACAGCAAAAATATCCTTCTGCTGTGTCATGATAGAACAATAATAAAGAATTGGACTCATGAGTTTACACAGAGGCTTGCTTTTTACTCGAGTATATTATTTTGTCCTTAGGAATCCTGGAAAAGGTCCTAGTATTTAGGCAGTAGAACCAGAGTTATGTGTATTTACAGCATGGAGAGTCTACTGGTGGAACAAAAAGGTGAAGTGACAATGCACCAGGAAAATAGGGTAAAAATGGACAAATTTTACATTTAGTAGTGTTCTTATTGCACATGTATCAGACACCAGAGGCAAGAAGAGACTGATTTCTCAAATGGAACTTGGCTACAAGGAAAAAATGGAATTTAAGACTAGCACTTTAAGAAACTTCATCTTTTCCCTCAAGTATTCCATTTACACTCACAATTCTAATGAGCAATGAACATGGGCACCAACTTCAGGGTCCAATATTGGTACATCTCTTGAACGTGTCAGTCTTGCAGATACTCACACTAAATAATCAAATCAAGAGCCTAAAATTGAATCTATTAAGAATTACAGCAAAATGTGAAGGAAGTATTTAGCAAGCTCCAGGAAGTCTTCCTTCACTAAAGACATATGCCTTGGACATTTAAGATGACACCAATTTAATCATATTCAAAATTAATGATGAAAAGACTGTTCTTTTTTATCTACCTCACCGATTTTCCTGCAACATCAAGGTCCATTTCAGAGTCTTTCTGTTTGTTACTTCTCAAGTTTGGAAAATATGGGCTCTCAGCATCATTGTGACTTAAGACAGAAGGACCCTCATTTCCTTTACCCTAGATCGATTAAATTTGCTTATTCCTAAAAGTTCATTTTGCTTAGCAATAGACACAAGTTGTTGACATGTGTGATTATACTTTCCTTGCATTATCATCGAACAGTTTGTTCTACGTATGCTAATTCTCATGATGTTCTGCTAGATAAATATTAAAAGGCAATGTAATTTTTAGAAATGCCAATCAAACCAAGTAAATCACACCACTGTCAGATGCAGCATATCTCAGCACTTACTTCTCACAAGATTCAGGGGGTCCTCTTTCTGTACAGTTTAATAATAAGAAAAGTTGCAAAGAATAACAGCCACATATGAGAATTAGCAGAAGTGAAAGTAAATTAGGTTAGAAGTTATCAAATGTAAATGGCAACTAGGCCACTCTGTGTAGACACTGAAGAAAAAAAAAAAAATGACCTCAGCAGACTCACAAACTTACAGAGGCAAGCCAGTGGCTAAGGATCAGAAGTCAGCCTATTAGAATGTTACCCTCTGGGAAACTTCAGCCAAAAAGAAGCCTGCATGGCAAAGTGGTTAGGAAAGAAACTAGCATCTGAAAAAACAATTGAGGACAGCACCGGCAGACACATACCTTAAGCCATCCTTAGACATTTGCCGTTCATATTCATATATTAAAGGCTCTGAAAAGTCCTGCAAAGAAATGTGTTTCACTATATTTGGCCCACTGTTTTCCATAGTTATTTGAGCAAGAAAATGCCCTAGTGTTTCTGAAACATAGTTTGGGAAAGCTTGTTGGGTTGGTAAATCAAAGATTTGCCCAAAGTCCCACTTGGTTCTCTCTGGAATTAACCTATACCCTGACATATGTCCGTTGCTTGCCAGACCAGGTGAAAATCCAAGTGTATCTAAAAATTTGGTCACACAAGTAGTGCAAAATAATATAAATTATTTTTTTACCTCATTTTCTGATATTAAATATTCTTTATGTGTTGCCTTGGGAGAAAGGGAATCAAATGAGTTAAAGTGTGTGGAAATCATAGTCAACAGTTGCCTCTCAGAAATGTTTAAGCTTCTCTTAAAGTTGTGTCCCAAATAACATATGAGAATCTAGCAAAGGATCGATCAGTGAATACCATCATGAGTTTTTAGTTTAATTTAGCAAACAAAAACATTTGCTGTGGAAAAAGCCTAACTGATTTTTATCTGAAGTCTCCGGGATGCCAGTTGCCATAACCACTTTCACTATCATCCCTGCCGGCATTTGCTAATTGCACCCTGTGCTGAGCACTGCATTTTATCAAAAACATATTAAACCTTGCTATCTAGTAAGAGAAGTACTGGATAACTTTATGCACACCTCGCTCCTCATGTTTGACAAAGTATTCAAGGCAAACTTAAACGTTACTTACTTTAGATTATAACAGATTCATTTGCCATTCTGTAAAACTGGTTATATCTGGAGAAGGGGTGAATTCTTGGTTTAATTTCGAACAACCAGAAAGATGTCATCAAATCCTAGCCAGCGCTACCTAGCTCAACTGTTTTTTTGCCAAGAAAATGTTTTAGTTATTCAAGCCCTGTGAAGGCAAACTTGGGAGTTGGAAAATTTTAATAAGTATTTTTAACAACTGCAAATCTTCAGATTCACTAGGTTTGATGAAAGCAGGTAACATGGATAATTTACCTGCCATGAGCCTTTACTTTCAAAACAAGGGCATGTTGCAGGATTCTAGTATTTTAAAATTTGTTAAAATACCTGGCTCCAAAAATCGCATGCCTCATCAGACTGTATCCAAAGGGGAGACACACTACTTGTTTTCAAAAAATAAGAACAATGATTTAATAAAGAGCAAATTTATCCTGAAGACATAAAGCAATCACATTTAAAAAATTAATAAAACAAACAGAAAAGTAAGTACTGCTAGTCAAATAAGCTAAAATGTTTTCCTTCAAACTTTTAATTTTGAAAAGTACCTTAAAGTTAATTACTGCTGATAACTAAGTTCTAGAGAAAGCTGCTGTACAACATTGTGCCTATATTTTACAATACTGCACCACGCACTTAAACATTTTTTGAGGAGTACCTGGGTGTCTCAGTCAGTTAAGTGTCTGACACGATTTCGGCTCACGTCATGATCTCAAGGTTCATGATGGAGCCTGCTTGGAATTCTCTCTCTCCCTCTCTCTCTGCCCCTCCCCTGATCTCTCTCTTCTTCTCTCAAAAATAAGTAAATAAAATAAGACAAGTAGGGCAAAATAAATTATTTTTTATCTCATTTTATGATATTAAATATTGTTTAACTATGTATATTACCTTGGGGGAAAAGGAATCAAATGAGTTAGTGTGGAAATCATTGTCAACTGTTATCTTTCAGAAATGTTTAAGCTTTTGTTTAATCTTTAAATGTTTAATATATTTAAAAATTTGTTGAGAGTAGGTGTCATGTTAAGTGTTCTTAACCATAATAAAAATAAATGTATACATAACTTTTAAAACCTAGCTTTTGCAAAATATGACTAAATTTTTAAGATAGAGATTTCTTGATGTTTTTAAATGAACTGATTAAACATTCAGTTATCTTGTCTGGTGTCCATGTGTCTCACAGGTAGCAATCAGTTTATTTGCTAACTGTCTCACCACTAAAAATCTTGGTTAATACATTCACTTGAGCTTTACATTTTTAAAGTAATATTTGCAAAAGAAATAATTTGCAAAAAATGTCAATGCTATTTCTGGACAGTACATAAAGCATCTTGGAACTGATATATACACACCAACAGACGTATAAACTATTATGATGTTTAATTTATTCAATGGCCAAGAGAAATAAATATCATCCTATCTATAGCGATTGTACAAATGTTTATGCGTTTCAGATCATCTCCCTGTCCTAGATAAACACACACACACACACACACACACGTAGAGTAAAACTCCAAATATATTTTAATCGAAATATGTGAGATCAAACAACTGCTTTGTTGGACTGGTCATGTTTGTCACATAAAAAATGCTTGAATTCCCCCAATAGCTTTGCCATCATCTCTATAATACCAATGCCTGATTGGATTCCATAAGTATACCAGTAAATACTTATTGGTTACTGACTATGTGCCTTTGTTGCACTGAGATTTGTGGAGAATAAGAAAGTGTTCTTAGGGGACATATTAGCCATTAAAAATATTTCCTAATACTAATTTCTTTTTTTTTTAATTTTTTTTTCAACGTTTATTTTATTTTTGGGACAGAGAGAGACAGAGCATGAACGGGGGAGGGGCAGAGAGAGAGGGAGACACAGAATCGGAAACAGGCTCCAGGCTCTGAACCATCAATCCAGAGCCTGATGCGGGGCTGGAACTCATGGACCGCGAGATCGTGACCTGGCTGAAGTCGGACGCTTAACCGACTGCGCCACCCAGGCGCCCCCTTAATACTAATTTCTTTAAGGAGAGAGACAGAATCTCAAGCAGGCTCTGCACCATCAATGCACAAACCACAAGATCATGACCTGAGCCCAAAAAAGAAGCTTAACCTGCCACCCAGGAACCCCTAATACTAATTTCTAAATCATGCCAGAGCTGTCCACAGTCATGTAAATGCTGGTTAAAAAAAAATCATGCCACGCAAGATGCCACACCATATTCCTGGTTAGAAAAATTAATGATGAAATTGATGGAGCAAATTTCTACCATGTCTTCTATAATCAGCCTCAAGGATCTGGGGTTTTGTTATCAACACAATGAAAGAACAGAACACGATATGCTTTGTTTAATGACTAGGATATTCTGAATACATTTTAGTCAGAAAAAATACTATACTCACATGGTCTTAAAAATACATTCTGTTCAGGCTTTGTGACTTTCTAGGTTTATCAAGAGCAAATTCTAATATATTTCTTTCACTAAGGTGCATGAACTCTTTTGGTTTTTAAATGTAGCTTGTGCAGACCTGCATATTAAGATAAACCTATCTTCCCAAGATTAAAAGGTGTTTCCAGTAGAATTTTTGCTCAATTTGAATAATGACTTAAACTCAGAATTACAGCAACTTCATTTAATGCTTCTGATTTTAATGAGAGCATGTATGTATCTTTAGAATATATTCAAAATGGTCTAAGGAAGTTTTCATTGTTGAACAGCAAAGCAGAAAAGGAGGACTGTTTGTGTTATGTACCACTTCCTCCCTAACATAATTTTGAAATATAAACTTTACAAGGTTGGTTTTTGTTGTGTGGGAAACCAGTGTTTCTGTGAGATAAAAACACGGAACTAATTGTTTATATTAGAGACTTTAGGACTGGTGCTATTTTATATGCAAATTTACTAGAGCAATTTGTTTTACATGTGTATTAAGTCAAATGGATCAAATTATCTGAGTGGGTTGAACTCAGATGATAGACCATTTCATTCTATTTGAAAAGAATTTGCGATTCAGCATTTTATACAAATCTAATTGAAATGTATTCATGCCTCTGTAGAGCAGTGATAAACTTAATAAATGAGGACAGTTATTATGCGCCAATAAAATATCAAAACCCAGCAAATTATAAAATAGTTATCGGTGTGACTGCTTAAAATAACACAACCAGCTCTAAAGCTGGGTCAAAAATAATTATTCCAGCTGTCAGAAGAACAATCTAGCAGAATGAACTCCATTTTTTTCTGCCTGCAGATGAAATGTCTCTACAATACAATGGTAGCAGATCTCTCAAAAGTTGGGCTTGTGTATCATAGGGGAGAGTTCAGGAGGGTCACTAGTACCTGGGTGACGGGGCAGCATCATTGTTAGGCCCACACGCAGGACTGACATTTATGGCCTGCAACAAACAGGCCTATGGCCCTTTATAAAGTGAAGTGTTTTCCTCTCATTGCAGCAAAATTGGTAAAGTAGGCTTTTTGGATGATCAAGTCGCAAGTCATTTAATACTGTGTGACTAGAGTTTTTCAGCTGTTTTTCTTTTCCTTCTCTCCCTGTTTTTGGTTAGTGCTAAAGTAAGCTTTTTGTTGCTGAGCAGGACTGCAGTGCAGGAGCGGTAATGGCCGCGACTCAGGACCATGGCTCCCTCAACAGTTTTGTTGGCAGAAGAGTAACAGTGTGTAACAACAACAAAAAAAAAAGGTCTAACACCCTAGATGGCATTGTGTCCTTACATACTGGGGTATTTTTTAAAGAGCTTCTTAATGCTCTTGTAGTTTTTTACAATAATCCTTTTAAAAAAAATTGAATTTAACTTAGTAGCTCAACAAGAAACTTTGACTTGCAAGCAAGACAACTCAGGGATAGTGCAAACTGCAAAGCTCTTCATTTAATATGATATAGTTTGCTAATGTTTGCCTTTTCAGTCAGCTTGAAATATTTTTATTTTTTACTTTTTTAATGTTTATTTTTGAGAGAGAGTGATGGACAGTCGAGTGGGGAGGGGCAGAGAGAGGGAGACTCAGAATCTGAAGCAGGCTCCAGGCTGTGAAGCTGTCAGCAAAGAGCCCAACACGGGGCTCAAACTCACAAACCACAACACCATGACCTGATCTGAAGTCAGATGCTGAACCCAGTGAGCCAACCAGGTGCCCCGAGCTTTGGAATATTATTAAGTTTAAAAGCTCTTAGCAACAGGGTTTACACTGTGGTGGCAAATATTAAAGCCAATTTACAAGAATGTTCTATTCACTCGTTCAAGTCCAAAATTCTAACACCAGGTTGGCGGCCGTCCCACCGAGAACATAAAGCAACCCTTTGTTCACAGCACAGTGCTGCAGTTGGTCTATTTGGACTATGAAGTCTACCCACCTTCATACAAGGGTAGAGACTACTTGTCTTAGGTGAATGGGGTGCTAAAATTCTCATAATCGTCAACCTCTGGGGTATGTTCATCTCAAGATGTGGGAAGAACATTTAAGAAGAATCTACTTGCTTAGAATCCTTTATTTTCATTCCTTTTTTTTTCATGTTATCCTGGGACAAGAAATGAAAACATCAAAGCATATATATATTTGAGTCTCAGAAATAAATACTAAATGAAACTAAAAAATGGTTCAGATTATTACTCTCATGGTACTTCAGGCAACATCTTCTAATTACAGAAGGTTTTTTTGTTTTTTGTTGTTTTTTTTCATTTTTTGGTGTTTCTTTTCAAGCATATTAATAAACTTCTTGCCAGACAAAGGAAACCCATGAAATAAGTCCTTAATTATTTTTTTTCTAATTTTTTAATGTTTTATTTAGTTTTGAAAGACAGAGACAGAGCAAGAGTGTGGGAGGGGCAGAGAGGGAGGGAGACACAGAATCTGAAGCAGGTTCCAGGCTCTGAGCTGTCAGCACAGAGACTGATGCAGGGCTTGAAACCACAAATCTTGAGATCATGGAGTGAGCCGAAGTCAGATGCTTAACTGACTGAACCACCCAGGTGCCCCATAACTCCTTAATTCTATGTGCAATAGGTAGAAGGAATTTTTGTTCCTATACGTATGTCTGCAAAAGACAGTAATGACCTCCAAAGTACATTTCTCCTCTGTTTTGTTGAATCTATGAGTTTTGATTAATGAAAATGGGCAGGAATCCCTGTCTCAGGAGAGGCATCCAAGTAACCTCAGTGGAAGTTAACAATTTATACTCACATCAATGCAAGGACACAGTTATAGGACTATGCATCTAGGGAAGAGCAGTGAAAACACCTAACAGAACCCAAACCTATGTGATATCAGCCTTGTTTAAGACAAATTCATGCGTAATTAATTATGTGTAAAAAACACTAATATTTTTGGATGACAAAAACTATTGAAAAACATAAAACTGAACTTTAACTCTTTATAATTTCTTTTCAGGGGCGCCTGGGTGGCTCAGTCGGTTAAGCGTCCGACTTCAGCTCAGGTCACGATCTCACGGTCCGTGAGTTCGAGCCCCGCGTCAGGCTCCGGGCTGATGGCTCAGAGACTGGAGCCTGCTTCCGATTCTGTGTCTCCCTCTCTCTCTGACCCTCCCCCATTCATGCTCTGTCTCTCTCTGTCTCAAAAATAAATAAACTTAAGAAAAAAAAATTTTTTTTAAATAATTTCTTTTCATAGCAATACCTCAATTAAAGCCTATTCTGCACTTACTCATTTGTCCTCAGATAAATGTGTTTATCTATTAGTTTCCCTTGTGTGTCTTCCTGAACTTCAATAGGGAGCAACACCTAGGATATTTTGATAAATTTTGTTTATACAAATAAGAGCAAAGCAACACACTGAGGGAAGCAGTCATTTCTTTTAACAATTTGTAAACAGTAGGACTTGTTGTTACAGTCTTATCAATTAAATCAAACATGTCAGAATTTGACCAAAACTCCAAACAAGATAGCCAATGTGGGAATGCAAAGGTAAGTGTTGGTTACAGAATAGAGAAGTTTAAGAAATATTTTATTTTTTAAAAATTTTTAAAAATATTTATTTATTTTTGGGAGACACAGAGACAGAGTGCAAGAAGGGGAGGGGCAGAGAGAAAGGGAGACACAGAATCTGAAGCAGGCTCCGAGCTCCGAGCTCTCAGCACAGAGCCTGATGCTGGGCTCAAACCCATGAAGCATGGGATCATGACCTGGGCTGAAGCTGGATGCTTAACCGACTGAGCCACCCAGGTACCCCAAGAAATATTTTAAACACAGACTCGCAAAAATGGGAGAATTATTTTAAACACAGAATCGCAAAAAATGGGAGAATTACTTAATGAAGCAAATGCTCGAGTAAATAAAAACCTTATCTATATACATGTTTGAAACTGAGAACAAAAGCCAGTGGAAAGAGAGAGGTTGGAGATGACAGGAAGAAATCTGATTATTAGGATAATAATAAAGTCTTAAATGAGGCAAGAGGTCAAAAGCCCAGTGACAGGCAGGTTCCCTCTTGTCTAGGATGTTGGTTTTATTTTGCCTTCCTAGGCCATAGCCATCGGGTAGAGGAAATCAAGGTGGTTAGTTACAAAGGTGACTGTCTCCAAACCAGAGTTTGTCTCTGAGCTCTCATACAGTAGCCCATTGCAAACCCTAAAGATCCCCATGACCTAGAGACATAGATATACATCCTTTTATTAGAAAATAGGTATCCATGTGAGAAAAAAGTAATAATAGTATTTGTGCCTTTATCATTGGTTTTAATTCTCAGAACTTTTTGGAAACATACAGAATTTAGTTTTGTTATGAAAATTAAATGTGTTTTTTTTAATTGTCAGATAATATGAAATGCAACATGTGCTTTCTTTGGGTTTTTTTTGTAGAGTGTAGAAGTTACACTGTGTAACCATGTGAAATATTAACTGCTCCTTTAGATAGTCATCTCCTGGCTTCGGCATGACTTTTATTTTAAATGCTAATTTTCAGAATTCTTTTGGAGGCTGTTGTGTTTGTTATTTTATCACATAGCCCTGTGAGATTTGCACAGTGTCCGTAAAATTCTGAAATGTGCATAGGTTTTTTAAGTATCACATGTAATTAAGATTAAATATTCACACTATTATGAGCCTGTTCTTGCAGACATAAAGCAAAGCAAATTCCCAATGGATAATACTTCGGGAAATATTTGCATCCTTAACTTTTGTGGCATTAAATCTGTCTCACTGAGTTAAAATTGCTTTACTGACCAACTTTGAATGCAAAAGGGTAAATAAATCCAAAACATGACCTAAAGATAAATGTGCAACAGAAATAAGTACACAACATAAATTATTGACAGCATTTTCATATTTTAACTAGTTCTGCCATTAGTAAGTAGAATATATACGTATATGTGTGTCTCTCTATATATGCATGTACATTGCCACTATTTAAATACATTATTCAAAGGTGCTAAGGTAACTTAAATACTTCGCGGACTTAAAATGATAAAATCTTTATCTTAGAAAAAACTGGAAAACAAAAACGGAAACATTTACTTTTGTTTTAATGATGTAATTCTGTATTATCTTAGTGACTCTTTAGTCTTTGTGTATCCCTTGACATTTTTTAATTGCTGGAGACAACGTTAAACATCAACTCCATCTATAATTTACGTATTGGTGGAAGAAGCCACTGGAATATGTGATCAAATGTTTGGCTATGGAAACACCTGAAGAAGACACACTGATCTAATTAAACAAATGAAATGTAGATTTATAGGCAATGTTCATTACATAGAGATGAATTCAACAAATACATTCTTTCTGAACACCTTCTATGACAATGCACAGTACTAGGTCCTTTTGAAGATGCAAATCAAATGGAATCTTGGCCCTCAAGGATCTTAGAGTATATATACACTTGAGAAAGGAGATGTCTATGTTTATATTAAAGTTGTTTTCCTTCAAGCAATTTTATATAGGAGTGCTTAAGACTTTATATTACCCTCATGTCTTTTCTTTTAAAAAGAGTTAATACTAAAGATATTTATAGGGAAAACACTGCATTTATATTTAAAGATAAATGAAATTAGTTGGAAGTGAAGTCACATAAAATGCTATTAACATGAAATTATACCATTAAGGCCTCAAATAAAGAGCTATGTCCATATTGTTAACTGCAATTCAGGGGAGAAATGGCACTTTTACTTATAACAAGCAATTTTTTTCAGTTAAAAACATATTTTTTAATAATCTTTAATTTTTTTCAAATATAAAGTTAATAAAATATATATAAATCTAAATCTTTTGTGGAGTACTTCAATTTCTTAAAATTTTGGTGGCTTAATTTGAGAAATGCAATTAAATAAATCCAATCCTCATTACAGTACAAATTTCTTAAAGGAAAAACTATACTGTATTCATCTTTTTTTTTAAATTTTTTTTTAACGTTTATTTATTTTTGAGACAGAGAGAGACAGAGCATGAACAGGGGAGGGTCAGAGAGAGAGGGAGACACAGAATCTGAAACAGGCTCCAGGCTCTGAGGTGTCAGCACAGAGCCCGATGCGGGGCTCGAACCCACCGACCGCGAGATCGTGACCTGAGCCGAAGTCGGACGCTTAACCGACCAAGCCACCCAGGCGCCCCTGTATTCATCTTTATGTCCTCAAGGCCTAACCAAGAGATGTGCACACAAAAGGAAAGCAACAAAAGTTGCTAGCCATTAGAGAACTATTTGTAATACAGTCTATTTGGTTATCTACTGAAGTATTTTCACATTCTCAGAGGTCCTTCTACCATCCCTACTAGCCGTTCCTCTTACATGTCGCTATTAATAAACAGGAGGATGACAGAGCAGCAGGGTAAACTTTGGAAACATGGACAAAAGATGGCTGGGGCAGGTTTCACAAAGGATCAACAAAGTGAAGGCAAGCTTCTGGCAGCCAGTGTGATGTCACATGGATGGGACATATTCATCACCATTTCGAACTACTTTTAGGACGATGCTACTGAAGGAACTGCCCAAATTTAAGTCATCATATACAAACTAAAGACAAAAGCACCTATTCTAGCAGAGCCAACACAATGGCATAATATGGAATAATTTTCAAATAAATATTTTTAATGAATAGATAGATGAGTAAGTGAAAGGACAGGTAAAAATGAAATAAAGTAAGGCATAAAGTGAGTATGGAGTATGAGGGGGAGAAGGGAGAGAAGTCATGCGGTAGAGAACAACAGATGAGAGACAGGGCCATCGAAATTCAATATACACACAACTGTATTTCAGCCACACTGGGCCAGGTGACTCTGTTCAGGGCACTTCCTACAAAAGAGTAGGCAGTGCCCCTGTGCCTTTACATGCATGCTGTACTTCTGGAAAGAACTAGCTACCTTTTGTTTACATAGCCTTAGGTGTTTACCTCAAGCATTATCTTCTGGAAATTTCCTATTTTGAACCCACTTTTTGTCTTGTGTTAACTCTATCATAGCATTTGTCACACTGTATTTTAATTATTTATTTATCTCTTCTTCCAGTTACTGAAAATTCTTATTCTTTTTTGTATCTCTATTTGTTTTTCAATGCTGTATTTATTGAGTACCCTCTATATCATTTCCCACTAGGCACTGGAAATAGAAGAATGAACAAATAATTTATAGTCCAATACAGTAATACACAATAATGTTTAAGTCTTTGTTTCCCACATTAATTTTTTTCATCTCATAAGAATATTCTTGACAATTGTGTTTTTGCAAGTATTAGTAACCATTTCATACAGATACAATTAAAGTATGGTCATGTGATAGAGATTAGGAATATTCAGTAATTCCTAAAAGGTACTACTTACACATGTAATATTTGGAGAAATTTTTGTATTCTTTTGCTTCTTATGAAGAGAATAAAGAATTGAGTAACTATCTCCATTATATAATAATGTGAGGGAACATAAATGCAAAGGCTGGATTTTAATTCCTCTCTGTATCTCCTAACATCACATACGAGCTCAAATAAACTTTGTTCGAAGAATTAACCAAATAAATGAAAATAATAATCTGAAGAAACATATTTTCTTCCAAATCTTTATTTAAATTCTAGTTAGTTACCATTTAGTGCAATATTGGTTTCAGTAGTAGAATTTAGTGATTCATCACTTATATACAACACCCCATGACCAATACAACTGCCCTCCTTAATACCCATCACCCATCTAGCCCACCCCCCACCCATCTCCCACCATCAACTCCCAGTTTCTTCTCTATATTTAAGAGTCTTTTATGGTTGCCTTTCCTCTTTCTATTTTTCCCCTTCCCGTATATTTTGTTTCCTAAATTCTACATGAGTGAAATCATATACTTGTCTTTCTCTGACTGAATTATTTCACTTAGCATAATACACTCTAGCTTCAATGCAAAATGGCAAGATTTCATTCTTTTTTGATGGCCGAGTAATATTTCATTATCCCACACCTTCTTTATCCATTCATATAAGTGTGCTCTTATGTGCACTTGGGCTCTTTCCATAGTTTGGCTCCTGTTGATAATGTTGCTATAAACACCAGGGTGCGTATATCCCTTCAAATTTGTATTTTTGTATCCTTTGGGTAAATACTTAGTAGTGCAAATGCTGGATCATATGGTTTTTCTGTTTAGTTTTTCGGGGAACCTCCACAGTGTTCTACAGTGGCTATACCAGTTTGCATTCCCACCAAAGTGTAAGAGGGTTCTCCTTTTGCTGCATCCTCATTAACATCTGTTGTCTCCTGTGTTGTTAATTGTAGTCATTCTGACAGGTGTGAGGTGGTAATCCATTGCAGTTTTGATTTGTATTTCCCTGATGATGAGTGATGCTGAGCATCTTTTCATGTGTCTGTTAACCATATGTATGCTTTCTTGAGAAAATGTCTATTCATGTCTTCTGCCCAATTCTTAAATGGATTGTGTTTTAGGTGTTGAGTTTGGTAAGGTCTTTACAGATTTTGGATACTAACCCTATATCAGATATGTCATTTGCAAATATCTTCTCCCATTCTGTAGGTTGACTTTTAGTTTTACTGATTGTTTCCTTTGCTGTGCCGAAACTTTTTATCTTGATGATGTCTCAATAGTTCATGTTTGCTTTTGTTTCCCTTGCCTCCTGTGATGTGTCTAGTAAGAAGCTATGATGGCCGAGATCAAAGAGGTTTCTGCTTGTGTTCTCCTTTAGGATTCTGATGGTTTACTGTCTCACATTTAGGTCTGTCATCCATTTTGAATTTATTTTTGTGTATTGTGTAAGAACGTGGTCCAGTTTCATTCTTCTGTGTGCTGCTGCTCAGTTTTTGCAACATCATTTGCTAAAGAAACTTTTTTCCATTGGATATTCTTTCCTGCTTTGTTGAAGATTACTTGACCACGTAGTTGTCGGTTCATTTCTGGGCTTGCCATTCTGTTCTACAGATCTATGTGTCTGTTTTTATACCAGTACCATATTGTCTTGATGACTACAGCTTTGTAATATAGTTTAAAGTCTGGAATCATGATGCCTCCAGCTTTGCTTTCCTTTTTCAGGATTGCTTTGGCTATTAAGGGTCCTTTGCAGTTCCTTCCAAATTTTAGAACTGCTTGCTCTAGCTCTGTGAAACATGCTGGTGGCATTTTGATAGGGATTGCATTAAATATGTAGACTGTTTTTGGTAGTATCGACATTTTAACAATATTTGTTCTTCCAATCCACAAGAATGGAATTTTTTCCCATTTCTTTGTGTCCTCTTCAATTTCTTTCATCAGTTTCCTACAGTTTCCAGAGTACAGATCTTTTATCTTTTTGGTTATGTTTATTCCTAGTATGTTATTGTTTGTGGTGCAATTATAAATGGGATTGATTCTTTGATTTCTTTTTTTGCTGTTTCATTATTGGTCTATAAAAATGTCACAGATTTCTGTACATTGATTTTTATATCCTGTGACTTTGCTGAATTCATGTATTAGTTCTAGCACTTTTTTGGTGGATTCTTCCAGGTTATCTACATAGAGTATCATGTTGTCTACAAATAGCAAAAGTTTGATTTCCTCCTTGCAGATTTGGATGCCTTTTATTTCTTTTTGTTGTCTGATTGCTTCTGGTACCATGTTAAATAGTAATGGTGAGAGTGGACACCGCGGTCTTGTCCCTGAAAGTAGAGGAAAAGCTTTCAGTTTTTCCCCACTGAGGATGATAATAGCTGAGGGTCTTTCATATATGTCTCTTATGCTATTAAGGTATGTTCCACCTATACCTACTTTGTTGAGGCTTTTTTTTTTAATCAAGAATGGATGCTGTGTTTTATCAAATGCTTTTTCTGTGTCTACTGAGATGATTATATGGTTCTTATAATTTCTTTTATTAATGTGGTGTATCACATTGATTGATTTGCAAATACTGGACCACCCCTGCAGCCCAGGAAGAAATTGCACTTGGTCATGGTGAATAATTCTTTTAATGTACTGTTGCATTAAATTTTCTAGTATCTTGTTGAGAATTTTTGCATCCATGTTCATCAGGGATATTGGCCTATAATTCTCCTTTTTAGTGGGGTTTTTGTCTGGTTTTGGAATCAAGGTAATCTAGCCTTGTAGAAGGACTTTGGAAGTTTTCCTTAAATTTTTATTTTTTGGAACACTTAAAGTAGAGCAGGGATTAACTCTTCTTTAAATGTATGCCAGAGGGTGCCTGGGTGCTCAATCAGATAAGCATCTGACTTTGGCTCAGGTCACAATCTCACGGTTTGTGAGTTTGAGTCCCACATCAGTTGAGCTCACCCCACCTTGGGTGAGCATGGGCCCCACAACAGGGGAGCTCGAGCCCCACTTTGGATGAAAATGAATGCCACTTCAGGTGGGCCCCACTTCTCTTTCTCTCTCTCTCTCTCTCTCTCTCTGACCCTCATGGGATTCTCTCCGTCTCTCTCTCTCTCTCTTTCTCTCTCTCTCTCTCTCCCTCAATGCACTCACCCTCTCTCTAAAAAATAAAAAATAAAAATAAATATTTGGCAGAATTCCCCTGGGAAGCCATCTGGCCCTGGACTTTTGTTTGTTGGGAGATTTTTGATTACCAATTCAAATTCTTTGCTGGTTATACATCTCTTCAAATTTTCTATTTCTTACTGTTTCAGTTTGGGTAGTTTGTGAATTTCTAGAAATTTGTACATTTTTTCCAGATTGCCCAGTTTGTTGGCATATATTTTTTCATAATACTCTCTTAGGATTGTTTGTTTTTCTGTGGTGTTGTGATCTCTCCTCTTTTAGCTGTGATTTTATTTGGGTCCTTTCTCTTCTTTTTGATAAGAATGGCTAGGGATTTACCAATTTTGTTAATTCTTTCAAAGAACCAATTCTTAGTTTCATTGATCTGTTCTATTGTTTTTTGTTGTTTGTTTGTTTCTGTATCATTGATGTCTGCTCTAATCTTTATTATTTCCTTTCTTCTGGCTTCAGACTTTATTTACTGTTCCTTTCCTAGCTCCTTAAGGTGTAAAGTTAGGTTGTGTATTTTAGACTTTTCTTGCTTCCTGAGGTAGGACTGTACTGTAATATACTTCCCTCTTTGGTCTGCTTTTGCTGCATCCCAAAGGAATTGGACTGTTGTGTTTTCATTTTCATTTGCTTCCATGTATTTTTTAATTTCTTCTTTAATGCCTTGTTTAACTCATTCATTCTTTAGTAGGATGTTCTTTAATCTCCATGTATTTGTGGTCTGTCTACATTTTTTCTTGTGGTTGACTTCAAGTTTCATAGCATTGTAGATATGAAAATATGTATGGTATGGTATTAATCTTTGTGCACTTGTTGGGGGCTGATTTGTAATTCAGTATGTGATTTATTTGGGAGAATGTTCCATGTGCACCTGAAAAGAAGGTATATTCTGCTGATTTAGAATAAAATGTTCTGAATATATCTGTTAAGTCCATTCAGTCCAGTGTGTCATTCAAAGCCATTGTTTCCTTGTTGATTTTCTACTTAGATAATCTGTCCATTGCTGTAAGCAGGGTGTTAAAGCCCCCTACTATTATGGTATTATTATCAATGAGTTTATTTTTGTTATTAATTGATATATATATTTGGGTGCTTTCATGTTGGGGGCATAAATATTTATAACTGTTAGATCTCCTTGATGGATAGAACCTGTACCTACAATGTAATGCCCTCTTCATCTCTTGTTACAGTGCTTTAAATTGGTTTAAATCTAGTTTGTGTGGACATGATACTCTATGTGGAAAACCCAAAAGACTCCACGAAAAAACTGCTAGAACTGATACATGAATTCAGCAAAGTCACAGGATATAAAATCAATATATAGAAATCGGTTGCATTTAAAAAAAATTAACATTTATTTATTATATTTGAGAGAGAGACAGAGCATGAGCAGGGAAGGGCAGAAAAAGAGGGAAATACAGAATTTGAAGCAGGCTCCAGGCTCTGAGCTGTCAGCACAGAGCCTGAAACAGGGCTCAAACCCACAAACAAGGAGATCATGACCTGAGCTGAAGTCAGATGCTTAACCAACTGAGCCACCCAAATGCCCCTCGGTTGCCTTTCTATAAACCAATAATGAGGCATCAGAAAGAGAAATAAAGGAATTGAGCCAACTTAAAATTGCACGTAACCAAAGAGGTGAAAAATCTACATACTGCAATATAGAAATCTTACGAAAGAAATTGTGAAAGACACAGAAAAATGTGAAAACATTCCATGCTCATGGACTGGAAGAACAAATGTTGTTAAAATGTCAATACTACCCAAAGCAATCTACATATTTAATGCAATCTCTATCAAAATAACACCAGTATTCTTCACAGAGCAAGACAAACAATCTTAAAATGTGTATGGAACCAGAAAAGACCCCATATAGCCAAAGCAATCCTAAAAAAGAAAACCAAAGGTGGAGATATCACCATTCCAGACTTCAAGCCATATTACAAAGCCATAATCATCAAGACAGTATGGTACTGGCACAAAAACAGACACATAGATCAATGGAACAGAATAGAAAACCCAGAAATGGACCCATAAATGTATGACCAACTAATTTTTGAGAAAGCAATAAGGAATACCCAATGGAATAAAAACAGTCTTTTCAGCAAATGGTGCTGGGAGAACTGGACAGTAACAGGCAGAAGAATGAACCTGAACCACTTTCTTACAACATACACGAAATAAACTCAAAATGAGTGAATGACCTAAACATAAGACAGGAAGCCATCAAAACCCTAGATAATAAAACAGGCAGCAATCTCTTTGACCTCAGCCACAGAAACATCTTACTTGACATGCCTTCCCAGAGGCAAGGGAAACAAAAGAAAAAATGAACTCCTGGGACCTCATCAAGATAAAAAGCTCCTGCACAGCAAAGGAAACAATCAGCAAAACTAAAAGGCAACTGACACAATAGGAGAATTTATTTGCAAATGATCTATCAGATAAAGAGTTAGTACCCAAAGTCTATAAAGAACTTATCAAACTCAACCCCATAATCCAGTGAAGAAATCGCCAGAAGACATTAATAGACACTTCTCCAAAGAAGACATCCAGATGGCTAACAGACACTGAAAAAATGCTCAACATCACTCTTCATCAGGGAAGTACAAATCAAAACCACACTGAGATACCACCTCACACCAGTCAGAATGACCAACATTAACAACTCAGGCAACAACAGATGCTTGCAAGGATGTGGAGAAAAGGGAACACTTTTTCACTGCTGGTGGGAATGCAAACCAGTACAGCCACTCTGGAATACAGTATGGAGATTTCTCAAAAAATTAAAAATAGAACTACCCAATGACCCAGAAGTGGCACTACTAGGTATTTATCCAAAGGATACAGGAGGGCTGATTTGAAGGGGCACATGTACCCCAATATTTATAGCTGCACTATAGACAATAGCCAAAGTATGGAAAGAGCCCAAATGTCCAATAACTGATGAATGAATAAAGAAGATGTAGTATATGTATATAATGGAATATTACTCAGTGATCAAAAAGTAAGAAATCTTGCCATTTGCAACAACATGGATGGAACTAGATTGTATTATGCTAAGCAAAATAAGTCAGTCAGAAAAAGACAAATATCATATGATTTAACTCATATGTGGAATTTAAGAAACAAAACATATGACCATAAGAAACAAAACATATGACCATAAGGGAAGGGAAGCAAAAATAATATAAAAACAGAGAGGGAGACAAACCTTAAGAGACTCTTAAATACAGAGAACAAACTGAGGGTTGGTGGCAGGGTGTTGGGTGGGAGGATAGGCTAAATTGGTGAGGGGCATTAAGGAGGACACTTGTTGGGATGAGCACTAGGTGTTATATGTAAGTGATGAATCACTAAATTCTATTCTTTATATCATTATTACACTATATGTTAACTAACTTGGCTTTAAATTTTAAAATAAATAAAATTAAAAATAAAATAAAATAAAATAAAATAAAATAAAATAAAATAAAATAAAATAAAATAAAACCTACTTTGTCTGATATTAAGTATGGCTACTCTGGCTTTCTTTTGGCATTTATCAGCATGATAGATGGTTCTCCATCCCTTCACTTTCAATCTGCAGGTGTCTTTAGGTCTAAAACGAGTCTCATGTAGGCAGCACATACATGGATCTTGTTGTTGTTTTATTTTTATCCATTCTGATACCCTATGTCTTTTGATTGTAGCATTTAGCCCATTTACATTCAGAATGATTACTGAAAGATAGGAATTAAGTTCCATTGTGTTACCTGGAAAGTTGATGTTTCTAATGATGTTCTCTTCCTTTCTAGTCTTTGCCGCTCTTCATCTTTTTTCTCCAAAGGGTCCTTTAATATTTCTTGCAGCACTGGTGTAGTGGTCACAAACTCCACTAGTTTTTGTTTGTCTAAGAAACTATCTCTCTTTCTATTCTGAGGACAAGCTTGCTGGATAAAGAATTCTTAGCTGTATATTTTTCCCATTCAGCACATTGAATATATCCTGCCACTCCCTTCTGGCCTGCCAAGTCTCTGTAGACAGATATGCTGCAAACTTAATCTGTCTTCCCTTGTAGGTTAAGAACTTTTTTCCCTTGCTGTTTTCAGGATTCTTTCCTTTTCTGTGTATTTTGTGCATTTGACTATGACATATCTTGGTGATGGTGGCTTTTGTTGAATTTAACAGGAGTTCTGCATAGTTCTTGGATTTTAATGTTTTTTTCCTTCCCCAGATGAAGGAAGTTTTCAGCTATACTTTGCTCAAATAAACCTTCTGCTTGTTTTTCTTTCTCCTCTTCTTCTGCTATTTGTATGATACATATGTTTTTACACTTTAAGGAGTTGCTGTGTTCCCTAAGTCTACATTTGTCATCCAAAACCCTTCTTTCCCTTTTATTTCCAGCTTCACTATTTTCCATAATTTTTCTTCCATTATCACTGATTCGTCCCTTTGTTTCATCCATCCTGTTGTCATAGCATATATTCAGTTTTGCATCTAGGTTTAGCATTTTTTATTTGGGCCTGACTCGTTTTAGTTCTCTTATCTCTGGAAAGAGGGATTCTCTGCTGTCTTCTATTCATTTAAGTCCAGCTAGTATTCTTATGATTATTGTTTTAAATTCTGGTTCAAACATCTTACTTGTATCTGTATTAATTAAACCCCTGGCCATGACTTTTCCTGTTCTTTCTTTCATGATGAATTCCTCTGTCTTCTCATTTTGTCTGGGTCACTGTTTTGTGTGTGTGTGTTTGTGTGTGTGTGTGTGTGTATGTGTGTGTGAAAAGCCTGTTGTGTTCCTACTCTTGAGAGTAATGGTTATATTAAGAAAAGGTCCAAAAAAAAAAAAAAGGAAACTAGATCCTATTTCTTGTAGCGTTGAAGCTTTCCAACTTGGTGCATTTGAGGGGTTTGTGCTGGCCTTCTGAGGAAGAACCCTGCTACTCTGATTCTCAGCCAGATTCCCCGTACTGGAGATGCATGTGTAGGGCACAGGTGGGGGTGGCGGGGGGGGGGGGGGGGGGGGGGGTGCTTGGTGGAGGCAGCTCCAGCCTCCACTGGGTGGCGCTGTTTTGCTCCCTAAAGTCTGTCAGTACTGATGGGTGGGGAAAAAAACGGTGTCATTCCCTCTCTTGTCCCGAGCAGGAAGCTGGTGCCTGGCACTCTTCAGGAAGCCCTAAAAGAAGAGCAAAAATCATCTCTCTTATGTCCCTGGCTTCTACCAGATCCCCGCCTTCACCCTCCCCTGCATCAGAGCTGTCTGCTTGCCAGGTGGCCCAGCACTCCTCTGTTTTATTTTAGGTGCATGGTGGTGTTTCAAAACTCAGAAGTTTAGAGATCTGCATAGGGTGGACCCATGCTGATCCTCTGGGGGAGGGTCTTACTGCAGTGTGGCTCGCCCTGGCTTGTCCCAGAAATCGGTTGTGTGACCACGCGGCGATTTGGAGTTTATGGTAAAGCTTAGGAAAAAGCTAGCACCAAAGCTCACCACCCTTAGCTGGTGTCTTTGTTTCTATGCTAGGGAATAAGACAGCATGCTGCCTGTTCTTTTGCCCCCAGAGAGGCTGTGCTGCCACTCCCAAATGCACTCAAGCAGGGGAACTGCTTCTCCCGTGTGACCCAGGGGACACACGCTGCCTGCCCCCAGGTGTCTGCCTTCCCTCCACACCAGAACATAGCCAAGCCCTTCAGACACAACCCCGGTGATGGCATGGACCTCTGAAACTTCAGACTCTGCACTCTGCTGTTTATATAAACTTGTAGTATTTAGCCCCTCTCCCTTTCCCAGTCAATGGTTTTGGGAAACAGTGTCTTTGTTTTTGTTTTTTAATTCCCTGTGTGTGTTTTCACTCTCTCTTTCTTTTTCTCTTGCTTCTCTCTCTAAAGCTCCCTCCCCTTTGCAGCACCCACAGCTATTCTCTCCCCCAAATCAACTCTGCAGCTCCCACATTCCACAATGCTTTTTTCTACCCGTAGTTGTGCAGTTCTGCTCTCTCAGTCCTGAGATGAATTTCTTGAGTGTTCAAAATGATTTGATATTTACCTCACTGTGTTTGAGGGATGAGGCAAGCCAAGAGTCCCCCTACTCCTCTGTCATCTTCTAATCTGAAGAAATATAATGTAATACCTGTATACAACTACCTTATAAAATCCAAAGGCTGTTTTTAATCATTGCTTTAAGCGAAACTCTACTTTCTTAGAAAATTAGTTAACATTTCCTTCTAATTAAAAAAAATAAATAAAACACTTTCCTTTTTTTCCCAAGAAATATACCTGATAATGTTTTGCCTCTATCATACAAAAAGACATTTTTTTGAATACTCAAAGGACATCTAGAAAAATACTTTAACATTTCCAATAAAAGGCTAATAGTTAAAACACATCCTATTTCTGTGAATTGTAAAGTTCTCTCAGTGTACATGAGAGGTCTTGCAGCCAAAATAATCAATTCCTTATAATGTATATTTCCAGTTCACTGATATATTTTCCTTATACTTTATCTTTTATGATGTTTTCTGCCTTCAAATTAAGCAATTTGTTATGCTGGTTCATTAAATGGGCTTTAGAATCCAACACCTGAATTTGAGCCCCATTTCTTTACTGACCAGATAGGGTACTTGGGCACTTCACTTGACCTCACTGAGCCCAGACTTTCCTATCTGTTTGTGGAGAAAGTGCAACAGTAAATGAAGCATTGTGCTCAGCCTCTAACACAGAGTAAGGGCTGAATAAATGATACGCATCATTAGTATGTGTTTGCTCAACAGAGAGTATGCCCACTGAGTGATGTCATTTTTTGAAAAGTATTATAGGATAGTTCATTCCATATGGCTTCTAAAATCTCCCAGCTGATTGAATAATATTAAAAATTCATTTCTCATTAATAATTTCAGTCTCAAAATGTAAGTTTTTTTTCCTTTGCCCCTCACTTAAAGAAGTATCATTCAAACTTAACATACAAGGAACTCTTTGAGGAAGCATAGGCAGAACTTTACCCCCATGTCTGAAAAATAACCTTTTTATTAAGACATTTGTACTTTTTTTGCCTGATTTCATTTATATTTAATGATCTTAAATAATACAAGAAAATTAACTATGGAGACAATAGTGAAACTATGAGCTGTGGGGTAGATGAGCAAGAATAGGCTTGCAGTGGGTAGAAATATAAGAACTAATTCCTTAACTCATGTGAAATAAAGCCAAATTGTAGATTCTGGGAAGCAATATTTTGGAGTACTCTGCAGGAAGACATGGTTCCTACCACCAAAGAAACACGTGCAACTAGGTTTTATTCTCATAGGCCTTTATCTCTCTGCCCCAAATCCTCTAGCTGACTTCTCCTTGAAACACTCTTCTCCTCAAATAACCGGATTCTCATTCGATTCAATTCAATTCTAATTCCTTCAGTCTTCTTCTATGACATGTATTTTCTGGTTCATTTTTGGATTCTGTTTTACTCCCATCCTACATAGGTCTATTTTCAGCTTCCTCATGTCCCTCTATATTTTCCCCATTATGGTTACTTTTACATTTATAACTTCCATTTCTTTCAGAAATGCCTCAACCACTACATCATTTCTGTTTGTTCCCAATTAGGTATTTGGTGACACCTAGATTCAAGGGATGCTAGGAAATGCCTCTAGCAGAAAGGAGCCCACGGAGGACTTGGAAGGATTTTCTTTTGAAGAGAAGCCAATCCAGTGGCTAGTCTTTATTGGAAAGAAGAAACTTTATAGCACTAAGTCAGTGCAGGGGTTTGGTGGCCCAACTGGTGGAGTACCCTCTTGGAATGGGTTCCATAGTCAGGGAATCGCTGCAAATCACTTTTGTGCAGGCAGAACCAGATGGCGGACTGCAGTTCTCTCGAACAGATGCAGTCAACTATTTGCTTGTTGGTGATGGTGGGGACTAAATTAGGGTCTTCCTTGGTGTCTGAAGTTTCCTCTGAGGCTAGCATATTGAAAAGGTCCAATTCGCTCTATACAGCCATCATGACCTCTTTCCCCAGTCCAGTGGGCCGGTGGTCATCAGCAGGAACATCACCTCCAGATGCCATCAAGCCTACTACAGTAACGGGATCGGGACTGTGGGCCCCAGGGCCTGACCAGCCAGCATTCTAGCTCAGCAAAAAAACTTTGAATGGCTTTGTTTTTAAAGGAAAACAGAGTGAATGCAGTCTGCTGACAACTAGCTCCCCTCAACACAGCAGGAAAGAATATAAGATCCAAGCC
Source organism: Prionailurus viverrinus (assembly GCF_022837055.1). Taxonomy (NCBI): domain Eukaryota; kingdom Metazoa; phylum Chordata; class Mammalia; order Carnivora; family Felidae; genus Prionailurus; species Prionailurus viverrinus. The sequence goes on from NC_062564.1 coordinate 18,406,199, forward strand.
CACTGGCCCAGCATCAGGATAGCTGTGCAAAGTCCTGCTTTGGACTAGTACCAGAGTTTCTATGAACAGGGCTTTTGTTTTCGTTTTAGGATCTCATGATTCACCTTGGTTCTCAGCACCCCTTGTGCTGAGGCTGCAGCCCTACTAGACCCTCTCTTTTCTTCCAGACTAAATCAGTATGCAGGCCCTTGACTGGGTCCCTGCTACCTGCTTTTAGCCTCTTTATTTCCCTGTTCTCCCCCAAACTGCATGAAACCCATCTCCTACCAGATGCTAAGTGCCCTAACTCTGTGCTCCCTTGTTTGCTGATACATCTGTAACAGCAACTGTGCATTTTCTAGGGCTTCTTTTTTTTAATGCACTTATAAAGGTCATTTAATTTTATTTTTTAATTTATGTTTCATTTTGCATTTTTTAAATATACAGTTCTCAGTTCTATGAGCTACAGAACAACTTCCTAGGAACTCTTTAATGTTGCTCTTCATGCTGTTCCTTACCTTAGCCCCTGGCAAAGCTGTTCTCTGCCCCTATAGTTTTGTCTTTTCTAGAATTTCATATAAGTGGAATCATATGGCATGTAACACTTAGCATAACATATTTGAGGTTCATTCATGTTTTTGCATCCATGTTATGCATAAGTGGTTTGTTCCTACTTATTGATAAATGCATCTCATTGTATGATTGTACCATTGGTTGTTTATCTGTTCACCAGTTAAATGACATTTGGGTTTCCAGTTTTCAGTGATAACAAATAAAGGCTGCTATAAATTCATGTTATACATTTTTGTGGGAATACACATTTTTATCTCACTGGAATAAGGACCCAGAAGTGGGTTTTCTGGGTCATATAGACAGTGTGTATTTAATTTTTATGGTAAACTGCTAAACTGTTCCACAATGATGGCATTATTTTGCATTTCTGCCAATAACATATGAGAGTTCTAGCTGATCCACATTCTCACCAAGGTTTTGGTATTGTCTGATATTTTATTTTGTTTTTAGTCTAAAAGATGTGGCTGTAGTATCTTTACGCCTCTTCTTATCCTCTCTTAACTGTCTCTACTGTCCTATGAGTTTATCTGGTAACTATGCAGCCATATCTCAGGTTCTAAACTTCATATCTATTTAAGTGATTAGGTTAACAGATATTTACTGAAGGCCAACTGTGTGTCAGGTACTGTTCCTGGTGTTATGATTCAGTGATGAACCTGACAGATTTAAATTCCCTGACCTTATAGACCAAAATTCTTTTCACAAATACAAGCATAATGAACTGAATATAAAGACAGATATATAAATTAAAAACTGAAATTATTCCAGAATTTGCACTAGCCAACATAATAGCCATTAGCAACCCAGGTAGCTACTACAGGAAATGTGACCAGTACTAGCTGAATGAGCCATAAGTATAAAATACTCGCCAAATTCGGAAAAGGCACAGTGGTAAGAAGAGTATGAAATATCTCACTTACAATTTTTATATTGATTACACCTTTAAATGGTAATAATTTTGATTTGAGTTAAATAATATTAAAATTATTTTTTCCTGTTTCTTTTATATTTTTTTGATGTGACTACTAAAAAATTTAAATTATGTACTTCTGTGGTTCACATTATATTTTTATTGGATAGCACCATTCTGGAGAGTTAGATGTAATACTAAAAACACAAACAGGTTAATATTACAGACAGTGACTGAAGTAGGATTTAGAGAATACTTGAAATAAAATGGTCAGAAAAAACTTTCTGAGGAAATGAGATTTGAAGTCTAACCTGGATGATGTGAAAGAAGCAGGCATGTGTCAGTCTTGGGGGAGTGTTGGAAGCAGAAGAAACAGTACAAGCAATACCCAGAAAGAGCAATTACTCTGGGTGTTTGAAGAACGGAGAGAAGCCAGTGTGGCTGGGAGGGAATGAGAGAAGTCAGAGTGGTCTGCAGAACTCAGACCCTGGGTCTCAGAATGTGGTTAAGAAACACGGTTGGACACTGACCTAGCACCTACACTCAGGAAACTACTGAAAAAACAGTCTCCTATTTGAAGTTTCTACCTTTATTCTCTACTGCCTCTAGTTATTAGTAGGGACTACCTACCATTCACTGGGCTCCTACTATGTGCCAGGTACTGACAATTTGAAGCACTTGGTGGTCTTGCTTCACCCAGAACTCAGGGTTCTGTTCTGGGCTCCTCCTTCCACTGGCAGAGATTTCCCTCCCTCCTTCATCCCCTACAGGATTCCTCCCAGGATTCTACATTCCTGGGCCCTGTGTCATATAATATCCCCATCTCTATCAACCAGGACCAGGCCATGAAAATCAGAAACTTTAGTCTTTTTTTTTTATGTTTACTTATTTTTGACAGAGAGACAGAGAGAGAGAGAGAGAGACAGAGACAGACAGAGAGAGAGAGAGAGAGACAGAGCATGAGCCGGGGAGGGGCAGAGAGAGAGGGAGACACAGAATCCGAAACAGGCTCCAGGCTCTGAGCTGTCAGCACAGAGCCCGATGCGGGGCTCGAACTCATGGACCGTGAGATCATGACCTGAGCTGAAGTCGGATGCTCAACCGACTGAGCCATCCAGGCGCCCCAGAAACTTTAGTCTTAATAAGTTTTTGCTCTTACTTTTATCCTACTTGATATATAGGATAGATACAATTTTGATATTATGTATCTATTTATTTCGGAGACCTAAGTTTCATGGGATAAGATACACATACTTTTCACAGTCTGACATCTTTGTAATCAGGATGCTTATTCCAATCAATGTCAGCCAATAGTTGTCTTTGTCAGCACATAAGCATATTTGGTCATGGTGGTTCATTTGCCATGATTTCAATTGAGTTATGTGTATTAGTGGATTATTACTATGCATATGTTGAGTTTAGTTATCATTGAAAATATCTTCAGAAAGACTGTACTACAATTTATCTTTGAAACAAAAAGTTACTGTGTTCACAGAAAAACATGAGAATACAAGGGGGATAAATTTGATATGAGTAAAAAAAAAACTTACACATTGGAGGAACAACCAAAATTCCATATTTTTTTGTAAATCAACAACAAAGAACTTTAAAGAAGATATCTACAGGTAAATGAAGCTGTTACTACATTTTAGCATGTACCTACAAGCAAACCCAAGACTTCTAACAGGAAAAAAACTACAGTTGAAGGCAGAAGACATTGCTAAATCCCAATGGCAATGACAGAACACTCTTGATAGTATAGTGAGCAATATCATGTAGAAAAACATGGACACCAAGTGACAATGGTTTTTAGAAAAGTCACAATGTAAAGAAGTTAGGAATACCTTCTCATTTTATTTTGCTTATTGCATTTGTTTTTAATCCACAAAAATAATATAGGATAAAAAATCTTGTCTAAATCTAAAGGAACTCTTTCGTAAGTATAAAGCTGTCAAAATCTATGTGATTTAAAAATATATTTCATAAATTATTTGGCAGCATTTTATCTTTTTAGTAGTACAGAAAATAATGGTACATTTTTCAATCAATGATAGATATATGTTAATACAATTCATGCCAAAATGTCAAATGAGTCTGGAGCCATTTGGATATTTTCCAGGGATCAACTGTGGATACTGGTCCCTTCTCCTGAACTCCCATGGCCAGGAGGCTAGTAACACAGCAGAAGAAATGTAGAACAAAAGGAGGATTTCCCACAGGCACCCATTTGCCCCACACCATTATCCCAAGGTCAAACATATAATTCAGTGATTTTCAATGTGCTGATAATGTCTGTAAACCCAGGAGCCATGAAAATGGGAGAACTGAGGTCACAATGACTTGGGGCTACTGAAGGTATTGGTTGATAAAAGCTAACAAATGCTAAACACTTTTAAATATCCAGGACAGTTCTGCATCATGAGGAACTGTCCCACCCAAAATACCAATAATGTTCCTGTTGAGCTGTTATTTGTTGGCAGAGCTTACTTTATAAGCTCAATCCTTCACCTATCCAGAAATATTCCAGATGTTTGTCATGGGACTGACATAGCTGAGCTGTTGATTTAGGCTTAGAGAGGAAATTCTTGATGGTACCCTATCAAATTAAGCTTCAGTGTTTCCTCACCCCACCCATGCCACTCAGAGATATCCTAAGATTCTGTCAATGAGACTGGTCTGTTCCTTTCTTCAAATACCCCAAATACTCCAAATACAATTACCAAAGGTAGAAGAGAATAGGCAGAGATTTGGTCACAATGAGTGTTATTTATACATATTATTTCTAATCTCTACTGCCACCTTGGAAGAAAGATTTTACTTGAACATTCAGGTGGCCAGGGCCCATGCATACAATGGTGGCCCTTTGGGTGAGAAGATGCTTCACAAAGTGCTATATGTGTTTCGTGAGAGTCATATGCTCAGATCTCTGATTTTGTTAGCACATTAAAAATAATTTGGTCTTGGGGCGCCTGGGTGGCGCAGTCGGTTAAGCGTCCGACTTCAGCCAGGTCACGATCTCGCAGTCCGGGGGTTCGAGCCCCGCGTCAGGCTCTGGGCTGATGGCTCAGAGCCTGGAGCCTGTTTCCGATTCTGTGTCTCCCTCTCTCTCTGCCCCTCCCCCGTTCATGCTCTGTCTCTCTCTGTCCCAAAAATAAAATAAAAACGTTGAAAAAAAAATTTAAAAATAATTTGGTCTTTCAAGAATTGACTCACATAAGTTATGCTTGATGAGGCTTATTCTATCTAAACGTCAGATTATTGTGGTCAACAGAGAACTACATTCTCTTGATGGAGGCAGCCTAAGCATAAAGTCACCTGATCAGATTGACTTGACATTCCTTCAAGATCAATGTCAGTTTGTAGGATAATCCCACTGTCAAGAATGTATTTCTATTTCACCTCTTGAAAATCCCATCTAATCCTTCAAGGTAAAATTCAAATGCCTCTCTTGAGGCTTATTACTTGATTTGCTCTCCCTGAACACCTAGTGTATGCTATTATCCCCTTCTTTATCATTTAGTACAGAATATGGTACATCTAGTCACTTAAAATACCTCATTTTCTCTACTAAATTGTAAGATCCTTGAGTACAACAGCCATAATCATACATGCAAAGAACCCAGGGTAACAGGTATTCAAAACCACCTCTCAAATAGTAAGGATCCTGGCTTTATAGATGAATATACTTGGGAGATGTAATAGTAAGCTTGAGTCAAATTAAGCAGGCTATTAAATGGTGGCATTAAAAGTGAATTCTGACCTGGACTTCAATCATAACTCTAGATCAGTAGATTATGAATCAGGAGTAAGTTTAGTACACAAGGGACATTAAGTAACATCTGAAGACATCTCTGATTGTCAAAAATGGGAGTGGAGTCAATGGAAGGATACTACTGACAGCTGATGGTGGAGGCCAGGGATACTCTAAATATCCCACAATGAAGAAGACAGGCACTCCTCCATCCCCAACAACAAAGAAATATCAGCCCAAAATGTCAGTAGTGCTGAGACTGAAAAATCCCACTCTAAATCTATCAAATCAGTTGTTTTTTCTGTGTTTCCCATGCCCTTGCTAAGCTTTGGGATTTATGGAGTTCACTGAATGTATGCCCTTTTTAGATAATCTGAGAGTTCCTGGAAAGCCATCATCTTCTTTATAATCATCATCAATATCATCACTGACAGCAATACAATGACAGTGAAACTCAATAGCAGCAATACTTTAACAAAATTAAATTTTGAGGCAGTTCAAGGGATTTTGCAGAAACCAGAACAGGGCCTTCACCCCTGAAGCCTAAGGATAAGAACCATGTGTCTGCTAATACTGTAACTATTCATTACTAGGTTAGGGAGAAATTTCCAGGGCAATTTCTATTATTTCAAATCTTTCAATCAAAGTACCTCTTACACCCTGCCTTCAAAGATGAAACTGGAGATAAACTATGTTAGAAAATCAAAATTTTTTCTTTATAGGCAAATATATTTGGAGAATCAAATTCTCTGCCTTGCCTGTATCATAATTTATGTATTTTATAAACTGTCAAGAAATTTCTATTTAATCAAGTTTTATTTCTTGCTATTATGTCTTAAAGTTATTTATTTATTTATTTATTTATTTGTTTGTTTGTTTATTTTTATGTTTATTTATTTTGAGAGACAGAGAGAGCATGTGAGCAGGGATGGCGGGAGGGAAAAGAGAGGGAGAGAAAGAATCCCAAGCAGGCTCCACACTGTCCCAGGAACTGTGAGATCATGACCTGACCTGAAACCAAGAGTCAGATGCTTAACCAATGGAGCCACCAGGTGCACCCCTAATGCCATATTCTTGTTTAGTTTTATGGAACTTTATCCTGCCCTGCTTGCAGATTTAGATTTAGGAATCTAGATTTACAAATAAGTAAGAATTTTTGTGACTTTCTTTTACTGAGGGGAAATAATAAAGCTTTCTTACCACAGCGCCCCATCATCCATTCCTTTTTAGATACTCCCAGTTTATTCATTTGTCATCTCTCATGATTCTTCATGTTTCTTTTAACCTCTAAAGCCCATGGCCTACACCATACACACTCGCACTCACACACACACACACACACACACACACACACACACCCTCACACACTCCTCTCTTCATGGCTGACACACACATAAAAAATGGAAGAAATAGAGACCAAAATACTTTATGCAATGAAGAAAGTTGAACTGCATTCTAGAATAATAAATAAGGGAGCTGTGGACTCAGACTTTTTTATTTGTTTTAGCTCAGTGATGGTGAATGTAAGAAACTGAAAGCTGCCAGGCCCAGAAGATTTCACTAATGAATTCTAACAAACATTTCGAAAGAAATAATACCAATTCTCCACAATCTGTTCCAGAAAATAGAAGCAGAAGGAACACTTCCTAAGGCCAGCATTATCCCAATCACAAAACCAGACAGACATTAAAGATAGAAAAACCAGGGGCCAATATTTCTCATGAGCATACATGGAAAAATTCTCAAGAATACTAGAAATTGAGCCCAAGAATGTATAAAAAGAATTATACATAACAATCATACCTGGGATCTATTCCAGGTATACAAGACTGGTTCAACATTTGAAAATCAATTAATGGAATCCATTATATCAACAGACTAAAGAAGTCAGAGATGTAGTAATATACATGATGAGGAGGAGGAGGAAGTGGAGGAGGATGGCTTTTTCAGGAACTCTGAGACTATGTATTTTTTTTCTAATGTAGACCCCATGCCCAGCATGGAGCTCAACAGGGCTCGAACTCATGACCCTGAGATCAAGACCTAAGCTGAGATCAACAGTCGAACGCTTAACCAACTGAGTCACCCAGGCACCACAGGAACTCCGAAACTATCTAAAAGAACATATCCTTCCAGTGAACTCCATGTATCACTAAGTTTGGCTAGTTCATGGGAAACAAGAAAAAAAAAATCAATGACTTAACAGACTTAGAGGTAAACTTGGGAGTCCACCCAGACTCCACATTTAACACCACAATATAATATCTCACGTAATTTGACTTAACCTTACTTTGCAAGGGTAAATAACAAAATACAACAGACATGTCTATTCCATGAAACTGTATAAGCACCGTGACTGTACTTCACGAAATCACCTTAAAAGTCAAAATTCAATCCAAGCCAATATGTTTTGTTTAACATACTGCAGAAATGTCTCCGGTTTTGGATTTAAGTGACACAGTATTAAAATCATGAGGTTTTTCATTAAAATGTGAGAAAACAATCTATATGCAAAGCTATGTTTAGGGTATGTGAGGTAGGGCTGAATTTTAAAAAGTCAACTTTTATAAACTAAAATAAAATTTGAAATTCACTGGGCTGAAATATACTAAATATCCTATATCTTGATGGGGAGAGAACAAAAGGGCCATAATGCAGTTTTATATATATTGCTCTCATTTTGAAAATAATTCCATTAGAAAAATAAAACATAATATTCTAAATGTAAACCTAAGTGCCAAATACCACCACTGAACTTAAATGAAAGCTCTCTACCTATCATTGGGTAGACAGAGTTTCTGCTTGAAGGTTCATCTTTTTCATCTTGTACTAAAGCAAAACCTTTTATATACTACTGTATATTCCCCATGGTCTTCTACTTCTCTGCATTTACCTCCTTTTTCGAGTGCATACTGCATTTCCATATACTAAAATACTGTCTTACATACTACTGCTTGAACTAAATTTGGCTTTTACACAAAGTTACATGGGAAATATACTAAGATAGTCGTGAATGGTACAGAAACTACAACCATTTGTCATTTGCCAAGCTATGTTTACACAGTGGCAGAGAAGAAATAGGAAGTAACTTTTTCTTATAACTTGCTTTGTGGGTTTAGCATTACTAGCACAAGGGATTTTCCCCAGATCCTTAATAAGTTAAATACAAATTGCAATAATGTCCTTTTCCAAAACTTATCCTGCTATGTATTATTATTTGTATAAGCAACGGCCCCATTTGAAGATAAAGGGAAAGGTCAAGGCAGTTAAGTGACAGTGTTTCAGTTTACTACAATAAATTATATACCTGTCAAGTCTCCAGGTTACCAAACTGCATCACTATGGAAGTTTTCAACTTTTTAAACTCTTCTCCCATCTGACTTATAAAATATATATAAAAAAGTAATTATTTTTCCCATCTGATGAATCCCTTTTGTGATTTCTTAGTTAAAAATATGAAATTTAGGGGTGCCTGGGTGGCTCAGTTGGTTAAGCATCCGACTTCGGCTCACGTCATGATCTTGCAGTTTGTGAGTTCGAGCCCCACGTTGGGCTCTGTGCTGACAGCTCAGAGCCTAGAGCCTGCTTCAGATTCTGTGTCTCCCTCTCTCTCTGCCCTTCCCCTGCTCATTCACTCTCTCTCTCTCTCAAAAATAAATGAACATTAAAAAAATTTTTTTAGATATTTACAATTTAGAAACCATGTGTTGTTCCAAGGCAAAAGTATATGGCCACTATAAGTATTATAGTAATAATATGATCTTTCATTGAAGTGACCCTTAAAATAAAAACACCATATTCTAAAATATTCATCAAAGATCCACTAAGTGTTAGAAACTGAGCACTTGGGGCGCCTGGGTGGCGCAGTCGGTTAAGCGTCCGACTTCAGCCAGGTCACGATCTCGCGGTCCGTGAGTTTGAGCCCCGCGTCAGGCTCTGGGCTGATGGCTCGGAGCCTGGAGCCTGTTTCCGATTCTGTGTCTCCCTCTCTCTCTGCCCCTCCCCCGTTCATGCTCTGTCTCTCTCTGTCCCAAAAATAAATAAACGTTAAAAAAAAAATTAAAAAAAAAAAGAAACTGAGCACTTAAAATACGTATCAAACTTCCAACCAGGTCCCTTGGGAGCTTATCATCCAGTTAAGGTGAGAAGATAAAGAATAATAATAATAGTAATGATGGTAACAACAGAACTAATTATATGCATTATAATGCTTATATAATACAACCTAGTACATTAATATATATTGATTACTATACTCCAGGCATAAGTCTAAGCATTTTACATATATTAACTCATTTAATACTTAAAACAACCCTACAGAATGGGTATAATTATTATGATTATTTTCATTTTATAGATAAGGAAATTGAGGACAAATGGAAGAAACAGCAGAGATAGAATATGAACCCTCTCTCCCTCTCTCTCTGCCCTTCTCCTGCTCATGCTTGCTCTCTCTCTCTCTCTCTCTCTCTCAAAATAAACATTAAAAAAGTTCAAAATAAATAATAACCTTTAAATATTAAGAAACAGGTACATTAAAAGTAAAAGGATGGAGAATGTATACCATGTGAGCATTAATAATAAGAAAGGTGAATTGACTCTGTTGATGAAGTATATGTCAGGACAAGAGATATTACCAGGAATAAAGGAGGACATTTCCTGATGCTCTTCAATTCATCAAGAACATGTTAAAATCCTAAATGTGTATATAACTAATAATTCAGTTTAAAGCAGAAGCAAAACAGACTAAAATGACATATTTAGAAATTCACAATTTTAGTTAGAGATTTTAGTCCTTCTTTCTTAATAAGTGATAGGACAGAGAGAGATATATTCAGACGTAATACAGAAATGTGAGTCACATTACTAAACAATGTGATATGACAGATGCCCAACACCAAGAAAGATCTTGCTGAACCATGAAACAAGCCTCAACTAACTGAAAAGTTTTGAAAAACTGTAGAACATGTTCTCCAACCACAATAGGATTAAATTAAAATTTTGAACATTTGGAAATTGAGTAATATTCTTCTAAATAATCCACAGGCAAAGTAGAGAACACAAGGGAAATTAGAAAATATTTTTAACTGATTTGTTTAAATTAAAAAAAATTGAGAACAGTAAAATAAAAATTTACAAATAAAGAAAAAATAATGAAACCAAAAGCTAATTCTTTGAAGTAAAAAAATTGATAAAGTCCTAATTATAATACTCTAGAAAGCAAGTAGCCCCAAATTATCAACATCAGCAATAAAGGAGGGACATTATGATGCATCTTATAGATTTTAAAGGACTATAAGGAATTACTATGAAAAATGTGATGACAATAACTTTGACAGTTTGGATGAAATGAACATAATCTTTAAACAATTCTACTAAAGCTATACAAGAAAAAAATTAAAAATCTAAATAACCTGATTTTGGTTAAAGGAATTTAGTCTGTAATTTAAATCTTCACACAACAGGGGGGCCTGGGTGGCTCAGTCGGTTAAGCGTCCGACTTCGGCTCAGGTCATGATCTCACGGTCCGTGGGTTCAAGCCCCGCGTCAGGGTCTGTGCTGACAGCTCAGAGCCTGGAGCCTGTTTTGGATTCTGTGTCTCCCTCTTTCTCTGACCCTCCCTGTTCATGCTCTCTCTCTGTCTCAAAAATAAATAAATGTTAAAACAAAAATTTAAAAAAATAAATAAATAAATCTTCACACAACAAAAACTCTGAACCCAAATGGCCTTGCTTGTAAATTCTTCAAAATGTCTATGAAGAACATACTAATCTTACACAAACTCTTTCAGAAGACTTGGGAAGAGGAAATGCTGTCCATATCATTTTATGGGACCGACATTATTCTGATACTAAAATGAGATAAAACATTATTTCAAGAAAGAAAACTATGGACCATTATCTCTCATGAACACAGAAGTAAAAATCCTCAAAAAAAATTCGCAAGTAATATCCAAAAATACGCAAAAAAAAACCAGTTAATTCTCCACGCTCAAGTGAGTTTATCTCAGGAATGATTAAACCTGCTACAGAAATTCAGTACAAGTCACCTTATCACAATAAAGTCTCCTAACTGGCTCCGCCACTCCTCAGGCGCTATTTCAACTCACCTTCTTCTCCAGCATTTACACACACACACACACACACACACACACACACGCACACGCGCACACACACACACACACACACGCACACGCTTCCCAATCTATTACAGAAATTAGTGAGAATAAAGGAGAATAGAATCACTGGAGTCATAGTTATTGGCCTGGGATGGGGTTGTGCTATGGATTTTCTTTCACTTCCCAAAGCCAAGTGAGAATTCCAAGACATTCACTAAGGGATATTTCATGGAGTAACAATAATAACCTTTTCTGATGAGACTGTGAATATCATGACTTAAATAAATAATACAAAAAGAACAGTGCTTTCTATAATATCTGTCTTCCATAAGGCCCTTTGTTTGGTTAGCACCTGTGATGGGCATGAAGAGACAAAGCAACTAAGACAGGACTAAACTAGCAAAGGCTGGAATCATTTGAAGTGTGAAGCGTGAGAATAAGGGAATGACTTTATGAAAACGGAGATGAAGACAACAATCTGAAGCTGTATGAGGAAAGGGCAAAAGCAAAAAAGGAATGGTAATGGTTGAAAGATCATATTTTAGAGGAAAAACATGACAGGTAAAGCTCATTCAGGGATTTCCTTCTCTTCCTTCTGTATCAAGTGTCTATAAAATTTGCATTGTTCACTAATGCAGGGAGATGTGTACACAAGGACACATACAGTTGACCCTTGAACAACACGAATTTGAACTGCATGGGTCCACTAATATGTGGATTCTTCTACAAATACAGTAAAATACTGCAAACGTATTTTCTTTACGGGTTTTTTTTAATTCTTTTTAAAAATTTCTTTGTTTACTTGTTTTTGAGACAGAGAGTCAGAGCGTGAGCTGGGGAGGGGCAGAGAGAGAGGGAGACACAGAATCCTAAGCAGGCTCCAGGCTCTGAGCTGTCAGCACAGAGCCCAATGCGGAGCTCGAACTCACGAACAGCAAGATCATGACCTGAGCCGAAGTCGGACGGTCAACCGACTGACCCATCCATGTGCCGTGTGGTTTTCTTAATATCATTTTCTTTCCTCTAGCTTACTTTATTCTTTTTCTTTGCACATGTGACAGTGCTCTTTTGATTTTATTTTTATTATCATTATTTTTTTAATGTTTATTTATTTTTGAAAAAGACGAACAGACAGAATACAAGCAGGGAAGGGGTGGAAAGGGAGACACAGAATCTAAAGCAGATTCCAGGCTCCAAGCTGTCAGCATGGAGCCGGATTCACGGCTCAAACTCCAGAGCTGTGAGATCATGACTTGAGCCAAAGTCAGATGCTAAACTGACTGAGCCACCCAGGCATCCCTCTAGCTTACTTTATTCTAAGAATACATTGGGGCACCTGGGGTGGCTCAGTCAGTTGAGTGTCCGACCTTCAGCTCAGGTCATGAGCTCACGGCTCGTGAGTTCGAGCCCCGCATCGGGCTCTATGCTGACAGCTCGGGGCCTGGAGCCTGCTTCGGATTCTGTGTCTCCCTCTCTCTCTGCTCCTCCCCCGCTCATGCTTTCTCTCTCTCTCTCTCTCTCTCTCTCTCTCTCTCTCTCTCTCTCTCAAAAATAAACATTCAAAAATAATTAAAAAATAAAAAAAGAGAATACAGTATATAATACATATATCATACAAAATATGTGTTAATCATTCCTTTATGTTACAGGTAAGGCTTCTGGTCAACAACAGGCTATGAGTAGTTCAGTTTTGAGGAGTTATACATGGATTTTTGACTGTGTGGTGGTCAGCAACCAACCCTTGTGTTGTTCAAGGGTAAACTGTATACCTTTTCTTTTGCTCAACAATTCTGGAAGTCTAGGATAAAGTCATATTATTTTGTCCCCTGATTGTGACCCTCAATAAACATTCATTGAATGAAGTACACCATAACGATGACACCAGCTCGTCCTCCAAATCTGGTCACAGCTGGAGAGTAATTATTTACGGCTCAGTGCAAATGTTCCTCCTCAGTAATGCTATGGAAAACAGCTGCATCTTCCCTAGATACTTTCTATAATAGCACTTATTTAATCATTTTCACATAATCACCACCTGAAGTTATTTGTTCATGTACTTAGTTATTTGTCCACTGTCTTTTCCCCCATTGCCATGTAAACATTATGATAGTGGGGACTTGTATGCTTTCTCACTGCTCTATTCCTAGCCTTTACAACAGTGCCTAGTACATTACAGGTGAACACCATATAGTTGTTGAATGGCTAAAAGAATAGATTCAGTGGATATTTTTAAAACATTGTGGCCTCTATTCAGAGAGGTTCTTAACATGCAAATTAAGACATACGAGGTGGTATCTCTAGGAGGAGGTACCTGAATCAAAAAATCAGTATTCCTTCTGGAATTCTAATCTAATATTTCAGTTTTAGACCTAAGTACTTAATTTGCATACCAATTACAAAAAACAGAATTAATAATTTCAAAAGATACTTATTATTCAAATTTTGTTGCAAAGAAACAGTATACTTTAAAAGTTAAAAAATGAGAAACTAAATTATATCTTGATTTGAAAGACAGAATTTCAGCTAGTTTGTGTCTCTATCAATAATGAAGCAGGCCACTCTCACTGGTTTCACATCTTGCTAACAAAGAAGGTAAGCAGGGAGGACTCCAGCTTATCTACTAGTGCTGAACGGAAGTCAAGGTGTTCTGGCTTGTGTCCAGAAACTTTATCAAGATCCTACTTATAAAGGATGGGTTCAGCTCAAAGTCACAGACAATCCTGTTTGGCCTCCAGCCATGGTCTCCACCTGAAATAAACACTGAGATTCAGAACCACTTGAAAAGAGCCCTTCAGAAATTTCCTTTGCCCCGCCATGTCTCCTTCCATGCTTGTCTGCACCTTAACCACCACGGCACCTATTTTAACTGAATGGTTCTTCAAATGATAAAGTAGAATACCAGCTTATAATAAGAAGGTCTTTGCCCATGGGCCCTTCTGTTCGCAGAGAATGGAAGACTAACTGAGCTGATCAATATTATAGTCTTAAGCGTGTGAGAAATGGACAATATAATGCTGCTAACTGGCATCATTCTAAGTGCTAAGTAATAGGAAGAATGTATGTCTCCCATCAATTATGAATAGGAATTCATACTGTGCAGCCTACTATTCAAAGCCACAGTAACTTTATTTTTATAAAGTTGTAAATCATGATTTTATTTCAGGAAAGGGATTTTTGACTAGCTTTAGAAAGAACATGACACAATGTGAAAGTGGACGTTTAATAAATACTTCTTTCTGCACTGCACACAGGGAACAGGTAATAAATGCTGTTGTCTGACTTGATAATGGTGATGCCTTACACAGTGGAGAGACAATTAATGTTCTTTGATTGATGAAGACATAAGCAGTACAAACATGAATGTTTCTATGTCAGTTTTCACCCAAATAGTTCTGAACAAAAGCAAAATGTGCTTCAGCCACAGAAGGAACCTAAGACACTGAAATATTAGAATCTTTCAGGTTGTTATGTGTTTCATCTTAATAATAGATATTTACATATTATTTATTATACACGAGGGACAGCTGTTCTAAGTGCTATAGACATATTATGTTGCTTAATCCTCAAAGCCACCCTAATGATGCTGATGCTGATAATAATAATAATAATAATAATAATAACAACAACAACAACAACAATAGGGATGCCTTGGGGGTTCAGTCAATTAAGCCTTCGACTTCAGCTCAGGTCATGATCTCACAGTCCGTGAGTTCAAGCCCATGCTGGGCTCTGTGCTACCAGCTCAGAGTCTGGAGCCTACTTCAGATTCTGTTTCTGCCTCTCTCTGCCCCTCCCCTGCTCACAATCTGTCTCTGTCTCTCTCAAAAATAAAATTTAAAAAATTTAAAAAATAATAATTCACTATGATGTTTCCTGCTTTTATAGATGAAAAACAAAAAGCACAGAGAGGTATCTTGCTCAGGGTTACAGTAGTTTTCACTTTGGGCCAATTACATAGAGTACTGCAGTGAACATTCATTTACGAATACACACACACATGTTGAGGGAACATATTTTCTGTTGGGTATATTTTAGATGTGAAATTACTGGGTTATGAGACATACCTATGGCCATTTTTTTTATGGAACGCTTCACGAATTTGCGTGTCATCCTTGCGCAAAGGGCCATGCTAATCTTCTCTGTGTCGTTCCAATTTTAGTATATGTGCTGCCGAAGCGAGCACGGCCATTTTTAATACATATTGCTAGATGATCTTCCTAAGTGATACTGTCTGAGAATTTTAGTCGCGCCACATTCTTACCAACACTTGATATTGTCTGTATTTTTCATTTTAGACATTCTGGTTAAGTATACAGTGAAATGTCATGTGGTTTTCATTTGAATTTCTCTGATGAGTAATGAAGTGTTGATGCATTTATTGGTCATTTGAACATTCTTTTTCTCTAAGTGCCAGTTAAGTGCTTTGCCCAGTTTTGTCAGTTCTCTCAAAACTCATCTGTACGTTCCACACAATCCCACTTTACATCTTAGCAATGTGTATATGTGTGTATATAAATTAACAAGAAAACTGCAGAAATCATATGGAAATGCAAGCATTCAAGCAGAGTCAAGGACATTTTACATTAGCAGATGTAATTATAAAGTTAGAGTAATTAGCTCGTTGTGGAATAGGCTACTGGTTAGACAGACCAATAGAGAAGAATAGGGAATGTGTACTTATGACAAAAGTGACAGTGGGGATTTCAATAAATAGTTCTGGTTCAGGATGGAAGAGATGAGAGACCAAGGGAAAAAAAAGGCAACTTTTTAATGGAAAAATCTTTATCAATAGTAGAAACTGATTACAGTGAGATCTTATTTTTTTAAATAAATAATGTGAATAAATTTTGCAAACAACAAAGCACTGGGTAGATAATACTTGTTACTATTATTCAAAAGAGGAGGAGACCACTGCAATAAAATTTAGCATCAGACAGAGACCTACTAGGTTTCCTCTATTTTTTTCCTGTCCTTTTGTCCCTTAAAACTATATTTTCAGAACATAGTCTAGTACAGAAGATGTGAATTGACTTCCTAAAGCAAATCTCGGCAGAAAAGGCACACCATTCTGCTATTCCACCTGATCTAAACTCATCACTGGATTTCAACAGTTCCTTGGAAAGTTTCAGAATCTCTCTCTGCCTATAGTGGAGACAAAACATATTTTAGAAAACCACTCTTGATTTCCCTAATGAAGGAAATTTGGAATATCTGAAATTTCCTTATCCTCTTGTTGAAATTAATTTGAAATGATGGAACTCTTTCAAAATCAGAATAGTTATTTTTTAATAGTGCATTACTCATTAGGTCACCCGTAAAAATCAGCCCAATATGACTCAAAACTAGCACTGAAAACATTTGCAAATTGTATTGAACAGGTTCATGGTTCTCTAATGAACCAACCAAGGCCAAGTTAGCCAAAATGAGTGACTGCTTATTCCAATATATTCTCTCACTTTCCATTCTTGTTTCTTTTAAGGTAATCTGTTTTTAAACAGACTTCTTACAATGCACTTAGGAGTCTGCAAAATAAAAGTATTCATGAATGAGAAAAGCCTGCAGTTGAAAGAAGCTTTTCTTTCAGAGGTGAAAACATGCAGGTCATGTGATTCACAAACCTTGCATCAATTTTGACAATAGTGTTACTCTCAATTAAATAACTACTAATTCCCTACGTGATGCTTCATGCTTCATTCCTTTCCATCTTTTTTTAAAAATGAATTTTAATTCACATGAGTTTTGCGGTAAAATAGTTTCCCAGATGTATGTGCAGGAAATGATAAAAAGAGAGCTGAATCTACAGTTGGAAAGGGATATTCATGGCAGAGTCCAGAAAAAACCCAGACTGTATTCCTAAGGTGCAGAGAGGCAAATTCATTGGACACTTTTTATTTACCACTCTGGATTGAATAACATTTCATCTATTTT
The DNA here is from genome assembly GCF_022837055.1 of Prionailurus viverrinus. Taxonomy (NCBI): domain Eukaryota; kingdom Metazoa; phylum Chordata; class Mammalia; order Carnivora; family Felidae; genus Prionailurus; species Prionailurus viverrinus. Next base: position 18,423,458 of record NC_062564.1, read on the forward strand.
GTGATATTTTTTTAATGCCAAGAAATACTAACTTGGATAACTTTGCCATCTTTATAAGAAGATAACTTTCTGAAACACATACAAATATTTTAAGATATTGAATGAGACATTTTATTATGTATTTATGGCAACCACTCTCCTTCCCTATGTGATTGCTAAATCTGTGTTCCATATAAATATGTATTAGGTAATTTGAACCATAGCTTTTTTTAAATTATTATATCAAGAAGGCTATTTATTTATATATTTAATTTATGTATGTAAGTATGTCTTTTGACCCTTTTCATCCATTTCTCTTTTATCTTAGCTACTGTAAATTTTTTTTTATTTTTTTTTTTCAACGTTTATTTATTTTTGGGACAGAGAGAGACAGAGCATGAACGGGGGAGGGGCAGAGAGAGAGGGAGACACAGAATCGGAAACAGGCTCCAGGCTCTGAGCCATCAGCCCAGAGCCCGATGCGGGGCTCGAATCCACGGACCACGAGATCGTGACCTGGCTGAAGTCGGACGCTTAACCGACTGAGCCACCCAGGCGCCCCTTATCTTAGCTACTGTAAATAATGCTGCAATGAATGTGGGAACGCAGATATCTTTTCAAGTTAGTGTTTTTGTTTTCTTTAAATAAATACCCAGAAGTCACATGGCTGGATCACATGAGAGTTCTATTTTTAACTTTTTGAAGAACTGTTTTTCACAGCTGCACCAATTTACATTCCCAACAGCAATGCACAATGGTTGTCTTATCTTCATATCCTCCTCAGCATTTGTTACTCTTGTCTTTTTGATAAAAGCAATGTTAACAGGTGTGAGGTGATATCTCATCATGGCTTTAATTTGCATTTCCCTGATGATTAGTGCTGTTGAGAATCTTTTCATATGCATGTTGGCCATTTGTATGTCTTCTCTGGAAAAGTGTCTATTTAGATCCTCTGCTCATTTTTTAATCCAGGACATTTGTTTTTTTGCCATTGAGTTGTGTGAGTTCTTTCTATATTTTGGACATTAGCCCCTTATCAGGTATCTGATTTCCAAATATTTTCTCCCATCCAGTAGATAGTCTTTTTATTGTATTGATGGTTTCTTTTTGCTGTGCAGAAGCTTGTTGGTATGATGTAATGCCACTGATTTATTATTGCTTTTGTTGCTTTTGCTTTTGGTGTCAGATTAAAAAAAAAATCATCTCTAAGACCTATGACAAAGAACTTACCACCTATGTTTGCTTCTAGGATTTTTATGGTTTCAGGTCTTACATTCTAGTCTTTAATCCATTTTGTGTTAATCTTTGTGTGTAGTATAAGACAGTGGTCGAATAGTTTAATGATACTTTTCCTTAGAGCTAATTAAGATATCTCTGGGTTTATAGTGTACTGCCAGGTACAGGTGGAACATGCTAAAAAGTGCAATAGGACAGTGAGAGTACTTTTGTTCAAATCCTGGATCTGATAATTACTTTACTGTAGATTTTAATAATCTGAACAAAATTAAAAGTTGGAATAAAGAAGGAAAATAAACATAAACCCAAAGTGTAGTTCTTTTGTGTGATTATAAAATGATCTAAGTGGCAGGCACAATGTATGGCACAGTAAGCAGGATAGTGATTTGATGATGATGATGATGATGATGGTGAGGGTGATGAAGATGATGCTATATTAAGCCAAGTCAATCTGCTTTGTATGGGGTACTTTGCTAGATGTTAACAAATATATGAGTATATAAAATAGACATTGTTCCAGCCCTGATAGAATTTATTGTTAACTTGAACAAAGCTTCATAAGGTTAGGCAATGAAAGCTAATGATTTTTGAGTTCAACTTTAATAGAAAAAGAACATTTGAAGAAAAGATTTTTGAAGATGAAAACAGGAATGCCTTCCAATATCTTTTTTTTTTTTTTTTGGTTACACTTTCTACTTGGCTAGGACAAATATTTGTGGGCCTTGGAGGAAATTTAAACTAATCTTAGGCAGTATTGTCTCTTTAGAATTTTAACGCAGCTTTATGTATGCATTTACCCAATTAATAGCAGAGTAAAATATATTTAATAAACACTAAATATAATTTAGGAAAATCAATTCATTTACAAACCTAAATAGTTATTTGTATATTGAGGCCGAAATTAGAGAAGTAAAATTTAATGCTAACTTTAGGTGATGTAATACATCCTATAATTATATCACATTTTTCTATCTATTTTGAATTAAGGTTAGTTATATCAATGAATTTTTTATACTATAAAGTCGCAATGATCATAAATGTTTTTTTAAGACTAGATTATTCCAGTACTTTTTACTACATGAAATCTCTGATTACTACATTGTCTTGGGTACTTTTTGTTTTGCTTATAATGCTCACAAAACAATGTAAATAAAAAAGATAAACAGAGTGAAAAACTTGAAGAGCTCACAGAGGAGCTATGATTCGTCATCTATTAAATCTATATTCCATATCTAACAAATTCCATTTATGACAATTTCTTTGTATGGAAGAAAAATTTTATAATGTTTAGATCTATTAAGAGAAAGAATGGTTTCATAGAGTTTGAAGCTATAAGAATAATGCAAAAGAGATCTATCATTCTTCTATCTTCTATCATGTGTAAAGTCAATTTTAAAAATGGCAAGATATTCAGCCTAAAGCCATTAAAGAGATTTCCAAATTCTTACACTAGCCCTAGATATATTATCTATTATCTAGTCAGTTTACAAAAAAAAAAAAAGAGTGTAAAGGGAGATTTATGTTTTTACTAGATCAGGTAGTTGAATAACTGTCTTCATTGGTGATGGAAGTATAATCTTGCTTGAGTAGACAGAGGAACTAAATCAGCCCTTGGGATGTCTTTCAGTAATAAAATTCTGTGACAACTTCTGATGCTTAGAAAATATGCACATTCTTAATGCAATAAGCAGCATTTATACTTGAAAAGAGTTTTAGAAATTATCTAGTTCAAGGGTCAACAAACTGCTGCCCACAGCCTGGTTCTGCAAATAAAATTTCATTATAACACAGCCACTCCCTTGCTCATTCACTCATTCATTTAAGGGTAGTCTATGGCTGCTTCCACACTCCAGTGGCCCAGTTGAGTAGCTGCAACTGAGACTGTAGGGCCCACAGAGCAAAAGTAAACTAGCCCTTATAGAAAGAGCTGCTGACCCCTGATCTAGCTAACGACCTCATTTCATAATGAGGTAGTTGAACCTCTGGAAAAAAAAAAAGTCACTTGTCCATAGTCACTAGACAGTAAAAATGACTTACACACAGGTCTTCTATTTCCAGATTCCTTAAGTTCTTTGTACATCATCCTGCGACTTATGATATAAAACAATGTGTTATATATTCTCTAATAATATGACGAAACAATCCCTAATAAGCGGAATTTTCTATATAAGTAGCTGTACTCCTTTATCTGCCTTATTCTTTTCCCTTGTAATTACAGTAAAATTTAAAAAGGCAGGTAACCAAAACAATACCTATACATTTTGGTCCTTAAGCTGTCAGAGTCTCTGCCTAAGGAAAACAATGTGATCAGAACAGATGACACATGTTATTGGATTCCCATTGTCAATCTTGTTTTTTATTTTTCCTAATTCACTCCAAATTTTTGCCCACTACTTCTATCCAAGTACTACATTGTGTAAAGACCCCATTAAGTAGAATGCCTACCAGTATCTTCAGGAACTGGAGAGACGAACAGCTCCTCGAAGATGTGAGGTAGAGAGGAGTGTCGGTTTGGGGTTAGGGATGAGAAGGTGGAAGGCAGTTTACCCTGGAGGCAGTTTACAATTATGCTTTACTCCACACTGCCTGCTTGTTTACAATGTGCTATACTCTCCGTGACAGTGAAAGCACTATAGAAAATGTTACATATCTTTTCATTTCACAACCATGAGAGTGTTATGTTCACTATCTTGTTTGTGGTGACTGTATATAAATTATACCTCAATTAAAAAAAAAGACAAAACAAAAATCATGAGATTGATACCCTTTTAGCAAGCGAGGAAAAGAAAATATAAACCTGCCATTTAAGTCAAGTTTTTGTGCTAAGATCACACGCGTATGTGACAAATCACAATAAGCAATAATCACCGTGAAGAAAATTCCTGTCAGATTAAATCTCTGGTTATTATTGTTGCTTAACTCAAAATAAAGTGGCCCTTATTTCTTATTTTGTAGTGATAAACATTTTGATGCACATGCTTTAAGTCAGATGCAAACCATGTCACCAAAACAAGTAATGTTGACATCCAGTATTACGTAGTCATCTAAAACGGTTACACTAAAGATTCTAGTTTAACACAAAAAATTTCAGTTCCAAAAGGCACTTATTAAGACATATTCTGAGCACCAACGCAAAAATGTAGAAACATGAAAAGTACAGAACAATAAATAAAGCATAACAAGATGGAATGGGCCCAGAGTATTTTTTTCCCCAGTTTGGAGTTAAATGAAATGATTTTCTTTCAAGAATCTAAACTCTGCTTTAATTAGGATATCAAGGAAATGAGACTTACCAATAATTTTTAGCCTCACAAAAATCCTACAATTGATCTTCTGTTCCTAAAATAGTGCAGGGTCTTCTGGGGAAGGAAGTAACATTTACTTAGTTAGGCTGAGTGTTGTATGCCTAGCGAAGGCACTGAGGCTTTATCTGTAATTTCCTAATTTGCCAGCTCCTTCCCTTCTACATGTGCTCTCAGGAGGTTAGTGTCGACTTCTGAGAAGGAGCTCAAGCTGTTCTTAGAACCATCTTCTTTATCTCACAATCACTGTTGGTAAAATAGTAAGATACCAAGGGATTTCATGACATGTAATTCTTCAACGTGAACAATAAATTAAAAGAATAATTTATGTTTCATACATCTCTAATTATAGGAGGGTAAAAGGAAGTAGGAAGAGCCTATCATTGAAGTTACAAATTATGTATAAGACCCATCCAAAGCCAGCACTTTCATACAGGGTAAGTTTATGGCTCATTAAAAGTATTGTGTGTAACACTCCTTTTATGACCTTACTCTTCATATATTTTAAATTATAGATAGACTAATTATAGATATTCCTAAATAACTTTTTTTACAATTATGACACAAATGACACACTGTATCTTGGGTTAAATATGTTAACAACAATTGTTTTTTTCTCAGCCTTATGGAGAGGTATAAAGAAAAAAATTCTTAAACAGAAGTTATTCAAATTATAATCATACAAATCAAACAGTTATGTTTTTAAATATTTAGAAGTTACAGCAATTGGTAAGCTATAGACATTCAATTTTACCTTTTTGTTTTAAAGTCTGGAGTAATGTTTTAATGTGCACATTCAAGAACTTTTAAACACTTCTCAGGGCAGTTTTTCCCTTAGAAATTTGACATGATAAAACTTTCTGATTAATAAAAAAGGCAGACAGCAGGATTCTATAATTCTCCACTCTTGAAACATATTCTTGAATCAACATCAGATTTGTTTAAAGTATATTCAAGTCTTTAAACAAGCATGACTGAGTTTGAGACAGGGGCTGAGGAGTTTCATTTACTTTAATCTTATAAAATAAATAGTATAATATTGTAAAAGGTACAAAAAACTGTGAAGTGAAAAAGTTAAGCTTAACTCTGCACCCCTCCACCCAATCTTTCTCTCCAGAGGTAACACAGGTAAGAATTTTTTTATGTATTGTTTGAGTTATTTTCTATGTGCATACGCATGGGTTTTGATGTTTCAAATCCGGGAGAGGAGACTACCTGAGAGCTAGAGCTCCAAGTGGAGTCTTTTAGATAAACAGAAGGCGACATTCAATTCAATAAAGCACATTCACAGTACACCTCCTATGTGCAAACTGCTGTGATACATTTTAGAGAAGGCACCTGAGGGTATAAGGATGGAGAGATCCCAGTGGATCTGCCTTCAATTAGCGTGTGTTTCTGAAGCTTCACAGACAAATACTACTATTGTATAAACAACTCTGAGTGCTACTCACTATAAGAGAATGTGATATGGGAAAATACAAGAGAGAAGGATTAATTCCGCCTTGATGAGTTTATTGGAACCACTCATATAGTAACGAAACTGACTCAGCATAATATATTTAGAAAAGGAAAACAGCCTGGCATGGCTTAAGTTTAGAAAGCATGAATGTGTGTGGCAAGTAATGAGGTTGAAAAGTAGGTGGACGCCATGTCTTGAGTTTTATACAGTAGACAAAGTGCCAACATTAATCACTATCAGATTTGCATTTTATTTCTTTAATATAATTTATTGTCAAATTGGCTAATATGCAGTGTGTAAAGTGTGCTCTTGGTTTTTGGGGTAGATTCCTATGGTTCATCGCTTACATACAACACCCAGTGCTCAACCCAACAACTGCCCTCCTCAATGCAAAGAAATATGTTCAGTACAAGTGAGAATGGATCATATATCAAAAAGATAAAGATGAGTAAAATAGAAACTTGCTGTACTCCTCCAGGTAAGACTTTAAATGGGTCATCAAAATGGGAGCCATTGTAAGACTAAATTCAAAGACATTTTGAAGAGTAAGACTGGCCTGAATATGGAATATGAACTTTTGAATTTGAGGTATGAAGCAGAAGGGAATTGAGAAAGCTATAATATTTCTTGCTTGAGTGATTGTATGGCTATTGAAGTTATTAATTAAGACAGGGAATATAGAAAAAGTAGCTGATGAAGAATGGTGAAGAATAATGAATGTGGCTTTGAAAATACTCAGTCTGAATTGTTGGTGGGGCACACACAAAAGTTCTCTCAAAGCAAGGTGTGGGATATTTAAGATAATTAAAGGGCAGAACTCAGAGCCATAAATTTGGAGATCATCTGCATATACTTGGTATCACTCAGCAAAATATATTAAATTGAAAAGAGATCCAAGAGGTAAACACACCCACCAGGCAGGAAATGCTGGAGGGCAAAGAAGAAAAAGAACATAGAATGGAGAGCCATACATAAAGGAAGGGAAATAGCCAACAAATCCTAAACATACAGCCATCTCCCCACCAGCTCACATCTGCACCATGTCACTTTTGCTCTGGGATGGCTCTGAAGCTTTCTCATGCAATTTTTCTCCAGGCTTTGGGTATTGGTTTATCTGGCCCAGTTTGTTACCAGCACGCAGACTTTCATCTTTCAGATACACTAAGAATGGATTTTAGTGTGTTTCTCTTTTTGATTCTGTCTCTAAGAGAGTTTGAGTTTAAAATGGTTTTTACTGCTAAATATTACATGAAAAGAGAGATTTTTTAAAATGCAAATAAGAAAGTTAGAAAAATAAAACAGAATCTTAAAATGCTTTACCTTAATACTCATGTTCTTTGACATACAAAGAAACTAAAACATGGTCTTTAGCAACCTTCCTGATTTCAATTTTTAGTTTTTCCTTCTTTGTCGCAGTCTTTTCTAAAACTCCAATTATCTTCTTTGTTCCAGAGGCTGCTTCTCTGAATCTTTTCCAAATCCTATGACCATGTTCTTTCCTATCCATTACATCCTGAAGTCCCAAAGTAAATCCCAATGTTCAACACCTAGAACCACCTGTGAGATTCATTTAAAATGTGTATTTATTTATTTTGAAAGAGAGAGTGCACAGGCGCATGCACTAGCAGGGGAGGGACAGAGAGGAGAGGGGGAGAGAGAGAATCCCAAGCAGGCTCCACGCTCAGCCCAGAGCCCGACTCAGGGCTCAATCTCATGACTGTGAGATCATGACTGGAGCCAAAATCAAGAGTCTCCAACGCTTAACCAACTGAACCACCCAGGTGCCCCAAGATTCATTTATATCTCAGAGGTTATCATATAACCAACGTCTTGTTGTTTAATGCGGAAAATGCCTTACGGTACTGCTGATGTGAGTCAGGGTAGCAGACATGGAGTACCAAATGGAGTATTAGAGATTTTCCTCTTCTCCATGTTTTACTCCAGTGTCAACAACAATAAACATTTACTGACTGCCTCCTGTGCAGAACACTGGGAAATAAAAGGAAGTGCCACTTATGTTTTCTGTTCTTAAAAAGTTCAGTCAAGAATAGCTATAGAAAAAAGGAGTTAACCTAGGAAGAGAGAATTATCTAGTTAACAATTTAGCATATGCCAAATGAGACATCATGAAACTATGCAGAGTATAAAGTGTATTTCATAAACACTATTTGAATTAAGTACTTTGCAATTTGGGGTAAAAATCAAATTAGTTTCATACCTCCCACCATAAGCCAAGATAACTCTATTTAAAGTATTTGACAACAGCTTGGCCTCCATTATCCTGTGAGTCTTCTCTTGCACATGAAAATCCCTTTGGAAACTTCCCCTTGCCTTTACCTTCTCCAACTCCCAAATATATAATCAGTCTCTCCTCATTATCCCAGGACAGCTCTTTCTGCCCGTGGGTCCTGTTCCTGTGCTTTAATAAAATCAATTTTTTTGCACCAAAAAAATAAATATATGAATGAATGAATGAATGATTGATTGAATAAAGAAATAAATAAATAAATAAATAAATAAATAAATAAATAAAGTGTTTTAGAGACAGCCTGTACAAATACCCTATGATTTCTTCCCCCAAATCTCCACCTGAGATAGTCTTTCATAGACACATAAAAGCTTCAATAGATCTGAGGATAATGGCAAAGAAGGGTTTTTTAATGTTTAAAAAAATCATGCAATTTAGAAAAACAATAGTAAGAAATTCATTAGTTAAATGGTAAAATGATGTGAACATGCAACTTGCAAAAAGAGGTAGCACATTTTTAAGTAAATATTGGCTATAAAATGTAAGAAAGTGTTGAAACTCAATAAATATGAAAAATTTTACATTAAAACAGCAGTGAAGTAGCATTACTTTCACACACTGCTGGTGACACTCAATTTTTATAACCATTTTGGAAAGCAATTTGGCAACATGAGCAAAAAGTCTACACTCTTTAATCAGTAATTCTAGTTCAGAACAGGCACAGAATATATTCTCAGGAAATAATCAAATTGTAAATTATGATTAATTCACTTAATGTAGCATCCATTAAAAACTAAAGTTATAAGATCTATAGAAATAGGGTAAGACTTTATAATTACAAGTGGAAACACATGATATAAAACTACATATGCAAAGTAATTACTATTAGGTAAATTTATGAGTTCATTTGGAGTATAATATATAAAATGAGTAAGTATGTGCTAGTAGTATTTCAAAAGAGTGGTTATTTCTGAGTATTTTTTTCAATTATTCAGACTTTAATATAGGTTACATGTGGTTTTTACAATGAAAAAAAAGTACTTCTCTGATTTTAACTGAAAAGACCTTAGGTTCTTGGTTTTGTTTACTTTTTTGCCTCCTTACTGGATAACTCAGATTTTTCTAGTTTGCATTTGGCTTCTGTTCAGTATTAACACTAATTTATCTAAAATAAGTTAATTAACCAAGGATGGTGTATTATTAACTTATTGCCGCAATGATGTTGCTGAACAAACCACTCCAAACTCAATGGCCTACAAAGACATTGATTTTCTGTTCCCAGGGTCTGCAGGCCAGCTGGGGAAGGGTCAAGGGAGAAGGGAAGTAGCTATTATGACATGCCCTTCTCACTCTTCTGCTAAAACTGTGTTGGCTGAATGAAGTTATAGTGTCAGACCCAACATCAGCGGGAAAGAGAAATATACTTTGCCCCCTCTATGGTTCTGAAAAATCACATGGCAGAGGGAAGGAGAGCAGAATTAACAGCAATCCAGTCTTCCGCAGAGAGATTCTCATCTCTTAGTCTCAGAGTCCTCATCTATAACTTAAGAATATCAAGTTATATAATCTCATCAGCAAGTAGTTTAACCTGTCTAAACCTCAATTTCCTCATTAATATGGATGATAATGGCATCTGTGTCATGGAATGTTGTGGCATTTAAGTAGATAGTGCTGGTAAAACATATATAATGCTCAACAAATGTTACTTATTATTAATCTTAAAGTCCTGTCCAGTATGTGACATTTAAGACATATCATAGTCTAAAATAAGCCATAGCAGGACTTCTAGGGAAGATGGCAGAGTAGGAGGACCCTAAGCTCATCTCTCCCACAGATTCAACCCATATCAGTGTGAAACAACATGAAGACTGGAAGAAGAGGCTCTCCACAGCTAAATGTAGACAAGAAGCCACATCAAAGAGGGTAGGAATAGTGAAGACATGGTCAGGAGCTAAGGGGACCCCTAGCACTGTCCACAGGAGGGAGGAACACCACCAGAGCAGAGACAGGAAAGAAACAGACCTCCACACCAGGAATCCAGGCACAGGGAATCCCTATAATATATGGCTTTGAAAACCAGTAGGACACATTTTTACAAGTTCTTGCAATCAATGGGTCTTAAACACCGGGAACATTAAAATAAGCCATAGTATATAAAAAGAAGGGTAGGAAACACTAAGTGTCTCTCTCCATTTTGTTACAAATTCTCAATCTGGCCTCCAAAACCCTGTGCAGATCCCATTTTGGGGCACTTTGGCACTCTATACCTTGGGGGCCTAAATATACAAATCCTGAAGGTCAGCATTTACCTTTGTTTCCAGAACTCTGAAAATTCTGAGATGTATTCAAGATGACTTGAGTAATGAGTTTGCTTTGTGAGGGAATTGAGAGTTTGGTTCAGGTGAAGTAAGCCTTAAAACCCTTTTTTAGGATCAAAATAGACCTAACTATTTTTAAGAAGTTGTGGTCTCCAGAAAGACTCAGAATAGAAAACCTGTGAGAGTTGAGCACACTTGGGCCAACTAGTTTTGACTGTCCTAAAAATAGGATAATCAGACCCATCGAACTGCCAAGGCACCAGACCACGGGGTGTTACACCTTTATTATGTTCAGATTTTTTTCTTATTGTCTTATTTGATCAAAAAATAGTGTAGTTCCCGAAATATAAATCCAATAAAGATTAACACTGGAAAAAATAAAAAAAATTGTCAATTTAAAATTTCCAAAATATTACTGATGTATTTTAATGAATACCCATTATTTAGCAAGGATATAGAGATCATTTCTCTTTTCTACTACCTTGCTCTGGAAATCTTATAAATATAAATAGATTAAAAAATTAAGTATTCTATTATGGGATATCATGTGTTGTTTTTACTTTAAGGGAATCAATATTAACTTCTGATTTCCCATGAAACTGGTTTTGTAATCACCATATATTAGGCAGCACTGATACTTGTGTTTATAGCATTTATAGAAACTGATAGCATAAATCTTAAAAATACAAAAAAAGAAGAAAAGTGAGACAGACAGACAACAGAGAAAGGGAAACAACTTGCCAAAAGAAATAATATTTGGAACTTATGTAGCAAGATTTCGTATTATTTTGAATTTAGTATTGCCCTTCTAGTTTTCTCTATTTTTTACTTGTTCAATTATAAATCAATCCATAAAACTCTGTTTCCCTGTATCTTCACAGAAGTGGAAAAGATTTTATCATGAAGCTAGCTCTCCTTTTGTTAAGCTGCAACTCAGACTAAATTCACACAAGGGTCTTCCAAAATGTGAAAGATCTTTATTCATCACATACATAACTAAGGAAATACCATATTATCATTTTCCCAAATGAAAAGAATAATGTCTTGGTCAATCAGTCATTGATTATTATTTAAAAAAAAAAATTTTAAGCTTAGGAGTGCCTGAGTGGCTCAGTCGGTTGAGCATCCGACTTTGGCTCAGGTCATGATCTCATGGCTCATGAGTTTGAGCCCTGCCTCGAGCTCTGTGCTGACAGCTCGGAGCCTGGAGCCTGCTTCGGATTCTGTGTCTTCCTCTCTCTCTGCCCCTAACCCACTTGCATTCTGTCTCTGTCTCTCTCAAAAATAAATAAACATTAAAAAAATTTTTTAATTAAAAAAATGTTTTAAGCTTATTTATTTTGAGAGAGAGCAAGTGAGCAGGGGAAGGGCAGAGAGAGAAGGGGAGGGACAGAATCTCAAACAGGCTCCACTTTATCAGCACAGAGCCCAGCAGGGGCTCAAACTCCTGAACCATGAGATCATGACCTGGGCCAAAGCCAAGAATTGAATGCTTAACCAACTGAGCCACCCGGGTGCCCCAGTCATTTATTATTTTTTAACTGCTTTTCAAGTAATGTGTGCAGAGTTGAAGAAATAAATTCTCTTTCTGAAGCTACTTTCTAACTCTTATTCAGGCACAGGCTTAACAATTCACACATCTTTCCTCACTTCACAGGATGTCACCCCCTACCCATGGATATCTTCCATTTTCTCTTCAGGTCCATTGATGTGGTGCCACTATTCTGCCTTGTATCAGGTTCTATCAGGTTAGAAATACTGGCCTGCATGAATACTGGAAAAGGGCTAACTCCCTGAAGAATACCTTCACTTCTTTGATTGATTCCTCCTCATTCCTTGAGTGATCACCTTACTTCTTGAAGGATACAGTCCATCAAGATCCAGATCCTTTATCTTCCACTTTGCACCCTAGTTTCTATCTCATCTTAGCTCTGATCAGCCTTATTTCCCCCCATCTCTTCACCTTTTCTCTAGTCTTTAATATTTTATGTTTCTCTAAGTCCTTTTCTTGGGTGTGTGTATATATACACATAAATCTGGCTTTCCTCATTTGCAAAAAAAATAAACAAACACAAACCCCATTTGCTATCAACACCAGCTATTTCTCACTATGAAGAATGTCTGAATTCCACGAGGTATAATCTTCTCTTGAATCTTCTGATTTCTCTCATATAATTACTTGCCTCCTCTAAAAATCTCCATAATTTTGTCACTAGGAGCCTATATGCAAATTTCCAAAGAATCTCTCTTAGACAAATTCAAAGTTTTCTCATTAAAAAGAAAAAAGAAAAAAGAAAAAAAACCTCACCAGTTATGTGATTTTCAGGTAATTACCTAACTTCCTTACACCTTGGCTAAGGAAGCCAAGGCTTCCTTGCTACCTGAAATGTAGCCTTGCTACCAGACTATTGCTACCTGAAAATAACACAGTCCTCATAAGGTTGCAGTAAGAACTAAATAAGTTAATGCATGAAAGGTGCTCAGTCCTTAAAAGAGGATCAAGAAAAGATGGCTAAGTTTTTTGTTTGTTTTTGGTGTTTGCCTTTCCTCATTAACTCCTTTTGAAGTCATGGGCATCAAAAGCAATGCTATCTTCATTCCCTAAGTTATTGGATTATCTCCTCCTTTGCCTATCTTGCCTTTGCTTGACAATTAACTCTGCAGAGTCACAGAAACCTATCTGTTAGCTGGTTGTTTTAGGTGGAGGCCCTACAGAGTACATAGTAAAACAGTTGGGGCTCAGTTAATATTGGATGGATGAATGCTCCTCCTTCAAAACACCCTCCTTGCACCTACACTATGTTTCTTGAGATGCTACTTCCTCCCCGGCTTCCCCTTTACATCTCTGGGCAGCACCCTGGGGAGCAGGTGCACAAGACTTCCACGGTGAAGCTCATCTCTAAAGACTTCCACTGGAAAAATGTTCTCCCTTCTAAATTCAGAAACTAGGAGAGAGAACTGGAGCTAAGGAATGCAGAAGGAGATGGTGAGAACCCTCAGAAGTTAATCATTTTATTTCCTGACATAAATATTAAAGCCAAATGTAATGCCAGCAAAAGCCTTTTGCTAATATTCCTTCAGGAAACCATACAACCAAAGAAATTTACTTGCAAAAACCAACCAACCAAACAAGCGAAAACAACTCTGGACTTCTGACTAGAATACTAGGCAGGTTTATGATTTAAATTTAGAAACTAGTCTTCTATATATTTTTTCTAAATTCCATTAAGACTCAGCTTTATATCCACTGGTCGGAGAGGCCTCTATTCCTACAAGGATTGCTTATAGGGTCCAGGGAGAAAATATCTTAAAGGCAATACAATTCTCACTCTTCCTTAAACAGAAATTTTACTATTCTATATTCAATTTTCATATAACATGTTATTTGGTGCCCTTGGGCCCTTTTGTAAAACAGAAGCCTATAGCAGTAAATGTCATGATAAAATGAAATCAAGGATTATGAAAGTGGTAAAACTTTTATTAAATATGAAATCCTATATTCACTACCTTAGACTCAGTGACTTTAACACTTGCTTTTCAAAATTTGGTGTCAATATCAGCTTTGTCTCCAAATTAACAAACTGCATGGAGCATTTAAGGCATTGACTTTTAATAAAATAAACACAATTTATATTTTAAATACATTACTATGTGTGCCCAAATATAAAATAACCTCAAAGGTAAGATAATTCTCCCATTTTATTCCAAAATATTTGAACATTTGAGCTTGAAATATAGGCATATAAATGTACTAGTGAAATATCTATTTATAATATTATTTTAATTACCCAGACATTTAAAATTATTCTCTGGTACAGTGTCATCCAACAGAACTTTCTGCATTGATGGAATTGCTCTATATCTGCTCTATCTAATATGGTAGACACTGGCCACATGTGGCTATTGGGTATTTGAAATGGGACCAGTACAACTAAGGAACTGAATGTTTACATTTAATTTTCATTAATTTAAATTTAAATTAGCTCATGAGGCTAGTGGCTACAAAACTGGACAAACATGGCTTCAGAAAACATTATGTATACATTTAAATATACATTTATTTTCAGAAAAAAATTAATTTTCATTCATTTAAATTTAAATTGGCTCATGAGGCTAGTGGCTACCAAACTGGACAACATGTCTTCAGAAAACAGAAGAGTCTTTCAGAAATGTTCTTTTCCACTCTCATTGAGACTCTTCACATATACCTTAGATAGCATTATCATCACCACCATTACAGTGATGTTAGAGGTATTACTGAATCTTTTCCACAGCATGTAGTTTTTTACTTCTAAGTGTTTTAAAATACAAGGAAGATTTAAAAGAAAATGGTGTGTGCAAGAGATAGAACATAAGACAAGAAAAGTGTCCTGATACTTATGTGTAAAATGAGACTGAAGAGAGGAGATGCCAAATATAAGCACCACTCTCTGTGAAGGTGGTCCTAAACCTATTTGGGTTTAGCACTTTGTTCTAAATTCTAAGGAACCGAAGGATCCATACGCAAACGACAGTCTTTCTTTCTGCAAATGATTTTCAAGTGATTGTCAAAAGACTCATTTACAACCATATCCAACACTCACAATTGTAAGACCTCAACCCTAGGAATAATTATAAAATCTGTTTCACATTTCTTTCCCTTTTTTTTAACCCATAAGATTAGATTTTTTAAAAAACATAAAAATCTAGCACAGTTTGAAATCATTTCAAGCAAATCTGAACTTTGTTGTTCAAAACAAAATGATTGAGACATATTATATGAGAAACTTCTTAAGGACACATCCTCTCATCTGAAGGATAATTTTGAGGGAAAGCAATTGCCTTAATTTGGTACATACAGTCACTAAAAAAAATTACAGAAGTGAGAACTGAAAGAATACATCTTTAAAAGTTGTGCATTTTCTTTACAATAACATGAAATCTTTTCCTATCACCAAGCCATCTTTAGATGTCTTTCTTTGCTAGCCCTCAAAACACCAGTCCATGGAGACTGATTTGAATTTAGTTAGGAGTGACTGGTCATTCTAACAAGCACCAAGCGGCAAACATTGTAGATAGAGGCCCAGAGGCTCCTTAAAAGGTGATACAGGGGCACAGGTATCAATCCCAGGAGTTTCCGGCATTTAAATAATAATGAGTAATTATGTGATCATTTTATACCTCTTGGTATGCACAAGTAACATACATAGCCATGTATTTCCTGTCAAATAAAACAAAATACCTCAGCCATCATTCCTACAATGAGATCAAAAAACCACTCTCGGCTTACTCTCCAGACTTTCCTTAGAACGATTTTTCCCCAAAGATGAAATGAATGATGTTTCACATGTGCCATTTCGTTCTGCTTTATTACTAAGAATTCCTTGAATGGGGTGAGTGAAAAGGAATGTTAATCTACCTCAATCCAGAAAAAAAAAAATCCTCACATCCATAAAATGAAATTAATGATCTCCAGAAGCAAATAATTTCAGTGTGATGATGATCTTTGAAGAAGAATTAAGGTGCTTTCAGGTGCTCTGCCTGGATCTTTAGCTTAATGAGGCAGATCAATCAAGAGGATAATGGGTAGATGGATATTTTTGTTGTTCTATTTTTAATGAATAAGAGACACTTGTATTCATTAAAATTATAAAAAAGATAAATAATGAATCACCTCAAATTACAGAATTTCCATATTTCTTAAAAAACTGACACTGTGCCTGCCAATAATAGCCTCATATAATATTTATGAAAGCCTGGCTTTCTGTAATGAGAAATTCAACAATTATCATGGTAATAACTTGGGAGGCAAGGATGAAATATACGGTAGTAAAAGCAAGTGGAGATGGTGTCTCAAGTGGAGACGGTGTGTGCGTCCTGTCAGACCGCTTGGAGTCAGGACCTTCCGAAGTCTGCAGGGTGAAGCACGTGTTCCTCCATGATTGTCCAACTGAATATGAAACTTACTTTATATAAAGCAATTTTCATTGTTCTTCCTTATAAATTTCTCATATTATATTAATAATTTCTCAGACCCAAAGTTTACATTCTTTCCTGCACATCTATCACTTGTTTTTTTTAACCCTAGTGTCTCTTACTTCACCCACATTTTTCTCTGAGAAAATCTTCATTGTATTACATTTTCTAAGTTCTCTTTCAATAATTTGATTTCTTCTCCTCCTTCTTCCTGTGAAATACCTAGGTACAAGGGGTATCTGGGGGACTCAATCGGTTAAGCTACAGACTTTGGCTCAGATCATGATCCCATGGTTTGTGAGTTTGAGCCCCACATCTTCTGTCTCCCTCTCTCTCTAGTACTCTCTCTCTCTCTCTCTCTCTCTCTCTCAAAAATAAATAAACATTTTTTTTTAAAAAAAGGCAATACTTGGATACAGAGATCCTTTCCACAAATAGTGAGTAAAACTATTGAGTAAGTGATCAACTTATCTTTCTGGCTTTCTTTGGAAACTGACACTTAGTCCAAACTAGAACAACACAAAACTAAGGTCTTGCTGGTAGAATTAAAACTTCTATTTGGCCCAATTCTGTGCTTCTAATATCTTTAGGATTTTGACTTTTAGCCTACATTTATTAGCAAAGGTTAAGTTTTAGTCTAAGTACAAAATATTTACCAAAAATCTTAAAGTAGTAGAGTATTGAGATGTTATGACTAGAAAAAAATTATTAAGATGCTATTTTTAGGAGTACACATGTAGTTTATTTTATCAAGAAGTATTTTCTTTTTCCACACTGGGTGTAGAGCCCAACACAGGGCTTGACTCACAACCCTGAGGTCAGGAACTGAGCTGAGATCAAAAGTTGGACACTTAACCAACTGAGCAACCCAGGTGCCCCAAGAAGTACTTGCAATGAAATTAACTGTTTGTAAAAAGTCAATCTTCTATTCATATTATATAAGACAGGACCATGACAAAATACCAGAAAAGGAAATAAAACTAAAGAATGATTATAAAATATTATGTAGAACTAGTGGTTTCAAAGAAAATATATTTGCTATGATTTTTAAATATTTCACAGCAAATTACTTCAATTATACCTCTAGTTACCATAAAAACTCAAGAAGCACGCCATATTTTAACATGTCTAATTTTAAGATCTTCAAATGCAAATAAATAAGGCATTTAAAAAGCATGACAATTTATCCTGTCATTGCTTAAAGCTCTTAATTGTGTATACTTAAGGCTAGTAAAGCTATAATAAGAAGTAGATTGGAAGCAAGCTGAACAAATAGTGTTCATGAATGCATCTTATTTGATGTTGAAGTCAAATGGTTCTATCAAAATGATTTAAAATTTGAGAGATCTATAGGGAATCTTATCTTGTTCTGTACATAGGAGTTCAGAGCTTTCCACTGAATTCTGTTTTGTTTTTGGTTTTGTTTTGTTTTTTACCTCTGATTATTCCACATGAACCACTGGGAGTAGACCAAATTAGGGGCACTGGTCCTAATTTATGTCCTTTTTGACCCCTTTTCCTATCTTTAATTCTTGCTTGTAAGAGTGTTAAAAAATGTTTATGTCAAAATAAAGCCTGCATAATAAAGCATGGGCAGTTCAGAATAAAAATGTTGGTTTCATATTATGCAGATCATTATACCAACTAAATGTTCTTATTTTATCTTTTGATGTGGCTGTACTGTTAGTCCTATCATGAAAGATGGTATTTGTCAGTGTAACAAAGTACATTATATCAACTTCTACAAAGGCAATAACTGCATGACTTGCAAGAGAATAATTTTTTAAAGTAAAAATAAATAAATATTATATTAAATATTTGATGTATATACAACTATGTATGTAATTATATAATACAGAATACATTAATTGTATTATTAAATTAATACACACACACACACACACACACACACACATATCGTATACCCAAACATGTACACAAAGGAAATAAAACAGAAACCTTTAGTTAAATCAGATCTTGAGTAATTCTTCCGTATGTTGAAAAGTTTTCAGTTCATCTGACATACAGCAATAAATACACCAGGGACCTTTATATACATTTATTCCACATTCATTCACTTAAAAACATAAAGTACTATTTTTTCATCCTAAGCAAAGCTAGGAATAATAGCTCTCTCTATATAGAACCCCTTTTCTTAGGGCAATGGAGCAAGGGAGATTTAACCCCTTATCTATTTGTTAGAATTCAAAAGGCTGTACTTGGCTAATTTGTTTGGCCATTCCGTGTATGGACAAAGAGAGAGAGAAAGAGATAGAGAGACAGACAGAAATAGAGACAGTAAAAAAGATATAATATTTTTATATAAAATAAAATATATATGGTAACAAATAATCATCTACACTTTTCACTTACCTGAAACTATAAAATCATTCAAATGTGTATCTGTGTGTGTCTGTGTGTATTAATGGGTGTTTGATAGTTATGTCCATGAATGTCTCTGAACTGGTCTAGAACTTATAAACCTAATTTTAAAAAAATTAGAAATCAGAGAATTACTTTTGGGGATCTTTAGATTCTACTTCATTCATTCACCTCTTCTTGTGGGTGATAAGTAACATAGCAGAAAGCAAGTGTCTTGCAAGGGCCAAAAAACAAATGAGTACCAGACATGGGACTAGAGTCTAATTGCTTAATCTTCAATTGAGTGCTATTTCTAACGTACTGCGTTGCCTCACAAATGGTATTGTGTTATCCTGTTAATTTTATTGTTAATTTGGCTCTTTAAAGAATAATAAAAATTAACTAGCAAAAGAAATCATTTTAATGAATATGTGATCCCACAAATTTATTCTGAAGACCTATATGTCAGCAATACTAAAACAGATTAAGTATTAAGATGGGTGTGTATATCTGAAATTATTTAATATAAATTGGTTTCTCTAACATTAATGAAGAAAAACTTAACTCCTTAAGCGGGGAAATATTCTAATCTTAAACCATTTTTAGGTAAGGAAATTCCATGGGCTCATCTGGCAACTCAACAACACCTCCACCCTCAACACCCTTGCCCCCTTGGCTGCACTAGAACATGCACACATGCACACACACTCCTCTGAAATCATTCGGAAAAAAAAAAGTCTCCCATACAATTCAAACATGCTATGTTTTGCCACATCCAGCCCTCAGACTGAAACCAGATAAAGAAGTAGAGAAACTGGATATAAATAAAGGTTGGTTCAATCATTTCCTTAATGACTGTTACAGCCAAGGAGAGACACCTCGTATTTGGTTAACCTTATACTAGTTCATGGAGCACATAGTCAAATAGTATTCTAGTCATCCCCCCCCCCAACTTACCTCAGAGGATACATTCCCAGACCCCCAAGGGATGCCTGAAACCACAGACAGTACTAAACCCTATGTACACTGTTTTTTCCTGTACATACATATCTATGAGAAAGTTTAATTTATAGGTAAGGCACAGTAAGAGATTAACAAGAATAAAATACAATTATAACAATATACTATGATAAAAGTTGTGTGAATGTGGTATCACTCTCAAAATATTATCCAGCATTGTCTCATACTCACCTTTCTTCCTGTGATGCTGTGAGATGATTAAATGCCGACCTGAGGAGAGGAAGTAAGGTGTAGGACTCCAACGTGTGATGCAAACCTGATGATTTGTCGGAAATTGGGTCTGCTACTTCCAACCAAGGTTGACCTCTGGTAACAGAACCTGCGGAAAGCGAAACCACAGATAAGGAACCTATAGGATACAGGTGAGAAAGAAGATTTCCAGGTTTCCTGACTCTACCAGTGAATACATCTGTTCTTGAGGAAGATACTTAGAATGACACTGTTTGTTTGTCAAATATGTGTAATTTCAGAATAGGTTCTTATGAGGACTGAGGCTCATAACAGGTATTTTTATAAATTAGGAGAATTTTTAACTGCTCCAAAATTCAAAATATTACCCGTATAAAGCAATTTATCCATTCCTGTGAGAAAATATGCAGTAGGGACTGTTAAAGATAATTGGATCAAATGTGAAAGAGATTTGGAACATTGGCTTATATCAGTGACCTACACCAAAGAATTATGTGAAATAAATTTAGCGTGCTATAAAGTGGCCAATAAATAGCATGGTTCCTATTTGCTAACTCAGTGTTGGATGCAGATTAAGTGCTTGATACAGATTAAGTGCTTATGAAATACAAATGCCTGAAATAGAGAAAAAGAAAATGAATGAGGAGAAAGGGAATTTATTAACATGGAAAATAGGAGAAAAGAGAAGACAGTGAGAAGCAAGTAAGTGAGAGCAAGAGAATTCCTGTCAAATACACCACAGAAAAACAAAGTAATAAGAAAGAGGAAAAGTGCATCCAAAGCAAGAAATTACTGACACAAAGCCCCAGATGATAGCACAAAGCTAAATTATAGAGCAGTCACCAGATCAGAGCAAGAGAAAGGAGGCTCCAAAAGGAAATTCTCCTAAAAAACATAACAGAATGGAATAAAAACTAGAAAGGTAGATGAGGGGCGCCTGGGTGGTTCAGCTGGTTAAGCATCCGACTCTCTGTTTGAGCTCAGGTCATTATCTCAAGGTGTCATGAGTTTGTGCCCCATGTAGGGCTCTGCGCTGACAGTGTGGAGCCTGCTTGGGATTCTGTCTCTCTTTCTGACCCTTCCCTACTCACGCTGTTCCTGTCTCTCTCAAAATAAATAAATAAACTTAAAAAAAAAAAAAGGTAGATGACACTTTAGGGTAATAGAGAAGAATTAAGACTATGAGAAAAAATATTTTAAAATTTAAGGAATTATGAAGTAAAAGAACAGTGATTATTCTTCCAAACAAATACTTATCCAAGATGAGAAAAGTTAACATGATACTTGGTTTAGCAGTGACCAATATGTACATCATATGAGGTTGTGAACACTGCTTGCTGATTTACATTTTAAAATGCTATAATTCTATTGCAACAATTCTATTGCAAGAATGAGGGAGGAGCAAATAAGAGAACTAAATCTTTATCCACCATCATCGACAACCAATATATAATACATCAACTTAAAAAATTACCATGTAGCAATGCAGACTTTTATTTAGAACTATGAATAAAACTACAGAAGAAACGGCTAAAAGAGGTAAAAGTGCCTCTGTAAGAAAGGCGCTAAGAGGAAAGAAGTGGGAGGTGCTACTGTGTATCATGGTAAGTTTTCAAAACAATGTAGTTTATTTGCATGTTTTTTCCCCAAATCATTCTCCTCTCTCCTTTGCATACTGGGGGCGGGCTGACCTCTGTAAACTACATTTCCCAAGATCCCTTGCAAATTGACTCCTGGCCCATTTCAGCCAATGAGAGGCACTGGCACAGAGTTGGCAGGCAGAAAAGCGAAACCAAGGTATTTCCGGGTCTTTCTACTTTGGTATCATCTCTGTCAGCTGGTATTCTCCGTGGCTCTAGTTCTCCCGAGACAGCTGGGATCCAAGGTTCTAGCTTCAGCTTAGTGTCCCCAGCTCCTGAGCTCCTGCTTTTTGAACCTTGAACTTAGAAATAGTGGTAACTTCCTAAGGCAGGTAATCTTGTCTTCCCATGGCGGTTCCCTAGGCCTTCCAACACCTTAATATTCCATAGTAGATTATTATTATTATTATACTGAATTACTTTACATGAGTTTTGGTTTTCTAAATGGCTCTTATACAAGCAACTAATTGATACTTTAATATACAGGTATAAGTAGGTAATAATTTCTACAAGTTTAAACATATAAATGTATATTATAATGCTTTTCAAATTCTTAAAAAAAAATTGAACAATTCACTTCAGAATCACTTCAAAGGATATTATATTCTCACAAAGTATCTACCTTGAACAAATTCTCAGAAGTTCCTTTATGGTTGTTAAAAAGCATTTGATTTATTTTACGACACTGCAAATATGAAATAAGTAAAATATTAGATCCCCGAATAAAAAAGCAGAGTTTGCTGTTTCTAAGAATTTATATTTATGAAAACTTCATCTGTGTTTTTATTTTGTCTGCAATGAAAATATATGCTCCAGCAGCACATCGCTGAATATATCAATACAATTTGATACAGCAGGGCTCCTTCCTAAAAAGGGTTCACAGTCCAGCTAGAAGGAAAAACTCAACAGATGTTTTCCTCTGTTATTATTATGCATTTAAAAATATAAGTATATTTTTAAAAACCAGTATAGAAGGGCACATAGTGAAAACCAAGTCTCCCTCAATATTAATCACACTCCCCATGGGCAACCACTCTTAACATCTGGTGTGCCCTTCATAATTCACGTACGCAGATGTAAACATATATCCACATTTCATTTGTAAAAGGGCATGATAATAACACTTACTATAGTAAAGTTTTTGTGAGAACTAAAGAAAAAAACACAAAGAAGTTGTCATTGTGTTTATAGTAAATATCAGTTATTAATATTTTCCAACTTCATCTATATACCTACCTCCCTATACGGAAGTTAACATTTATCCAGTCTCCAAACTAGGTAAGTAACTCTTAAGGTTATTTTCGAAGTTTTTGCATGTATGAATATGCATGTATCATATACTGTATATTATTACATGTACATATATAAATACAGACAGTTAAGAATTTATCTATATGTGTGTGTATTACTGGGGATTAAAGGATTTGCATATTTTCACTTTTATATTGCCAAAGTGCCCTCCAAATAAAAAGTGCGCACGCACACACACACACTCTCTCTCTCTCTCTCTCTCTCTCTCTCTCTCTCTAACACACACATTCAATACAATATGCTTTGTGGTAATGATTCTAAATGTAATAGGTTATAAGGGTAATAGAACTCTTCAAAATGTGTCTTGTGAGGAAGGTAAGGCTTAAACAGAATGTGCAGTAGGTAAAGAGGAGGAGAAAAGACATGGCATATAAACAGACACATAGTGTGTTATAACATAAGCAATGATGTGAAGCAGGGATTAGATGTGTATATAGACACAGCTTCAGAGTTAAGATGCTGGCTTGACTGAAGGGAAATTAAGTGAGGCATGTAAAGTGAAATCAGACTGTAGAGGAACTTGGAGTCAAGTTTCTGAATTGAGGAGAAGGTAAGCATAGGTTTTGGAGCACTGGAAGGAGATGTAAAAGCAGTGGGTTTTTTTTTCCTGTTTTTTTGTTTGTTTTGGTTTGTTTTTTTAGGACAGTCAGGCCTCTTCTCAATCTGGTGATTTGTGTTAATTTTTTTAAGAATTTAAGCACATATTTTTTTTTTTTTTAAGAATTTTTTTTTTTTTAATTTTTTTTTTTTCAACGTTTATTTATTTTTTGGGACAGAGAGAGACAGAGTATGAACGGGGGAGAGGCAGAGAGAGGGAGACACAGAATCGGAAACAGGCTCCAGGCTCTGAGCTGTTGGCCCAGAGCCTGACGCAGGGCTCGAACTCACGGACCGCGAGATCGTGACCTGGCTGAAGTCGGACGCTTAACCGACTGCGCCACCCAGGCGCCCCTAAGCACATATTTTTGGTAAGCTTAACGTGCAAGCAAATCAACCAGTTCCTGAATTATGAAAACTGTCATTTTCTAAGTAAAATTATTTGAAGAGCTAAAAATCAAGTTGTAATGCAATCGTCCAGAGTTTGCAGTTTTTATTTTCATCCTCTTTTTTTAACGTGTAGATTTTATGATTCTTTTATGAATTAATCAGGTTGGTACCAAGAAGTTTTGAAACTATTAGTTTAAACACAGGAATGCTTCGTCATGATATTGAACAGCCAATATGAAAGGGGCTGACAGGATGATTTAATATTCCAGACCTATTTACCTATCCAGTACTTCTTGGCTGATCATTGAGCTTTTGCTGTGTTTTGGGTTTTTGTTTTTTTTTTAGCTGCTTTCAATACAGAGGGTGAGAATTAAAAGAAAATCTGTTTTGCTATCTATATTTCTGTGCACATGATTTATATAAAGAATGTATAATCATTTTTATATAGATACTTTACATATGTATTAACGCCATCTCTACTCCTATCTAAATGGTTTGCGTTTGCTTTTTTCATACGCATGATTATTCTAATTATTGCCTTATGGTTTTTCTTAACAAGGTAAGTAGAGGTAAACATGCCAATGTTTGGAATCAGACAGATCTAATTTGAATCTTGGCTAGCCGACTTATTAACCCTGTGTCTTTGTTCATGTCACTTCTGTGAATGTCAGTTTCTTTACCTGAAAATGAAATAATTATACCACCTACCTCATAGGTTTTTTCCCTATCAATTAAATAAAACGACAAAGGCATTTAACAAGTCACTGGCAGCCATCAAGGAAATAACATGTAATAGCTATTATTATTATTGCTGTTAATTATTACAACAACCATGATTGGAAAACAGACATAGAAATGAAATTTCAGTGAAAGCCTGAACTCCCTTAAAATATATGGAAGTCTTGCCAATCTTTCTTGATATGAAGGGGCTTACAGGTGGAACCACAACTCTGGCTCTGAATTAGAGGAGAAGAGGATGTGGGACTCACTAATTTTGTCTTTCTTCATTTCCCAGCTCTAGCCACTCTGTCATTGCCCTGGCTATCCCTTTCCCTGGGCTCAAATTTCAGCATATGTGCACATCTACGACATTATGAAAGGTAAATGTTTTATCTTTTTAATGTGGTTAGTGAAAAAAATGCTTTTAAATATGTATTCCAAACCTCTCATATGGATACTTGAAAAACCATAAATAGGTTTATATGAAGGTATTGAGAAAAGAAAACTTTGAAATTACATTTTTGAGGTAACTTTTTAAAATTCTAATTTCCAATGAAGAATGTGCAGTGTTCATGTAAATATATGCAAATAAATACAGCTGCTTTTCTATTTTACTCCTAAATCTGGCCCTTTGAAATATCTCTGCAAAAACTATTTGCATGGAGGCTGTAATAAACTGTAGTGCATGTCCCTGTTACATAAAACAAAAGTATTCTCTGTATATATACTGCTGCATTTATTATTGTGTACTTTAGAATCACATTATGTGGAGACGGTGTTCTCTAGATCCTGGTGATGGTTTTCACTCAACTGATGTTGGCAAAGGTTAGGTTTCTCCGTTTGAAGCTAGCAGCATCTCATATACAAGCTCCATGAACACAGACTATGTCCTATTTTGTGCAAGACTCTATCTCCAATGTTAACTATAATATCCAAAAGTAATAATTGTTTAATAAGTATTTGTTGAATAAATGAATAATTAATATCTAGTTTCAAGATTACTAGTGTTTTCATGATATTCTTTAATTGTTGAAGCATCTACACCAGTTTCCCTCAAAATTCTTGAGCATCCTGAGGCAAAGGAAACAAAAGTAAAAGTGAACTATTGGGACCTCATCAAGATAAAAAGCTTCTGCACAGCGAAGGAAACAGTCAACAAAAATAAAGGCAACCGATAGAATGGGAGAATATATTTGCAATTGACATATCAGATAAAGAATTAATATCCAAGGGACGCCTTGGTGGCTCAGTTGGTTAAGCGTCAGACTTCGGCTCAGGTCATGATCTCGCGGTCCGTGGGTTTGAGCCCCGCGTCGGGCTCTGTGCTGACAGGTCAGAGCCTGGAGCCTGTTTCGGATTCTGTGTCTCCCTTTCTCTGACCCTCCCCTGTTCATGCTCTCTCTCTCTCTCTCTGTCTCAAAAATAAATAAATGTGAAAAAAAATTTTTTAAGTTAATATCCAAAATCTATGAAGAATTTATCAAACTCAACACCCAAAAAACACATAATCCAGTGAAGAAATGGGCACAAAACATGAACACACACTTTCCCAAAGAAGACATCCAGATGGCTAACAGACACATGAAAAGATGCTTGACAACATTCATCATCAGGGAAATACAAATCAAAACCACAATGAGATACCACCTCACACCTTTCAGAATGGCTAACATTAACAACTCAGGCAACAACAGACGTTGGCGAGGATGTGGAGAAAGAGGATCTCTTTTGCACTGCTGGTGGGAATGCAAACTGATGCAGCCACTCCGGAAAACAGTGTGGAGTTTCCTCAAAAAATTAAAAATAGAACTACCCTATGACCCAGCAATTGCACTACTAGGTATTTATCCAAAGGATACAAAAGTGCTGATTCAAAGGGGCACATGCACCCCAATGTTCATAGCAGGACTGTTGATAATTGCCAAAGTATGGAAAGGTCCATTGGCTGACAAATGGATAAAGAAGGTATGGTACATATATTACACAGCAATCAAAAAGAATGAAATCTTGCCATCTGCAACAACATGGATGGAACTAGAATATATATGCTAAGTGAAACAAGTCAGTCAGAGAAAGATAAATATCATATGGTTTCACTCATATGTGGAATTTAAGAAATAAAACAGATGAACACAGGGAAAGAGAAGCAAAAATAAGACAAAAAGAGTGAAAGAGGAAAACCATAAGAGACTCTTAAATACAGAGAATAAAATGAAGGCTGCTGGAGAGGTGCTGGTGGGTGGATGGGGCTAAATGGGTGATGGGCAGTAAGGAGGGCACTTGTTGGGATGAGCACTGGGTGTTACATTTAAGTGATGAATCACTAAATTCTACTCCTGAAACCATTAAAAAATAAATAAATAAATAAATAAAGTAAAAATGACCAACAAAAAACAATCTGTGAGCATGTCTCTTAAATTGAGTGTAAATATTTGTCCATTTAGGTTTTCTCTAATAGTACATCCACACAGAATCATGGTTTCCAAGAAAAAAAAATGGGTGTTCAGTTTAGCTTTGGCTATTATAAGAAAATTCATCTGTCTCAGTTATAAGTTATGTTCATAGGCTAGAAGCATCTGGGCTTTTCCATAGGAAGTAGACTCGTAAGACAGTATAAGGGAAAATGGCCTAGTTACCCTATTCTGTTCATACTGGGGACCCAGCCACAATTCCAGTTTCAGCCATTCCATTGCCACTCCCCTCACCTCCATCTGACTGCCACCCATTCCTGTCCAATATAGACCTGACACAGATCTAGGAACAGAGCAACACCATGATGTGGCCTATATATAGTGTTCTTTACCTGTCACTTGAGCCTATATTAAATCTATGGAAGAACGAAAATATCCTCCTCTGTCCCTAAGAGATGCTCATGTATTATACCCATTACAAAGAATAGAAACTGGGGTAAACAAAAGTTATTGGACAAGCTCAAAACTGTTGTTACTAACGCTGGTAAGAGAATCCATAAGCTCTTAATTTTCCCATATTTTATCCTAGAAGCACAAACTTTCTTATTCCCAAGAAGTGAATAAATATTGTGTCTTTGACTCAAATTGCAAACTGATAGCTCACCGATCTTGAAAATTCCACATAGCTCCAGAAGTTTTCTACTTTTTCTTGCTCCTATTAAGCCCATTTCACTGTAACTCTCTCTTTGGTTTGTTCCCTTGTATATGAATCTAAATAGAATCACACAAAAATATGTGAAAATATTTGGAGAAAGGAAGCAATTTGAAAATGATGACCAATCAAAGTGAAACTAGTTATTTAAAAAAATTTTTTTTAATATTTACTTTTGAGAGAGAGATAGAGCCTGAGTGGGGGAGAGCAGAGAGAGAGAGAGAGAGGGACACACAGAAACCAAAGCAGGCTCCAGGCTCAGATCTGTCAACACAGAGCCTGACGCGGGGTTTGAGCTAAAGGGCTGTGAGATCATGACCTGACCAAAGTCGGATGCTCCACCGACTGAGCCACCCAGACACCCCAAAACTAGTTATTTTTTAACAGCTGATAAAGAAAACTTAGATCAACTTTTGAGCACTTAATAAAGTATTGTATATTTAATTTTGTAGTTTGACAACAGTCATCCTTACCAATGCACAGTCCTTCTGGTTTGCATTAAGTATCCCAATACTTTTCCTAGAATGTTAAGAAACGATATTTCATCTGTTTAATCTGACATTCTGGTCAACAGCTTAATTTTCTAGGATATGAAATCTTTATTTGCTTGGAGAAATCATTTCTAATAATGCATTCAAGTCTCAGATGCATACCTAACCCCATTAAAGACAAGCTAAGAACATTTTTATAGTGTATTTCTCAGAATTATCTACAGTTATAGTTTATCTTTTTTTCTTCATGAATAGAGGATATATTAGCTACCATATTTTTTCCCCTTCCTTACCTTGTTCTACATGGAATGAATGGATGCAATCAATTCTACATCACTTAATGCACCTTTTCTATCTATAAAGGCAAAAACAAAGATCTAAATGTGAATCCATATTTTCTATCTTTTTTGGCATTTAAACCAAAGTGCAGAACATTACATATTAATTGTGGTTGTTTAAAATTCCCTGTGGGCAGCTTTTTAAGTAAATGGCATTCCAAGAATAATTACAGGGCAATTTTTAAAACAAGGATACAAAGACTTATATCTATAAATAAATGTTACCCTTCAAGGAAGTTACACCTGATAAAGAGCAATGTTACTGGAAATACAATTTTTGGCCTGAAGTAAAAATGAGAGGCCTAGAAGGTTCAAAACCTAATTCTGCTATTTACAAATGGTCTGATCTAAGGTGAGTTATTCAGATCTTCTATGCCTCAGTTTAGGTATCTGTATATGGTAGATTGTTACAAAACGGCCTCCGATGGAATATGCCTTCCTAAATGCATGCCCTTGTGTAATCTCCCCCTCCACACTAAATCTGGGCTAGCTTTATGAATTGCTTAGACCAACAGAATATAATGGATGCAACATATGCAAGTTCTGGGCTTAGGTGTGAAGAGGCTTTGCAGCTCTTATTTTCACCTTCTTGAAATCAGAACACCATGCTATAAAGATGACCTGTGTAGCATACTGAAGGACGAGAGTTCATGTGGAGAAGACATGTGGTACCCTAGCTGACAGCCAATAGCTAGATAAATGAGCGAGGCTATCTTGGACCCTTCAGCCTCAGCTGAGCCATCAGCTGATGGCAGGCCACATGAATAATCCCAGGTGGCATGGGCAGAAGAAATCATCCAGATTACCAGTTCACAGAATCATTAGAAATGATAAATTGTTGTTGTTTTAAGTCATTAAATTTTGGGGTACTTTGTTAAAGAACAAAGATTAACTGAAACACTGAATAATAAGATAATGTTTACCTAACATGGTTTTGCTGAAGATGAAATAAAAATATACATACTTAGGGGGCACCTGGGTGGCTCACTCGGTTGAACGTCCGACTTCGGCTCAGGTCATGATCTCACAGCTCGTGAGTTCGAGCCCCATGTCAGGCTCTGTGCTGACAGCTCAGAGTCTGGAGCCTGCTTCAGATTCTGTGCCTCCCTCTCTCTCTGCCCCAACCCACTAGCATTCTGTCTCTGTCTCTCTCAAAAATAAATAAACATAAAAAAATTTTAAATAAAAAAATATATACATACTTGGAACAGTTTCTGGGCCATATAAATGTTCAACAGATGTTAATCATAATTATTATTATAAAGCAACTAAATGGAAGAGGACAAAACTAATATCCACATGCAAGTTCTAGAATATTTGTTCAAAATCAGCACATTACTTCAGCATACACAAGACAATGAATAAGGACAAAAACTCTGGTGATTTGAAATCTAGACAAAAACAAACAAACAAACAAACAAAACACATGGACATAATGAACACATTTTAAATCAGGGACAAATTAGAAGCATAAAAACCACATCCACATGGCACATTTTTTTCTGTTTTTAAAAAATACTGCATTGCTATATATATATATGTTCAAAATAAGTTGCCATATAATTACCATATAATAAGTAAGATACTACATAAAAATAATACATTTCACCTTCTTTTGTAAAAAGCTTGCCAACTTTCAGCATCTAGCCACCATGGCCCTCACTCCCTTATCAGAGGCATTGTCTAGAGCTGAAGTTTCCCCACAGCTTGAAATTGATGTGTTTTCCAAGCCACAGTGAACTCCACCTGCTTGTCATTCATTTAGTTTCCAAACTGACCCCTGTAGACATTTGAGTTTCAGGCCTTAGCTTTAAGTTAAGGGTAAGTGGAGGGTTAGATTTGCATTTCTTGATTTTAAAGCTATGAATTTCTAGAGTTGCAAAATCTTGAGAAAATATCTATTTCAACTGTCTAATTTAATTTAAAATCAAGTCATATCACAAATTAGGTATAGCAAGGGCTAGAGTGCAGAGACTCTAAATCTAGCTCCAGGCTACTTCCACCTCTCTTGAGAAGCAACAATCTGGCAGTTACGAGTTCATGACAAAAATTCAGCATTTGGATAGGGACTCAGGTACTGCATGTGGGTGTCAACTGTAGAAAATAGAAACATGTAGTTATATAGTGCCACCCATTCCTTAGGCGTAAGAAATAAAACGTGTGACCTGATGCAGCTTCCAGATAAGTTAGAAAATTTTGTTTTTGTATTACACGTTGATTAAAATCAGTATTTGATATTACATGACTTCAGAAGCTTCCCAGTTACCCAAACCCAGAGGAGGGTGATTTCTTCCTGCTTGTTCAGACTAGACAAACGAACCTATTTATTCTGTGCCATTTCGATCTGGGGAGGAAAATCAGTCTTACATAGGACTAGAGGACCTCAGCATACAACAGAATATTTTTGAGCAGCCTGCAAGCACTTTTCTAGTCAGGAAAGAAAGAGAGCTGGGCTCACTGAGTTAGCTTACCACTTCTTCTGTGTTCATACGGCATATTGTGGGGCACCTGGGTGGCTCAGTTGGTTAAACATCCAACTTCAGTGCAGGTCGAGATCTCACAGTTCGTGAGTTCAAGCCCCGCATCAGGCTCTGTGCTAACAGCTTGGAGCCTCAAGCCTGCTTCAGATTCTGGGTCTCCCTCTCTCTCTCTGTCCCTCTCTCCAGCTTGCTCTCTGTCTCTCAAAAAATAAATTAAAAAAATCTTTAAAAATTAAAAAAATAAAGCATATTGTTCCACTCCTACTGCAACTCCAAATAGTAAAATGTACATATCGACCTGTTCACTACAGGAAGTTTCCCAAGCTCAGAGATTATGACTTTTTAGCTTTGAAATAGAGTTTCCAGATAAACTCAGGATGCTCAGTTAAATATTAATTTCAGATAAATAAATCATTGTTCCCTATAAGTGGGTGCATGCAACATTTGGATAATACTGGAATAATAAAATGATTATAATAATAAGATGATTCAGTATTCATCTGAAACTCAAATTTAACCGGGTGTCCTATTCTGGTTTGGTTTGTTTCATTTTTCCTTGTTTATTTGTTTATTTATTTATTTTTATTTTTTGCTAAATCTGGAACCCTACTTAGAGATAAATGTCAAATATAGTCCTGCCATAAAAGATGTTCAATAAATGCCGTTTGAATATTGAATGGCATTTTTTGAAATTCCACCTAATGGTGTGGTATCATGCCCCCTAACCGTTTGGATGTCAGACTCTAATCTGATTCTAGACACAAATCTCAACACCAGTAATAGTAATTAAAACCAAATTAACAGTAGTGTGTGTATTTCTGCAGTGCCTTATGGTTTTCAAAGGTCAGAGGCAGTACTTGCTCTTTTTAAAATAAATTCTGAGTAATCACACAATTAAACCATAACTGTGAATAAAAAGAACATGGAGATAGTGGAGAGTGCTTATTAGATGGTTCATACAAAGATCATCATACTTCTGTAAAGTACTACATTTCTGGCCCATACATTCTCTCTCATATTTTCAAATCAGATCATTCTTTTACCAGTATGACTATGTCGGTTGCAGAGGAAGAGAAAATAATTTAGGACCCTGCTGGCTGCAGGTGAACAGGCATTTATTTTTCTATGTCACCCCGTTTTTATACCTCACAATCTTCCAACCGCTAATTAAGACAAAGGGCAAAATTATATCCTTGAGCAAACAGTCTAGTGCCGTTTCCCAGTCTAGGATGTGACAGACACCACACTTGAATTTTGTTTTTCAGTCTTTTGTTGTTGTTGTTATAGCCTTTATATAGCATAATAGACTAACCAAGTACAAGCTGAGCAGACTGAAAGGAAGAATTATTTCACACTCCTGCTGATGCTGCTGGAAAGTGTAGAAATGCTTTCCTCAAATTTTTACTTTTAAGAAAAGCACCTAGAAGGCAACCTAGCAAGTATCAGGATTCACAATGCCATCTGTCTGCTGAAAATACAGCCTAATTCATTAGACATATATCAGTAGATATATTATATAATATATTATATGATTTGCTTAGTTTGCTAGTTACTTTTTATTCCTCTCTATTGGCCTGAAACTAAGAAATTAAACAGCAGGGAAAGTGATGAGAACTAATTTTCTGTTCAAGTCAAGGAAATGTGCTGCTGCTTTTCTAGAGCTTTAGAAAGTCTCCAGTATCCCATAAGTACTAGAGAATGCTTTCATGACAAATATATACAGTAACATGGTACATAGGTGGGAGCTGAAGGCTGTACAATAGAGAAAACTAATCAAATGACACCCATGACTCTTAAGGGATATGAATATCTTCAGAGACTAACATTTCCTTCTACCATTTAAGAGAAAAGGACTTCAAATCAAAACCAGAAAAGTCAACGAACTGAAGGCAGGTTATGGTAGGATATAATTATCTGTGAGAATTCTGTGACAATGTCATCCCTTTGTAACTATGCTCCAGAGTTCGTCTCACCATTTCAGGATTAAATGTTTATCCTCCGGTTGTGGTTCTCTAAGAACTATGCTTCTTGTTTGTTAGAAATGGGTCAACAGTTTTCCCAAAGTATACATATATATATATATATATATATATATATATATATATATATGGTTGTATATAAATGCATATATATATTTATAAATATCAATGTATACGTTATACATTATATCTATTGTGTATTACATAGTGTACATTATATACATTTTAAAATTTCTCCTTACTGAGATCTGCATAAAGCTTTCATCGCCACCCTCCCGGGAGTGAGATGGCATGCACTGTGTAACTGAGTCAAATCTCGAACAGCGTTTCCTCAGAATGAGGAGCAGGTGTTTTTGTCTAGAGGTTCGGAGCATCCTGCCTTATCAGAGAGAACTGTGCTGCCATTTTGACGGAACCCAGGATGACCACCTGTAACTAACAGACGTGGTGGAGCCCAGAGAAGACTGTGCGGCACACCACACATTTCGGTTCTGCTGTGGATGCTGTAAATACACGATTCTGCTGTGGGCTCCCTCGAATGAAAACAAATGCCATTAGATTAGAAACCCTTAGTTTGTTAAGCACTGTACCTCCTTTTTCCAGCCTACAAAACATAAACTTCATAAAGCTTCCCCTTAAGCTCTCGTTTGAAGATTTGTCATCATTCATGTTTTAATCCCTTCCCTCCCTCACATTCTCTCACAGGAGTTGATCATGTGAATGTAAACATTTACCTTGAACTTGACTTGGGAAAATTGGTTCAGAGACTGGTTTCTCTATTTAGAAACTGGAGTTCAGGTTTAATTTCCCAGTCTTTTTTTTTTTTTCCTTTTCCTACAGTTAAGTAACAGGGGGAGGGGGAGACGGGAGAGATCTTCAACACATATTCAAACTCTTGACTATGTATTTGGGATGTGGTTGGGATGCTCATAATACCTCCTCATTTACTCATCCCTCAGAGCAAACTGTTGGTCACATTCCTCCAGTTTCCCCTGCTGCATTTATTTATAAACCACTCCAAAGCAGCCCCTGATTCACCAAGCCAGGCAAAAGCTAGCAGCAGGGCATGACCAGCAGCGGGAGACATGGGTGCCCACAACCACCCAGGGTGACCCAGGACATCAGACAGGTTGGATCAGGGAGTATAACTGCCTGCAGATTCAACTTCCTGGTCATCACTGTTTTCATTTCCAAAGAGACTGAAGAAGGTACAGAGATTTCAGTTACTCCAGCAGGGACGGGGATTTCATAATGAGTCAGGCAGAAAAATAACAGATGGTGTACTGAGTGTAAATATGAAAATACCCTTGGAGCTGCAACAGAAGGCTCGACTCCCAGGGGAGTCGAGCAAAATCAGCCAAGGCTCCCCACTGTCTCTCATCTTTTCTCATTCTTGTCTTCTTTCTCAAGGCAGAGACTTTGTAGCCTGTGAAGGCGTAAGTACTTCCATCTGATTGTCCCCAAACTGTCTTCCACCTGGAGGCTCTTGGCTTCTGATCTCCGGCCCTCTCACCTCCTGATCTGCTCAGACTCACTCCCTTATTCATTTATTTTAGCCCATTTCTCTGGGCTCTTCGGCTTATTCCTGCTTTCTTTCTGGACTTGATGTAACTGGCAGAATGAGCTGTGGCTTTGGCCATATTTCTTCAATCTCATCTCTTTTTCTCTTTTTCTTTCTTATAACTCAGCAGTCCCCACCATAACCACCCTAAACCCTTCTGAAATCCTTCTAGTTTTTTTTCTTAAAGAAAATAATCTTCCAGATCTTTCCATTAGCTGTACCATAATTTCCATTTATCTTATTAAAGTCAGAAATGTTGAAATGTAGAAATGTTGAAATATTGTAAAGCCAGAAAGTAGAAATGTTGTCAACTTTTAATATGCATTTGACATACAGTTTTGGCATACAATTACCAAAAACAACACTGTGTCGGGAGAAGTGAGGGTCATTCTTTCTTAAATCAAGTGTGCACTGTTTTTCCTCTCTATAGCTGTATATTTCCTTGGACAGTAAACATGTGTAGCTTCCATTAGATTGGATTTAGCTGCTTTGCTGATAAAAGTGTGGACAAGGGGTGGGGGGCGCCTGGGTGGCTCAGTCAGTTAAGCATCTGACTCTTGATTTCAGCTCAGGTCATGATCTCAGGGTTCATGAGACTGAATCCCATATCAGGCTCTGCGCTGACAGTGTGGAGTCTGCTTGGGATTCTCTGCCTCCCTTTCTCTGCCCTCACCCTCCCCACCCCACCCCCACCCCCCACTCCCCCACCCCCCGCAGCTTGCATCCTCTCTCTCTCTCAAAATAAATAAGTATTTTTTTTTAAAAAGTGTGGACTTTAACCCGAGTTCTACAGAGAGAAAAGCCAAACAGAACCAAGTGCTATATATAATAGCCAGCATGTTAAGAGGACTGAGAAAAACAAAGTAAGAAAAGACACAATATACAATAGTAGCAATTTAAAAAGGAGATCTATTTTAAGATTTAGAAACTCATAATGGAATTATTTGAAAAGTTTTCACCAATATTTCAAAATTTAATGAATAGTTTTCTAAAAAAAAAAAAAACTTGTTAAATTTGGCTCAACAGAGAATCGGAATAACACAGTAAGAACATCTAGTCTATTAAAGATATAAATAATTTCTATTTTTTATTTTTTAATGTTTATTTATTTTTGAGAGAGAGAGAGTGGGGAAGGGGAAGAGAAAGAGAGAGGGACACAGAATCTGAAGCAGGCTCCAGGCTGTGAGCTGTCAGCACAGACCCGATGCAGAGCTTGAACTCACAGTGAGATCATGACCTGAGCCAAAGTCATACGCTTAACCGGCTGAGCCACCCAGGCGCCCCAATAATTTCTATTTTACACAAACTTTTTCAGAGAAGAAAACAGGGGAAATTGCCTATCTCATTGTGTGAGACAAACAAGAACAATAAAAGAAAAATAAAGAAAAGCTAAATCTGTGAGGTGATAGATACGTTAACTCAACTGTGGGAATCCCTCCACATTGTATATGTATCTAATCATTTTGTATACTTTAAATACATTACAATTTTATTTGTCAATTATACCCCAATAAAACTGAAAAAATATATAACTGATTTAAAAAGAATAGTTAAAGAAAGTTTTGTCCAACTAGAATGTAAATGAAAAAATTCTAAATAAAATGTGCAAATTGTATTGCATTAAAAAATGATAATACATGACACTCAAGTAGCATATTTTGCCTAGAAATGAAAAGCTGGTTGAAGAGAAAAATCTCTCAATGTCATATACAATGTAAAGAAAGCACACTGGCAGTGGCCAGGTGTGGAGAGGAGGAGAAGTAGGGAATGTTGTTGAATGGATACAGAGTTTTAGTTTTGCAAGACAAAAGGGTTCTGGAGATTGGTTGTGTAACAATGTAACTATAGTTGACACTCCTGAGCTGTGCACTTAAAAATGGTTAAAATGAGGAGTGCCTGAGTGGCTCAGTCCATTAAGCATCCAATTTAATTAATCTCAGGTCATAATCTCACAGTTCATGAGTTCAAGCCCCACATCTGGCTTTCTGCTGACAGCTTGGAGCCTGGAGCCTGCTTCAGATTCTGTCTCCCTCTGTCTCTACCCCACCCCCACTTGCACTCTGTCTCTGTCTCTCAAAAATAAACATTAAAATTTTTTTAAAAAGAAATGGTTAAAATGGTAAATCTTATGTTATGACTTTTTTACTATGATAAAAAAATTTTAAAAGACATTACAGAAGCACAAATATATAAATTACTATCTCAACAGATAAAGAAGTATTCAATAAAATCAAGACTTATTCATAATTTGGTTTTTAAACCAGAATAATTGAAATATAAGGGAATTTCCCTACTCTAATAGGCTGAATAATGCCCCCCCATAGATGTCCACATCCTAACACCTGGAACCTGTGTCACCTTATACAGCAAAATGGACCTTGCCAATGTGATTAAGGTAAGGATCTTGAGATAGGAAGAGTATCTTGAATTATCCAGGTGGGTCCAGGGAAGCAGAAGGAATCAGAGACAGAAGTTGTGATAGAGGCGGACATCAGAATGATGTGCTTTGGATGTGGACACAGAAACATAAGCCAGGGAGCGGTGGCAGCCACTAGATGCTGAAAAAGGCAAGGAAACAAGAGTCACCCTTCAAAACCCCAGAAGAAACCAGCACTATTAACACCTTCTGTGTAGCCCAGCGAAACTGATTTCGGAGTCTGGCCTCCATGACCGTAAAAAAGGAAATTTGCATTGTTTTAGGCCAATAAGTTTGTGTTAATTTGTTACAACAGCAAAAAGGAAATCAATGTATTTACTTAATATGATCTACTCATTTACTCAACAAATATTTATGAAGTACCTTTTATGTGATAAGCACTTTGCTAGGCCTTGGCAAGATTAAAAGAAACAAAAACAGATTTAAAAAAATAACCCTCCACCTGACTGTAGTTTGTACACTAATGGGGAGGAAAGGGAACACAATAA
Source organism: Prionailurus viverrinus (assembly GCF_022837055.1). NCBI lineage: Eukaryota > Metazoa > Chordata > Mammalia > Carnivora > Felidae > Prionailurus > Prionailurus viverrinus. Next base: position 18,461,080 of record NC_062564.1, read on the forward strand.
TAATTATGCAAAATAAAAAGGAAGTTAGTTAGATCATGACTGTCTCCAATGAGAAAGAAATTAATGCAGGGAAAAGAGATGATGAGCATCATGGGAGAAGGGGTAGGTTAAATCTTTAGATTGGGGGAGTAGGGCGGGACTCACTGAAAAATGGCACTTGAGTAAACATGAGAGAAAGTAAGGAGGTACCCTTCCATCTACCTGGGGAAGGGCACTCCAGCCAGAGAACATGGCAAGTGCCAAATCCAGAGGGAGGGGCCCGTCTGGCCTGTCAGATGAGGAAGAAGACCTGTGTGGGTGGAGTGAGGAGAGTGGTAGGAGATAAGATCAGAGAGACAAGGACGGCAGAAAACCACCAGGAGCCCCGGACATTACAGTGAGATGGGAGAGATGGGAAGCCTTTGGAGAAGTTTAAACAGAGGAGAGTCTATTTGATCCATCATATGATTTCTCTGTATGACAAAGACTGTTCCGGCTGCTCTTAGGAAAGGCTCTGAAATAGAAGGAGAAACACAGGGAGACCAATTAGGAGATTAACAAAGAAAAGCTAGAGGGGAAAAGGATGGTGCTTTAGACAGGGATGGCAGCAGTGAAGGTGGTAGAAAGTTATTTTGTAAACATTTATATAAATTTATAGAACTGCCTTGATTTACCAGCAAGCTAACTGTGCAGTGTAAGAAAGCGGATGCCAAAGGTTTTGGCCTCAGTAAAGTGTAAGATGCAGGCAGAGCAAGTCTGGTCGTGCAGGGGCAGCAAATATCAGGTGTTCACTTGGAAATACACATTGGACATTTCAGTAGAGGTGGCGAGTAGGCAGTGAGACAAGCAAACTTAAACTTCAGAAGAGCAGAACAAACTAGAGACATAAATTAGACCCCATCAAAAAATTGTACAGATGAACTTTGAACAACATGGGGTTTCAACGGCATGGGTCCACTTATACGTGCATTTTTTTTCGATAAATACAATACAGAACGGTAAATGTATTTTCTATTCTTTACGATGTTCTTAATATTTTTCTGTAGCTTACTTTATTTTAAGGATACACTACATAATACATATTAGTTACAAATATGTGCTAATTGGCTGTTTATGTTATCTGTAAGATTTCCGGTCAACAGTTGGCTATTGGTAGTTAAGTTTGGGGGCAGTGAAATGTTACATGTTGATTTCTGACTATAGGGGCAAGAGACTGGTGCCATTAATACCTGTGTTTTGCAAGGGCCAACTGTATTTGAAGTCATAAGTGAGTGTGTAATTAGAAGAGAGAAGAAATTCAATAACTTATTTCCAGAACCCCAACATTCAAAATCAGGGAGATGAAAAAGAACCAGCAAGGAGAGTAAGAACAGCTAGAGAGGTAGAAAGAAAAACAGGGGTCTGATGTTCCAAAGTCAAAGGGCTCTGTGAAGAGGTCAACTGTGCTCCATGTGCCTGATTGGCCACATAAAATGAAACTCGAGCATTTGCCTCTGGTTTTGGCCACATGGAAGTCATAGGCAGTAACGGCTAGCTAACAAAAACTCACGACAAACGTGACACTTAACGGTAAAACTTCAGAACCAGTTTCATTGAACTTCTGGGGTGTGAGACAAACATGCCCGCTTTCATCATTTTTATCCAGAATTGTACTAGAGGTTCTAAACAACAAAAATTATATATATATATATATATATATATATATATATATATATATATATATAAATTGAGAAAAAAGGCATAAAACTGGTGTTTGCAGTTTATTTGATGTCCATGTATAAAATCCAAGATAATCTACAGTCGAATAGAAACTAATAAGAGATTTAAAATTTTTGTTAGATTCAAGATTAGCATTATAAAAATCATACTATTTCTTTTTTTCTAAGTTTATTTTGAGAGAGAGAGAGCACAAGCAGGGGAGGGGCAGGGGCAGGGGAGAGAATCTGGAGCAGGCTCCTCATTGTCAGCGCGGAGCCCTACGTGAGGCTTGAATTCACGAACTGGGAGATCATGACCTGAGCTGAAACTAAGAGTCGGATCTTAACCAACCAAGCCACTCAGGCGCCCCCAAGATCATATTATTTCTACTAAGTATCTACAACCAGCTATATGCTGATATTTAAGGAAGGAAAAAGGGAGGAAGGGAAGAGATGGAAGGGAAGGGAGCAGAGGAGAGGAAAGGAAAAAAGAAAGATGAACCTGATGTGTAGTGTCTGCTGATTTCCATGGTGTAATTACTCCCACCATAGCTGATATCAAACTGCCAGTGTGGTGTCACTGAAGGAGGACTGGGAAGAGAGGAACACAATTGCCCTTGCAAGGTGGTGTCAGCCCTAGCATGCCACTACAAACCACTCATAAATTTAAGTAGACAAAAAAAAATCATATTCACAGAAGCTACCAAACCTATAAGACCTAAAAGAAATATAACAAATGTGCAAAAGTATGCAGAGATCACTTTTTAAATGTTTTCAAGAAAAAAAACCTGACTATTTAAGAAAATATGTATTGTCAGTGATTGGGAAGAATCAATATTGTTGATGTCAGTTTGCCCCAAAGCAATCTGTAATTGCAGTATAATTTTAATAAAATCCCAATAGGGAATCTTAAAATTTATTTGGAAGAGGAAGTGGTCAAAAATAGCTGAGACAGACACCTGGGTGGCTCAGTCAGTTAAGCGTCTGACTCTTAATTTCGGTTCAGGTCATGATCTCATGGTTCATGAGATCAAGCTCTGTGTTGGGCTCTGTGTTGGCAGTGCAGGGCCTGACTGGGGTTCGTTCGTTCTCTCTCTCTCCCTCTCTCTCTCTCTCTCTCTCAAAATAAATAAATAAAATCAGGAAAAAAAGCTGAGGCAATTTTGAAATACAAGATAGGAGGATTTGCGCTACTAAAAAGTCAGTAAGTAATATAGTTGTTACTGGTGTCAGGATGAACAAATGCAACCATGTAACTGCATAAAGAGCCCATAAACAGACTCAAGTAATTTTGGAAACTTGTGTAGCAGATGTGATATTATCAATTAGTGTCGAAGGGGTGGCCTCTCAATAAACAGTCCTGTGACTACTGGATTTGTATATAGGATAGTAAACAAATTTCAGATTCTTTGCAGGACAGAAGAAAAAAAATTCACAAAGAATAAACAGAAAAAATTATGAAATGTAACAGTGGGTTATTATCTCAAGTTTATAAAGAGCTCTTAGGGGCGCCTGGGTGGCTCAGTCAGTTAAGCGGCCGACTTCGGCTCAGGTCATGATCTCACGGTCCGTGAGTTCGAGCCCCGCGTCGGGCTCTGTGCTTACAGCTTAGAGCCTGGAGCCTGTTTCGGATTCTGTGTCTCCCTCTCTCTGACCCTCCCCCATTCATGCTCTGTCTCTCTCTGTCTCAAAAATAAATAAACGTTGAAAAAAAATTTAAAAAAAAAGTTTCTCTTAAAAAAAAAAAAAAAAAGAGCTCTTAAAACTAATCAATATGTTAAGCCAAATAGATTCATGAAAAACAATCGCTAAAGTGAGAAAACTGAAGTGCCAATTTGCATTTAAAAAACAAAATATATTTTAAAATATTCAAATACATTAAGAATTTAAAAACTAATTTTAAATTAATAAAATGCTATCGCTTCTCAGCCTTTTGGTTAAGTGTAAATTAATAAAACGCTATGTGTCTCTATCAAAATGAAAAAAAGTTAAAAACTGATTTTTAAAAAAATCTGAGGTGCCTGTGAGGCTCAGTCATTTGAGCATCTGACTCTTGATTTTGTCTCAGGTCATCATCCCACAGTCCTAGGATCAAGCCCTGCATTAGGCTCCATGCTGAGAGTGGAGCCTGTTTGGGATTCTCTCTCTCTCCCTCTCTCTCTGCCCCTTCCCTGCTCTTGCGTGCTCTCTAAATGAATGAATGAATGAATGAATGAATGAATGAACGAACGAACAAATAAATAAATAAATAAATAAATAAATAAATAAATAAATAAAATTCTTGAAAATCTATAATCTGTGTGCAAGTGCTCATTTCTCCATACCCTAAGGGAAATGAGAATTCTCAAATATACTTTGCAAACTCACTGCAAGTATAAATTGCTACAACCTTTCTAGATTGGGATATATTTATAGAAATTTTAAATATGCCTCCTTTGACCCAAAAATTCAAGTAACGTATCCTAAAGCAAGCAGAAAAAATGTGCAAAGAGCCACACATAACCCATTTCAGTGAAGAAATAGACAGAGTTTGATATGTTAACAGATAAAAAAATAGTCTACAAAAATTACATATAAGGTGACCTTTTTTTATAAAACAAACAAAAAATAGTGTAAATGCACTCGATGCCTCAAAATTTATCTGAAAGTAACACAGAAGTGATTATTTCTGGGTGCTGAAGTAATGGAGTTCTAGGTTTTCTTATTTTTTTGTGGTTTCTCAATTTTGCAGTAGTCATTACTTGTATACTAAGATAAATCACTTTACAAAAAATTTAAGCAAAGCAGACCTGCACTGTCTGTTCTGGAAAAAACATATGATTAACACATGCATTATTTTAAATTTATTCTTTTATTTTGGTGCCTTTTTCTAGAATGAGCCTAAGTATAAGACGTTTACACATAAGGGAAAAGTGAGTACTACATCCTATGATTCACTCAAAATCATTCCCATCCTTTGTCAACCAACCTGAGTCCCTCATGGCGTCACACATGCATATGTTTCCATAGGATTATCCCCCTTGCATGCTCCCTAATCCATTGGATCCCCATGAATCAACGTACCTACACATTTAAATTTTCACACGTGCACACACACACACACACACACATGTTCATTATTCATTATTTCCTGACTCATGCTTTGTATTAAATTTGAGGGGAGCCTGAGTGGCTCAGTTGGTTGTGCATCCGACTTGATATTGGCTCAAGTGACTATCTCATAGTCATGAGACTCCATGGGACTCCACACTAAGCAGAACCTGCTTGAGATTCTCTCTCTCCCTCTCTCTCTGCCCCTCCCCCACTCTCTATCTCTCTCAATAAATAAGTAAAAACTTTTTTAAAAAGAGAATAAAACGAAGTTAATTATTTACATGCCTTATCTTTCCGGTAGACTGTAAAACTGCAGAGAATAAGATGAATATATCATTTCGTTTGCATTTCCCAGAAACAACAAAATATCCTGCACTGATACATAGAAACAACTTGTTTGCTGACTAAATATTTTGAGGATTTGGACCAATTGTAGCATTTGGACCAATTTGTAGCATTTTTTTATAACTTGAAAAATAAGTAACGTTTGAAGAAGTAAAAGGTATTTCTGTTTTAATTATAGGTAAAATATAACCAATTACACCATTAATGATACTGCTTCAATTATAATTATATTCAAGATGATTGTTTTATATCGATGGATGATAGATCTATTATGATTTACAATGAGAAATAAAGGTTATAAGGGGGACTTTCCTTCATATTTTTGTCTGCGTCATGAAAGCCAAAAATGTTTTTCCACAAAACATAGTTTAGGGCCTTTGTTAAAGACACTGTGAGAATGGATGAAACAAGGATTGATTACAAGACGGCACTTTCTTATGGTATATCATTCTAATGAAGCATCTTATGTGCTGGATAAGAATGGACTGGTGTACAAAGTGGGTTCATAATTATTCCTACCATTTACCTATCAACTGCTGTGCTAAGCACTTTGTGTTCATTTTCTCCAACCCCATTAAGAACCTCGTTTACATAGTAAGTGGAGCTGCACGTATTCCAGCTCAGCTCTATTGACTCCAAAACCAAAACTTTTCCTAAACAATAAATTCACTTATTTACAGATTAATCAAAAGTATCTAATAGTGATTGCAGCAAGGTAGCCAACATTTCTAGTAATATGTCTTGAAATTTTCATGGCTCGTAACACATCTACAGTAGAATTGTGATCAAATAATAATATCCACTGCATTTACCAAAAACAAAGTGATAGAGAAAAATTTTTGAGGGAGACTGTGGTATTTAAATATCTTTACAGTAATATATGTGTGTGGGGAGGGGGGTGAATCTCCATTTTAGCCAATGTACCTTTTTATAATAATCATGGCATTTCCTCCTCTGTCTAAAAATAGCATTACAGCAATCATTTTAACAGTATACATTGCTCTAACTTTTATATTTTATTTGAATGAAAATAGAACAGCAAAAACAAGTACAAGTTTTCTTTAAAACACTTTCGATGAAAGTTTGATGTATTATCTCACATCTAGACTTTACAAAGGTAGTTACCCAATTGATTATAGTGAAATATTATCTCTTTGTTTAGCATTTGCTTTTTATCCAGGCACACAGACCACTGAGGAAGCTGTAAGAAAACAATGCCATGTCTTGTCTGCTCCTGGGTGTGATCAGCAAACTTGTCATATGTAAATAATTATGCACTTCATGGAGTAGTTCCAAACTCACATCGCATTATTTCAGCTGCGTACCTTTAGAAGAGCTGATTCTTTTTTCTAATATTTCCTTTAGCACCTCAGAAATACTGTGAGTTTCATAGGGAAAATGATTCTGCAAAGTTGCAAATCCAGAACATTGTTTGCATTTTATATACTAAAGAAATATTTGGGGGGGGTGGGGGGAAGGCGCCTGGTGGCTCAGTCGGTTGAGCATCCGACTTTGGCTCAGGTCATGATCTCATGGTTTGTGAGTTTGAGCCCTGCATCAGGCTCTGTACTGACATCTCAGAGCCCGGAGCCCACTTCAGATTCTGTGTCTCGCTCTCTCTCTCTGCCCCTCACCTGCTCATGCTCTGTCTCTCTCTGTCTCAAAAATAAATAAAACATTAAAATAGATAGATAGATAGATAGATAGATAGACAGACAGATAAAAAGAAATATGGGGGGAAATTTGCAAGCAAATGAACAGGCTTAACAAAACTTCATGTAGGTTATCTTCTGTTTGTTTTTACTCTAGGGGTTTGTAATTGGAGTAACAGCTGCCAGCAAGGAGAGCTGTGCATCTTCTCTGGTAAACTCAGATGCAATGTGTTATGTGGGAAGAATGTAGGTTTGGGAACTGGACCAGGCTGGAGACCATGCAGCATCACCCAAGTGAAATGCTATCTAGTAGGACTGCATTGTTGGTGACCCTGATGAAGCTAGTGATAGGTTTTTCTATTCTTTGATATAGAAAGAGGAATTGTTGGACACAATAATCCACAAATCTACAAAGATCTATGGATCTTTTATCTGGAATCTAGTACATTCAACAACATGCATTATAGAGGGTAAAAGCATCAATTTTTAGCTAATTACCTTCAGTAAAGATCTTTTCTTAAATTCTGTTTTCACATCTGTTTTCTTGACACAAGCTAGGATATCTTTTATGTCTCATTCTAGTTACATAATACACACAGGTGTGATTTCACTTTGTCTATCAGGCTGTAATTTGTCATGTTATCTTATGTTGCCCTCAAATTAAATTATGAACCTAAAGTAGTTAATGATAAACATCTCAAAGACTTTATTTCTATAGATTAAAAAGCTGAAAGAGTTATTCAGAAGAAAAGAAGCACCTTCTAAAATGTTTCCAACTTTCTTCTTAGATCTTCAATGTGAATTATCAGAAAGAAACAATAAATAGATCTGCTTCTTCCCTTTGGGGATTGAGAGAGGTTTGGTAGATTTAATGAGATTCCTGAGGTGTCCAGGTTTATGTAGCAATAAGTACACCAGTTTCAAATGATTTTTTTTCAAATGCAATGTACATAAGAAAGAAAATGTAACACTGTTTTCTGAACTTATTTCCTACACCACGAGATTTTCACAGTGTGATTCTCCTTGGGCTCAAGCCTTACAGTATATCCAATCATGGTGCACTCAAGGATCCTGCCAGCAGTGGGCATCAGGAAATACAGGAATTGTCGCCATCTTGCTACTTAAAGATGTGATGGTTATTTTACAAGTCCTAGGAAATGCCTTCCTTGTTCTATAGGTAATGAGACCATGCATATAGTTTAGTAGTTTATTCTATCCATGCTTAAAAATTAAGTCAAGTTTACCATTAAATTCCAGATTTTTCTATATTCATAGCTTTGTTTATGACATCAATTTTGTGAACCAAGTAAATTCAATATGACGCATTATAGAGACTGCTTAAGTAGAATGTAGTTTTGTTTTGTTTTGGTTTTTTCTCAAGATGTACATCATTTATTTGAGAGGAATTTCTGACTTTGTGGTTGGGGTTGCTTAGTGTGTTTATGTTGGGAAAGGGAGTCGCAGGCATGTAGTCTTTCAGCCTCCACTCAGTCACATAAGAATAAGCCTTGGAGGGGCGCCTGGGTGGCGCAGTCGGTTAAGCGTCCAACTTCAACCAGGTCACGATCTCGCGGTCCGTGAGCTTGAGCCCCGCATCAGGCTCTGGGCTGATGGCTCAGAGCCTGGAGCCTGTTTCCGATTCTGTATCTCCCTCTCTCTCTGCCCCTCCCCCGTTCATGCTCTGTCTCTCTCTGTCCCAAAAATAAATAAACATTGAAAAAAAAATTAAAAGAAAAAAAAAAAGAATGAGCCTTGGAGCTGGGATATTTTTTTATCAAGAGATAAAGAATCAAAAGAAAACCAAATCTGGAGGCTTCACAATTTCAGACTTCAAGCTACATTACAAAGCTATAATCATCAAGACAGTATGGTACTGGCATAAAAACAGACATACAGATCAATGGAATAGACTAGAGAACCCAGAAATGGACCCATAAACGTATGGCCAACTAATCTTTGACAAAGCAGGAAAGAAAATCCAATGGAATAAAGACAGTCTCTTCAGCAAGTGGTGCTGGGAAAACTGGACAGCGACATGCAGAAGAATGAACCTGGACCACTTTCTTACACCATACACAAAAATAAACTCAAAATGGATGAAAGACCTAAACATAAGACAGGAAGCCATCAAATCCTAGACAAGAAAACAAACAACAATCTCTTTGATCTCAGTTGCAGCAACTTCTTAATGATAGGTCTCCTTAGGAAAGGGAAACAAAAGCAAAAATGAATATTGGGACCTCATCAAGATAAAAAGCTCCTGCACAGTGAAGGAAACTATCACCAAAACTAAAAGGCAACCAATGGAATGGGAGAAGATATTTTCAGAGGACCTATCAAATAAAGAGTTAGTATCCAAAATCTATAAAGCACTTATCAAACTCAACACCCAAAAAACACATAATCCAGTGAAGAAATGGCTAAAAGACATGAACACTTTTCCAAAGAAGACATCCAGATGGCTAAAAGACACACATGAAAAGATGCTCAACATCACTCACCATCAGGGAAATACAAATCAAAACCACCATGAGATACCACCTCACACCTGTCAGATGGCTAAAATTAACAACTCAAGAAACAACAGATGTTGGTGAGAATGTGGAGAAAAAGGAACCCTTTTGCATTGTTGGTGGGAATGAAAACTGGTGTAGCCACTCTGGAAAACAGTATGGAGCTTCCTCAAAAAATTAAAATTGAACTACCCCACGACCCAGCAATTACACTACTAGGTACTTATCCAAAGGATACAATAATGCTGATTCGAAGGGGCACATGCACCCCAATGTTTATAGCGGCACTATCAACAATAGCTAAAGTATGGAAAGAGCCCAAATGTCCATCAACAGATGAGTGGATAAAGAAGATGTGATATATATTCACAATGGAATATTACTTGGTGATCAAAAAGAATGATATCTTGCCATTTGCAACAACATGGATGGAACTAGAGTGTATCATGCTAAGCAAAATATGCCAGTCAGAGAAAAACAAATATCGTATGATTTCACTCATACGTTGAATTTAAGACACAAAACAGATGAGCATAAGGGAAGGGAACCAAAAATAGATAAAAACAGAGGGGGAGGCAGACCATAAGAGACTCTTAAATACAGAGAACAAACTGAGGGTTGCTGGTAGGGTGTTGGGTGGGGGACGGGATAAATGGGCAAAGGACATTAAGGAGGGCACTTGGGATGAGCACTGGGTGTTATATGTAAGTGATGAACCACTAAATTCTATTCCTTAAATCATTATTACACTATATATTAACTACCCACACAGCCTGCAACTGGTTGATCTCCTTCTGTGGAAATATCTTTCCCTGATTAGGGTCAGTGAGTGTTCCTTTGCTCTGCATCAGAGGCTCTGAAGAACACCCACAGCTTTCAGAAATATACACTCCAGACAGGAGGACTCAGGGTCCTTCTACTGCAGCACAAGAGGACTGTGCATGAGCCAACTGCCCTGTGTCAGCTGCCAGGGGTACTCACGAGCCATGAGGGACCCTACACACATTATGAAGCTGATCTTACTCTGTATCTTCTCTGAGTAAAAGTGCTGTCCCATTCTGTGCTTGACTGTGTTGTATATTCCTTGGCCCATCTAATACCAAGATGTAGTGGGCAGAACGGTTTGAACTTCTTTCCCTAGAGGCTGGTATTGTGATGATCTTTGCTACCCTCCCTGTAGTTTGAGTTCTCCCCTGTCATTGGTTACGGGTGCACAGTGTTCTGCTCAACATATGGAGAATTCATCCTTCTTGGACGTTTGTATTCTTAATCTGGATGCCAAAACACATTCTAGATGTTCTGGATGAGTCCAACAGGTAATCTGTGTGCATTATGACAAAATTCATTACATACTTTCATTTTCATTGGCCAAAAATAATGAAAAAAAATGAAGCACCATCACCTTTACCTTGAGCACATCTTCATTGTTTTCTACTCTTTTGGGTGATGGTAGAGATGTTTGATGGTAAAATCTTGCCGGGCACATTTTCCAAGAAGAAAGAACACTGTTATTCAGCTCTCCAATCACATGTGCAGTGGTATCTTCCTTCTAATTTAGACATCACTGGCAACAATCAACTTGTCAGATTTATATAGTAGATAAAAATGGAAACGATAAAAATCAAATCCAAGGCTGCTTTTATTTTTGAAGTTTAAATGGCAACTATTATCATTTCATATAGCCCATTATGTGCGAAAAGATGTCTAAGGCCATGAGTTTCCCTCATGAGTTTTCATGAGGTTTTTTTTCACTCTACATTATATTTTATTTTAATCAATAAAGATACTACTATACTACTATAGTACAGATTCCAGTGATGCTCTAAAAGATAAGCTCTGTGGAATTTTTGTTTTAAATTATTATTTCAAAACAAATAATATATGCATGATTCAGCACAAGGACCCAGGATTAGATGCAAGTGAAATTATAAGCCATTATTCAATTCAAATAGATAACAGTTTAATTGTACTTTAAATTCTATAACAAAATTATATAAGTAAATCCCAAGCATCAAGTGAAACTCCTTTTCAAAAACATATGAGTAAAAAAGTCAAACATTTCCTAGCTGATTACCAGGACTAAATTTTAACAGCAAAAATGTGTGGTGTGAACAATTTATACCAAACAAACAGGTTATTTCACATTAAAGGGCTCACTTACCAACAATGAATTTATTCATTCATATAAAACAATTTCTCAACCTCGACACTATTAACATTTTGGTCCTGATCATTCTTTGTTGTGAGGGCCGTCCTGTGCATTGCAGGATGTTCAGTAGCATCCCTAACCTCTATGTTCCCACCAATTATGACGCAGAAAAGGTATCTCCAGACTTTGCCAAATGACCCCTCACTGTAAAGTTGCCTTTGGTTGAAAACCACTGATCTAAAACATGCTAGAGAGTTTCTATGTGTTAGGTAGGCACTGTGTTTGGTTCTAAGGATGCAGTATTAAGAACCAGCTCTTAAAAATTCACATCTAGAAGTGGAGACATGTAAATATCAATGTAAATAACAGAAGTATACTAAAAGTACTATTGATTTACTCAAATTTATCTCATTTGAAATACCATTCAAGAGAAAATACTGTCTCATTATATCTTTATCCAAACATATACTATGATACTTCTTCAGACCTTATGCTTCCAGACACAGTTACATACATTGTTGTGAGAGCAGAATCCAAGAAAAAACTTTCCAGTCACGGGGTGTCTGGCTGGTTCAATTGGTCTAGTATGTCACTCTCGATCTCAGAGTTGTGTTTAGGCCCTATGCTGGGTGTAAAGATTACTTAAACAAACAAACAAACAAACAAACCTTCCAGTCACAGTTTAATATAATCCTTCTAGCTTATTGATTCATCAGTAAATCTTACCTCTCTACAAGCAAACTCTGCCCCCCAGAATTGTCAGGTATTTGTCAGGTCTATTGACAAATAAAATCACGAAGCTACTTCCAAACTGCAGACGTTTCCTTGTAACATATCACATAATGATTCCAATTCCTATCCTAAAAATAGCTTTCTAAATGAAAAGATGCCAGTATGTTATTTATTGTAATGTTATTTATTTACTTCAGGGAGTTCACATTATATGTTAGGCACTACTGGCTTAAGGTCATTTTTTTTTACTGATATTTTATCTCTCATTGAAAGAGACTGTCTTATGCTACTGTTCAACACTGAGTAAAGTCTCTATCCAAAGCAATAAGACATGAAAATAATTAGAATGGGGATGACAAAACTATCACTTCATGAAAGTGAAGTGACACTCAAGCACCTCAATAGTGTTTACCCCAAGCTTTGGCAGGTTAGGTTGCCATCTTTTTATATTACTTATCAGGTGAAACACAAGTCAGAGGAAAGCCAGGTGGAAGCTTTTTTGATTAGAATGCTTAAAGCTTATTTGCTGGTTTCTGACACTTGCCAAACTGTTTAATCAATTCTTCATCTACAAATCCTTTTTATTTTTTTAAAGTTCATTTATTTGTTTAGAGAGAGAGGGAGAGAGAGAGAAAAAAGCATGAGTGGGGAAGGAGCAGAGAGACAAGAAGAGAGAGAATCCAAAGCAGGCTCTGTGCTGTCAAAGCCAAATTCTGTCACAGCCAAAATCAAGGGTTTTGGACACAACTGACTAAGCCACCCAGGCACCCCATCTATAATCCCTTCTGCAATGACTCCAATTATTTTTAGCCCCATTCTTATAAATGAGCCTTTTTATCTCTCAGAATTGGAGAATTATTGTTTCACTGTATTAATTTAAAATGTTACTCCCCTATTTATCGAAGCTAAACATGCATCAAACCTATGACCCAACACTCCTAAGCATACACATAGGAAAAGTAAGGGTATATGTCTAGTCTACCAAAAATATGTGAATTTTTGTAGCAGAATTGTTCACAATAATCCGAATTTAGAAACAACCAAAGTGTCTGTCAAGAGTAGAATGGGTAGACTGTGGTCTTTTCATAAAGTAGAACATTACAGAGCACTTAAAAGTACTACTTGCATTTGCAACAAGGATGAATTGCACAAATGAAATGAAAAGGTAAAGAAATCAAACACAAAGTACTACATCCTGTATAATACCATTCATATGAAGTTCAAAAACAAGAAAAATTAATTTACAGAAACAGAATTTAGCATAATGATTTTCTCTGGAGAATGCAATTGGTATTAATGGTGGAGAGACAAAAGAAAAGCTTTTGTAATCTTGTAAATATTCTTTATTTCAATCTATGTTGAGGCCACATTTAAATATATATATATAAATATATATATTTATATATAACCAGTGTGTATATCCATTTATGTATATCCATATATATACTATCTGTAACATAAATATCATATTGTGCATAAAATAATATAATATATAAACATAAATATATAAATGTTTATATATAACATACAATGTATTTTATATATACAAGTTAAGTTGATTGAATTTAAATGATATATATTTTAAGTATATATTACATATTAAAATTTATTTAAAAAATCATGAAGTTACATACTTAAGATTCGAGTACTCTGTTATGTTTATTCTCCTACAATCTCTTAAATCATGCCAAATTTCTTCTTAATCTTGCACATAGTGGATCTTTGGGTCCATATTTTATTGAGGAGTCACAAAATATATTGATGTGTTTATATCCCAATTTATTATTGTTGTATGTTCAATCACCTGATGGAGAAATCAGCTAAGAAGAGTAAAAATGTGTTTATTGCTTTTATTGGCATTACTGACCTTTACCTCTCTGAGGGGGAGCCAGTAAGGGATCAAATTGTCTTATCTTAAGGGAGTGCTTAAATACAAAGGTCATAGTCATACAAATTATGTACTTTTATTATAACTGCCAGAACTTAAATAAATAGGAACAGGCAACTTAAATATGGAATAATTACCTTAAATGATGCTAATTATGATAGATTTTGATCAACTTTTTAAAAACATCTGATTTTTTCATAGTTGATAAATTACTGGAAATAATTAGTAAATATTGTAATATTAGACACAAAGTCCACTTATTGGCAATAAAGAGAAAATTATTTAAAAATACTGTTTATATCCAGAATTTTAAAATATTATTAAAAAATAACAAATAAATATTAAAAACATTTCCTAAGGCAAAAACAAAAGTAAAAAAATGCTATTTATGAAAGATTAAAAATTAGGAATAAATTTAACAAATTATATATAAAACCTCTATATGAAAAACAAAATATTACTGAAACAAATTAAAGAAAACCTAAATAAATAGATAAATATAATATATTTATAGACTGAAAGAATCAAAGTGATAAAGATACTGAATTGATGGAGTCATTGCAATCTAACAAATATCCCACCCTTTTTTTTTTTTTGACAGAAAGTAAAATGTATATGTGAATGGAATGACAGAGAAATAGTCAAGGCACTGTGGAATACAAACAGCAAGATGGGAGAAATTACTCGATACCAGAACTCAAAAGAAAGCTACAGTAGTAATTATGACATTGTTATATCGGCACTAGGACAAAAGAGAGATTAAATACAATACGAAGTCCATTAACAGACCCATGCTTATATGTACACTTGATTTACAACAAAAGTATCAGTATGGAAGAGGCAGTCTTTTCAAAAAATGGTGCTGGATCAACTGGATATCTATATGGAAAAATATATTCAGTTTGACTCCGACTTCATAACACACAATAATTAATTCCAAGTAAAGCTAAAAATAAAAAGTAATTCATGAAGCTTCTAGAAGATAATATAATACTTCATGACTTTGAAATGGGGAAACACTTTTTTAAGAGGATCAAAAAAACAGTAACCTTAAAATAAAATATTGCTCAATTGGACTATATTAAACTCAATGACTTTCTCTTATCAAAAGAAAACAGTAAGACAGTGATAAAAAGCAGCCACAGGTGGCAGAAAATACTTACAATACATATAAGCAACATAAAGAACTCTTATAAAACAAAAAGATTAACTGATGAACAAAGTAAGCAAAAAACTTGAACAAAGTCTCATAGAAAAGGATGTTGTAATTGATGTATTTTTATGATAAAAAACGATAAACATATTTTTAAAGTGTTTAACCTCTTAATTAGCAAATTGAAACCATAGGAGATACTACTTATATACCTTCCAGATGTTCTAAAATTAATAATAGATAACAGCAAGTGTTGGTAAGATTATAGAGCAACAGGAACTCTCATACACTGAGGTTGTATCAGCAAATTGACATAATCACTTTGTAAAAGATTTTGGCATTATATATTAAAATTGAGGAAGATATATAACCCACATATCCTAGAGCCCAACAATTTCACTCTAGAATGGTTATTGCTGCATTATTGGTGGTGACTAAAGGCAAGCCAGTCGCCTACCAAGAGTACAAAGATACATAGTGATACATCTTTATAATGGAATATTATCCAGCAAAAAAAATGAATGCATATAATAATATAGATAAATCTCACAAAGGTAATTTTGAATAAAAAAGCCAGGTATATGAGATGTAATCCTGTAATTGTATTTAATAAATACTATTTATTTAGAAATTCAAGAAAAGAAACAACACTAAATTACAGTGTGTAGGAATGAATGCTTATGTGGAAAAACCTATAAAAGGGTGTATGTGAAAAACTTATAACTAGGGAAGTCAGTTTAACAGTTAATATTACAAGTAAGAAAGGGGTAGTGTTGTGTAGGAGTTATAAAGGTGCTTGTGGAAGAACTTTAGGGAGGACTTCTTGGCTATAGGAAACACTTCAGGGTTATTATGGGAAACACTTAGTGGAACAGAAACCCTTAAGAAGCAGGTGGAGTAGTCTAGGTTCAGATTATTCAAAGTATGGCCAGCAGTACAGCACCATCAGCATCACGTGAGAGCATGTAAGAAATGGAGAACTACAGGCCTCACCCTAAATCTACTAAACTATAATCTACTATTTTAACAAGATCTCTCTAGCTCTGGGGCCACTTGGACCAAGGTTTGAATTCCTACCCTGGCACCTGTTGTTGGAACGGGCCTCAGGCAAGTCTCTTAACATTTTGGGACCTCATTTTCTCTTTTATAAAACAGAACAGAAAACATTCCAGAAATGAGAAACATTAAGTAGAATATACCAGGATGAGTTGTTTCTGAATTTAAGACTATACAATCTACGTAAGATATATAGATATGTGTACATGGTCCCCCAAGGGGCAATGACACAGCATTTGCTAATTCAGTATTAAAGGCAACTTTATGAAACATAACTGCCATGAATAATGAGAATCAAGTGCATATAAATTAACAAATAAATAATTTTTGTCATCTGTTACCTTTGATTTTGTTTATAAATAATAATATATAATTGTTTATAGATTATATATAATTATCCTTATTTTTGGCTACAAATTTTCATATAAACTATGGATAAACACAAGAGTGGGTAAAACATGTATAACTTTAACCTATGTAAACTTATTCCCCCAAGTAATGCTAAGTCATGTTTAAATAACATTTATTCACATTAAAAACCAAGGGAACTTTGTTTTGTTGCTGTTAATAACAATTAACAATTTTTTTTCAACGTTTATTTATTTTTTTTTTAATTTTTTTTTCAACGTTTATTTATTTATTTGGGACAGAGAGACAGAGCATGAATGGGGGAGGGGCAGAGAGAGAGGGAGACACAGAATGGGAAACAGGCTTCAGGCTCTGAGCCATCAGCCCAGAGCCTGACGCGGGGCTCGAACTCACGGACCGCGAGATCGTGACCTGGCTGAAGTCGGATGCTTAACCAACTGCGCCACCCAGGCGCCCCTCAATGTTTATTTTTGAGGGGGGAGGAGGAGGGGTAGAGAGAGAGGGAGTCACAGAATCCGAAGCAGGCTCCAGGCTCTGAGCTGTCAGCCCAGAGCCCAACACAGAGCTGAACCGAAGTCAGACACAACCTACTGAGCCACCCAGGTGCTCCATCAATTTTTTAACTGTTTCTTCTTCCTCTTTTCCTCCCATCTAAAACTTTCAGGTGTACATATTAGCTTGACTTCTAAAGAAAATACCATCTCAAAATAGTGCTTCTCCAGTTGTCTACAAGAATTTTTCTCTGCAAAGCTCCATTTATAGTTTTTACCAGAACCTAAGTCGCAGAAGCATTTTATTTAATGTTGTTTATAACCAATTTCCAAAAACACTGAATGCCAATTGCACTATACTTTGGGAAGAAGCTATTTGTCACTATAGATTTCTTATCATATTTCATTTGTTTCAGAGAAAAAGGCCTTTTATTTTATGTGAAAAATGACTTCTGATTTGATTTTGTGACAATTTTTAATTTAAGTTTTCTAGTTTCATTTTATTTTTTCCTGTTCTCTAACCATATAAAAGTGTGCCAATACTGTAGGATGTGCCCGTTTCATATAAACAAAAGCAGGCTCTAATACAGTAAAAAGTTATAAGCATACTAAAATATGTAATTAAGATACTTCTTTTTTAACTGAAAAATATTTATAAAAATAAATAAAACAAAAAATCTAATTATTAGGCATTTCTAAGTATTCGCAATTCTATACCACCTGCTTCATGACAGATGCTCCACTCTGGTGACTAAATTTTAAGGAAAAGAAACTAGCTTTTAATATTGGCAAACTAGAAATAATTATTAAATTAGAAAAATATAATTTTAGAAAAATACAATTAGAAATAGAATTAGAAAAATACAATTATTAAAATAGAAAAATACAAACAACGTTCCATAGTAAGGAACCAATCTGTATAAATGGTTATTGTTGATCTTCTGTTAGACCTTTTTTTCCTTCTGTTAGATCTTACAATCTTTTCCAAATAAATATTCAAACATGGCACAACACACTAAAAAGTTTTTTCAAAAAACTTCATATATATATATATATATATATATATATATACATATATATGTGTGTGTGTGTATAGTGTTTTCTTTTTTTTTTTAATTTTTTTTTCACATTTATTTATTTTTGAGACAGAGAGAGACAGAGCATGAATGGGGGAGGGGCAGAGAGAGAGGGAGACACAGAATCTGAAACAGGCTCCAGGCTCTGAGCTGTCAGCACAGAGCCCGACGTGGGGCTCGAACTCACGGACCGTGAGATCATGACCTGAGCTGAAGTCGGCCGCTTAACCGACTGAGCCACCCGGGTGCCCCTATAGTGTTTTATTTCTTTTTTTTCCCCCCTTTTTTTTTAATGAACTTTATTGACAAATTGGTTTCCATACAACACCCAGTGCTCATCCCAAAAGGTGCCCTCCTCAATACCCATCACCCACCCTCTCCTCCCTCCCACCCCCCATCAACCCTCAGTTTGTTCTCAGTTTTTAACAGTCTCTTATGCTTTGGCTCTCTCCCATTCTAACCTCTTTTTTTTTTTTTTCCTTCCCCTCCCCCATGGGTTCCTGTTAAGTTTCTCAGGATCCACATAAGAGTGAAACCATATGGTATCTGTCTTTCTCTGTATGGCTTATTTCACTTAGCATCACATATAGTGTTTTATTTCTAAAAGCACTGTGGAAAACACGCGTACACCAAAATGAATCAGTGGTAGAACAAGAGACATAATTTAGATTTCATCCCTCATGGTTGTATCTAATGAACTCATTTCTGTTCAATTCCTAAAGTATAGTATTGTTTTATAGAGAAAGCAAAAACATTTTACCTTCTTTATTCCCCAGTAAGCTATTAAAATATAATATCCTTGGGGATTAAGATTTTTCACCTTGCCTTTCTAAGTATCTATATAAAATATAATTGATTCCACTAAAGATTAGAGGAGGCAAAATAAAATAGGAATCAAGAATATGAGGACTTTCAAACATATGGAGTTTATTCTTTAATTCACTAAAATAACACTGAACATGTTTCTGAACATCACTTTGAAATTCTGCTTTTGTTCCACCTATTAAAATTGGATTCCAACAATTGGATTCAACCTAAAACTCTATTTCCATGTAATAGCAGCGGAACTGGATCTGATATTTGTTTAAAAGAGAGCTAGATCGTTGTATAGTACCCATTTATTGGTTTATAGCCGTGCAACCAGAAAGTATACACAACAAAATGTTGTCATTCCAGCAAGTAAAAGGAGAGGGGAGAGGAGAGGGTGTGGAGAATTGTCCTATCCTGTCCCTGCAACGGTTGACAGTGAGTGACTTATCCTACGGAGATGCACTCGGCTGCCTGTCCCTGTTTGTCTCCTCTCACCAACCAGTGACTTCAAGACCATTTGACCTAATATTCACTTAGCCTCACCATCAATTCAATGCCTATGTTAGCGATCTATTGCATAACAAATTACCATAATTTAGTGGCTTAAAACAACATACATTTATTATCCCACGATTTCTATGGGCAGGAATCTAAATATTCTTTAACTACATTCTCTGTTTTAGCATCTCTTACAAGGCTGAAATCACAGTGTTGTCTAGAGCTGGGATATAATGTTAGGCTCTACCAAAGAAAGGTCCACTGCCAAGTTTACATAGGTTTTGGCAGGATCCAGTTTCTGGCAGGTTGTCAGACTGAGGTCCTCAAGCCCTTGCTGGCTCTTGGTTTCTTGCCACTTGGACCTCTTCATATGGCAGCTTACTTTATCAGACCCAGCAAGAAAGAGTCAATAGGGAGGGTGTGCAGTAAGACAGAAGTGAAGATCTCATGTGACATAATCATGGAAGTAACATCTCACCACTTTTACTGTATTCTATTGGTTAGAAACAAGTCATGCGTCTGTACCTACACTTACGAGAAGAGGACCACAACAGGGCAGGACTACCAGGAGGCAGAGACTGGAGGCCTCTTGGAGCCCACCTGCTACAGTGCTGACCCTAGATCCATAAGATGCTTGAAACCACATTTTATTTTTTTTTTTTAATTTTTTTTTCCAACGTTTTTTATTTATTTTTGGGACAGAGAGAGACAGAGCATGAACGGGGGAGGGGCAGAGAGAGAGGGAGACACAGAATCGGAAACAGTCTCCAGGCTCTGAGCCATCAGCCCAGAGCCTGACGCGGGGCTCGAACTCACGGACCGCGAGATCGTGACCTGGCTGAAGTCGGATGCTTAACCGACTGTGCCACCCAGGTGCCCCAAAACCACATTTTATTGATAAACCAGTTTATTTGTTTATTTTTGCCTGATACCTTGTTTCCTTGAACACCGTGTTCCAGCCTTGTTCCTGGTACCTGAACACGTGGCTGGTAGGTTGGCCTTTTATTTCCCATACACACACCTTCTTCATCCCTACTAACCAAATGCTCTTCTTTTTGACTTCTACATCGAATGACAGAGTTCTTGGACTAGTGCTCCTCATGTAACTTACTTCCTATTGCTGAGTTTCCAACTATTAGCCTTCAGCAACTTGTTAAATGGATCCTCAGCATTTAGACATGTATTTTTAGCTAATACTGCTTATGTCACATATGTATTTACCCCATAGACCAATGTTTGCTTTTCAGACACACTATTTGGAACTTACTGCTCTGTATTGATTTTCTGAATAACCAATCCCCACTCTTACTCTTACCCATATTGCAGCATTTGCCATTCTCCTGACTCTTCAAGTTTTCCTGGTTTGTAACCAGTTCTGATCTGGCCACTCCTGAAGATATTTGAGGCTGAGTTCTGATAGTTGTTTACTTGTTAAGAAAAAAAAAATGCTTCTATAAATTCCTCCCCAGTGGAGGTTCCATATCTAATCATGGAACATTTGCAAGCATTTTAGTAAATACAAATACTCATTGAAGCAAAACCCTATAATGATAAAGGAAAACATTTACAAGGATGTAAGAAAATACAAATACTCATTGAAGCACAACCCTGTAATGATGAAGAAAAGAAGCTTTTAATCTAAAGAAATATTGCCTTCTCACTATAGATACTTAAAACTGCCAAACTACCTGTTCTGGGTTTCATTTTATTAAATAGATACATAAGGTGGGAAAGAAGATAGTTCTCTACAGATCCAGCATTATTAAAAATATATTCATCTTTGTTTAAGTTTATGTTCTTTCCTCTGCCTGAAATAACATCATGTGTCATTCATTTTTACGTGTCAAAATCCTGTATCTGAGCTCCTTGGAGCTCTTTCTGATCACCCTAAACCAACCTAGAGTGAGTCCTCTCTCTAAGCCTCCAGAGACAATACTCCTACTGCTTCCAGGGCATATCATGTTTATTACCTTTTATGTACTCCTTTTATGATGCTGCTAGATTGTAAATGTCCCTATACTAAAAACAGTATCTTTCTCACTCTTTTATTCATTGATATATATTTAGTGTATCCTTGAGCATTTTAGTTTATCAATAAATATTTACTGAACTGAATTGCATTGTATTATTTTATATTTTTTCTTAAGGAAGAGCTTTTTCCAACAAAGTTTTAGTATTTATTTATATGAGTGATATATTAATAGTCAAAGTTTTATTATGAATAGATGGTATTTGCCTCTGGAAGGCAGAGTAGGTATCTATGACATCACATGTGATTTATTAAAAAAGAAGTTAAAAATATGGTGATATTAGTAATCACTAATTATATTGGAAATAAACTGCAAAACTCATTTTTTTAAATATACCACAGTTTCACATAAAGTAGAAAGAGAGAGCAGAGGAGAGGGGCAGAGGAAGACAGACAGACAGAGAGAGAGAATCTTAAGCAGGCTCCAGGTTCAGCATGGAGTTCAACACGGGGCTTGATCTCGTAAGAGTGGGATCATGACCTGAGCTGAAATCAAGAGTTAGATCCTCCCCCAAGAGAGTACCCAGATGCCCCCCCTTTTTACAGGATACTTTAAAATTTTCTTTGTCTTCATATTTTATTTCTTAATAATTTATCTTGAAATTAATAATTATTAATAAATTAATAATTTATCTTTGAAATTAATTTCAAAATATTATTTTGAAATACCTGAATCCTTCAAAAAAAGTGCAGTATTTTGTATGTGGATGTGTAATGAAAGAAATAATGCCATTTTGAAATACACTGAATGTCTAAAAGCATTATAAAACTGCAACTTGGAATCTTAACTACATAAAGACTCTCTCTGTATATAAGAAGTCTAAGTTGTGAGCTCCACTATAGGACTCTGTAGGAAACTGTGGAGAGTATTGGGATTCTCCAGCTGTATCCCCATTTCAGGAAGAATCTATTTCCCCAGTGGTTGGAAGTGCTGTTGGAAGATGGCCCTTCCAACAAGCTGGGGATTGCCTCAGCTCAAGAATACTGCTTCACTCAAGTCTTGGTTCTGTCCTAGGTACCCCACATCTAATGAGTGACAAACAGAGGGTATGAAAGACCTGCCCTCTCACCACTTGGAGCAGCTCTGAAAGTTCATCCCAACTTCAGAGCTCTCGGTGGGTTTGGCTGAGTCCTTCACTGGAACTTCATTTCAGCTCAACTTCTCTGTCCAGTCCTCTTCTTTCCCTTCTTTCGGCAGATGTTAATCCATAAATTATTCCCTTAATGGACACCTTGTTTGCTCATTTCCATTTCAGAGTATGCATCACAAGGAACCCAACTTGAAACAAACACAAAAATGCTCTTGGCAGGAGATACAATTTCTGCAAAGGGATATAAAATCAGAATTTTTTGCTGTTTCTGCCTAGAGTTTTTCCCAGTGTTTGGTACTGTTAACATAAAGTGTTGTATAATTCATTGTCCTTAGGATTTTCTGTGCATTGTAGGATATTAAGCAGAATCCCTGGCCTCTAACACTAGGTGCTAGTAGCACGCACACACACACACACACACACACACACACACACACACACACATCACACCCATACTCTGTGACACACACACACAAAAAGTCTTCAGACATTGGCAAATGCCCACCCCTGCACCCAAGGAGAGGAATGAAAATCACCCTTTAAGAATCACTGCCCTAGAGCTAATTTTCTAGTGAAGAGCAATAAGGAAATAAAAAATGGAATTAATGAACCTACTGTCCATTTCACACAGACAGTAGGTGGTCAGCAGTTGGCAGCAGTCAAGTAATAGGATGAAAACTGAATCAACTGGGTAGCAGTTGACAGCAGTCAAGTAATAGGATGCAAACAATGGATGCCTAGCACAGGCCTTGATGGACACCTCCCCCTCCACACACACTCTATCCCTATTCCACCACCACCACTGGGTTAGCAATTAAGAGTCAAGATGCTACAATTTGGAACTAGGCACAATGTATATTTTTCTTTAGCGTATTATGTCTGTTGAGTCTTTAATTATATTTAATGTTTGTAGGATTCATTATTTATAGGCTTCTAAAAGATGTCAAATTCCCCATAGTCCTTGATGAAAAGTGGGGTTCTTCAATTCCAGAGAGAAATTGTAAGTTTTCATTTTACTGGGTTTTTCCCTCCAAATTCTTGAAGTGCCACTGTTCTTAAAGGATTTCCTGATCTGCTTTAAATGTTGTGGGTATCTGTTTAATAGAGATTCTTCTTCCACATATAATCCCTGCAATTGCAGGGGAAGCTATGATATGGAGATTCTGGAGAATTTCCTCAACTCTTGAATTCTTCAGTAATATCAAAGCTGGATTTAGGGGGTTGGGAGGCCTACAGTTTGGGCAGGGGGAGGATCAGAGGCACATGCAGGCATATGAAGAATACACATCTTTAAAAGAGAATACATCTCTTTGTCTTTCGTAGGTATGGTATTTTTTCCCTCTTGTAAGTTGGAATATGTTTAAATGATTTCCCACGACCAAGTGTTCCCAGCTTCTCTCGTGACTGTCCTGTGTTGTTCCCATCCAAATAATTTTAAAAAGAAATTTTAAGGGGCGCCTGGGTGGCGCAGTCGGTTAAGCGTCCGACTTCAGCCAGGTCACGATCTCGTGGTCCGTGAGTTCGAGCCCCGCGTCAGGCTCTGGGCTGATGGCTCAGAGCCTGGAGCCTGTTTCCGATTCTGTGTCTCCTTCATCTCTCTGCCCCTCCCCTGTTCATGCTCTGTCTCTCTCTGTCCCAAAAATAAATAAAAACGTTGAAAATAAAAAGAAAGAAGAAAAAAAGAAGAAAAGAAGAAAAAAAAAAGAAATTTTAAAAGGAGGTGCTTTTATATACGTGTATGTGTGCTAGGGTTATATGCAAAACAACTGCAGAAGAAATAGCTGCTCCTCAGCATATATCTTTAACCATTGTCATTATTTTTATCTAAGATTTTACAATATTTTTAATTGCTTTTCTGCTAATATATTTAGTTTTTACATGTTTATCAATGGAACTTTGTGTCACAGGATTTAGCATTAGAAACTCTGTGAGATAAGCAGCAGAGAGAATATCCATGAAATACAGGTAATTTTTAATTTTATCAGACAATTTCTTCCCATGAAGAATTTATAACTTTCTCATCTCTAATCAAATTCCCTGCCATAGGAGCACATTCTAATTACAGCCGTCTGCTCCTAGCAGGGTATTCATCCCAGACCAATGTGTGGTGAAACATTCTAATCCATTTTAAGCGTGTAATTTGTTTCTGCACTCAAATTCTAGGCAAAGAGCAGCTGGATGTCATTGGAGACTCTTCCTGCACAACGAGGGTGAGGAAATTTAAAACAGAAATTCACTGAATAGAAACCAAAGATCTCTAATTAGGAATTATTAATCTAGGACATGCAGAGGGAGAAATGAATGGCCACCTGGTCATCTTGTGCTATTAAAGCAGTTGACCCTAGGAAGCTACTCCCATCCCGTTTGTTCACAGGCCATAAGCCACTTCTTTCCTAAAATCAAAAGTCATGATTCATTCATCTATCCATCCAATCATTTATTCATTCATATTCTAAACATTGACTAGTTTTCAGCAAGGTGCTATGCTTTGTGCTAAAAGGAATGCCAAGAGATATAAGTCACTAGGACTATTTCTGAAAGTTGGCATACAGTACAAAATAATGTCTAGAGTTTCTTTAAGATTACTTTTTCTTATGTCTTAAAAACGTCTATGAACTGGTCTATTTTTGTCCCTACCATAAAAATAGAGATTAAGTATATGTAGTATATTATTCCTCCCACAGTTTGTGTATTATTACATAATTATAAGAATTCAGAAATCTCAAAATCTGAAATATAAAGATGGTATGTTCTATGATACAGCTATTTGTATTTAAAAGCTAGCATAAAAGAGCTCAGACTGGACACAAGGTTCATAAAAGGACAAAGAAAAGGGCACTATTCAAATTTCCATAATTGGAAATAATTTTAAGGAAAAATGTAAAATACTAATTCAAATGTTAGTGAATGATCCCTAAGAGACAAGTACACACACACACACACACACACACAGACACACACACAAACTCAAAGTTGGAAGTCACCTTCAGAAGGTTAGGGTCTATATTTCTATTGCATTGTGTAATATATCAAATGACAATTAAATGCAAAATACCAAAGTATTTGCTATTTAGCCTTTTACCGCCAATAGCTGCTGCTGACATTACCCTGTCTCTTCTACGCATCTACCTCATTTTGACTTTCCCAAATTTCTGTGATAGGGTGAAAGAGCATACTGAAAGAGGTAAAAATACTATACCTATAACAGACAAAGAAATGTATTCAACTGACCCAGAGCAGACTATTTCTTTTTTTTTTTTTTTTAATTTTTTTTTCAACGTTTTATTTATTTTTGGGACAGAGAGAGACAGAGCATGAACGGGGGAGGGGCAGAGAGAGAGGGAGACACAGAATCGGAAACAGGCTCCAGGCTCTGAGCCATCAGCCCAGAGCCTGACGCGGGGCTCGAACCCACGGACCGCGAGATCGTGACCTGGCTGAAGTCGGACGCCTAACCGACTGCGCCACCCAGGTGCCCCCAGAGCAGACTATTTCTAAAAATGAACTGCCACTAGCAAACCCACAAACACATTCACATGAGGTGAGCACACAGTTTCAGATTTGAAAATGAAAGAACCTTGGCACACATATGCACACACAAGCACATAGAACAGAATTTACTTTTTTATTTTCTGGTGACCAAAAAAAAGAATCTCAGACCCAGAACCAGAGCAGCTGGTGGCTACAGGTAGCACCACTAAAGTAGTTCAGCTATGACAGAGCCTCAGCTGTCGGCTGGGGAAGCAGAAACATTCATACACAGACATTCACTCCCGGGTCTCCGAACAAGCATACCCCACCAATTTCAAATACAAGTTTGTCCTGGAAACAAACTTCAGAATTGCACCTGTGTTGATGCCCATATTTACAGTAGTTGACCAGCACTGAAGCGAAGCTGTTCCTAAACATGTCATCAAAGAAGCTTATCGCTGATTCTTGCTTCATAATACTTTGTCAGCCTTATTTCATTCTTTCTATTACAAGATCATATATTAAGAGATTTAGTGTGTAAACAGCTGACTCTGAGCTCATTTCAAATTAGCAAAGCATAGGAGAGAGAGAGATAAATAATGCATACAGTGCTGCTGCAAAATGGTTTGAGTGCATGAAAATGAGTGGCCATAATACATACGGTTTAGCAAAGGTTTGTTGACATTTGCTTACAACTGGTGGCTGCTAAGCATAGACATCTGTATAAATATTAACCAAGACTAGGCTTTCAACAGATCATTCTAATTAAGATGCTGTAAAATAATTGCAGACTAGAAGCCTACTGTATGGTGTGCAGGTAGGGCATGTGCAGACTCTGAAGACTAGGGATTATATTTAGCATATACATCATGTATTTAGAACTAATATGGACCCAAAATATCTCCTTAAATAAGATCCTTAAATTACCTCAATGAATAGGAGTGGTTTATACTTCTGAAAACTCAGTAATATATTTTAACATGTTTCTTCACACTGAAGTTATTATTATTCTTGCCATGATGAAGGAATTTAAGTAGAAAAGAGATGAAACTGGAGTTAATAAATATGTTTAAATTGTCTCCAATATTCATACATGAGCTCTGTAAAGAAAACTTTAAGTTCTGGTCTAGTGCTTTTGCGTTTTGTTTTTTGTTTTGTTTTGTTTTAATGAACTCCACTTTATTGATGCCGGTGCTCAGGCCTGAACTCCACTTTAAACTTCTATAAAGCGGACTGCCTGGGTGGTGCAGTCAGTTAAGCATCGGACTCTTGATCTTGGCTCAGGTCATGATCTCACTCACACTTTGTGAGTTCGAGCCCTGCATCTGGTTCTGCACTGATGGTGCAGAGCCTACTTCGGATTCTCTCTCTCCCTCTCTCTGCCCCCCTCCCCTGCTTGTGCTATCTCAAAATTAAATAAATTTTTAAAAATTTTTAAAAAACCTTTAAACTTCTATAAAGCTTGTTGAATTCATCTCACATTTGTTATATCTGGCCCATTGGGCACTACTTGAAGGGTATGTTCATAGAAGACAAGTCTAGGCACTTGCAGTGAAATCTCAATGGCAGCCTTCTTTGCCATGCAACCTCCACTACGGGTTCAAGCTAACATTGATCAGCTACACAGCTGACAAAAGGTCTGGAGCTGTAACAAAAGGCTTTGTTCATATACTGAAGTTAGATAAAGAAGTACCTCTCGAGATTATGTAGATTTATGAAGGCAAGCAAATAATATTCAAGTAATTTTTAAATCAAGTTGATTTTGTAGAAATTCTGCCTTTGGCAGATCCCTTCAGTTTAGCAAAGCAAAACAATTAATAAAGCCCTAGCATGTAGAATCCCTTTCTTTGGAAGTGCCTGGGTGGCTCAGTTGGTTAAGGGTCTGACTTCATCTCAGGTCATGATCTTGTGGTTCTTGAGTTTGAGCCCCGCATTGGGCTCTGTTCTCTCAGTGCAGAGCTCACTTCAGATCCTCTGTCTCCCTCTCTCTCTGCCCTTTCCCTGCTCTTGCACACACTTGCTCTTTGTCTCTCTCTAAAATAAACATTAAAAAAAAGAATCCCTTGGGGCGCCTGGGTGGCGCAGTCAGTTAAGCGTCCGACTTCAGCCAGGTCACGATCTCGCGGTCCGGGAGTTCGAGCCCCGCGTCAGGCTCTGGGCTGATGGCTCAGAGCCTGGAGCCTGTTTCCGGTTCTGTGTCTCCCTCTCTCTCTGCCCCTCCCCCATTCATGCTCTGTCTCTCTCTGTCCCAAAAATAAATAAACGTTGAAAAAAAAATTAAAAAAAAAAAGAATCCCTTTCATTATTATTATTATTATTATTATTATTAATTCATCCCAATCCTCATTTGTTTGTTTCTTGCCCTTGTAGCACACCTGAAGGAGCATAGCCTGGATGTATCAAGCTACTCTTTACTGGTTGTGAATGAAATAGGTATTGACTTCTTATGTAAACAGCAAAAAATACTACGTGTAAGGTAAAGAGGAATTTTTTTTAATCAACAGGTAAAAACATCTCTTGCCACAAAAATCCTTCAGATTGGTTGGGTAAAAAAGATACAGCCACAAACCAATTAATGAACAAAACAGCACTTTATCTATTATAGTTTTTTGTACCGGAAGCATCAGAAAGACTTCACAGAAAAAGAAATGGAACTTGGGTTGAGCCTGTGTGGCTTTATAAAAAGATGGCTAAGTAGAAAGAGAAAGGAGGAATTGACACAGACCTGAACATAAATGTGTGAAAGAATATGGTTTTTAATATATCTATTTGGGCATAGAATGTACAGATACTTAAAAATATCTCAAATTGGTTCAATAAATTGGGGGCTATACTTTGCCTAAGGTAGACAGTAATATTCATATATGGTCCAGTCGTGAACATCTTAGAGTCTTTCAAGTATTTTGATATTTTACTACACACAGATAGAGTTAAAAAGAAAGAGAAAGAACACAAATTGATGGCTACCGAAAGTAACCATTACATTATTTTACTCTTTGGAAGTAACTTTTTTCACAAATTATAATTTTTGGTGCGTTCTATACAAAATACGATACACAAAATTATATGGGCAAATGGAAGCGAATTTTATATTGAAAAATATAAATGAATTAGCTACCATGATGATCAACAGCTTATTTTATTAAATATCACTTACACGTGATAAGTTCCACAAGAACATGCTTGCGTGTGTTACTTCTATTCTACATCTCCATCCCTTCCATAGACCTTGGCCTGTAAGAAGTACTATAACAGATACTCTATAATTGCTGAATGAGTAAATAAATGAATTAATTCTAGAAATAGCTTCAGATAATAAGGAAACTTGAAATTGCATGCTCATACCCAAAAATGACTGTGTCAAAAGAAAATAAATGGTACTTTTTTATTAGGATCCTCTCATTCTCAGAGATCACATAAAAAGGTATTGGGGAGGGGAGGGATTACGGTAATAATCCAGAACTTTTGTTTGTTTTTAATACCAAGGATTAAAGTTCGCTTTCCCATTTCTGGCTGACGAAATTCATGCTGTAGAACTTCTGATTATGAATGATTAAACATTTTGTGTAGATTTGGGATTTGGGGTTTAGATTTTAGTCTATGAATGCTAAAGTCATAATTTAGAAAGCACTAATTTCTACTTGTTCATGTGTCAGTAATGAAAAGAAATTTCCTAAGTTCTCCAAATTTTGTCCCACCTCAGAAGAGCTAATCTTATTTTTCACTCAGCGTAATAAGTAATTAAGCAATTATTATGTACAGAGTTTAGTTAGACATTGTGCAATAGTCAAATACATGTTATGATATTCAGTACTAATCATGGAGATTATACAGAGACAGGATAGGCAAATATTAAAAAACTAATTAACAAGTCAGTGTCATACATATAAGGACCATAAAAGTCAATGAAATAGCACTGTAGGACTTCGGGGAAATGAGATTCACTACAATTGGGACGATCTTGGATGATTTCACGGAGGAAAGAATTGTACCTTCAAAAATGAATATGATTTAGCCATGACAAAGAAAGATGAGAGTGGATTTCAGGAATGCATTCATAACATGAGGAAAATCAGCAAGTCTGGAATGGGCATGACATGGTTAGAGAAAAATATAGATTAGCCCTGCTATGGAAAATTCTTCCTATGAGGGTGGGGGAGGTGAGAGGGAAATTAGTTTGCAGAATGCTGAGAGCCTCAAAGGACAGTCTAAGCTTTTAAGGCAATTCTATAAACTGCAGTTTACGATATGATGAAAAGAGTCCTTTTAAGATAATTTATCACATGTGCATGCTAGTGTGCAGGATAAATGTGAGGTGGGATGTTAGAGGCAAGATGCGTTAGGAAGCTCTTGGACTAAACCAAGCATAAGAAAAGAGCCACAACCACAGTGGCAGCACTGGACTGGAAAAGAAAGGCTAAATAGGAATGACATTTTAAAAAAGAAATCAATGGTACTTTTTGAATGATTGGACTTGAAGGGAGGCTCTAAAGGTCATTCTCAAACTAAAACAACTGCAAAAATGATCACAGAAGTAAAGGGAGTTCATGTACCACTTAGAAGGTTGGACCTGATGACCTCCACGACCTCAACCAAACTAAATTCCATGCCTTATGCCTGGACAAATTGTTTCTCTCTCTCCTCTGCCTGTCCAACTACGCCCATCTATTCACATCTATTTCAAGTCTCAGAACTCCTTGGAAATCTTGCTGACTATTCCATGCCTTGTACAATGTCTTCCTCTTTGAGCTTCTGATGCATTCACTTCTCTTCCACATGAATTGGGTATCTAGTTGCATCCTCCTGCATATTACAGTAATTGTGTTTTGTGTGAATCTTTCCTAATTTTCACGCTTCCTGTAACACAAAGCTAGCCCTAAATTAAATATTCACTAGTGTAAAATATAAACCTATAGATTAAAGTAATAAATCTAAACAAATGCATCTCTTTTCACAAGGTCACTGGAAATATTAATATCCAAAGGATATAGGAAAGCCTATTAGTACTGTATCTTCAAAAATTTAAATAATCTCCTCTGAAATTTGAAGCTGGAGGTATTGCTAGATACTCAAGTACCAACTATGAAAAAAAAAAAAGCAAGAAGCACTAGAAATGTGTGGTACATATCCTCTATTGCTGAGTGAACAATGAAAAAGCCTATTCTGCGAGTCACAATGGAGCTAAACATTTCCTATACTGTACAAAGAGAAACAATTCAATGATGTCTTTGTGCTGCTCAGAGAATCACACAAAGTCACTTTCTGCTTTTTAGTTTGCTCTTTGGCCCTATGTAAAAAGTTGTCACAGAAATTGCTTTGTGCTCAGCAAAAACCCAACCTGTTAATTCCAGTGACTGGAATCATTCAAGGTCAAAAGGTAAAAACCACCTGCTGTGTCACATTTTCACAATTCAGAGATTTCTTCTGTACTCAGCATTTATGTATTGGATTCTTTTTGTGGAACCCTCATTTCATTTTCAAAAAGCCTACTCTTGATTAACTTGCACTTGGTAAACAATCATTTACTGAGAGTCATTCAGGTTCTGAGACAACATTAAGAAATTTGGAGAAAACACAATATAAAAATAATTATATACAAAGAATTCAACTTGAAATCCTGAAATAGTAACAAATATACTAACCTTGATGTTTAATTTATAAATACATAAAAAACACTAAGTGCAGAAAAAAATAGAAATGATGGTCTATAAAACAACATATAATCTATGATTAAACAAACTAGAACATTACAAAATTTTCATTGTATGTGCTTTAATCTAAGAACTATAATCAGCATTGACAAAAAGTCAAAAGGAAGTAAACATAAATCTAAAGCTTCATGAGACATTTTAAATAAAAGAAGCAGGAAATTTCTGAAAATTTCTTCTCTAAACCTAAAATTACAAATTTTATAAAATTTGGGATTTGAATAATAAAAGTAAAATATTCAGTGGTATTATTTTCATAATATTTGATCATACTTTTTTACATTAGATCTTTGTTCTTAAATAATGTAATGACAAATACACTTTTCTAAAATATGCAATTGTAACAAATCAATGGCTAAATGAATAACTACTGTCCTTATATGAAGTGGCCCCAGACTGCTGCTTTATATGTCAATTCCTAGCATTCTGTCCATTCACAGTACGCTACAATTTAATTCACCATTCACTGTAGTCCACTAAATAGCACCAGGGGAAATCATGCTAAATCAATTACATGAACTTTAAAAAAATCAAAATCAATAAGCTCCTTCTTGAGAACCTGTAGAAAGTTCTGTGAGTTCTGTATAAAGTTTTATTTATTCATTACAGTGTACCCACAGCCTGACACATCATTGGCAAACTAATTAATTTAAAAAGTGATTAATAAATGCATACATGGATTAGTAAATAAATAAAGCACAAATATCCATGACATATTTTTCACTTGTCTTCAAAGTCCTCTTCAATTTATGTCCAGGCTATATCTGTTCTGAATAAGTTCAATTGCTGGAAGTTTAAATGTCAAGCTATCCATCATGTGACTTTTTAAAATTTCACACTGAAGCTAAATATATTTTATATGAAAACTTTTTTAATACAAGAAGGAAGTGTTGGAGGATACCAAAGTTGTTTTATTTCAGTGTCAAATCCTCCGCACTTTTTCTTTATTTGAACTATAGATGTGTATAGCAAATTTAACTTTGAATCAGAAACTTGCATTAGGTTCTTCTTCCCTCACCAAATGTTAGTAGCAAATAGTTTACTCAATAGGTAATATTTTAACTCATCAACCATAAATTAGAAAGGAACAAGGAGCTGATTTGATGCATGTTTTGTGTTTTGAAAAGCTATTTAATGTCGAGTCAGAAGTGTGCAAGAAGGACAGCAAGACTATGAAACAAATTCCACTGTACTGTGAGATCCTTTAATTTGTCACACATAAAAGGCTAAGATTTCAGGGAAAAGTATTAAGTCTGACATTTTCGTTTGAAGTGCTGCCACCTGTATCTTTTGTGGCAAAGAGGGCCACAGCATTTCAGAGCAATTCTCGATGTGAACGGAAGTCCCAGTGTTACACACTTCCCCACCTCAGTGTGCACTAGATGTTTCTGAAGAATCAGTCTTGTGAGGAGAGTCAGGACAAATAGTTGAAAATGTCCCAGAAAAGCTGACTTATTTCAAAACTACCTGTAATAAACTAATTTATGAAATGCATCCTCGCCTCCTCTAATGTGTTCTTTTATAGGTTGGAGTTTTTATACAGAACAAAATTGCACAGA
Organism: Prionailurus viverrinus; assembly: GCF_022837055.1. Taxonomy (NCBI): domain Eukaryota; kingdom Metazoa; phylum Chordata; class Mammalia; order Carnivora; family Felidae; genus Prionailurus; species Prionailurus viverrinus. The sequence goes on from NC_062564.1 coordinate 18,494,439, forward strand.
CTGTCCTTTGAAAGAAAAAAAAATGTTTTATGGAATCAAGACCTCTAGAAAAAAAGTGCATAGCCATCATTAGAAATTGCTGTAGTGATATTTCCTCAAAATAACCAGATATGCCACTCTATAACATTCCCCAGAGGTTAAGCTATTGAGAGGGTTTTCTGAAGAATGATTAAATATTACCCACATCATCCGGGTTGTAAATAGCTTACAATTTCAATCAATCTTATACATATTTCTATTAACAACTCATAAATCTAATTCTTTAACTGTTTATCCTTATCCCTACTTGATAAATGAAGAAGTTGAATGTATTTGCCATGGTCAAAAAAATCAGTCAACAAATAAGCACTCACTCTCTTACAGGACTGTTAAACCCACTCAGTGACTTTGTACTCCAGATGTGAGCTATTAAAGGAGCAGTTCTCTTCTGCCGAGTAGATTGTCAATCTGGCAAGAGCCCAAGGTGCTTTTGGAATTCACCATAATGCAACTGTTCTGATACCAAAATCAATTTTTAAAACTGAAATAGAATTTACATACCATAAAATTCGCCCTTTTAAAGCATATAATTCGGTATCTTTTAGCATATTTACAAAATGATGCAACTATGACCATTATCCAATTCTAGAACATTTTCATCACCCCAAAAAGAAAGCCCATAGTCATTAACTGTCATTCTCCACACACCCTCCTCCCAGCCCCTGGAAATCACTAATCAACTTTCTGTCTGTATGTATTTGCCTATTCTGGACATCAAAACCTATTCTGAAAGATATTTTTTCATTGGTTTGCTGGGATAATTGCTGTGATAATTATTTTATTTTTAGAAAATAAAAAAAAAACAAAACATTTAGGCAATAAGGAAAACAAAACTGCAGAATTTTGTCAAATACTATCCAGAATGAGAATTATATTCTTAGGGCAACATAAAAAGGAACTTTGCTTCCTGGGATGTTTCCTGGAATCCATTATTTCAATTATTTTATTCATGCTACTGAAGAAACTTTCTTAAGGGAATTATATTATTTCCTCGTAGGAAGCATATTAGACTAATTATATTTTATAGTTAAACAAATAACACTAAACATAGTTTAAACATGAATTTTTTCTTTACTTAAGAAGCACATGAAATAATTCTCTCAAAACATTCAAATATTAGATATTTTAGCATAATTGGTCAATTTTGTGAAAGAGAATCAAATGCAAATTTGTTCTTAGTAATATGAAGAATGAAAATGCAAAGTTCCTAGACTGTCTACATTTAAACTAGAAGAAATTTACTCTTTGAAATAAAGTAATAGTGTATTAAAAAATAAAAGCACTCTCAACAGTAAATGTTTTTGCTGACTAGCTTTGTTGATAAACCTATGATTTAAACACCTTCTGGATTCATTCTAGCAGCAGTGCTTAGAGTTTTCAAGTAGGAAGCAGCGATAATACAAGCCTGTTGTCCCGTAGTCCTCCTATTAATTAGAACATAAGGGTCTGGTTTAAGTGTGGTAAGAAAATAAAGGAATAAATAAAAGATTTCAAGGAGGTAGAACCAATTAAAACTTGGTAAGTTGTTGAATGTAGGGAAGGAGAAAAATGCTAAAATGGCTCCAGAATTTCTTGTTTGAGTGACAGGCTATTTAAGACCAAATTTACCAATACAGGAGATGGGAGAGGAATTAAAAAGCTAGCAAACAAGAGACAGAGAGAGAGAGAGAGACAGAGAGAGGAGAATAAATTTTGGACATTTTTGTCCTGTAGATATTGAACGCTCCATCAGCCATTTGTATATATGAGTTTATTCCTCATAGGAAAGATGGAAGCTAGAGAGATATTTGGAAATAAATGATCAATATAAAAATGATGGATAGAACACACTCTGGTTGAAGCTACCCAAAGTGTTTAAAGAGAAAAGAAAAATCATTGGGAAGCCAGGAAGGCAAGGTCAAAAAAAGACCTGGAGGGGCGCCTGGGTGGCGCAGTCGGTTAAGCGTCCCACTTCAGCCAGGTCACGATCTCGCGGTCCGTGAGTTCGAGCCCCGCGTCAGGCTCTGGGCTGATGGCTCGGAGCCTGGAGCCTGTTTCCGATTCTGTGTCTCCCTCTCTCTCTGCCCCTCCCCCGTTCATGCTCTGTCTCTCTCTGTCCCAAAAATAAATAAAAAAACGTTGAAAAAAAATTAAAAAAAAAAAAAAAAAAAAAAGACCTGGAAGTTACTAACCAAAACAAAGAAATAAAAAGAAAACCAAAGAGTAATATAGTAAATACCAAAAAACTCAAAATTTAAAATAGAGGCATTTGTCAACAGAAATAAGTGAGGCAGAAAATCCAGTAAGAAGAGGACTGAGAAGTGAATACTGGAATTGCCTGTCTCAGTATCATTAGTACCTTGGAAGAAAGGTTTTATTTAGCATGGTTGGAGACGTCAAGTGGGGAGGACGATACTCCAGCCTAGAGTTTATGAGAGACTCCCAGGCTGGAAATGTGTATCTGGAAGTGGTTAGCCATTGAGACAATGTGAGATCGCTTAGGTGGTGAGTGTAGGTAAAGAGAATATGCTCTAGAACTGAGCTCTTGGGGCTAGCCAACTTTAAAAGGTGACAAAGCACAGAAGAAACTAGCAAAGAAAACTGAGGAGATGCCAGGGATCAGGGAGGAACTCAATCACAGTCAAAAGATTGTGAGGGTCCCAGGAGACTCTATTAACCTAAATCAAGGGAAATAGAGTGATCACTGGTGTCAAATGCTGCTGTCAGATGAAACAGAAAGTAGACCATTAGAACTCTGGAGAACAATGGTCATGCTAAGGAGAGTTGTTTCAGTAGAATGGTAGGAGGAAATGGCTAAAAGGAGTACATTTAGGAATGATACAAAGGTCAGCCAAAGTACATTTAGGAATGATACAAAGGTAAAGGTAAAGAAAGCCTAAGGAATAGTTTCAGATTAAAGGCTATTAATGAGACATGATAATTAAGTTCAATGTGTGATCATGGAGTTGCACTGAGACGACTGACAGAATTTGAATGTATACACTGTATTGGATAATGGTGTTGCAGGAATGTTTAATTTTCTGATTTTGATAACTTTACTGTGGTGATGAAGGAGAACAGACTTATTCTTGGGAAGTACACCTTAAAGTGTTTAGTGGTAAGGGGCACAGTGTCCCCAACCACTCTCAAATGACTCAGTGTATGTGGATGGATAGATAGATAGATAAACAGATAAATAGATAATAGAAGAACAAAATGTAAACAAATGGTGATTCTGGCTATAACATACATGGAAATTTGTTATGCTCTTTTTTAAACTTTTATGTATGGTAGAAAGTAGATCAAAATTAAAAGGTACCAAATGAAAGAAGAGGAAGAGACAAAGGAGAGAACAATTGGGAAAAGTAAGTACAGTAACTCTTGTGAATATTTTCACTATAAAGGAAAGTAAGAAAAAGGGGGTGATAGCTGGTAGGAATAGAGTCAAGAAAAGGTTAGGTTTTCTTTTTCCTTGATTGAGAGAAATACAACTTGCTGGCATACTGATGAGACTGTTCCAGTAACAAGGAAAAAATGTTGAACAGAAGAGTAAAAGGGGAAATTTGTGGTGTGATGTCCTTCCAAAATAGGGTGGACATGGAATCTGTACACAAGTGGGAGATTGAGGAGTAGAGAGCATTCATCTATGATACAGGCAAAAAAGCAAAGTATGTTCCTGCAATTCCTGGAAGGTAGAAAACAGAGATGAAGAATTTCTATCCCACTTATATCCCTGAAAGACCTGGAAAAGCAACCTGCACTTAGAGGGCTTTAGGAGAAGTAATGTTTTCAGAGGATAATCAGGTTTCAATTAGGCCTAAAAAGTGAAGAGAAAGTTCAGAGATTATCCTAAAAAATGGTGGAGAATGTGTTTAAGAGGACATGAAGTGTGAGAAATCAAGCCAGTTAGTGCTTCTACAGAAGGCACAGGTTGAGGGCTTGATGGATGACAGAAGACTTGGGGACTTGGTTTGTGGGTAAATGAGGTAAAGAGGAATGTGGGCACAATGAGCTGAATTCTGATTGCCTCCTGTAGCCAGTTCAGGATAGATGCTATAGGTTTAGGGGTTGACCATTCTTTCCTGCAGGTGCCAGTGCTGTGCCAACAAAGGGGAGAGAGGAGGTCCTTTCCAGGACCTGAAGCAACAAATGATAAGAGGGCTTCTTCTCTCTAAAGACATGGTAGTATGGCCAGTGTGCAAGGGGCAGTAATGCATGGGAAAGTAGGCTGGAAACAACCTCTTCTTTTGAGGGGAGAAAATATGTGGCCCCAGGTATGGTAGCTGGAGCATTAAGTGGCTTAGAGGTTGCCCCTTTTCTCCAGCAGGAGGGAGGACTGGCTGTGGGATCATCTCAGTAAATAACATCACTGTCCACCCTAAAGCTCAAGTCAAAAGCCTAGGTATTATCTTAGATCCCTTTCCTGCTTACTGCACATCTAGTCCTCAGGAACTTGTCAACTCTTCCTCCAAATCACACCCTAAATCTCACTGCTTATCTCATTTTTGCTGCTACTAACCTCATTCAAGCTGCTACTGTATCTCATCTGAACAACTGTAATAACCTTCTAATCAGTCTCCCTGAATTCACTGTTGCTCTTCAGTATATTCATACCCAGCTGTCAGCATGTTCTTTCTAAAATGTAAATAGTTCATGTCAAGCTACATTGTAAGATCCTCCCATGGCATTCTCTCATTCTTAGAACAACACTGAAACTCCTTCCCTGACTTATTAAATCTTACATTGTCCGATTCCTGCCTCTTTCTTCAGCTTCAGCTTCTGAATCTTTATCCTCTGTGCCTTTACCCATTATGCTCAAATAAGCCAAACTCATTTCTACTTTGAGCTTTTGCATTAGTTCTTCCTTCCACCTGGAAGATTCTTTCTTCAGACTGTCCCAGGTTAGTCTCTTTCTTGCTATTCTGATCTTTTAGATAATAACAATAATAGTAATAAAAGTGTATGTAAAACTTACTTAGTAAAGTCTTCACTGACTACCCAGTCTTAGTAGCCAATCTGTCTGTCTTTTGTTATCAAATTACTTTTAGTTCTTAGCAGAGTAATTAACACTAACTGACATATAGACCTGCATGTGTGTGTATATTAATTTAAAATATACTTCTCCTTCAAACTAAAATGTAAGCTCCGTGATGGTAAGGACTTTGTCTTCCTTACCAGAGTATCTTTAGAGGCTACAGCAGTGCCTGGCACATAGTAGGATATCAATGATTGTTTTTTAATGAACAAATGAAAGCATTTGTTCAAGGAACTATAAAAGGGCTCAGGGATGCAAAGTGAAAAACAAACAAAAACATGGAAAAGTGAAAAACAAACAAAAACAACAGTCTTTTTCTTCAAAGAGCTCAAGGTCTAATGAGAAAAATCCATAAATTTGGAGAAAGAAAGAAAGAAAGAAAGAAAGAAAGAAAGAAAGAAAGAAACAGATTAAAAGTCCTAGACTTGGGGGGGGGGGGAACATTGATAAAACTAGTCTCTCTTAAAAGCAAAATTGGCCACCTCTGGAAACTAAAACACTGTCTTATACTATGGGGATTAACCCAAGATGCTCTGATGATGTCATCCAATCCATGGGCAAAGAGAGAGACAGAACAATTTGTGAAAAAATAAAAACTAAGCTGCAGCCTCAGATTTCAGTATGACATTTGGTGAATTCATTATTTTTCTTCAGTTTAAGAATCAAGGAAAAATGTATTTACCATTTTGGCATTTTCTATAACTCATTTAACAATATGGTTTAAGATATGCAATAACTCCAAATCTTGAATTCATATTTATTTTAACTTCATTTGAAAACCTAGAAGGTAAAATACTCTTATATGATTTTTTGGAGGATTAGTTTCTATTTTATGGTATCTGAACAAGCAAATGTCCCTATTCTGTTTTCCTTTGGATTCTTTACATTTCTCTAGATTTATTTCATACTTTTCTAACAAAATAAAGTGGTTTTTAGAAAATATTTTGAGAACAAAAACCTTGGTTGCAGATATAAAAAAAAAAGTCATTTATGCATAAGATGTGTAGAGGGAGTTTTGATTTGATATCATAAAGAATGTCCACAGAAAAGAATGCAGATTGGAATTCATGGGGACATTTTCTTCAATTTATGGAAAAATGTCTTTCTTATTCAGTGCATTTAATCAGGCTACTTGAGACTGAGATATATGTTTAGAGCTGATCTTAACATTTTTTTCATATAATCTTAATGTAAGATTACTTAGAAAAATTTCCATAGACTCCACATGATAAGAACATCCTGTCTTATATTTCCTTTTAAGATGAAATAAACATTAGTCTAGTAAAATGATATCTGGAATGCACATAATATATCAAAGTGATAAAATATTATTCCTGTGAAACAGAAAATTGAGATTGAAAAGTGTTTGTTTGAAGTATAAACTGTATAAGTTTGAGTAGTAAAAAAGTCATAAAAATACTAGTCATAAAGTTAAGAAATTACACCGTACATAATGGTTCTTTGTTCTCTAATATTCCTTATTTTCAATATATTATATTCTGTGTTATATGATAATTCTATAATATTCCATATTTAAATTTCAAATATATAGCACATTTCAAAATGTAGCACATTATCATTTGTTAGTTTCTGTTCCCTTTTGTAGAGAGAGACACTCTACTACAAAAATATATGAATATTTCAGTAGTTATTAATCTGAGACAGCATCTGCATCAAAAAAGTCAGACTACTGGGGCGCCTGGGTGGCGCAGTCGGTTAAGCGTCCGACTTCAGCCAGGTCACGATCTCGCAGTCCGGGAGTTCGAGCCCCGCGTCAGGCTCTGGGCTGATGGCTCAGAGCCTGGAGCCAGTTTCCGATTCTGTGTCTCCCTCTCTCTCTGCCCCTCCCCTGTTCATGCTCTGTCTCTCTCTGTCCCAAAAATAAATAAACGTTGAAAAAAAAAATTAAAAAAAAAAAAAAGTCAGACTACTAACGTGTTTCTCATATTACATATAAAATAGTACAATAGTATAATTTTCTTTCGAGGTAGACTGTTAAAGATAATGTTATAAACCTTAGAGCAACCACTTTAAAAACAGTGGTAAAGCTAATAGCTAAAAGTGGACATAAAACAGAATACTAAAAGATAATTAAAACTAAGGCAGAAAACAAAGGAGGGAGAGAACAAAGAGAATATGGCCACTTCACAGAAAACAAATAACAAGGTTGTACACTTCCATTCAACATTATAAATAATCACAATAAATGTAAATGGCCTAATATTTCAATTAAAGTCAGAAACTGACTTCCAATTTCCAGTCTGGCATATAACTAAGGAACCTGAAAGTCATCACTCTTACTTAACAACAAGTAAAATGCTGAAAAACTGAAAACCAACAAGCCTTCTTAGATCCACTAGAGAATTGAGGTTACAGGGAAAACCGATGCCCCCAGAACTGGAGAGACAGACAACAATTAGAGAATTAGCACTTACCTGAGCAGAAATCTCCATGGGAATCAGCACTAGGAAGTCTTAACCATAATTTGCAAATTGCTAGAAGTTTATTTTCATAAGGCTGAGCGTTTAAAATACCTAGAAGGCCCGGAATTAGGGGTACATCCATACTTTTATATTTCACTTTCAGGAACACCACTAGGTTTTCACCATGAATACTGGAAAAAAAGCCCTTCTTGCTTCTGGCAGAGTGGGGGGGGGGGGGGGGAATAAACCATTCTGGAATATGTCCAGAGCATTCTGTTCTTAGTAAAACATTCCCTCAAGATAAACTGTTTTAGCAGATCCTATTCTATTGGGGTTTTATCTGAGCCTAACCAACCTAGAAGGAAAAAAAAAAAGAAAAAAAATTCATTCAAGTTCAGCCCCCTCTAAACTTCCTATCCCACCAGTGGGGGTAGAAGGACTAAGAAGCACTTGTGAAATCACAGCCCAGAGACACAGGCTCACTAAAAAACCAAAGCACAATCATAAGACCATAAGATGCTTCCCTTCTCTACACACCTTATTGCCCTACACTGATGACCTATTTACTGCAATTCCTTTTACCCAATACATCATGTCTGGCTTTCAGCAAAAAGTTACAATGCATATGAATGACAAAAACACAATCTGAAGAGAGAAGAAGCATAAAAACCAGATTCAGTTATGGCACAGAGATTGTCAGTCTGGATAAAAAGTAAATTCCAATTACATGCTGTCTATAATAAACTCATTTCAATATAATGATACAAATTGTCTAAAAATATGAAGATGGGAAAAAACATACCATGCATGAAAAGAGCTGAAATGACTATATTAATATCAGACAAAGTAGACTTCAAGAAGTATTATCACAGGTGAAGAGGAATATTCCACAATAATTAGATGTTTATGCATCCAATAACAAAACTTCAAAATATGTGAACAAAGCAGATAGACTTAAAGGAAAAATAAACAAAAATCCTTATTTATGTTGGATATTTTAATACTCCTCTCCCAGCAACTGATAGAAGCAGTGAGAAAATCAGAAAGGATATAAAAGACATGCACAACTCAATGCAACATGACCAATGTATAGATTATAGCCTACGGTAACAGTATATTGCACACGCTTTTCAAGCGCACATGGAATATTCACAAAAACAGATCACATGCTGGCCCATGACATGAGTCTTGAGAAATTTAAAGGATTAAAATCATAACATTAAATTAAAATTAAATTAAATTAAATTAATTAAAATTAAATTAAAATTAAATTAAAAAATAGTGAAATTAAATTAAATTAAATTAAATTAATTAAATTAAAAAATAAATAGTGAAAAGACATCTGGAAAGCCCCCAAATATTAGGAAATTAAGCAACATAATTACATAGAACCTAGAGTCAAAGAAGAAATCACAAGGCAAATTAAAAAATAGTTTGAACACTATAATAATGAAAATTTAACAAATAAAAAATTGTGGGATGCAAGACAAGCAATGCTCTGCTTAGAAAGAAATTTTATCTCTAGTGGTTATGTTAAACATGTGACAAAAAACAATCATAATATATTCAGTGTTTTCCATTCATGAGGGCACATTTAAACCTACCTAACTTGGAAATAGTGTGGGGCATCAAGGAGTGCAATCTGTGAACAGGGGTTAATGTTTGGACTGGACACTGAAAAATGAGGCTAGGTGAGGGATTTCTGGAGAGGGAGGAACAGAAGGACAGAGGTAAGCTAGTGCCTGAAATGTCGATAGGATGGCTAGCATTCCAGTTTTCCTGAAGCATACAATTTCTCAGGAAAAGTGACGGGGACTGAGCACATAATTCTGGGCGTGTGTCAGATGGTGAAAGGCCTTGAATGCCCTATGTCTTCATATAGGTAAGAATCAGAATGCCTTCTGTTGGAACATTCAACAAAATCCTCCTTTTCTATCTTAAAGGAAAAAAGGACTAAGACTAAAGCAACAACCAGCCCAATATACATCACAGGTATTGCAAAAGAGAAGAAAGCTTGATGAATATAAAAGTTAACAGAGACTTTTCCATGTGTGTCAGTTGTGGTAGCTTATTTTCCAGAAGACAGAACCACTGCAGATGCTTAGCAGGTCTACCTAAACTAGCATCAAAGATGCCTCTTCATAAGATCTACCTGGCAGGCAAAGTGTGAAAAACTAGCCCAGCTACAATACATTACTGAGAAGTCTAAAATTTACAAACAAAAGACTGTTGTAAGACAAACAAAAAACCTAGCACTGTGTTGTCACTTCAAGGAATGGTTTGCACCAAATGATATAAAGTTATTAAGTTGGTGTTGACTGAAGCTGGTCCAGAGGAGTCAAGGCCTCTCATTTGAGATGAACAACTGCGAGACTCCACATTATTGACTTAATGATCACATCAAAACATCATATAAAATGCTTCAATTCAAACAGAATTTAACACTGTCAAAAATCATAAAGCAGTTTTATTTTTCCCAATTCACAATTAGGTTGTGATAGCAGCAAGTGGTATTCGGGGCTGTTAAAGTTACTCAGTTACAGAGCTAGAAGATTTGATGAGGTATACAATTTTTTCCCTCAAGGCTAAAAATGTAATTATGAAAACGTCCTGAACTGAAAAACAGTATTGTCAGCTGTTTCCTGGAAAGATAAAAGACCACTTAAAGGTAAAGAGATTATAGACAAAAGAGATACAAAATTAAGTTGAAACCACCAGTGTAAAGAGAGCAAGTTATAAACAAGAACTAAACATTAAAACATTCTATTATAATGAGAGAACAGGAATTTCATTTTTCTAGAAGAACAGCACTAAATTATTTAATTCACATCTTGATTGGCTCACTTGGATGTTTAAAAATGAGCAGATATGGACATATTATTAAACTTTCAAAGGTGCTAAAGAAATGAGCTGTGAACATGCCTCGGTTTGTCAATCTGACAGTCTGAGAGGCACTAGCCTACACTCAATAACCAAGGGACTCCTTTTCATAAGTTCACATAAACTGAAAGGGGTACTTAATAGTTTTTTCATTTCTTACCCCAAAACCTATCTTACTCTAAATCCTCTCTGCAAAATGAAGATATTAATATCTGCCTTCACAGGAGTACGGGGAAGATCAAGTAAGAGAGAATGAATAATATATGTGAAAGAACTTGTACAATGCACAGCCCTGCACACGAGGCATTATTACAAAGTACCTTATATTTACAAAGCCCTCTGCAAAGCGTTCCCCACTTAACTCAATCTGCAATCACTGACTGAGACCTTCAGTATATCAGGCACTCTGCTGGATGCCTGGACTTTAAGGCACAAAAATCCCTGCCCTTAGGGAGCTCACAGTCTAGACACTGGAAGAAAAGACGAACATATCATCAGATCATCTTGTCTTTGTTCCTGAGGCAAATGCTGTAGAAACATAAAGGGGTTTGTTACAAAGGAATTGGCACTTAAACTGGAGAAATGAGGGGGTGGCTGAATGGCTCAGTTGGTTAAGCATCTGACTCTGGATTTCAGCTCAGGTCATGATCTCACGGTTCCACGGTTCCTGAGTTCGAGCCCCGAGCTGGGCTCTGCACTGACAATGTGAAGCCTGCTTGGGATCCTCTCTCTCCATCTCTCTCTAGCCCTCTACTATTCTCACGCATGTGCTGTCTCTCTCAAAAATAAATAAAACTTTAAAATAAAAAAAAACAGGAGAAATGAGATAACTGGTTCTCGGGACTCTGGACTTTTGCAAATGTCCCGAAAAACTTAAGGGACAACTTGAAATGATCTCATTTGGCCTTGTTATCAAGACTCTGATGATACAGAGGAGAAATTTATTTCTCAAACAATGGAAGTAAAGCCTAGAAAAGATAAACGACTTCATTCTGGTTAAATGACTTGACCTTTAGCTCACAATTTAAATAAAGCCTAAGTAGCCAAACTGGTCTTCAGGCTCAAGTGCTCACCATCATGCAATGTAGTTTATTTAATGTTTGCAACCATGGATATGGAAGGTGAGGTCTTAGTGGAAATAGACCTTTCCATATCAGACATGTGTTTTGAAAAAAAGGAATTGTGATTCTCAGAAAATCAGATATCGCTATTGTACATTAAGAATTCAATCGCGGGGCGCATGGGTGGCTCAGTCGGTTAAGCAGCCCACTTGGGCTCGGGTCATGATCTCGCGGTCCGTGAGTTCAAGCCCCGCATCAGCCTCTGTGCTGACAGCTCAGAGCCTGGAGCCTGTTTCAGATTCTTTGTCTCCCTCTCTCTGACCCTCCCCCGTTCATGCTCTGTCTCTGTCTCAAAAATAAATAAACATTAAAAAAAAATTTTTAAAAGAAAGAATTTAATCGCAACCAGTGAAACAAAGTAAATGTCACCATGCATGTAAATAGTTTACATTCGTAGAGCATACAGTCTCAAACCCAATAGCTGCTTTGAGGGGATAAATTTCAATTTTAATGCCTTGGGAATGTCAAATAAACTAGTATTTATATAACAGTTATCTTAGCCACACCTACCATGCAGAGTGTAAAATCCATGCATACCAGGTGGTCTATGTGGATTTAAAAAGAGAAATAATTTTTATTGCAATCTTCCCAACCATACTGCACACCCTCCCAACACACACACACACACACACACACACACAATGTGGCAGTAGCAGCAGCAGCAACAACCCACACAGTGTGAACTTCCGGCAACCATCGCTCTGTTCTTCAGGAAGGATTTCTCTTGAGTATCTTTGGAGGACCTTCCTGAGCTGATTTAGCAATACGCCTCTCTGTCAATAAACAGAGGTCAAGGAATTCCTCCTCACCATGGGAGTTTGATGAAAGTAAGTGCGCCACTTATGAGAACAGAGGCAAGAGCAGGATGTCCACTGAGAATGAACTGAATTTCAGAAAACGACCTTCGTCTCTGATGATAAAGAAGTACTTTTTTTTTAAATTTTTTTTTCAACGTTTTTTTATTTATTTTTGGGACAGAGAGAGACAGAGCATGAATGGGGGAGGGGCAGAGAGAGAGGGAGACACAGAATCGGAAACAGGCTCCAGGCTCCGAGCCATCAGCCCAGAGCCTGACGCGGGGCTCGAACTCACGGACCGCGAGATCGTGACCTGGCTGAAGTGGGACGCTTAACCGACTGCGCCACCCAGGTGCCCCAAGAAATACTTTTAAAAACTATGTTCATTTACAGGATTGAATACCATGAAACCGTTAAAAACCATGTTCCAATTAATATTTCATTTTGAGTCAATGCTCATGATATAATAGGAAATTTTTAAAAAACAGGCTACAAAAGTGACGATAATTTACTTAAATATACACGTATTATACATGTTTATATGTTACTTAATATATTTTATATTTGTATAATATGTAAGTTATATGTCATAAATTTAAATATTAAATATATTTACATTGCTATTGAATATATGTGTAGGGAAAAATAGAGTCTAAAGAAATAACACTAATGGTAACCATCATTTCTTTTTTTTAATTTTTTTAATGTTTATTTTGAGAGAGAGAGATAGAATGTGAGTCGGGGAGGGACAGAGAGAGAGGGAGACACAGAATCCGAAGCAGGTTCCAGGCTCTGAGCCATCAGTGCAGGGCTCAAACCCACAAGCTGTGAGATCATGACCTGAGCCAAAGTCGAACACTCAACTGACTGAGCTACCCAGGCACCCCGTGTTAACCATCATTTCTAAAATGTGTTTCAGCATTTACTAAAACTGGTAATTTCTGGGGTGCTTGAGTGGCTCAGCTGGTTGAGCAGCCAACTTAAACTCAAGTCAAGATCTTGTGGTCCTTAAGCTCGAGCCCTGGTCGGGCTCTGTGCTGACAGTTCAGAGCCTGGAGCCTGCTTTGGATTCTGTGTCTCCCTCTCTCTCTGCCCCTCCCCTGCTCGCACTCTGTCTCTCTCTCTCTCAAAAAATAAACATTTAAAAAAAATTTTAATAAAATAAAATGGGTATTTCTATTATAGTAATAATAAACATTTGGAATGAAAGTGTAATTTCCTGGTTAAAGATGAGAGATTGGAAATAGGTATTAACCACTGCTTCCTCTCAAGTAGACACAAAAACAACATAAACAGGGTTGCTTTGTTTTGTTTGTTTTATGGAGAAACCCATATCAAGAGAAGAGACAGGAATAACAAAATACTGGAAGTAGAAAGCAAATGAATGAATCATAACAGAAGAAGAGGTCTAGGAAAGCTCAAATCAAAGCTGACAATGGAGACAGCAAAGAAGCAACGTGATTCATATCAAAACACCCACAAAGCTTCAGAAACTAGCTGAGAGAGAATGAAAAGTTGCCAAAGAAGCAGGTAGATAGACACTCCCTTTCTACAATTCTCACTCCCACGCCATCCTGCCAGCTGGGCAACTATCTCTTCTCTACCTGGGAGAAGACTGGAATTTATCCTCTGGAACAAGGGAAACAGGATCTCCACAATGGGAGATACCAAGAAGAAGAGATGAATAGTATGTTGGAAAACAGAGAAGTAAAATTCTACAAAATGCAATATTGAGACTACTCAGCCTTTCCCCTGAGGCTTCTAAAGTGCTGACAGCAGACTTGTATCTTGCATGCAGGAGGGAGAAGAAGGGTATTTGTGCAGAATTTGAGGAAACCAAGAAAAAGGACAAAAAATAGTGATATTAGGGGATCTCCAAAGAAACAGCCTCGTCTCTTTTAAACTAGAGTGAAGCCCAAGGTGATAGGAAGCTTGTGTCTAGAATTTCCAATCAATCCTTCAGGGTTCCATTCTTAAATATAAGCATATAGCTAAGTCACCATATTTTTGTAGGATTAAGCATGAACAAACAACAGAAATATACTGAAATATAACCAGCTTTCTGAAACAGAGAATGGAGACCATAATGGAAGATGAAAAAGTAAACCTGTAGAGATTACATAGGCAGAGCAGTCAGTAGAACTGACAGGTCGGCAATGGCACTTCTGGGGAGAGGATGAATATAAAAATTGCTTGAAGTTCAAGAATAAGGAGAAAGGTGGTTACCAAAATGACCAGGACAGGCAAGGCCAAGGCCCACCATAAGGCTCATGGTAAAGGAATGGTATAGCAACTAGGAATTAGCTTAGTGGAACATAACAGAAATCACAATTTAAAGTGGTTTAAGTAATCATTTTATTTTCTTATAAAACAAGGCAGGCCAGTTTAAATGCAGCATGAGGCTTTTAGAAACCGACATTCTTTTCTCTTCCTGTTGAGTCAGAATTATCATATGTTTTCTGCCCTCATGATTTTTTTTACCTCATTGTTGAAAGATGGCTGTTAACTTCAAGTTCTAGCTAAGAAGAGGAGGAAGGGCAAAGGAGGAAAAGCACCTGCCAGTTGAAATTATCTCTTTTAAGAGCTCTCCTAGAACTCTACTTGGTGACTTTTGCTTATACTTGATTAGTCAAAATTGTGTCACGTGGCCACTTAAGAGCTGCATGGGATATGTAGGATTTTGGGTTTGTTTACTTTAAATTGGACTGATTTCCAGTCTGAAAATCATCAAGTTCTAGTTGTAAGGAAGAGGAGAGCCTGTATATTGGATAGGCAGCTAGCAGCATAGAGTACAGATGAGCTTTTAAAAATAGGAATGTTTCAATTATAGGCTTAAAATTCAAGTTGGCAATAAATTAAATATGCACAATGAAGGAAACCCATAATTTAATAATCATACTAGATAGTTTTGTGGGTGTGTGGCAATGACCACTAAAGGGAGAACAAAACAAAAAAAATTGGGGAGTAATAGAAAAATGGAAAATGAGCAGTGATTTTCTTTCACCTTTCAGGTAACTGCTTTCAGATGCCCCATAATTTTTATGAAAGAAAATTTACATTTCACTATCAATATTGTAGTTTGTGACAGTAAGTAAAAATATATTTACTTTTACTTGGTAAATCTAAGGAAACATACAAAAGTCTGACAATAACCTACACTAAAATCAATAAAAACTAAAAGTTAAATGTAAACATTGTCTTGCCATTGCATAAAAATGTAATTTTACCAGTCCAATGTATATATCACTTGAAAAAAATGTAGCTGCAAAATACAATCTCTTTTGTGCTTTATGTTGTTGGTTTTTTTACAATTCAAAGTTAAGAGGGAGAGGCACATATAAATTGGTTCCTTCTTTTATTTCTAAAGAAGTGACTATTTCTTTTTCATTGCCATCTGCTCTGATTACTACTACGATTTTTACTGTTATGATTTTTACACTGAATATAACAGTGTAAAGATGGTGTATAATTAACAAAATTCTTCCCACTGCATTTCTCACAGAAAGCTGGAAGCATAAAAAATAGTTGCAATGTCAGATATGTTTCAAAACAAAATAATGACCTTATTAAAAATAAGAACTCTGAAATGTAAGTAGTATAGATTGCCTAGATCAACACAATATTCGTGAATTGAATATATTTTTCAGATAATAAATAGATGAAACATATATCTGCAATTATTAAAGGGGAAATCTTTGTATCTATGTATAGATATGCAGTAAAATCTTGACTTCAGTTAGAATTATTTATCAACTGATAAATATGATACATCTGAAGCAGACATTTTCAGGCTAAGGTGCTCATTGGAATGACCTTGGAGCCATTTACTTTTACAGATTCCTTGAACCTATACCATAGGATATGATTCAGTAGGGTATGGGTGGGTTCTGGGAATCTGTATTTCTTTAAAGCTTCTCAGGTGATGACATACAGAAGGAGAGAATTAAACAAAGCTTTGAGAGTTGAAGTATTTACAGAGCGTCTGGGTGGCTCAGTTGGTTAAGTGTCTGACTTCAGCTTGGGTCATGATCTCGTGGTTTGTGGGTTCGAGACCCATGTCAGGCTTGGTGCTGACAGCTCAGAGCCTGGAGTCTGCTTCATATTCTGTGTCTCCCTCTCTCTCTCTACCTCTCCCCTGCTCATGCTCTGTCTCTGTCTCTCAAAAAAATAAACATTAAAAAAACTTTTTTTTAAAAAGAGTTGAGGTATTGGGGTGCCTGGGTGGCGCAGTCGGTTAAGCGTCCGACTTCAGCCAGGTCACGATCTCGCGGTCCGTGAGTTCGAGCCCCGCGTCAGGCTCTGGGCTGATGGCTCAGAGCCTAGAGCCTGGAGCCTGCTTCCGATTCTGTGTCTCCCTCTCTCTCTGCCCCTCCCCCGTTCATGCTCTGTCTCTCTCTGTCCCAAAAATAAATAAACATTGAAAAAAAATTTGTAAAAAGAGTTGAGGTATTTACTATAGGTAAAATTTTGTGTTAACCTTGAGAGAAGGGAAAGTTGATACAATAATTATTCTTATGTAGCTCATTATCCAGCACACTGGTTCTCAAATGGGAACAAATTTGCTTCCCAGGGGACATTTAGCAATGTCTGCAGATATCTTCGGTTGTCACTACTTACAGGGGTTTGGGTGGCATTATGGAGGCAGTGCTACTGGCACCTAGTGTGTAGAGGCCAGGGATGTTTCTCAACATTTTACAATGCACAGATAGCCCTTCACTACCAAGAATTATCCAGCCCAAAATGTCAATAGTTTCAAGAAACCCTGACTCTTAACAGGAAGAATAAGAAATGTACATTAAAAATATATAATAAAGTAAAATGTCATTGCCAAGATATAGATAAGTGTTACAGCAATTCAGAGTAAACTAGCACCAGCAGAGGAAGGACCTTAGACTCTGAAATAGTTTGTCCTTCTCCCTACAGCCTTACCACTCAAGCATTCATTCATTCAACACTAGTTGAATACTAGCCATTTTAAGCACTTGTGCATATGGTAATTAAAGATATAAAATCCTTTTTCTCACAAAGTTCACATTCTAATGAAAAGAATCAGGCAGAATGATTTAAGCTTAAAAAAGAGAAAATAGTGTGGAGCAACTGGAACGCTCATACATTTCCAGTAAGAGTGGAAATTGGTACAACCGCTTTGGGAAATTGTTGGCAATATCTACTGAAGCTGATGTGCATACCCTACGATTTAATACTTCCACCTCTAGGTATACATTCAGCAGAAGTGCATACATATGCGCACTAAAAGACATGCAAAGAATGTTCATAGAAATACTATGTGTATAATCCAAAACGGGATATAATAAAAATGTACATCAATAGTAAAATGGGGGCGCCTGGGTGGCTCAGTCAGTTAAGCGTCCGACTTCGGCTCAGGTCATGATCTCGCAGTCCGTGAGTTTGAGCCCCGCGTTGGGCTCTGTGCTGACAGCTCAGAGCCTGGAGCCTGTTTCAGATTCTGTGTCTCCCTCTCTCTCTGACCCTCCCTCATTCATGCTCTGTCTCTCTCTGTAGCAAAAATAAATAAACGTTAAAAAAATTTTTTTTAAATAGTAAAATGGAATTTTCATAACTGTGCTTTACTGGTAAGATGGAATGATGTAAGTAATTAAATTGAATTAACTCTTGTTATGCAAAACTAATAACACAGATAAATCTCACAAATGTAATGTTAAGTGAAAGATACCAGACACAAAAATTATATATGGTGTGATCTCATTTATATAAAGATCATATAGAGACAATATTAATCTATAATGTTAGAAGTCAGAATAGTTTCACTGGGGGGAAGGTAAAAAGTGGAGGATTTCTACAAACTTTCTGGGTCCTATAATATTCTATTTCTTGGTTTGGGTAGCTGATTTAGTAATCCATATAACCTTTTCATTTTTCTGTATACTATATGTATTTTTTAATACTTATTTATTTTAAAACATAGAGAGTGTGTATGTGTGCACATGTACGAGCTGGGGAAGGGGCAGAGAGAGAAGAGAGAGAATCGCACGCTAACAGCTCTGCTGTTAGCACAGAGCTCCTCATGGGGCTCGATCTCACAAACCACGACATCATGACCTGAGCTGAAATCAAGAGTTGATGCTTAAACCTACTGAGCTACCTAGAAACCTCTGTATACTGTATTTGAATAAAAACATTTACTTACTGCATGGTAACAAGAAACATGAAGAAAAGTAAAGCAGAGAAAAAGAATTAGAGAGTATCAGGTTGTATGAGAGATATAATATTATATGCAGCAGAGATCAACTAGCTTTGCTGTTAAGGTTAGCCATCTGTGCTGCAACTAAACTCTGCCACCATAGCACAAAAGCAAGAGTGGACAGTTAAGTAAATGACTGTGAGTGCAAGTAGGTTCTCACAAAACCTTATTTATAGACCCTAAGATCTGAATTCATGTAATTTTCAAGTATCACAATCATTAATCTTTTTTCTCCAACCAATTAAAAATATAGACACCGTTCTTAGCTCACAGGCCATTTAAAAATAAGCAGTGGACAAATTTGGCCTATGGGCCATAGTTTGCAACCTCACAAATGTCGTAGAGTCAGAGAAGTCTTCCCCAATGAAGTAACTTTGCAGTGATCCCTAAAAAAAAAAAATGAGATAGAAAGTCATGTGTTTATCTGGGGGCAGAGTTTTCTCTGGAGAGGGAATAGTGAGTGTTCCATCTCTGAGGTGGGAACTTGCTTGGTGTGCTCAAGAGGCAGCCTATATGGCTAGAACAAAGTGAGCAAAAGGCAGAGTGAAATCAGATCACTAAGAACCCACAATTACACAGAGCTTTACAGAGATATGTTTTTAGAAAAATAACTTAGGTAGTAATGAAGAACATGGATTGGAAGGAAGAAATATTGGAGGCAAAGATAAAAGCCAAAAGTTGTGGGGCGCCTGGGTGGCGAAGTCGGTTAAGCGTCCGACTTCAGCCAGGTCACGATCTTGCGGTCTGTGAGTTCGAGCCCCGCGTCGGGCTCTGGGCTGATGGCTCAGAGCCTGGAGCCTGTTTCCGATTCTGTGTCTCCCTCTCTCTCTGCCCTTCCCCCATTCATGCTCTGTCTCTCTCTGTCCCAAAAATAAATAAACGTTGAAAAAAAAAAATTAAAAAAAAAAAAAGCCAAAAGTTGTAAGAGTTTTCCAGAGAAGAAAGAGAGTGAAGTAGCTCATTGATGGGATGGAGAGAACAAAGAAGTAGGGAGGCATTCAAGTGTTTTTAAGAGTCCAAATCTACCACTACATGGACATATATTAAGTTTATATAAGTGCCATAAAGTGAGACTATAATAAAAGGTCATTGCTTCTTTCCTTCCTTCCTCCCTCCCTTCCTCCTTCCCTCCTTCCCTTCTTTCCTTTCTTCCATCTCTCCTCCTTCTTCTCCTCCCTCTCTCCATCTCCCCCTTCCTCTTCTTTTTACCAGAAATCCCAAACTAGTTATAATGACGATGTTGTTCGAGGAAAACTCAGAATTTCCAGCTAAAGGAAAATGTAGTTGTCATTTTCAAAATGTTATGTGTCTTCAGGCTCATTGATATACCTTTTCCTGGCTGAAAGATAGCCTTAAAACTGCAAAATGGAATAGGTCATGATGTCTGGCATTATAATTCAATGAATAACTTCCTAATGGGTTTTTTTCACTTAGCAACAACAATCAGCTTTATCTATCTATTTGTCTATCAATCTATCCATTTTGAGAGAGAGAGACAGAGAGAGAGACAGAGAGAGAGAGAACAAGGGAAGAGGGGCAGAGGAAGAGGGAGAGAGAGAATCTTAAGTAGGCTCCACACCCAGCACAGAGCCAGACACAAGGCTGGATCTCACAACCATGAGATCATGACCTTAGCCAAAATCAAGAATCAGATGCTTAACCAACTGAGCCACTCAGGTGCCCTGACAGTCAGGTTTTAGTGCAATTCCAACTATCCAGTTCTTGTTCTCTTACCTCTTGCTACCTTTTTTATAACAGCCATTACATAGCAATAATGTCTGATGCATAAAACTTAAAGGCACAGAAATAGGCATCCCTTGGTTACAAAAGTGTGAAGAGTAAGGTGACAAAAAAGATGACTGCTGAAAACTTTCATAAAGTTTCCTGCTATCCTTTCACATTTTTTATACAAAAGATTTACATAGGTAATGGGCTCTATGCCTTTTTTATCTACAGACTAGGAACATAAGGATTTTAACAGTGCAGACAATGTTGTGCCAGGTATATACCACATATGATTTTTTACCCAATTTATTGTATGTAGCTTTGCCTCACATGTCAGTGAAAACGAAAACATCTTTAGAGCAATCACTGAGACAAGACAGACGCAAATTAAAAATAGCTGAATTTAGGTAAACAAAATTAATTAAACTCTTAACTCAATTAGTATTTATACAGAGCGCCTGCCACATGTCAAACTCTGCCTAGATTCTCAATTATATAGCTAAATAAAAGTCTTTATCCTGCAGGAGCTTATCATCTTGTAGGAAAGAAAGATATAAAAATAAATAATGGTAAGTGTTTGAAAATGGAAGGTACAGAAGTGGGAATAATTAAATATAATAATAAGATTGATATGCCAATTTATATATGAATAAATCAAAGCTCCAATGGGTTAGTTCACATTTGCAATGTTATAGAGTTAACAAGGACAAGAAAGTGATAGATTCAAACTTGGAGGCAAAGCCAATCCAAGGGGCTTTTCCCCCATATAAAATTTTAACATTTTCCCATGCTCATTATACCTTTGGCAAATAATTATGTAACAACTACCATGAGCAAGACACTGTGATATTAGGCTAAGGAAATTATATAATCATATATCACTAATTTAGTCATCACCTAAAGCAGATATAGCCTGTGCTTGAGCCCACCGACTTTGTATTCAGACTGTCTGATTTCAATTTTCAGCATCTCTCTCTCTATATATGACCTGGGGAAAAGTTAATTTAACCTCCCTGTGGTCATCAAATGCAACATGGGAATTCCTATCACATGGATTGGTTAATGGAAGTGACTGAAACTATACAGCACCTATATCATTGTAAGTGCTCAGTAAATGTTAGCAGTGACTCTTGGTGTAAAACTGCTTTACACTTGTATATGGGATCCTGGTATGTTGCTATGGTTATGTTAACTACATGTATAGAAATAAAAATCATCAACATGATGGCAAACTAAGGACTAGGGTGGCATCTCGTGATGAGGGTAAGTATACGTTACCTAGTCTGTCACCCCTAAAGGTACTCAACACCCCCAAAGGCACTAAATAAGCATCAATGGTAAAGGTATTTTTAAAATAAATTCTAAATGAGATACATGTCACCTGATTTTATGAGTATCAGTCTCATTGGTATTTGTAACTGATTTTTTCAAGGACCTTTTCTAAAAACATGGTTGACACCATGCTTTTGACAAGAGCTTTTAAAAAGGATCACTAAAACTGCAACAATTGTAATTTATTCTTATGACTAAGATTGAAAAGAAAAGGAAGAAAAAGGCACAAGATCATAACAGATACAATTTGTTCTTATTATATTATTTATGATAGTGAATCACCTACTTAAGCTTATATGTGATTTTTTTTCTAACCTGTTTTCACTTAGAAAAGATTGTCATTTAAACCTGACATTTCTTATCTCTAATTCATTAACAAATGCTAGTATGTACATTAAAATGCAGAGAAAATTTACACGTTGTCCCAGAATTAAATTTAATAAAAAAAAAGAAATATGTTCTATTTTGTATTACTGCTCAGAAATGAATAATGGGTAATCACAGGAAAGGCATATTGTCAAATAAATGCTTTCATATAATTTAAATGTTGAAAAGGCTAAATGTTTCCAATGTAAGTATTTAAATATACTTAGAGCATAATTGGTTAGATATGCATCATACTGAAAAACTGAAGTAGCAGCAGAGGAAAGAGTTTCTGCTACAAAGGTATAAGGCATATGTTATTATCCTTTTCTTTTTTTATTTACATCCAAATTAGTTAGCATATAGTGCAGCAATGATTTCAGGAGTAAATTCCTTAGTGCCCCTTACCCATTTAGCCCATCCCCCCTCCCACAACCCCTCCAGCAACCCTCTTGTTTGTTCTCCATATTTTTTTAAATTTTTTTTAAAATTTATTTATTTTTGAGACAGACAGAGACAGAGCATGAATGGGGGAGGGTCAGAGAGAGGGGGAGACACAGAATCCGAAACAGGCTCCAGGCTCTGAGCTGTCAGCACAGAGCCCGACGCGGGGCTCGAACCCACGGACTGCGAGATCATGACCTGAGCTGAAGTCGGACGCTTAACCGACTGAGCCACCCAGGCGCCCCTGTTCTCTATATTTAAGAGTCGCTTACGTTTTACCCCCCTCTCTGTTTTTATATTATTTTTGTTTCCCTTCTCTTATGTTTATCTGTTTTGTATCTTAAATTCCTCAAATGAGTGAAGTCACATTTGTCCTTCTCTGACCAATTTCACCTAGCATAATACCCTCTAGTTCTATCCACGTAGTTGTAAATGGCAAAATTTCATTCTTTTTGATCATCAAGTAACATTCCGTTGTGTATATATACCACATCTTCTTTATCCATTTATCCATTGATGGACATTTGGGCTCTTTCCATACTTTGGCTATTGTTGATAGTGCTGCTATAACATTGGGATGCATGTGTCCCTTCGAAACAGCATACCTGTATCCCTTGGATAAATACCTAGTAGTGCAATTGCTGGGTCGTAGGGTAGTTCTGTTTTTAATTTTTTGATGAACCTCCATATTGTTTTCCAGAGTGGCTGCACCCACCAGCAGTGCAAAAGAGATCTTCTTTCTCCGCATCCTTGCCAACATCTGTTGTTGCCTGAGTTGTTAATGTTAGCCATTCTGACAGGTGTGAGGTGGTAATTCATTGTGGTTTTGATTTGTATTTCCCTGATGATGAGAGATGTTGAACATTTTTTCATGTGTTGGTTGGCCATCTGGATGAAGGCATATTTTAAATTTAGAAATCAAAGTCTTCTAAAATAAAGCTTTTTGGGTTTTTTAAATTATTTTTTAATATTTATTTACTTATGAGAGAGAGACAAAGCACAGTAAGGGAAGAGGCAGAGAGAGTGGGAAAAAGAGGATCTACAGCGAGCTCTGTGCAGACATCAGGGATCCCAATGTGGGGCTTGAACTCACAAACTGTGAGATCATGACCTGAGCTGAAGATGTACACGTAACCGACCGAGCCACCCAAGTGCCCCTAAAATAGAGTTTTTTGATGAAACTTCCTGCCACTAAACTTAAATAGGAAGAAAGTTATTTCATCTATCTAAATGAAATATCGACAAAAGCTGAAAGACTACAGATCATTTAAGATTTCCTTTATTTTAGAAGGGTGCCTGGGTGGCTCAATCCATTGAGCATCCAACTTCGGCTCGGGTCATGATCTCACAGCTCGTGAGTTCGACCCGCGTCGGGCTCTGTGCTGACAGCTCAGAGCCTGGAGCCTGCTTCCGATTCTGTGTCTCCCTCTTTCTCTGCCCCTAACCCACTCGCATTCTGTCTCTGTCTCTCTCAAAAATAAATAAACATTAAAAAAAATTAAAAAAAGATTTCCTTTATTTCAACCTTTAATTAGATAAAAATGTGACAAGCTAATGCCAGCAAATATTATAGAGGTGCCTCATGCAGCAATATCAGAATGCAATTACATTAGGCCCATGTAAACCTTCATTAACCCAATTTTCTAGTGTAAAATATCCATACATTTATGAAATATGTATGTCTATAAAATATACTATGATCCATTTTTCTCATTTTAATTGTTTTTGTTTGTTTGCCCAGTTTTGTGTGTGTGTGTGTGTGTGTGTGTGTGTGTGTGTGTGTGTGTTTATGTTTTGATAGTGAAAAGAACACAGCCAGAAGCAGTAAACTATTTTTGGAGAAGAACTCATTTTTAATTTAAATGTGGGCTTTATAGACAAGAATAAGAAGCCCTGATTGCAGTTAATTTCAGCAAATTTTAAAAAAGCCTACAGGGAAAACTGACTGGTAACGAAGAAATGCAATCAAGTGTGCAACAATATTGATTTTCAAACACAAAGCTGAATAGATAATAAAATACAGTTTGAAAAACTCATTCATTTTTATTATGAGGATAAAGCAGATGCTGGTTTTAAGCATGAGAATAAAACAAAAAATCCATTGATTATTACAGCTGATACTGACAACATTGGATATACATAACTCTCCACAGTTTGTAATTGTTCGTGTCCTCAGGCGAAGTACTAACCCAAAGCTGGCAATGAGCCTCTTTTATCTGAATAGAATCTTACACATTAAATATTTAGGTTTCAGTGAGTAAGGAAAAGGGAAGGAAATCAAACAGATTCTGGGGATGTGTGCAAGGAGTATTTGTCAGGCTGTAAACACAGCATGTTCACAAACCCTTGTTCTACCCCCAGTAAAATTCCTCTTGTCTGTCTGATTGACAAAAAAAGTCTCCCAAGCAAAGAGCTCCCAAGCAAAGAGGACAAAACAATGACTGGGAATAAATGCTACCTAAATTCCAAAACAGAAATATTATTTTTAGGATTAGTTCTTCCAGCAGAACAATGGTTTATTCTATATAGAAGGATGTCAGTTCTCTCTGTAGATCCTCCCAGTATTAAAAGCAGAACTAGCTCATTCAGACATAGGGTTCTAGAATGATTAGGAATGGGGTTGGATGACTTCAGGAAGAAAATACTGAACTCACTGCTCCTAAAGAATATAAACATCTCCCTCTCTCCCTTTTTCCCTTCCTTCCATCCTTCCTTTCCTCCCTCCTTCCTTCCCTCATTCATTCAACAAAATTGAGACAGCATGGCCAGGTCTAACCTGAGAGCACATGAGTCACTGTTGGTGAGGGACTACTCTACTATCTTCTTGACCTATTTCTGTTCTTATTTTCACACTGCTTCCTCTTATACTTTCTCACCAATGTCCTAAATATTAATGTCAGTGTAATACCTTAAATGTGTTGAATAGGTGAACCTTCAGAAAATGTGTTTCCCTATCTAATTACATTTCCAACGCTAGCTGTCACAGAGCCCATTCTGTTGGGGAAACACAGAGAGTAAGGAAACCGATTTCTCAAACCAGATGACTTCACCCATCAGAATGGCTAAAATCAAAAACACAAGAAAAATAGTGCTGGCAAGGATGTGGAAAAAAAGAAATCCTCATGCACTGTTGGAGAGAAGGCAAACTGAGAAGGCAGCCAATGTGGAAAACAGTATGGAGGTTTTTCAGAAAGTTAAAAATGGAACTACTGTATAATCCAATAATCACACTACTGAGTATTTATCCAAAAAATATTTAAAAACACTAATTCAGAGGGACATATGCACCCCTATGTTTACTGCAGCATTATCTATAATAGCAAAACTATGGAAGCAGCCAAAGTGTCCACTGAATGATGAATGGATAAAGAAGGTGTAGTATATATATACAATGGAATATTACTCAACCATAAAAAAGAATGAAATCTTGCCATTGGCAACAACATGGATAGAGCCAGAGAGTATAATGCTAAGCTAAATAAGCCAGTCAGAGAAAGACAAATACCATATGACTTCACTCATATGTGGAATTTAAGAAATAAGCAAACATAAGGGGAAAAAAAAGAGAGAGAGAGACAAATCAAGAAACTGACTCTTAACAATGGAGAACAAATTGACAGTTACCAGAGGGGAGGGAGTTTGGGTGAAATAGGTGATGGGGATTAAGGAGAGCACTTGAAATGAGGACCTGGTGATGTATGGAAGGGTTGAATCACTGTATTACGTACACCTGAAACTAACATTACACTGTGTTAACTATACTGAATTAAAATATCAAATAAATAAATAAATAAATAAATAAATAAATAAATAAGGGAAATGGCAACACAAAAATCCCTACTGGATTCTTTCACCAACAATTGACAGGGATCATTCTGTCCAATCTAAAACTGCTAAATCTGAATATCAAAGAATTTAACGTAGCTCGCCTCAGACTACTCAGTTGTTCCTATTCAACAGTAAAACAAATAGCTGCAAATTAAAAACTCAAGTTTCCAGCAAAACTAAACAAAACAAAACCCTTGATTATTTTAGAAACTGAAACTGCTGCAAAACTAATAAAAATGCCATAGGGTAGAAATGACTCTGATAGAGAGCTATCTTAGTTATCAGGAATGTCCACTCAGATAATGAGCACAGGGTTGCCCTGTCCAAGATCTGGATGAATAGCTTTCTACATAGAAAAAATAACAAGTGCAAAGGCCTTAAGACCAGAACAAGGAATAGAAATAAAACCAGTGTGGCTGGAGAGGAGCAAGTTACTAGAGAGTGGAAGGTCTATGATAGGAGATTAGATTAAAGATGGAGACAAGAATTTACAAGCCATAGCAAAAAAGCTTAGATTTTATGCTCAGTCCCATGAGAAGCCCTTGAAACCAAAGGATGCTTGAGCAGTTAATTGGGAATTCTTAAAATAAATATACTACCCAAAACTTATGAAGCAAGAAGCATAACTTGTATGCTCACCATTTATTTAATACATAAGTTCATGCTTTAATGTATTTTTCCAAAATGCAAATAGCTCTAGTCTTTATTTTTGTATTAAAATGCCAGAGATACTTTGAAATCTATTCCTCCCAAGTGCATGTTTTTATAACACCCTATTTTTAATTACCATATCAATTATAGTTACAGTTATGACAAATTAATAATTTAAATAATTATCAATTTACTTCTTCCCTTATAGACTGTAAGCTCGTGTGTGCTGCCTTGATGTCTGAACCCTCGGCACTTAGCTAAGAAGGCAGAATATGTTTTAATTGAATAAACAGTATAATCATGTAATTGTTATTTATTTAACATAATATGGATATTTCCCATAGCATGAAAATGTCTTTGCTCTATAATTTTGTATAGCTGCAACACTGTATTTCTGACTAATTAAGGTGTTCCAAGTTTAAAGAACATATTTTTAATCTATTAAAAAGTTTCCTATTTGCTTAAATCTATAACTTACATGAACATGTTTAGATCCCTGGGCTGATCTTATCTCATTGTAGATAATGTATTAAATTGAGTGTTAAAAAGTCTCTTTTAATATTTTGTAGGTTAAATCATGTTCCCCCAAAATATATATTGAAACCCTAACCCCAATACCTGAGAATGACATCTTATTTGGAAACAGGTTCATTATTGATGTAATTAATTAAGACAAGGTCATATTGGAGGAGGGTGGGCTCCTAGTCCAATATAACTGGTGTACTTATTAAATAAAAGAATTTCATGCAGAAAGACAGACATGCACATATGGAGAACTCCATGTGAAAACTGGAGTTTTGTTACAACAAACTTCAAGCCAAGAAACTACCAGAAGCTAGAAAAAAGTCTTCGAACAGAGCCTTTTCTAATGCAATCAGAAGTAGTATGGCCCTGAGCACACCTTCATCTTGGACTTCCAGGTTCCAAAACTATGAGACAATACATTTCATTTGTTTCAAGCAACTCAGTTTGTGTTTCTCTGTTATGGCAGTCTAGGAAACTAATACACAGAGTCTTCAATCCTAAACCACCCTTAGATTATCTGAGCAGAAATTGCACAAATCAGACCAATCATAACCCAAGGACATTACTGTGATGCCCACATGTTGGAACTCAAGTCACAGAAAAGAAAGATGAAGGTTTCAGGGATGCAGATTAAATACAGGATTCCTAGTTAAATTTCAGATAACCATATAATATTCAGAACATATTATACTAATAAAGTATTCAAAACATCTTATGCTAAAAAGTTGTCATTTACCTGAAATGCTAACTTAACTGGGCATCCTATATTCTTATTTGCTAGATAGATCTGGCAACTTGAAGAAGGGGCCCACCAGGTAGGTATTTTCACTTTCTCTTCAGGGCTTATCTTGAGGGATGAGGATTAAAAGGAGTTGGCCAAGTAAAATAAAAACAATAAATGCTAACTTGTCAGGTTCAGTGACGTGGGTTTGGAAGTTAGAGAAACAACTGTAAGAATCAAAAAGCAAGAGTATCCTTCGAAGACTGGTAAATGCCCTTTGGTAGCAGAAGATGAAGAAAATTAAACCCTCCTATTGCCACTGCATGTACTTGTGACACTGTTTATTAACCCAGTAGAAATACTACTTTCAAGCACCAATGATTGTAACTAAGAAAGTGATAAAAGAGGAATAAGAAAAAAACATGTAGTTTCCATTTACCAGTGTGAAGAGCTCATGAAAATTTTGAGGTGTGACACATAAATGAAAAATTACTTTGAGAGTGCTAAACAAGTTACAGCAAAATTCCCTGGCTTTAATGTAAGAGCAGATGAATGTGTCTACTCTCATTTGATGTTTATGATAGAAAGAAGGATGATGGAAGGGCTCACACTTAGGTAAATTCATGAAGACTGCAAAAGAACATGCAAAACTGGATCTGGTAGACAAAAAGCCCAGAAGCCCCAAGATGAATTAGCTTCAAGAAAATTAGTAGAAGATGTAAATTACCCTCAAAAAGGGTGAGGCAGGAAAATGAAGTTTTCAGTAGGAAAAGGGCCAACAACAGGGAAAAAAAAGGAAGCAGATAAATTTGATAATGGTGTTGAAAGACATGAACAGAACCTTGACTGAAGAGAGAGAATTACTTTCCTGAATTGCAGGATTCAGTATCCAGAATGCAATTAATTATTAAAGTTAGATCCAAACTTTGGTTAGGATGACTCTAAACAAAAATGATGACGAGAACCCCTGTATTAATGTGGGAAGAAATCCAAGTGAAATTACTTATGCTGAAGAAATTTTGTTTGAGCCACGGCAGTTCCCATTTCAGGGGCAAAGACACTGTTGTTTTCCTTAAAACAAGGAGTCTAAAGTGCATTTTCCACTGGGAAACTACAAAACTGAAGCTGAATAAATCATTTAAGTCAATAAAAGGACATGTCAAGGAAAGCATAAAGTATCTTAGGAGAGTGTGACTATCCAAAAAATGTTCTGAGCCTGTTGTGTGTTTAAGACATGGAATCCTCAACAAAGAACATGTTTGGACCATTGTACACTCTGAAGTATGAGGAAAATGTCAAGATCAGTAATATCTCTGCTAATCCTGATTAACGCATCCAGACACTGGCACCCGAGACAAGGAAATGTGTGTGGGCTTGCATCAGGAAACACTCAAGGCAGAGAGAGAGGAAAAATAGACCATACAAGAAAAGTAATGTTTGTCAAGAAAGGAAGAAACGTTAATAGCTGCCCTCTTCAGGTCTAGGAGATCATGCATGGAATGTGCAAAGCAATTTTCAGCATGATGGATGGACCTGGTTGGCATCGAAGAGCAAAGAGAAGTAACACCAGATGACCCTGTGGCCTTTTCCTAACAGGAATAACACAAATAGTAAGGATATCCTGGATGTACTACATAAATACATTCTTGTCTGCTTCTTGCCAGTGCTAGCGTCAGATAAAAACATCCTCTTCCACTGGTCTTAATGCTGGTATTTATTAAAGCAATATACATAAATTTTAAGTTTCTAATGAATAAAAACATCAGGATTGGTATAAAAGTCTGAATGCCTTGCACAGGTCATTCTGAGGAAAATTTCACCACATCATTATGTATTTTAATTTACATATTAGGATTATCCACTGCCATAAATGACATTTATCAGAAAACTGAAAACAGAATGCTTTACATTTCAGTCATCTGTTCACCTAGAATGCCTAGCTGCGTGCTGTGGAGGACACAAAAGTCAAAACAAACACACAAAAATGTAGGATCTACCTGCCTTCAAGCTTCAAGAGCAAGCTGTCTAGTGGGAAATTAAGCACAATCAGAAACACAAAAGAGAAACAAAACCAAATTGTAATTTAAGATAAAAAGTGACTGAGTGTCATTTAGAGAAGCAGAAGTAAACTCTTATCAGAGTTCTGGGAAAAAAAAATCAGAAGGCAGAGCTTAGAAAATGTTAGCATCAGGGCACTGGGGTGGCTCAGTCAGTTAAGTGTCCAACTCTTGATTTCGACTCAAGTCATGATCTCATGGTTCCTGGTGGGAATGAGCCCTGTGTCAGGATCTGCAGTGACAACACAGAGCCTGCTTGGGATTCTCTATCTCTCTCTCTCTCTCTGCCCCTCTACTACTCAGGCTCTCTCTCTCAACATAAATAAACACTTAAAAATAAAAGTAAATAAGCAAACAAATAAATAAAATTGAAATGGGATCATTAGTTATCAGGGTCTGCAGCAGCAACAGGGCAGAGAGCAATCCTGGAAACCTTCCTCGACTCTGTGAAGCACCCCCTTCCAACTGGAGCTGCCCGTTACCAAGAGGCAGACAAGTTCTTTTGCCCAGGGGCTTTCCATAATTGTTACATAAGTTTGACACAGTCATCTCCTCCCTCTGGTTTCTAGAGCATTTTAGAATTGAGATAGGAGAGGGGAAAGTGCACGTGAGTGAAACATCTTGTCAGTAACCAAAGAAAGCCCTTCCATTAAGATGAATTCTTACCTGATGTGACTGTTTTGAGGAATAATAGCATATACAAAGAGGCAAGCAGGAAATGTTCAAAAAAGTGATTATTTTTATATTTTTATTCTCAAGATCACAGAGCTAATCAACGTCAGAATCAGGATTATAACAATATACTTTACCTCCATATTTGAGATTTTCCACTGTGATGTTGAAACTTCCAATATTCATTAAATGACATTCCAAAATGATTATTGAAGAGGATATTTCAAGCATACTTTAGTATAATAATTTTATTGAAGGAAGAGAGTAAGGAGACATTATTGTGGCATCACTGGCCATTTTTTAAAGCTATGTTTCATCTTAGCATATTCATTTTGTGAGCAGAGTCTATATTTAATAAAATACAGTGCTCAGTCTACAGTGTGACTTCTTATTTTTCATTTCATGCGAGTGCATTTTTTGCAGGTGTGATAAACTATCTTCAGATTTTAGATAAGATTACAACTATAACTTTTTAAAACCTAAATTTTTGTGGAGTCCAAGCCATAAAAATACATCAGAAGAATGGAGAACCTAGCCATTTAATCACACAGACTATCAGCACTTCTATAAAAAGCTTTTAAATGGCAAGAAGATAAAATGTTAAGTGTGGATAGTAATTACTTGCCTTTATCTCTTGCACCAGGTTTCAAACCCCACCATATGGGTGTTTGTGCAAGATTAAATAGCTATTCAGGTATGTAATGAGATATAGATACTAAACTGAACCAAAAGATACAGCATGGTATAGGTCAGAATCGATCAATTCTGCAGAAATGGAATATGAAAGAGTTGATTGATAGATCTTCATGATTGCAATCATATATATTTTTTT
This sequence comes from Prionailurus viverrinus, assembly GCF_022837055.1. Classification (NCBI taxonomy): domain Eukaryota; kingdom Metazoa; phylum Chordata; class Mammalia; order Carnivora; family Felidae; genus Prionailurus; species Prionailurus viverrinus. Next base: position 18,526,086 of record NC_062564.1, read on the forward strand.
TGAGAGGCATTTAACAAAATAAAGAAAACCATTTTTTTCATTATTTTTATAGATAACAAAATACTATAGAGAACAGTAGGAACAAAATTTAGAATAAAAAAAATAGACTGCCATCTGAAAATACCCTCTAGAAGTGGAGTGCCTCAATAATTTGGTTTGCTCAGCCTACTTTAAGCATTAATAATTAATATTTTCCCTTTTGACTCTAAAAAAATATCTTAGTGTGGTTGATACATTACATGGTCACCCTATCTGGAGTGATTCTTTCATCCAGCTGTTGGAGAGCCACTTCAAAAGAACTTAAACATGAAACTTGCCTGCACAGTATGTCGGCGAAGGTGAAAGCCAGAAAAGATCCTCGAGAAGAGAGTTCCCTGGCTGGTATTTTAATCTTACACTATGATAGATGAGAATGAAGGTTTAGACAATCAGAGCTACACTGTGGGGGTGTAATAGTATGTATGAGTGCATGTGCACATGTGCACACACGTGTGTGTGTGTGTGTGTGTGTGTGTGTGTGTGTGTGAGAGAGAGAGAGAGAGAGAGAGAGCCAGATCTATAGTAGGACCTCCTTCACATAGACCCTCAAAATGTGTGTACGAGTAAATATATCAAGGCTAATATTAAAGTGTAATGAAATCAATATTTTTTATTGATTTGAAAAAATCTGATTTTTTTCAAGAAACACAGAAAAAGAAGGTATTTCAACTTGTAAATATTCCAAAGTTACACTGTTAAATGGCAAAAGCATAAAGAAAAACATATAATGTGATTATATTTTTAAAGACATATTAAATATTTTGATATGCTTGGAAAAAGTCTGAGAGACTTTATTATCAAAGAGTTAACAATGGTGTTGTAAATTAGATAATCGTTCCTATTTGCTCCAAACGTGATTATATACTCAATGCTCTCTCAGTTTCTCTCTCTCTCCCTCCCTCAGTCACAATAGGGACTTCTTCACTCTGAGTCCTGAAATGAGAAAACACGCAGATCCCAGGAGCCCCTCTGCCGCCCAGAAGCCCTCATGTCATGTGTGCGAGAAATCAATGGGGAATTTCTGTTATGACAAAAGGTGACTAGTGCAAGTTGTCAAGGGGAAGGGTTGACTTAAAAAGTTCTTCTCTTTTTTATTTCTGAAAGCAAAGACTTTCTTATAACAAGTACCTTGTAATCCAATAAATATTGAAGCTGTATAACAACAAAATATATAAGCTTTTCATTTAGCCTCCTCTATGGCTCCCCTAATCTCCAGCACCAAAGAAGATACCTCTAAGTTATGTCATTTCCCTCTAAATGACACAAAAAGATCACCTGAGGCTTCCTTCACCGCTAAGTTATGTCGTTTTATTATAAAAAATAGATACTCTGAGACATGTGTGGCTTTTTGGTTTATATTTCAGGTATAGACGGCTAATAATTGTGTTAGTCTTCTTAGCATCTCAAATTCTTTTTCCAAATCAAAATGACGCTTTTAGTTCATTCTAAGTCACGATGGAAAAAAAACACACACAACTGGGTCATAGATGAATTAAGTCATTCAATATAAATCACTTCATATTAATTCAGATGCAATTCATTTGAAAATATAGTCATGACAACCAAGCCAACTGGTTCTTCCAAAGTACAGTTCACAGAAACATAAATGTATTTTCTTTTTATGTGTCTCGGAATATCCTTACTTGTCGAAATTATGAAGTGTGTGCCCTCCTTTTTCCTCAGTCTCTCCTCAGGTAATCTCAGTAAACCCAGTTAACATCTAAATTCAATATTCTATTTCACTCGGAATACAAGCCAAAATCCACACAAAGCCCCACAGACTTCCCCAGTTATCTATCTGAATCTACTGCTCTTGCCTCTCAATGGTCAGTACCTTCTCCCCTCTGAGACTTGGCCCTGGCTCTTCTCACTGCCTAGAAGTCTCTTTCCCCAGTATCCATGAGGCAAATTATTTCCTTCTTTCACATTTGTGTTTAAATATCACCATCTCAATGAAATTCAACCTGACACTATATTTAAAATTACAACTCAGGGCACCTGGATGGCTCAGTCCAGTTGAGCATCCAACTTCAGCTCAGGTCATGATCTTGGGGTTAGTGAGTTCAAGCCCCACGTCAGGGACTGTGCTGACAGCTTGGAGTCTGGAACCTGCTTCAGATTCTGTGTCTCTGTCTCTCTCTGACCCTTCCCTACTCGCGCACTCTCTCAAAAATAAAAAACATTAAAATAAATTTTTTTTTAATTACAACTCAGGGGTGCCTGGGTGGCTCAGTCAGTTAAGCATCCAACTTCAGCTCAAGTCATGATCTCACGGTTCATGATTCGAGCCCTGCGTCAAGCTCTGTGTGGACAGTTCAGAGCTGGGAGCCTGGTTTAGATTCTGTGTCTGCTTCATTCTGTGCCTCTCCCCCACTTGTGCTCTGTCTCTCCCCCTATCTCTCAAAAAAATCAACATTAAAACATTTTTTAAAAGTTAAAAAAATAAAATTACAATTCATCCTAAACTCCAGATTTCTCTTACCATATTCTATTGTTCTCTTCTTCTTCCATAGCACCTGTTGCCTAATTAGGTATAATTTACTTATGTGTAATATTTATCATTTTTATTTACTGTAAATAAATGTCCCCTGTTAGAATGTAAGTTCCATGAGGGCAGGGGTATTTATTGATGTATCCCAAGTGCTAAGAACAGTACTGACAAATAGTAGCCACTCAATAAGTATTTATTACTGTTAGCTTGTGATTTTCAGTAAAAATCACTCTAAATTCATGATAATATCACATATCAGTACATGAGTAATAGTTCAAGAATATATGAATTGTCCTTCTCTCAAACCAGACTGTTGTTAATTTGCAATTTTTAAGGCACCCTGTTATGGTGTGCTTCACACATCAGTTAGTTTCTTCAAAACACATTCAGAAAACAAATTCATATCATTGGTAGTACGCTGCACTTTTACAGATTATATATTTAAATCTAGCAGTATGTTCTTTAGTAATTTTAGCAGTCATGCTAAGGTTAAATAGAAGATTCTATCTCCAATTTGTTTTCTCCTCTGCACTCAGTGCAGCCTTTCAAAAGTAACCTGTAGGGGTGCCTGGGTGGCTCAGTCAGTTGGGTGTCGGACTTGGGCTCAGTCATGATCTAGCAGTTAATAAGTTTGAGCCCTGTGTTGGGCTCTGTGCTGATAGCTCAGAGCCTAGAGCCTGCTTCAGATTCTTTGTCTCCCTCTGTCTCTGTCCCTCCCCTGTTCATGCTCTGTCTCTCTCTCTCTCTCTCTCTCTCTGAAATAAATGAATATTAAAAAAATTTTCAAAAGTAACCTTTGAACACGCCTACTCAACCATTTGATCATACTCTAAGTTTTTAACCGCTTTTTTCTAAAGACTTCTTAATCCAAGTACTTGATAAGGGTTCTCTAAAGGTTCTCATGACTTCTTGTATTTATGAGTTCTAGCACTATGCTCTATAACTAATTGTCTAACATAACCCTGGCACATAGGAGGTACTAAACATTTATTGAATAAATTATTGAAAAAAAATGTTTTAAGTTTATCTATTTTGAGATAGTGAGCATGTGCATGAGCTGGGGAGGGACAGAGAGAGAGAGAGAGAGAGAGAGAGAGAATCCCAAGCAGGCTCCGTTTGAGCCACCCAGGTGCCCCTGAATAAATTAATTCCCCCCCAGATAAGCCAGTGAATCTGACTTGCAATTTATCTCTCTTCTATATATTTTATTTTATTTTATTTTATTTTATTTTATTTTATTTTATTTTATTTTATTTTATTTTATCTTATCTCAATTTTATTGTATTTTTTACTGTGCCATTTACTGGGCTAAAAGTGCCCTTGCGTGACAGGGGTATGAAGATCCTTCTTTGCTTATAACAGAATAATTCTCAAAATACGCACACAGTTGTTATGCAGCTAGATGTTTTTATTATTGCTTTTGGAGGTGCTTCAACAAAGAAGCTTTTTACTTTTATAGCACTACTGACATCACATAGAAATTTTCAACAAATTCTCAACTCAGAGATTATTTTTATTTTATTTTATAGATTTTCTGATCCTTTACATACTACATTTTATTTTTACATAAGCTTACTTTGCTTCATCTTTAGTCCTCAAATTCAATGACTAAGATAGTATAACAATATGAGCCCTGAATATGACCTCCGCTCAGAAAAATTCCATTTCCACACAATCTATTTCCAGGGTTTGGTGAAGGATGAAACCACTCTTCCATTCCTTCTCCTGAGTTATCAACTAACAAAGCAATTCCTGATGCTTTCTTTCTTTTTCTTCCTTCCTTCCTTCCTTCCTTCCTCCCTCCCTCCCTCCCTTCCTTCCTTTCTTTCTTTCTGAATGGCTTTTTCTTTAATTTCCATTCGTGCCTTCTAATCTAATTAGTATAATTAGCCTTGAACACACAATAAACAAAAGCAACAAACAAAAAGCCCACAAAATTCCATTTCAATAGCCTGCCTTTCATAGACTTTATGGATCTAAGTTTTCAGCTGTCTTCATTGCTCATAACCTTTAATCCTAACATCAATTTCAGTGTTCTATTCAGCTACAGCTTCTGCCTATTGAGAAGCAGCAAAGGTTTTGGAGAGTTTGTGGGAACACAGAAGCTGCCCCATTCATTTTCATTAGTAAACTCAGGAGACACAAATTTCACTAAAATTGCCGAGAGTGCTCCTGCTGTGTCTAGATGATTTATTGTTAGACATCATATTTCTTTTCAAAATATGGTTAAAAGAACTCAAGAAAATCAAGTGATTGTTTTACCTGAAATGTTCTGTAATTTCATCACCTGTGCCCAAAAGCTGCTGACTAGAATCTTGATAGAATAACATTAAGGGGTTTTGCATGGCTGGAGAGAAAGGAAACAAATAGCAAGACCCTTAAGTAGCACAGAGTATAATACAGTTTCTATGAAGGTGACGATGGAGGAGAAAGTGTGCATTTTAAAAGGACAATGTGCCATACCTAAAAAAAACTGGTAATATGGTTGTTACTAAAAACCAAGTTGTAAAATGTTGAAGCAATCTATCACTACTAAGGGGCAAGCATTGTAACTTATAAAAAGCTGTTAAAAATACTGTTAGGTGATGGTGCTAGGCTAAATGGCCCGTCCCTGCCCTTGAGGAGCCTTGAGTAGCTAATTTCCTAGGAACAATATTCAAGACCTTCCACACCTGGCCCAACTTGCCTTTCACGGCTCATAACCTACAATGCCAGACCAGGCAGCCTGTGCCAGCCCATGATCCACACTTGAGGAACAAGGTGTTAGCTCGGTTCCCCCCACCCCGTCCCAGCTGTACTTTAGGATCACCTGGGGAGCCTTCAAAAATTACACCCAGGACTGAGCTCAGACTGATGAAATCAGGATTTCTGAGAGTGAGATTTCCAGGTGATTCTAATGTGTAGGCTGTACTGAGAACCACTCTCTCACATCGAATTATTTACCTTCCCCCAATTAGATATCTTTTCCCCCTTTATTCATATTCTCTCGATCTGCTTTGATAAAGTTTCTACTTTGATTTTGTAGGCTCAATTCAAATTCCACTTTCACGAAACAATTTTTATATTCTTCCAGCTCTCCCTAAAGTCTGGTTAGATTAAGCTAGATCATCTGGGAACTGGAAAACTAAACTGAACTGTACTAGCCTTCTGCAGAACTATCTGTGACACGTCACCATCAGCCTTATTCTTTTTTTTTTCCCACTGAGGTATAATCAACATACAATATTATCAGTCTAAATTGTTCTTAGAAGAAATAACCCTGTCACATTCACCCCTTTTTTAAAAATGTTTATTTGAGAGAGAGAAAGAGAACACATGAGTGGAGGATGGGCAGAGAGAGAGAGAGAGAGAGAGAGAGAGAGAGAACTGAAGCAGGCTCCACTCAGTCAGTGCAGGGCCCGATGAGGGACTTAATCTCACCAACGTGAGATCATGACCTGAGCAGAAGTCAAGAGCAGGATGTTTAACTGACTGAGCCACCCAGGTTCCCCTTTTGATTGCCCTCCTTTTGATTGCCCTCTTACAAACTCTGAAGGTGTTTTCAACGATGTAGAACATATCGTATCACAATTTCCTCTTCGTGGAAAACTTCCAGGAGTAAACTCTCCTAATTCTTGATTATAAATGGAGGGACACTTGTCATGAGCAACAGGGATTCTTTGTATCTTGTGGACACTAGGAAGCACATAAGTGATCAATTTCCCCTTTACAAGTTTGCAACTAGAAAATTTAAAGCCAACTTGTGACCCTCTCATGGAAGATGTGGTCATTATTACTGTACGTGTTTTCATATTATTTCTGGCTTTGTTTTATATTTCCAGTCCATATTTTTTAATTATCTATTTACCTCAAGTTTAATCTATGTTATCTTGTATTTCCTCTACTGATGTATTTTACACCACTTATATAACAATATGGTGAAGAAGTTCAATAAAAAGCAAACTTCCTTTAAGCTGTTCCCAATTATTTGTATCAAAATTAGCCCCTAATCTGTCCCTCCATAGTCCTTTCTTTTTCCCAAGATTGTAACCTTAATTTTATTCTGCTTTGCATCATACAGTTAGTTGCATTTCTTCTAGATTCCAAATATCTTGAGGACGAAGAACATATCTTTTGAGTAAAATCCACGAAATTCATAAACAGAAATTGGTCAATGATTATTTGTCACTGTTATATAACATATAATATGTAATTTAATATATATGAATTATAGATATATATCTACACACACAGACACACACACACACACACACATATGCATTGAGAGAGCCCAAGACCCAAGACCCTTGGACAATGCTTTAGGCCATGTTTGAAGAGGTAGACAGAAATGATGTCATTTTAAGTATTTATAGCAAAGACAAAAGCCACTGGATCATAATCCAAGAACAGCAGTGTAGCACTGAAGGATTTTAAGCAGGGATATAGTAAAATCATATTTGAGAATTTAAAATTGGACTCTGGCTGTTGTGTTAAATAAAAAAGCAAAATAAAGCTTATACTCATTCCGTTATGAGGGAAAGGACAATGGAAGAAGCAAGAGAGCTAAGAAGTTATTGTAACAGTGAGCAGGAAAGCAATACTGGCTTAAGGCAATTTTATATAATGGTACAGCTACACTGAGATACAAAGCTATTTTCATTCATATGCTATATTTATTATATACATGGCTCCATTGTCTCTTGGAAGCACCTTCTCTATGTAAGTAATTAAAATATTTTCAAGTAAAATATTTATCCTTTCACAGTATTGACTATGTTAGCAGTCTTAGAAACTGAAAATGTTTTTTAAAGCTGAACTTCAACTCTTTAAGAAGAAAATATGCTTAACTTCTAAAGCTCCAGGTCTAAAATTAAGGATTAAAATATCCTCAAAATCTCCATCAAAGAGCCCATCTCTAATTGGCCCTCAACTTCTCCTTGCAGCAGTAAAATTCTGCGTCAACACAAATTATGTGCTCTGAGGCAACACGGGACACTGGAGGATATGGGTTCAAGAGTTGAAGGGGTGCAGATGTATGTAAACTGTCTAGCACACATTATATGTAAACTGTCTAAAACACATTGATTATAGATATCAACACAGATTAAAATCATTCAGTGATATCCCTCTGTTATTGGAATATGCTCTAGTAGCTTTTGTCAAGAACTCTGTTTAGAAGCTGATATACATCACCTCAAAACTGTATTACAAATTTATTCTGTAAATTCTATTATTTCCTAACTGCATCCTAAATTACGGTCATGGTTTCTTTGAGGACTATCTGTGGGCATACAGTAACTCTGTGGCAACATAGATAATTAAAGAATACCTAAATAGCTTAAAGAGTCAGAGAGACAGAGAGAGATTGGGGTGCCTAAAGCATCCAGAGGGCATCTCAAATGTTGATTGAGATTTCCCTGCTTCTCTTTTGGCTTGCAGCTTATGGGTTGGGCCCTCAGTGATGTTCAGATATTAAGAGAAATACAGGGAAGTTAACCCTTTTTGGCATAGAGTTGTATGAATTTTGACAGAAGCATTCAGTTGTGCACCCACCACTATATTCAAGACCCAGGGCATTTTATCACCACCAAGATTTCTTCCCCCTACTCCCAGATTCTGGCAACTATGGCCCACCCTTTATTACTTCATCCAGGTTTTACAAAATACTTTTTAGATGACCAACTTTGTAAATATTGCCACCCAGGCCTTTCTAACACCAAAGCTTCGCTCATTCCATTAACACACCTGTCACATTCAACTCTTGACAAATATTGTTCAAATCTTTTGCTGTTGTATATGTTTGTCAGTAGATTTGTTAACAAAGCAGCATTGAGAACTTTTATTCTATGTATGTGTCCTCTTTGCCTACTGAATACTTCTTCAAAGAATTAGCTGCTCCTCTATTAAAATGCTCCTAAAATCTTGTCACTTTTATACAGAAATCTGCTTAGTTTTATGAATCTCAAGCATGACTATTTCAAGCTCCTCTAGCCGTTTGAGCTATAGTTCTTAGGTTCCACACCCAGTATCTACATTCATACCACAAGTACAGAAGAATCATTAGGACATATTGATGCGAAACTCCATGTGAATCAACAAAGAAACAAGCTAACTAAAAACTATCTAAGTTTAAATTCTTATCTGTCTCCTTAAAGAATCTCCCTTATGCAAAGATTAAATTTTGTTTTGTTTTGTTTTGTTTTCAAAATATCCCAGTAAAACAATATAATTGCTTTAGCAATAAGGAGAGAGAGAGAAAAGAGAGAGAGAGAAAAAATGTTTATGTCAGATCAAGGGAGAAGACCACCCACCAAAGTGCTGCCCCCCAGAGGTCCGTGAGTGACATATTCTATATACACAGACAATGAGGCCAATACCTCCTACATGCAGTGAGCACCTTCCCCAGCCAAACATAGGGATTCCCTACTCTACCTCCCTTCTCCTTTCCCATGAGCCACAGCTGGGTTTCTGCTAGGCCTTCTCAGAGGATAGGGGATGAGCAACTAAGCAGGAGCATGTCTAGGTTTTTCTTATGACATCACACAGAGGAAGTTCAAAAGACAGAAAAGAAGAGGAAATAAGAGATATTCCAAAGCAGGGAGCCCTACAAACAAAAACAAAATCCTTTACCATCTTGATTGGTTACACTGAAAGTTCCATCACAGCTCCAACAGAAATTGTTGTTCAGATCCCATATCCATCTCATTCCTCCTCAAGACAGGGAGGACCTTCAAGCTTTGCATGGGAGCCTCTCAGAAACCTCTTCCTTGACTCACTATTCAGTGTGGTGTAAAGAGAGCTTTGAATTGGCTTGATAGAAAAATTACATGTTTGCCCTAAAAAATGAATAATAACTTTTGTTATCTTGGCTTTTATTCTTACTGTATTTCTCACTATGAAAACAAATTTTGTTAGTCATATCCTATTTCGTGAAACCTCAACATCTAATGCATTAGAAGAGGAATCAGGCTGGATAAACAAATGTGTGATAGATATCTAAGAAGTATGTGTCAGAATTCATAAAGAAAAATAAGTGAAAGATATGTCTAGCTAAAAATTTTTAAGTCTCTCTATTCTTTATGAATTCTGGGCCTTATGTTAGCATATGGAGAATTTTTTTCCAATGTTGAGATTAGAAATATTTTCTAGGGGCACCTGGATGGCTCAGTAGGTTAAGCATCCAACTCTTGATTTCAGCTCAGGTCATGATCTCATGGTTCGTGAGACTGAAGCTGTGTCAGGCTCCATGCTGACAGTGTGGAGCCTGCTTTGAATTCTCTCTATCCCTCTATCTCTGCCCACCCCCCTCTCCTGCACATGCACGATTTCTCTCTCACAAAAATAAACTTAACTTTAAAAAAAAGAAAACAATATTTTCTATTCTCATAATTTCCTTTGATATTATTAAGGCTTTGTGATCTATTCATCTCTATAATTCATCTCTAGATTTTATTTTTTTTAATGTTTATTTAAAGAGAGAGTGCATGAGCATGGGAGAGGCAGAGACAGAGAGAGAGCGAATCTCAAGCAGGCTCCATGGTCAGCACAGAGCCTGACATGAGGCTCAATCTCACAACTGTGAGATCATTACCTGACTCAAAATCAAGAGTTGGACACTTAACCGACTGAGACACCCAGGCATCCCTAGATTTTCTTTTTTATGATGAGATATAGGAATCTGTTTTCAATTTTTTGCTTGTTTCAAACAGATATTCAATTGTCCCAATTATAATCTTTCCTTATGGACTGGAAATATAATGTATAAAATTGCCAAAAAAATTATATGAATATGTTTTATTTTGGATTCATTATTGTCTTCTGAAAAGACAATTCTATTTATTAATTCTTACACCAGAGTTACAATATTTTAAAGTATTTTTCTTTGATAGTACATTCTAATGTCAGGTAGAACAATCCCCTTATTCTTTAATGCTTTCTCTTTTTTTTCCTTTAATTTCCATGTTTTCTTTCACACAATTTTAAAATCAACAGGTCAAGTTTGATAATGATTCTGTTTGGTTTTGATTAGTACTTCATTGAATTTAAAAATCAATTCATTGAGTCTTGCCATTCTTGATCACGAATGTATCAATTTATTCACATCTTTTTGTACGTCCTTAAGTCTTGTTTTCTATATTTCTTCATATATTCTCCAACATGTGTGCTAGAGTCGCTCAGATATGTTTGGTAGATTTTTTGCTATTGAGAATGAGATTTTTTTAATGAAAATTCTTAACTGGCCATCACTCATGTAAGACATTGAAGTTGTTCTTTAATCTAGTCAATATACAGCTCTTTTATTAGTTCAATTTGTCAGTTGGTTCCCTAGTTTTCTGTGTAGGCAATCAGATCATATGTAAATTATAAAGACTTTATTTTTCTGTATTTATACTTATTTTATATTCTTTTGGATCACATTACTTTGCTGGATGAATGTAATATTGATTAATAGCATGGTAGAAAGTCTTATTACCTGTAATAAAAAATCTCTAATTTCTAAAAATCAAGTCTTATATTTCCATTAGGTTTCTGCTAGATCTAGTTTTTCAAGTTAAAAAAAAAAGTTCATATGTTTGTCACTTCCAGAAATGGGTATTGATTTTTTTTTTCAAAACAAGCTTTGGTACCTATTGAGATAACCACATGATGTTCTTCCTTTTATATGATAATGGAGTAATATACATTGATAGAATCCTAAATCAGAACCATTCTTGCATTCCTTGGAAAATAATAACTATTATTTCCTAGATAATCTGTATATATCAGGGACCATATAAGCCTTTTTACATGCCTTATTTTATTTAATCCTTATAGCAGCCCTCTGAGAAGGTACAATGGGTAGAACAGTGACCCCCAAAAAGATGTGTCCATGTTCTAACTTCTAGAACATATGAATGTGACCTCTGTTGGGAAAAGAGCTTTTGAGGATGTAAGTAAGTGAAGAATCTCAAAACTGGATCATCTTGGATTGTCCAATGACAGATATCTTTATAAGCAAAAGGCAAAAAGATATTTGACACATAGAGGAGTAGACTGTAAGAAGATGGAGGCAGAGACTGGAATGACGTAGCAACAAGAAACAAATGAAGCCGTGCAGAAGCTAGAGGATGTAGAGAATAGATTCTTCCACAGAGCTCCTGGAAGGCGTGTAGCCTCCAAAACAGGGAGACAGGAAATTTCTGTTGTTTTAAGTCACCCAGTGTATGGAAATTTGTTACAGGATACTAATACAGGTCCTGTAATTGTTACAGGACCACTAATACAGGTTACAAGATACAAGATAGTATCTCCAAAAATATAAGATTTTGGAGTCTGGCTCAAATTAAGGTAAATTAAAGTCAGGGAACTTACTGAAATTAGAAAATTTTTATAACATACTTTAAGACTGGTAGAGAAAGCAAGACAATGGTCTTTAGGTGAGTATTGATGAACAACACGTTTTGATGAGAATCAAGCTGTTTGTCTTAATGAGCAAAGTATTCTACCATAAAAAACTTATTTTTTTAAGTCCAGATAAATTGGTTTAAAGAATTTCCTTAGGCAAACAGTGAAGTTATTTATTGGTTTGCAGATTTATCTTCTTGGGGCAAGAATTTCCTGGAGAAAAGAGTTCACTGATATTGATACATGAAAACCGTTTGGTCTCATATCACATTTAAAATAATAGATATCTAGGGGCACCTGAGTGGTTCAGTTGGTTAAGTGTCCAACTTTGGCTCAGGTCACAATCTCACATTTGGTGAGATTGAGCCCCGCATCAGGTTCTGCTCTGACAGCATCAAGTCTGCTTGAGATTCTCTTTCTCCTTCCCTTTCTGCCCCTCCCCTACTAGTTCTCCCTCTCTCTCTCCCAAAATAAATAAATAGACTTTAAAAAATAAATAAAATACCACATATCTAAACTTGTGAGATGCAGCTAAAAGAACATTTAAAGGCAAACCTATAGACTCAAATATACATATTAGAAAAGAGGGGAAAACTGAAAATAAATTACTTAATTGTCCAAATTAAGAAGTTAAGAACAAGAAAACAATCTAAAGAAAACAAAAGACAAACAATAATATTAAAATCAGAAGTTAATGAAAGAGAAAGTAAAGATATAATTGACAGGAATAATATAGCATACATACATTGGTTCCTTGAGAAGACTAATAAAATAAAACTAAAAAAAATAATCCAGTAAGACTGATTATGGAAGAGAAGCAGAATTACAACAAAAAGTAACAAAAAGCCTAGGACATCACATCAAAATTATTATTTTAGAGGCACCTGGGTGGTTCAGTTGGTTGAGCATAGGATCCTTGATTTTGGCTCATGTCATAATCCCAGGTTCATGGGATCATTCCTGACACCAGGCTCCATGATGAGCACGGAGCCTGCTTGAGATATTCTATCTCTCTCCCTCTAACCTTCTCCTCTACTTGCACTCTCTAAAAAAAATAAAAAATAAAAATAAATTAATTAAAAATTATTATTTTAACCATTTTTTTGAGAGAGGAGAGAGTGTGCACTGGTGCACATGAGTGGGAGAGGGGAAAAGGGAGAGATCATCTTAATCAGGCTCTATGCCTAGTGCAGAGCCAGAAGTGGGTTCCATCTCACCACCATGAGATCAACACCTGAGCCAAAATCAAGAGTGGGATGCTTAACCAACTCAACAACCCAAGCACCCCTAACCATTTTTAAGTGTACAGTCCTGTGGCACTGAGTCTACTCACACTGTTGTACAATCATCACCACCACCCATTTCCAGAACTCTTTCATTTTCCCAAGATGAAACTCTACACAAATTAAACACCAATTCACCATCCCCTGCCCAACTTCTGTCAAACCTCATTCTTTCTGTCCCCATGAACTTGACTAATCTAGGAACCTCCTTTAAGTGGAATTATGCCCACATGTCCCTTTGTATATGGCTTATTACTCTTAACATAATGTCTTCAAGAAACATTCATACTGCAGTATATGTCAAAATGCCCTTCCTTTTTAGGGCTGAATAATATTCCAGTGTGTGTGTGTGTGTGTGTGTGTGTGTGTGTGTGTGTATGTGTGTGTGTGTGTGTGTGTGTGTGTATGTAGACATATACCCTTGTTTATCCATTCATCCCTGTGGACCATTTGAGCTGCTCTTTTGGGCATATACCCAGAAGCAGAACTGCTGAAGCATATAATTCTATATTTAATCTTTTGATGAATCATCATATTATTTTCCACATTAGCTATGCCATTTTCTCACTAACAGTGCACAAGTGTTCCAATTTCTCCACATCCTTGCCAACATTTATTTTTGGTTTTTGTTTTTGGAGTTTTTGTGTTTTTTTTTTAATAGTAGCCATCTTCATGGTGTGAAGTGATATCTCATCACGATTTTGATTTTCATTTTCCTGATCACTACTGATGTTGAGCATCTTTTCATGTGATTTTTGTCCATTTGTATATCTTCTTTGAAGAAATGTCTGTTCAAGTCCTTTTCCTATTTTTTAGTTAGGCAGTTTATTTTTTCACTGTTGAGTTGTAGGAGTTCTTTATATATTCTGGATATCAGTATCAGTTGCAAGGTTTGCAAGGCCTAAAGAGTTTTAAAAGCAAGTTCTATCAACTTTTACATAACAGAACATCCCAATTTTATACAAATTATTTCATAGAATAGAAAAAAAGTTACTCTGAAACTCATTAATAAAAGTTCTATCAGTCAGGGTTCAACCAGAGAAACAGAACTAGTAGGAGATACATATTTAGAAATTTATCGCAAGCAATTGATTTAGGTGACTGTGGGGACTGATAAGGCATGTCTGAAATTCAAAGTCCAAGACATCAGAAAGAAGTGGGTGGAATTCAGGGGCAAGAGCTGAAATTGCCATCTACAGTTGGATTGATACTTTCTGAGGGAAGCCTCAACTCTGCTTTCAAGACCTTGCAATTGACTGAATCAGACTTATGCATGATAATCTAAGATAATTATTCAATAAATATTTTAGGATAATTTGCCTTAGTTAAAGTCAACTGATTATGGATTTTAATTACATCTATAAAATGCCTTCACAGTAACACCATAGTGTTTGATTAAATAACTGGGGACTATCGGCTGGCCAAATTGGTACATAAAACAAACTATCACATAGTTAATATAATCTATACCAAAGCCAGAAAAGAAAAATTCAAAAAATTAATGGACTATTTCAGTCATAAATTGGGATTAAAATCCCCCCAACCACAAAAGAAAACAATATGTGGCAAATCAAATCCAGCAATATGTAAAATGGAAGTATAAACATTTACCTTTATATGATATTTTAAAACTACAAAACATTTGACTCCATATCTCTAAATTTTACTGAATAGAATAATATAATAAGCACCCTTATTGAAGAACAGTATGCTAATTATATTTCTTTTAAAGATATTCCATACTCTTGACAATCCCTTGTTTCATAGCTGAGATCAGTGAAGTATAACACTGTAGGCAGAAAAATGGTAAATATAATATGTTCCCTCTCCATTATCCCTACTTCTTCAAGGTGAGCCCTACAATTATCCAGCACCGGAATAGCTTTACTGCTTCAATTTACTAAATTATACTTTGTTCCCTAATTTACTATGAATTACTAGTTTAATTTATGTAGTAACAATTCTGAAAGAAGAAGTGTTGTGGGGTTTTTTTCCCTAGAATTTAAATGAAACTAGTGCTTTTATGTTACCATTTCTATTAATTTTTTTCCATCATCGCAGTACAAATCCATTTATCCTCTGTAATAATACTCATAAACATAAATATCTGAACTAAAACATTCACCTATAAAATCAGACAAATGGAGAAAATGCTCTAAAAGCAATAATACTTAAAGAGATATTGAATTCAAATAGGGTTTGTCTTTTCAATAGCTAAGTTCATTACTGCCAAAGTGGTATTTCAGTTGAAGAATTAGAGTAAGAAAAATTTAAGCTAAAAAGGTGCAACAATGTCTTAGAAGAGTGCTGAAAAGGAAAATATTCATCCAACAAATATTTAGTGAATGATTTTTTTTTAGGCTTGTATTGAGTACTGGATGTAATAGACAAATAAGGTACAATTTTCTTTTTAAGATTCTCACAAGTCTGGTGGTAAGCTGAAGACCAACATATAAAAACATAAATACACATCTGTGTAATAAATGGTATGAAATAAATTACACAGGATACAATGAGAAGATATAATGATGTGAGAAGAGGAATCCATTAAAAACTTGGAGGAAATTATGTTAAATCTACATTTTGAGGCGGAATACCAGTTACCTCAACCCTTAAGCCAATTACCAAGGTCTGTAGGATGCAATACTGTAACTGATAAGAAGACTATTTTGTTGTCTGGGGGGGTAGGACTGGGCAGAAATACATACTGTATAGGCAAATCAGAAGTAGTTAACATCAGAGTAGCTACCATCTTGGCCCTATAATATTTCCTCAAAATGTAATCTTTGTGTACAGAGTTATGATCCATTGGCTTTTGTGGAAACTTTCCTCCAATACATTCGTTAACATTGTGCCCACCATTGGTTTTAGATTACTGCAATTCTCTAAGAAATGAATGCTGGTCATCTGCATTCTTCCCATAGAAAGAATGAAAATCTCTGGAAACTTGAAATGGTGCATAAGGGATATTACAACTCATTGTCACTTTATGGTATTAACTGGAACTGAAAATGCCCTTTTCATGCAGCCATGATGTGTATAGCATATATTCTTTCAGCAACAGTAACTCAAGATGTAAGTGCTTAAATACCACATGCCCAATATCTTACGAGTTATACTGAGATTTAGTGTTAAATCCCTTTTGAGGCTATTTCCTTGGTATTTTCAACTTCTCTCCTCAATACTGTGACACAAAGTGCAATTTTCTGATGTGATGGTCCCTCCTCTAAATTCATGAACAATATGCTTATCTTTTGTGCTAGAGTTAATGATTTCCCCTTCCAACTATAACATTCTGCATTGTTTATTCTATCGAGAAATGCTTGCAATGACCTCTTCCAGGGCCTCCCTCCATCCTTCCCTGCTCCACAGATTCTGATATTCTGCTGCCTTACAAGAGACTTGACCTGCAATGCCTCATTAGCATCTTGAGTCTCTAGTCCACTACCAGCATCTGGTCCCCGATAGTTTATCTTTGCCATTCTACGACCTGGTAGCTGAACTTCCCCACTGTAGCTTCCCTTAACAGAGCTAAGCTCCTGACAAACCCATAAAGCAATTGATTTTTTTGTTTGTTTTTGTTGCTTAGTCATTCTCTGCTTGAAATAAAGAGATCAAAGATATGCATCTTCCCTTTTCCAAAGCCTAGCAATATCCACCTCAAGAAACTCATTTTAAACACACTTATTACAACATATTTTTACATTTTGTGGTTTTTCACTTCTTTTGTTGCCTTCTGCTAATTAAAAAATTCTAAGTATTGAGATCAAAATCCTTAGAGAAGGAGAAATAAATCAACAGCTGTTTACTTATAAGTCTATATTCGCCAAATGGAGAATAATAGTAATCTCTTTAAGGACCTGGAAGAATAAGGCAATAATTATATTTGTTTTAATTTGGCATGCAAAACAAAATGAAAATGTTGTTTTCATCAAAAATAAAAGAACAATGTTTTAATTAACAAGGGGATATCAATTATTCTAAAAATAAAACATTATTTTCCCATAATTTGTGTTAATAGTTTTTAATAACTTGCTTAGCATAGAAAGTAGGAGAATTATGTGATGGATGCTTTATGGGTACAGCTTTATAATGTCATGATTTTTTGCAGCACTGTAAACCTACAAAAAAACCCACAGTAAATTGTATTGACAAGGTTTTCATGCTTAAGCCTACATTTTATTGTACCATTATCCCCAAACAAATTGAGGCACAATATTTCATTAGACTGGACAGACACATTATTGAACACATAAAAGAATATCAAAGGCCATTCAATAGTTTTAGCAAAGAGGATCAATATTAGGTTTTGTAGGTTTGTGCAAAAAAAAAAGTACTTTTTATATTATAGCTATGTCTTTTATAATGATTTATTTTTTAAATACCCAAAATGAATAGATAATTTATTTTTAGGAGATGCATTTTAAATGTGTCTTTTCATAGGGCTTTAGTATTCGGAGTCATTATGTTTAGTTAGAGGACAGAGGTTCACATTCAATCTTAAGGAATATATCTAAGAACTGGATTCTGAAACAGCTCTGACAACAGTTCTGTTACATCATCTGTTACATGCAGTTCAGTCACAATAAAGCATTCGAGATTGAAATTCCTCCCCAACACTCCCCATTTTCTACCATTAGAGACATTTGTCACAGGAAATCTAAAGGTTTATAGTGCTCTTACAAGAATTAAAAAAGGATAACCCATGTAAACGTTACTCATAACAAAGTATAGAGTAGCTACAATAATGTGAGAACAAGTAATATCACTGGGGATAAAAAGACATTACATAATGTTAAAAGGGCCAATTCATCAAAATGAGGTAACAACACTAAATGTGTGCTGACTAATTATAGAGCTCCAAAATACACAAAGCAAAAGCTTATAGACATGAAAGGAGAATAGACAGACGCACAGGTGCTGCATCAACACTCATCTCAGTAACTGACAGAGCAGATGGAAAATCAGTGAAGATATAGAAGACTTGAACAGCAGCATCTACTAGTTTGTCCTAACTGACCCTTATCAAAGACTCCATCCAACCACAAAATACACATTCTTTTCAAATATACATGGAACATTCACCAAGACAGGCCAATAGATCCTCTCCAAGTTTGGTTGCATATTTAAGCCTGAAATGTTTGATACTAATGTAAAAAGTATTAGTTCACTGAACAATTGTCAGCATCTGATGATGAAAATCATTGAACTCCAATTGGCTCTATGCATCTTGTCCCTTACTACCTAGTTTCCAAGTAGTACATTACAGGAAAGCAAGTCCCAAACATAATTCTGTCAATCCTAAAAATATCTCATACCAAGTAGGTAGAAAAACAGCCATATAGCCTCTTGCCATTCTCAGCTCTTGGGTGCTCTAATAATAACCACACAGAACAAAAGGTTCATTTCAAAATAGATGCAATATTTTACTAACTGGATAAGCAGACTTTGTTGTTTATCAATTTACATAATGGTTACCTGTGAGGGTAGGGTCAAAGGATCAAAGTAAGCCCTAGACCTAAGGGACCACTCTGACAAGATTAGGATGCAGGTCTTATGAGATACTTCTTTATTCAAGGGCACAGATCCTGTTACAATCTTTCTTGCCTACTATACATTTTGAACATTGCTCATGTCACCAATTAAGTATTTTTTTCCTAGATTATGCGGGCTAATTAACAATCTCTCTGGTTTAGATTTACATATAAATATTGAAAACTTAACTGTGTCCATCTCTCAAGCTGATGGAGGCAGTTCAGAGGCTGATCAACCAATCCTAAGGTGTAGATTAATGTTAATTTACAAATATATATATCACTCCACACTAATTATAAATATATTTTGTCATATGATCCAACAGTATATTATAAATCAATATACTAAAAATAGGCTAAAATATTTTAAGTAAAATTACCAAAAAAAAAAATCCCACAATATAACTGGGTGTGGGAGAATGATAACATGAATTTATGATACCAAAAGGAAATCGTGGGATTTTACTTAAACCAACTATGGGGGAAAAAACTAACTGCTTTTTGACAATTTTTTCTATCATCTTTTAATAACTGCTCTTTAACTACCACTCTAGTTTCCCTGAGAACAAAGAACAAATTGTCTGTCTGTAGGTAATAGGACTTACCTTCTTTAGCGTCTATTAAAATGCTGTTTAATAAAGGTAATAATGATTTTTAAATCAACACTTATTTGACAGTAGAATTCAATTATCTGACTTTTAGGATGTAGGAAAAATACTCAGATTGTACCACATATATTTTTTAAAAAGCCTCCTATTAACATAGGACATATTCTTAGCTGCTGTTGGGTTCTATCACTATTTTCTTATTTCAATCATGGACAGTTACATCATTAAATCGCGTTCATTTGACTAAGCTACTGAAAAACTGTTCACCTCCCACATTCCAATTTTAACACCCACTCTTTGCTCTTCATTCTGTATATGCCAGCATTAGTTCATCATTCAACTTCCACAGAGTTTTATGTATTTATAATGTCTGCCAAATTTTTCCAAGAATTTCCCTTAGTGGTAGAGAAAAAACATGGTACCACAGGCTTAATTTCTCTTTGAAGACTATTTTATCTTAAAACTTCATGTGAATTTTGTGTTAAAATATACAATATATCCATGTTAATTTTTTACATAAATGTTAATAATTTAAACTCTGATTGCTTAAATCACATTTATCATATAGCTACACAAAATTCATCTAGATTCTCTATGAGTACCCAACCTAATTTGGAATCAGAAACTTAGCAGTCACAACTAAATCCAAATTTAGGGAACACTGTGAAGAGTGAGAAATGTTTCATGAACTATTTTTTTACTAATAACCTTAAGGGACAATATAGAGGCAGTTACCATATCCATGAGCTCCATTTTTTCCTAATTCTGTTTCAGAATGCCTATCTCATTAGGAATCAGAGGAATATTAGAAGTGAATATTTGCTGCATCAATACAGGCAGTGTAATTCTATATGGAAGCAACCAATGCACTCAGGGATCTTTGAAGTTTTCTTTATTCCTAAATAGCCAAATTGCAGAATCATTTTCCAGGTTTATACCTGGGGAGCCCATGAAGACTGCCTTTGTATTAAATACCGATTGTGAAAAAGTAACCATTTAATGTAGCTTGTTGCCCTTGCAGGACAAATTGCCTTCTTGGAAGACAAAGCAAGACATATCTGGGTGAAGGGAAACAAAGCCTCAGAAGACAACCTAACAGTTGTCCTGGGGGCAGGAACTGGGTGACTAGTGGTCAAGGAGTAGGAAAGACTTCCTTTCCTGACCTTCCTTGTTTTACTGTTTGTATCGTGTATATGTATTATCCTTTTTAGAAAAAAAATTAATAATAATTTTTAATAATTTCAAGGTATCAAAAAATAAGCAAGTGATTTTTCATCATAATTTTAGCCTTGGGGAAAAGCCTTGGAGCTCTGGAGAAGCTCAAAGTCATGCTAAATAAAGCTTGACGACACCTCATAATTGAGCAGCTACATGGTTAGTCCTTACAGTTGCAATAAGAGAGAAGGTGTGCAAATGTGAAGGATATGCTAAAGCATATTGCATATGCTCCCATTTACTGAAAGGGGAAGAAAAAGAATATATGTGTATTTATTCATTTATACATAAAACGACCTTTTGCAACTATGAATGCTTAAGACCTAAAATGGCCCACATTGTATTTATTGCATTGGGTTGTATCCAATAAGTGGAACTAAATTTTGCCTTTCAATTTATTTATATTTATTATAGGATTAATCAAATTTACAAAAAAGGCATCCAATGCTAAATGAATGAATCTAAACTGAGTCTTTCTATGAACACATATCACAATACGTACATATTTGTTTGGGGTAGAAGAAAGGCTGTGGTACCCTAACTTCTAGGGGGTGTCCCACCGTGATCTTTTTTCCCCCTTGTAGAAATGGATTGGATATTATATGAGAATTCTCATCAGAGTGAGTTCTAGAGCCTCCAAACAGAAACTCAACCTTTCAGTATTATCCACCTTTAAACATTAGAAGTAAAGTAAGACAGTGTCCCCTCTTCACACACACACACACACACACACACACACACACACACACACACACCATCAAGTGAGCAAGAACAATCAGTGGGACAGTTTCCCTGTAGTGGTATACTTTACAGGACTAGTTTGTCTATTCTATTCTTTCAGTTGGTGGTAGGGTTGCTATTCCCACAGTTGCTTAGATTAACTGTATGCAACAAAGCCGGTGAAACCAATTATAATGATCTTAAATATAAATAACATACTTGCTGGATCTGTTAACTCCACCTATGTGGCTGTGGGCTTTATGGATTTCAGGCAACCCTAAGACAAGGATGCTAATAAGATAAGGTTGAATTTAGGCTGCCTTCCTGCATTGGTGTTGAGAAAGTGCTATAGCTGAGACTCAGATTCAAAATGTTTACACCTACGCATCTACAACAGCTGTCATTTTTTTATGTGTACAAGGATCGCCTGGATTTTGTTAAAATGCAGTTCTGATCCTATAGGTCAGAAGTAGGATCGGAGATTCTACATTTCTCACAAAGTGATGCTGCTGACTCATGGACCACACTTTAAGTAGCAAGTCTCTGCCTCTCTGAAGACAGAGAATGGCACAGTTTTTTCATATGTTTCAAATTTTGAACATAAGATTTAGAAATTTTGAATATATTGTGTCTTCAGTATCTATTTAAAAAAATGAATAAAAATTATAAAGCAAGCAAAATAATCCCAGTATTCTGCAGCTGAGGAATCAAGCAGCTGAGCAGACCATCAGAAAGATGAGTGGCAGCTTGGCCCTCTTCAGGAACCCCAACTTCCTGACTTTGAGTAGGAAGCTTTTTTATCATGCTCACCCTGAAAATTTCCTCTCCTGTGCTTCAGTTACACAGCTCTTCACAGACCTGCTTGAAGCGTCACTGAGCATGGCTTCATGAAATTTCCTGAACAAAATAATCATTTTTTTCTCTTCTATATGTGATACAGCCAGAAGGCAAAAAAAAAAAAAAAAAAAAGTAAACCTCCAAACACAGATTAAATGACAATTTTGTGAGAATATAATGGGTCCCCTTTGAGGTGGGTATATCAGAAAAACTGGCCCCTCTGAGTGGATGAAGCCCTAAGTAGATGGTAGCCCCTCCCCCCAGATGGGCCTGTCTCTTAGGCTGCATTTGTAAAGAGCACAATTTGACCACCAACAGGGCAACCCAACTAAAATTCTCCCTAGTGGGATTCAGTATACCAACAAGGAAAATCTCACAGAAAGTGGGGAGTAAATTAAAGGGAAGAGTTTGTAGAGAACAGTCTTTTATACCCTTCCTAATTCCCCATGGTGATAAGAGAGACTTAGTCCTGGGAGTTCAGGAAAGCAAATGATACAACATTGATAAAATGTTAAGTTTCATTTCTCATTAGTCTGCTCCTTAATGTCCAGGCTTTATGCCTGGTCAAATGTTTGCCTTGTGTTATGGGCTGAATTGTGTTCCCACTCCCCAATATCTACAATGAATGAATGTGACTATATTCAGAGACAGAGTCTTTCAAGAAGCAATAAGTTAAAATGAGGTCTCTAGAGTGGGCCATAATCCAGTAAAACTCTAAGAAGTGATTAGGACAAAGACATATACAATGGGAAGACCATGTGAAGACACAGGGAGAAGACAGCCATCTACAAGCCAAGGGGAGAAGACTCAGAAGGAAGTGATCCTACTGATATCTTGATCTCAGAATTCTAGCCTCCAAAATTATGAGAAAATTCATTTGTTATTTATAAGCTATTCAGCTTATGGCATCTTGTTATGGGAGCCCTAACAAACTAATATACCTTGTATTGACTAGACTTTGATAATTTATAGGGAAGTCAAAGGTAAAGATTTGTTAGATTACAGGGAAAGGATGCATCAAAATTGTACTTACAAAAAGTCCTCTCTTCTAGTCTCTCTCCTCCCATCTAAAGTGTATACAGATTAAGACAGCAGTGGATTTAAGTAAAAGCTCTCCAAAAAATGGACTCTTAAAGTTGCTCTCCTGACTTGGGGTTATCCATCTTTTTATTCAAAGCCATCAGAATTCACTGACCACAGTCACTGAAGGGACTGAACAATGAAAAAACAAACACTTTACTAAGGAAGTACAAAGCACTATATTGGGACCTGTGTCAAAACATAAGGAAGACTGGGAGATGGAGTGTGAAACTCCATTTCTCCAAATTCCACTTCAGAAAAATCTTTGGCATACAGAGAGTGATCACCTCTCCTTGGTCAATGTTGGGTATTTAGAGGGGAGGGCAACGTTCATTATTCATTTTTTATTCTGTAGCCATTTAAGTCCACTGCTGCCAAGGAACAGAGGCATTGGCTAAATGACTTCTAATTAAAAATATAGGAAAGCTTAAAGTGACTTCATAAAGATGTCATGGCAATATAGTGCATTAGTAAATCACCGTAATTCCCCAGATCTAAGAACATAAGCATAGATCTATTTCTTATTGATTTTTTATTTCAGGATATGAGTCCCCTGCCCACTCCAAAGGTCTATTTGAACACAATTTCAGCTCTTTTCTTCTTTCCCAAATAACATCTGTAGCACTATTTATGTTCTTCCTCAGCAAGGAAAAACCAAATCCCTTCTTATATATAAATATGTACAGGAATCTATTTCAACAACCCTATCCCATACACCCTACACACACACACACACACACACACACACACACACACACACTTTTTCTCTATTTCTCCAAGTCTTTTTCCTTCCTTCTTTCTCCTTTGTGGCTAAAGTTGACCTACTGCATAGAACCAAACCTATCACTTTCTGACTCCTTCACAGGTACTAAAAAGCCTTGAGGAAATTCATGAAGCATCATTAAGCACTGAGTTAAAACTCTCAATAGAAAAAAAGTGTGTTTCATTATAATCAAGTCAGAAAATACATCTGCCCTCCATTTTCTATGTACTGCCAAACATCTGTGCCATGTTAGAAGAGTCACTAGACTCAATGACGTGTGTGTTCATCCAAGTTGCTTATTATGACCATGAGGTGAAAATGAATACCACTTATCCTTGTTGGGTTAACTTGCTCACTTTAAATCGCTGTTCATACACCCCTCACCCTCAGCTTCAATCTTTGCCCTAAGCTCACCCTCCTACTCTATTTTCAGAAACAGCTGTTAAGTCACTTCTTCATTGGATAGATATCATTTCTATTGTACTAGTCCTCAAACATAAATGTGCATATGAATGATCTGTGTATTTTGTCAAAATTTAGATTCTATTTCAGTAGATTTGGAGTAAGACCTAAAAATTTTCATTCCTGACAAGCTCCCAGGTGATGCCAGTGCTGCTGATCTGAGATCATACATCGGCCTAAGATGTTCTTTAGTAAATACTGTAATAAATAACATTGTATGGTGACGGATGATGACTACACTGATCAGAGTAAGGACTGCATAATGTATGGAAATGTTGAATCACTATACTGTACACATGAAACTGATATAGTACTGTATGTTAACTATACTACAATAAAATAAAAGTACAAAACAGAACAACAACAACAACAACAACAAGAAAACACTTAGAAAATACAACTGAAAGGTGAGCAAGGAAAAAAAAAGTCATTGTAACCTTTTATAGGGTTTTTGCAGTTCCAAACATGGGCTCTGGCAGAGAAATTATACCAGCTATGTATGTATCATTTCGGCCAAGTAAGTGTCCAAATGAGTCCATCAAAGAATATTTGTTGAATACCCACTTCAAAGTCCTTAGTAAAATATTTCTATTTTAGCTTTGTAGACATTTCCTAAAGCATTTGCCATTTCAAAATCCAAAAGACTTCTAAGTCTTTTAAAGGAAGTCAGTAGCCCATAAGTCATTAATATTCTCCTCCTTTCTCTTTACCTCCTCATCACCAAGTTTAATATATACACATACATATACATATACATATACATATACATATACATATATGTGTATACCTTAATTTTTGAGAGAGAGAGAGAGAGAGTATGAGTGGTGGAGGGGCAGAGAGAGAGGGAGGGAGACCCAGAATCAGAAACATGCTCCAGCCTCTGAGCTGTCAGCACAGAGCCTGATGTGGGGCTCGAACTCATGGAACCATGAGATCATGACCTGAGCTGAGGTTGGACACTGAACCAACTGAGCCACCCAGGCACCCCACCAAATTATATTAATATAAGATTTATAGGGGCACCTGGGTGACTCAGTGGTTCAGTGTCCAACTCTTGATTTCAGCTCAGGTCATGATCTCAGCGTTTGTGTGTTCAAGCCCCACATTGGGCTCTGCACTGCCAGTGTAGAGCCTCCTTGGGATTCTCTCTCTCTTCCCCTCCCCCATTTGTGTACTCTGCCTCTCAAAATAAACTTTGAAAAAATTACCTTTAAGGTCTGTGCAGATGAAGATAAGGACCAAAGAAGCTTTCCAGTGTCCTCAGGTTGTACTTACCCATTTACTCAACTAATATTTACTAAGCACATACTATGTGCCATGCACTGTTTACTTCGTAACTGAAGAACATAGACAAGCCAAGTTTCTGCAGTTATAGAGCTCATATTCCATAGGGGCAGCAGATAGACAATAAAAACCTAAAAATATATATAATTTCAGATAATAAGTAAATGACTAAAATAAAACAACGTAATAAGACATAGCATGACTGAAAAGTATTGTTTCAGAAAGGATGATTAGAGAACGCCTTTCTGTGGTGATCCCATCACACCCAAGAAATAAAAGATGAGGAGCCAACTACGGAAAGAGCTGAAAGACCATTTTCACAATCTAATTCCTATGATTTATTCTGTAGAGTGTGTCCCTTCAAGTAGTAGTTTTGTGTGCAGAATTCCATGAGTCTCACTGAGTGTGTCTGAAAAGGTGCCTTGCAAATCCAGTTGCTACTCAATTATCTCTGATCTTGCCTACATTTTTTGTTTTTTTACAAGAAAAGATTAATGTCGACCATTCACATGGGGATTGGCTTCTTGAGGATAACAGGAGTGTAGGTACAGATTTTAATGATCCTGGAGCAAACTGCACATGGAATTTTAAGCCCATCATACACTCCAGGAAGGGAGGAAAAACTTCTCTTTAATAAGCATTTATTGAGCACTTATTACATGAGAAAAATGTATTTTTTTAAGTTTATTTATTATCTTGAGAAAGAGAGAGAGAGAGTACAGGAGAGAGGCAGAGAGAGAGGGAGACTCCCAAGAATCCCAAGCAGACTCTGTGTGGTCAGTGCAGAGCCTGAGACGGGACTCAATCTCATGAACTGTGAGATCATGACCTGAGCCGAGATCAAGTCAGACACTGAACCGACAGAGCCACCAGGCACCCTGAAATATGTATTTTTTAATAAAAGAGTGAAATATGAGTACATAGAGATGAATATTATATAGATCCTGTCTCCAAAGAATTTATAAACAAACTATAAAATAAAATGGAAAAAAGTGAGAAACTAGAAGTACAAGTGATAGGAATAATCACTTATAAGAAAGGGTGATTAATTTCTACTAGGAGAATCTGTAAATATTCCAGTAAGAAGTTGGTATTTGACTTTAGCCTTGAAATATGAAACGTGGGGACTATATCAACAGGCAGCATTAAAGGTCCTGGCATTTAGGGGTGCCGGGGTGGCTCAGTTGGTTATGCGTCCAACTTCGGCTCAGGTCATGATCTCACGGCTCGTGAGTTCAAGCCCTGCATCAGGCTCTGTGCTGATAGCTCAGAGCCTGGAGCCTGCTTCAGATTCTATTCTCCCTCTTTCTCTGGTTCTCTTTCTCTCTCCCTCTCTCTCTCAAAAATAAGTAAACATTAAAAAATGGGGCACCTGAATGGCTCAGTTGGTTAAGTGTCCAACTTCAGCTCAGGCCATGATCTCACAGTTTGTGAGTTCAAGCCCCACGTTGGGCTCTGGGCTGACAGCTCAGAGCCTGGAGCTTGCTTCAGATACTGTGTCTCCCTCTCTCTCTGTCCCTCTCCCGCTTACGCTGTCTCTCTCTCTCTCAAAAATAAATAAACATGTAAAAAAAAATTTTAAAACCATGGCACTAGATGAGATAAATCAGTCAATTAAATGGAGGGAACAAGAAAGTCCCAAGGAGTGAGCCCCTTACATAAATGTGAATGGTCTTGAAGATGAGGCACAACAGAGATTTCAACCATGTCACATGATGCGCAGACCCAGTAAGATGAGTAGTGAACACTGACTGTGAATTTAATAATTTGGAGATAACTGGTGATCTCGAAAGGGTGGAGGGAGTGAAGGGGAGTAGAAGATACAGGCTTTAATAAGTCACGGGGATAAAAGGTCCAGCATAGTCAATGGTATTATAATAGGGTATGATGACAGATGGCAGCTACACTTGTGGTGAGCACAGCATAATGTACAGACATGCTGTACACCTAAAACGAATGTAACATTATGTGTCAACTGTATTCAAAAATATTAAAATTAGCTGTTTCAGTACAGAGTAGAAAGGAAAAATTTTTGAAGTAGAGTCAAGAGAAAATATAAGAATTGAAAACAGGCACTACAGATTAATGTTTCTCAAACTTTAATGTCGTTATAAATCATGAAGATCCTTTTAAAATGGAGTTTCTGATTCAACATGTCTAGAGTAGGATCTGAGAGTCGGTATTTCTACCCAGCTCCTTGGTGGCTGATGTTGTTGGCCAATCATAGTTTAAGAAGCAAAAGAAGAAAATCCTTTCAGAAATTTTC
This sequence comes from Prionailurus viverrinus, assembly GCF_022837055.1. NCBI lineage: Eukaryota > Metazoa > Chordata > Mammalia > Carnivora > Felidae > Prionailurus > Prionailurus viverrinus. The sequence continues at coordinate 18,554,031 of NC_062564.1, forward strand.
TATAAAAGGGAGCAATAATATGGGATGAGTAAGCAAATTAACAGGGGGTGTGTGCAGGGTCAAGGTAATTATTTTTAGAATTCTCATTACCACAGCAAGTGTGTTTGAATGTCCGTGGCATTCTCTCCAGTGTTGAGAGAGAGAAAAAAAAATGAAGATGGAGGAGAAAAGGGATAATTGTTTGAACAATGTCCTTGAGTAGTCAAGAGAAAATAGCATCCAGTGATAAATGAAGGGAAAGCCTTGGAATGAAGCACAGACAGTTCACACATACTACTAAGGAAGGATGCAAGCTTCCTGGGTATAGATGTAGATGAGCTGGACAGTGGAGTGCATAGAGGTTCTCTCCCAATTGTTTTTAATTCTCAGTTCAGTAAAATACTTAGCTGATAGGACTTGGGAAAAGATGTTAGATGTTTGAGGAAAGAGAAAACAGTGTGAAATAATCATAAGATGCAAAGAAGGGTTGAATAGGTGAAGCACAGAGAACTTTTAGGGCAGAGAAACCTGTACTATATGATACTGTAATAATCGATACATGTCATTATACATTTGTCGAAACCCATAGTATACAACACTAAGAGTAAACGTTAATATAAACTATGGATTTGGGGTGATAATAATGTGTCAGTGTAGGTTCATCAACTGTAACAAATGAACCACTCTGTTGGGGGATGTTGGTAATGGAGGAGGCCATGCGTGAGTGGCAGTGGGGGCCAGAAGGGAAATCCCTGTACCTTTGCTCAGTTTTGCTGTGGACCTAAAACTGCTCCAAAAAATAAAGTCTATTATATAAATAAACACATAAATACATAAACATGAGAAAGTAAATTGACCAGAACAGTTGTTCTCAAGCCTGTCCACTTTTGACCACTCAACCCTGTCCTCATTGACCACAATGACCACTTTTGTAACATATTTTTTAGCACCTTTGCTACTACTGTAAAAATAAAGTAATAATTTAACCTAGCTACACACATATTTTTAAATCCACATACTGTCCTCACCATAATACAAAGAAATAAAAGGAAAGTAAGTCATAATAAACTAACAGGTATTTACACGTGTAAATGCTCAGGTCTGAGTACACGGAGACTAACATCACATAAAACACTTACTGCCCTCTAGGGGGCGATACTACCCTTGGTGAAAATAATTATGTTGCTTGACATGACTTCCCGTAAAGCTTTTGTGATTTTGCAGGAGACCCATTAGCAAGGTTGTTTGTTTTCTTCAGCTGCTTGGATGTAAGTTAAGTAGAGAGTAAGTCGAGTTACATCTAACCAGGGTATCACCTTTACTCTTTACTGGGAGAGTAAATGGACTGATCAGGGCGCAGGGCAGCTTAAAGTCCAGGTCCACAATCCCTTTCTGCATTTCCATAATTTAAGAAGATCATGGAAAAAAACAGAATTTGATAATATTGTTCACAACCCATTTGGCAGCAAAATCCATCCTGAATAGACACATAGCTATTTAAAGCCTTTACTGGTCCCACTTCTTTGGGAATAATCATCAATTTCATTGCAGATGGTATTATACAACATGGTATAGGAATTACTATCTTTCTAAAATTAAAAAGAAAAATGTGAACCTGGAAATATATTAGACCTCAGGGGGTTGGATTTATGACCAAATTAATAAATTAATTGAGCCATGTAATCTAAGGTGGACCAGATAAGAATCAAGGGCAAGAGCAGTTGAGGGGCAGTGAAAAGGCAAGAGCCACTGGGTGGCAGATCATCGCACTGGAAATACTAGAAGTGAACTGAGAAGGTTAAAAGTGATGGTCCCAGACTGAGATGCTTTTAAATGAGACTATGAATCCGTACAGTTATAGGTAATGACAAGTTTGAACTCTGAGGTGGTAGAGGTGGGAAGAATCATCCACGTGGATACCAAAATCACTAAGGTAAGCATGGGATACTTGGATTTGACTGCATCAAGGAGTAGTGCCGAGTAATACAGTCTGAGAGCCTAAACGTCTAAAGAACGGGATGGTGCAAGCAAGAAGAGAGAAAAGAAAGGTCTGGAGGGAGCAATGAGGGACAAGGAGAACATTCACCACAAACATTCTCATGGTATGGAGTGACAGGAGTGAAGAAAAAAGAGCCTCACCCTGAGAAGGGTTCAGGGAAAGCCAGGTCCTCTGCTTTGTTAGGGCTAGAAGATAATGGGCATTGGCAATCCAAGAGCAAAGAAGGACTGGGGATTCTGAAAAGGCATCAGATTGGCTTACTTAAGGAAACATACAGAGCCTTGTTACAGGGAGGACCACTGCAGAAGTGTTTGGCCACTTGTAGCAACTGAGGTAAATGGGAATAACTGGCTCAGTATTAACGATATGCATAAACAACAGCAGAATTTTGCAAATGAACCAGCCCTATTCAGCTAAAATGGGGGTTCAGGGGTAAACTTTTTCTGTAAAGGACCAGATAGTAAGTACTTTAGGTTTTGTGTCACAATGACTCAACTCTGCCAGGGTAATACACAAAGTAGCCATATCCAATAGGCAACTGAACTGGCACACTTCTTTTCCAATAACATTTTACTCATGGTTAATGAACTTTTAATTTGATATAATCTTCAATGTCAGAATATATTATTCTTCTTTTGATTTTTTTGTTCAGTAATTTAAAAATGTGAAAACCTTTCTTAGCTCATGACAGGCAGCAGACCACATCTCGACAAGGCACCACAGAGAGAAGACGTCTGAAATTTTACCCCCTCTGTGGAGGGTGTAAAAGAGATGAATAGGTTGCAGCTAGACTAGGGAGGTCCTGAAAAAGCATGCTAATAATAACTTTCACTTTTTTTTTTCCGGTATGCTTAGGACCTACTCAAAATTGTCACAGAGGTAAAAGATATCATCTCATCAGTGTTCAGGAAAATAAGTGGCTGTCAAAGGAATAACTGAATGGAAAGACAAGAGAGTGTCAGTTTAGAAGTCTTGGCACTTACAATGAGGGGACACAAATGCCCAGAGACCCCTTTGTTTGAGAAAGGATAAGCCATTCAATGTCATTAGAAATAATTACAGTGGCAATGCTGAAAGGGTATTAAATATACAATTGACTTTCTCTCTGAACATACTGTAAGGAGGAAGGTATCAAATGAACAAAAACAGCAATTCAATACCCTGAAATGGAACCCAAAGAGGGAAGAGGATTGTCGATAGAAGAAACATATACAAGACACAGAGACAGAAAGGAAAGAATATTTAGGAACATTAAAGAGACTTCACTTACAGGAGTCAGAAGGTAAGAAGAATATGATGCTGGTGAAAAAACAGGGGAGTGGAGGTACACATGGGGAACGTTAGAAAAGGGGATCTAACGGTATGGTCCCTCCAGTTACCAAAGCTAAAATTATCTTCTCTTGGGTTTGAGAATTCCTTTTTATGACAATTCCTTAAAATAGCTTCCTCTCTTGAATTTTATGACTGGCTTTCCTGGGTGAAACCCCAGAAGCTAGGGAAAGGAGAAATCCCATCTTAGAGACTATAAGTGATTCTTACCCAGAAAGGCACATCTGAAACCCATTCCCAGGTTCAAAGGACTCCTGCACTCGGCAAGCAAGACACACTTGTAGAATCCTACGATAGCAGTAATTTCTTGGACCCCTCTGCAGGAAAGAGAAAAATATACCCAGAAACTTCTGCCATTACTCTCCATATTCACCAAAGCAAAAAATCCCAGTTGAAGGGAAGAAAGTTGGCAAGGACTCAAGAAAATCCATTACTTTCTATATTGCCCTTTGCTATTTACCGACTGTACTCCTAAATGGGGCAATTAAAGTTTGGTCCTGGGCTGCCTCTCTTTTCTACCTCCTCCAGGAGAGGGGAGGTTAGTAACCTCCATATGAAAAAATAAATAAATAAATCATGGAGATACGACAGAGTTTGAAGAAATGTATATACACTGGCCCCAGCCTACCACTGAAGCTGAAACCAGAATGAAGCAAAAACCAGGCATGTGATAATCTGGGGCAGAGAATTTCAGACAGAAGACAAGTGCCAAAATCCTGTCAGTGAGTTTGGCATGGTTGTAGAAGAACAAGAAAAGAAGGTTAGGCTTGGGAGAAAAATGAGTACAGTTGACGCAGAGGTGGTGGGTGCCGGCCAGATCACTGGCTGTCTTCTAAAGGAGGAATTTGAATTTTTTTCTGAGGGAGATGGAAAGCCTTGAAGGAAGTGGCATCTCATTTACCTTTTCAAAAGATCACTGTGGTATACCTTATTCTTTCAATGGTGCCTTTTAAATTTCATAATTTCAATCTCATCCAATTTATCTTTTATTTCTTTCTATTCAATACTTTTTGTGTGTTGACTAAGAAATCTTTCTCAACCCCAAATTTAAGAAGATGTTCTTCCATTTCCTTCTCAGAGTTGTATTATTTTACCTTTCACGATTATATCTACAATCCATAATTAAAGCTACAATCTCGGACTTCTTTTTGTGTGTAGTATGAATGAGTGGTGAAGATTCTTTTCTTGCCACGTCGATAGCCACTGGTCTCAAAGTGTTTTTGGAAACACTAGTCTTTTCCTACTGCCACCTTTGTCATGAGTCAGTGTCCTAGTCAATTCAGGCTTCTATACCACAATACCATATGCTTCCACATACCAGATTTATTCCTCATAGTTCTGGAGGCTGGAAGTCAAGATCATGGCATCTGCATGGCTGATTCTGGTGAAAGCCTTTTTTTCCTGAGTTGCAGACTGCCAGCCTCTCATTGTATCTTTACAGTGATTGAAAGAGAATGAACTAGCTCTTACCTCTTCTTGTAAGGGCACCAATTCTATTCATGAGGGCTCTACCTTCATAACCTAATTACCTTTCAAATGCTCTGCCTCCCAGTGCCATCATATTGAGTGTTAGATTTCAGCCTATGAATTTGGGGGAGGACACAGGTCAGTCAGGTCATTCCAGGTGTACAGGTCTGTTTCTGGACTCTGCTCTGATATACTGAAAGTCTTTCCATCATTTTAACAAACTTTATAGAAAATATTTAATGATGCAAGTTAAAAAGATGGATGTAACTAGAAACATAATTCTTACTTTGTTTATTCCTGCTGCACTCTCTTGTGGATAGGAGGGCGAAGTATAACTGGAAAACTGAGGACCTGCACTATTTATTAATATAAATTAGATCACCTACCCAACTTATTTTAAAGCACATTTGAGATTTTTTTTTTTAGTTGAAAAAAAGGATATATTTAAGTTCAAAATTAAAGACAGTCTGGGGGGCACCTAGGGGGCTCAGTTGGATAAGTGTCCAACTTCAGCTCAGGTCAAGATCGTGGGTTCAAGTCCTGCATTGGGCTCTGTTCTGACAGCTCAGAGCCTGGATCCTGCTTCAGATTCTGTGTATCCCTCTCTCTCTCTCTCTCTCTCTCTCTCTCTGCCTTCTCCAGCCCGTACTCTGTCTCTCTCTCTCTCTCTCAAAAATAAATAAATATTAAAAAAAATTTTTTTAAAGATTGTCTGAATCACTGATGTTCATACATTTACCCATTTTGATCTGTTTCTAATGACACATATAAACAAATTATTTAGATCTACATTTTTCAAACCTGTTAAAGTTTGTTTACTTATTTTGAGAGAGACAGAGAGAGAGAGGCAGAGAGAGAGAGAGGAAGAGACAGAATCCCAAGTAGGTTCCGGGCTGTCAGCACAGGCCTGATGCGGGGCTCAATCTCAGGAATCGTGAGATCGCGGTGGGGGGTCAAAACCAAGAGTCAGATGTTTAACTGACTGAGCCACCCAGGAGCCCTTCAAACTGTTTTGACTCTGACAAAATACTGGTAACTACTCATTAATGGGTTCCAACTCACAGTTTGAACAACATGAATTTAGATCTGAAAATTTAAAAAAAAAAAAAGGACTATACATATTGTGTACCTCACAACTAGTAATTTTATTTGTAGATATGTCATCATCTAATTTTATCACTTCAAAAATAATATAAAACAGTAACCACAATGTTCTACAGGTTTTCTATTTAAAGTATATACCCCTCAAAAAGCCTGGAGGAATAATGTGTCACAATGATCTTCTCTTGCATCGATGTGTATTTTACTGGTTTTCCACTTACCACATTACAGATACAAAAGACCTGTAAAGGTATTGTTAAATGGCCGATTATGTTGTATAGAATATATCCCTAAAAGCCACGGTACTTCTACATAGGGATGGCACTGAGTTTCTAAAAGGTTTTCTGAGAGGTATAACTCTTGATTTGTATATTGAAAGAGATATAAATTTGGAATCGGGGTTGGTGGTGAATTTCATGGGAGGAGTGGTATTAGAGACAATATCCTAAGACATACATTGCATTTTTGCTGGGCTGGAACTAGAATTAGATTGTGGAGCTCATGTCTGTCCATTAACCAGATCCTAAATGCAAACTAGCATCTGCAATGAATCCTAGAACAGATTTTTTTTTAAAGATTAGTGGGAAAACTGATGAAATCCAAAGAAAATTTTGTTAATAGTATTGTGACAATGTTGGTTTCTTAACTGTACAAAATACACATTGGTTATGTAAGACATTAACATCAGGGGAAGCTGGGTGAAGGGATATATGAGAACTCTCCATATCATCTTTGCAATTCTTCCATAAATCCAAAAGTACCTCAAAATATACGTTTTTTCAAAGACCATGAAATCTGAGGTTGACTCCAAAAATTTTTTATGGGAAAGAATAAGGCAGGAACTAATTCAAGTTAGAGGAGGCCCTGAAAATTTTCTTCAGGTGAACCCAATTTTAATAGGTTCTTTAGTAGGAAGAGAGGTTATGTGAATAGTCCATTCTTCAGAGGAAAAAAGGATGTTATGAAACTGCCAAATAATAACATTCACAAATCATTGCCAAAGCTCAAAGAGAATATGCAGTCTGAAATATAGCTTGTAGGTCCTGCACTTAAGCCCACGGCTGAATTCTCCCAGAGAAAATGAAACATGACAATATTTGTGTGGTTACAGCTTTTGTCTAAAGAGCATAAAGACTGTTGAAATGTATGACAGTATAATGACAAGTCTCAATCTTGTCAGTGTGAAGTACCAAACAGCTTCCACTTAGATTTAAAACAAAAAACAAAAAAACAAAAAGCACAGAGTCTACCCTCACCTATTTCTCCCACTCCCCACTGCCACCTCTGGGCGAAGTGGGCCAAAAGGGGCAAACTTCCAGTTATAAAACAACTAAGTCATAGAGATGTAACGTATAGCCTGGTGACTCTAATACTAATAATACCATAAATTGTGTATTTGAAAGTTGCTAAGAAAATAATTACCAGAAGTTTTCATCATGAGAAAAAAATCTACTTTGTGGCGATGGATGTTAACTGGATTTTTATGGGGACCATTTCACTACCCATATATGTATATAATCATGTTATACACCTGAAACTAGTATTATGTTTATGTCAATTATATCTCATTTTTTAAAAAAAGTGCAGAGTCAAAATGTGCCTTATTATGCCCTCTTAAAAGTCATCATCTACTAAGATACCACATTCTAGGTAGAAACATCGATTATTGACTGGGTTTTGGGGTTTTTTTGTTTTTTGTTTTTTGTAGAGAAACTCTAAAAATACATTTTAAAAGCTCTTTAAACAACTGACTGAACTTGAAAAAATTGGCTTTAAACTTGATGTCAAGATAGAAAGACTTGGGGTCTAAACTTTGGCCCATAAAGGAATACCTGCACAGCTTTGAAGAAAGCATTTGTCATTACTGACTTATCCACTTCTTTATCCATAAAATGGGTAATAACAATTCATAAGGTTGCTATCAGTACCAAATAAGTATGTAAATAGGCAGTATAAATGACAGAAAATAATAAAGCAAGAAGAGACTTCTTATAAAATGATGGCATCTCTAAAACGCCATAATATAATGTAAAATGCTGTATCTCAAATAATTCAGCACACTTGAGTTCTATTTTTTTGCAGTCTTACTGAGAACTAATTGGCATACATCACTGTATAAGTTTAAGGTGTACAGCATGATGGTTTTTTGCATCATTATGAAATGACCACCACAATAGGTTCAGCTAACATCCATCTTCCCGTCTAGATATAATAAAAGGAAAGAAAGGAAAAAAGGGAAGAAACTTTCTCCATGTGGTGAGAACTCTGAGGATTTACTCTCTTACCTTTCCCATATATCATAGATCAGTGTTATCTATAGTCATCATGTCATATGTCTCATCCCTAGTACTTCTTTACCTTATAAATGGAAGTTGTACCTTTTGACCACCTTCCTCCAATTTCTGTTTTCCCCCACTCTCTGCCTCTGGTAACCACAGCTGTGATCTCTTTTGCTTTTCTCTCTTTCTTTCTTTCTTTCTTTCTTTCTTCTTTTTTAAAATAGTTTACACATAAGTGCTATTGTAGAGTATTTGTCTTTCTCTGACTTAGTTCACTTAACATAATGCCTTCAAGTTCCACTCATGTTGTCACAAATATTAGGGATTCCTTTTTTTTTTTTATGGCTGAGTAATATTCTGTTATATTTATACACCAAAACGTCTTTATCCATTCATCCATCTATAGACACTTAGTTATTTCCATGTCTTGACTTTTGTGAATAATATTGCTATGAACATGGAGGTACAGATATCTTTTTGAGTTAATATTTTCATATCCTTTGGATATATTTCTAGAAGTGGGATTGCTGGACCATATGGTAGTTCTATTTTTAACTTTTCAAAAAACTTCCATATTGCTTTCCTCAGTGGCTGCACCAATTTCTAATCCCACAGGGGTTCTCTTTTCCCCATGTCTACCCAGCATTTGTTATCTCTTGCCTTTTTTGATGAAGTCCATTCTAACAGGTATGACACTTGAGTTCTAATCTGAATTTAGGTGCTTAGTTTACTTACTTGCTTTTTTGGCTCCTCTGAATTATCATTTTTAAATGCAAATAAAATGATAATAATAATAGTAAAGATAATAATTTTATAAACTTGATTTCTAGATACTAAAATGAACAATGCATGTAAAGCATTCAGTTAGTATTAGCTAGATCAAACACAGATTGAAGTTCCAACAATACAACAGTTTACAAGTTTAAGGTTAATACGCATTTACATATGACATGCTTTCTGGTAACAGTCCATTCCCATTACTCTTAGGATGAAGATCTAACTTCTTACCATGGCCTACAAGGCCCAAGAGTTTAGCAATGCACATTCTCTCTTGCTGTCCCTCCTTAAATAGTTATTCCCTCTACTGTTAGAGAAGTTCTGCCTTCCAAACTGCCTTCAGATCATAGCAGTTTTCAGGGAACCTTCCCTGAACTTCCAAATTCCATCACAGCCTCCCATTATGGGCTCCCATAATACCAAATGCTTACCCTTCATGGTCCTAATAATAGCTGCATTTGACATTTACAAACCATGATTATTTAGTTGTCTGCCTTTATTTGAGTTTTTGATATTTATTCACTATGGATTTTTGCACTTTTATTTTTTTTAAATACTGCATTAAAATATTAATTGTAGCCATTTGCAATGATGTGGATAGAGCTAGAGTGTATTACACTAAGTGAAGTAAATCAATCAGAGAAAGAAAAATACCATATGATTTCACTCATATGTGGAATTTAAGAAACAAAACAGATAGATGAACATATGGGAAGGGGGTGGGGAAGGGAAGAAAGGGAAACAAACCACAAGAGACTCTTGATGACAGAGAACACACTAGGTTAATAGAGGGAGGTGGGGGGGGGGGATGGGCTAGATGGGTGATGAGCACTACAGAGGGCACTTGTCCTGGTGAGCACTGGGTGTTATATGTAAGTGATGAATCACTGAATTCTCCTGAAACCAATATTGCAGTTTATGTTAATTAAAATTTAATTTAAAAAAAAGAAAAAGAAAAATTCAAAAATATAATTAAAAAATATAATATCATTAATTCTAGTTACCAAATTTTTTGGCATTCCTTAAATTTTTCTGTGGGGAAACCTGTGAGTTATTTGCCTCACCCTAGTTTCCGGCCCTGCTACTTCAGCCTGCAAACTCCAGAAGGCCAGGGATCCATACCCTCAGGGCCTAGAACAGTGGCCTATCTGGGGAAAAAATACCTTAAATATGTGTTGAGTGGATTAAAGCATACTTACAGTTTTCACAGTATTTATAGTATTTCACATTCTAAAAATACCTTAAATATGTGTTGAGTGAATTAAAGCATATTTATAGTTTTCACATTCTAAGCTTTTTAAGGAAAATATTTGTTTGTAACACAGAAATAAGTAATCAAAATAGAATTTTTAAAAACTAGCCAGGATGTTATTTGTAGAAGAATTACTATGACTAAAATTCCAGCATCCAAAAAATTACTTGTTTCCATGCACCATTCTCTTTGTACCAATTTCAAAAGGCAGCCCACTTTTGTTTCATGGTTTAATTGGTTCCCTAGCTCATTTTGGAGAACTGCCCTTGAGCTGGGTTCATATGACAACAGATGAGTGCCTTCTTTTTGGTTTACTTCTTCAGGAAAGCTGAAACAAAATAGAAGCAAAAATAATTTATGTAGAAGGTGGAGTGTGAAATGTAAATTTAGATTTTCTAAATATGTCGCCTCCAGTTTCCAGACAAAGTCACACTAACACAAACCAAGTGAACAGACAGAATCAGTGGTGAGGAAGGGATTATAAATTAACCTAGTTGATTGTAGGTACTGTCTCAACTGTTAAGGGACTGATAACAAAAGGGTGTGGTCTGGTGAATTTGATAAAAGAAAGGATCTTCAGCTTAGGTATGTGTGCATATCTCTCTTTCTATATATATGTATAACTATCATCATCTTTTACATATAAATTATATTTGAAATAAAAATATAAGTGATATATAATGTATATATAATTTATATGTATATATTCAAATAAAACATGTTTATCTCTTAATATATTATCTATACATATAAATTATAGATACATGATTATATGTCACTTATTTATATTTTTATGTATGTCTATAAATATGATGATACACAGAAAGACAGAGAGATACCTCCGGTGATGAGGGGGACTTTCAAAGACCAATGACATTGCCATATAAAGGCTTGGAAAGAATGGTCTATTAGAATTCTTGAAGTTATTTCTATTGAAACCTAAAAAATTAACATTTTTATCACCAAAAAAAGGGTTGGTGAAAACCAGCTCTGAAAACTTGTCTATAAAGTTTATACAGACCATAGTATGGCGCCACAGAGAACAGGAGAGAAGCAGTTTCTCACAATTTTTGCCTTCAGAAACTCACCTACAAATAATATATAACAAGGTAAGGAGCTAAGGAAGCTTTATGTAACTTCAATCTCAAACGGATGAGGATCTGGTTTGACTACCAGGGGAGATGAGGGAAAAATACCTAGAAAAACAGTTCACATATTTCCCCCATTGGAAATGATCTTTTACTTTCTGACCTCACAACTGATATTCATTCAAAACAAATTAAAAAAAAAAAAATAGGGTGGAGAACTGTTCCCAGATATATATGTGAATTGCAGACAAGCTTCAAGTAAAATTTAAGAGGTTTTTAAACATTGATTTGGGTTTTTGTTTTAATGGTCTGTGTGCTTACACGAACTATTAAACTTCACTAGACCATAGCCAATGGCAAGCGTTGATTGACCGCGGCTTTCAAAGTGAGTTGTGTTACCTTTAAGGATATGAACAGTCACATTAATGCCCGAAAAAGAAAAAAAAGCAGTAATCTGAGGCTGGAGATAGGTGGGGTGGGGAGTAGAGGCTGGGGGAGGGTAAGAGAGTGCAGAGCAAGGTGTGGTGTGCGTTTGGGTAAACTTTTTCTAGTAGGTAAAAACTGCTTCCACCACTGGATTTTCATTTCATTGAAAAATAACTGTATAAATATGATTATACCTAAGTTGATTTGTTCAACAGACACTGAGTGCCTCTACTACAGGCTAAAACTAGGCGACTGGAATTCAAACAGGTTTGCCCACGTGGTGAGGGACCAGGCACTGAGGTGTCCCGGGGCGGGGGGGGGGGGGGGGCAGGTGTAGGCGGCCAATCCTGACCTGGGCGGAGCAAAACCACACGATCTGCCACTCCACTGCTACCTGATGTCCTTACCGAAACAGGTTTGGTAGAGCCTTTTCTAGGAAACTCCAGCCTAAGCAATGCAGAGTTGAAATGTAGGTGTAGCCTAATTTGAATGTGTCCATCAAAAAGAGGGCGGGTATAGTAGGCGGAGCGTAAAGCAGGGAAGATTTCAGCTGCTGTTGGGGGGCGCCAGTAACAGTTTCTTCTTGGTCTTTCTTTTGGAAGGAAATAACAGAGTGCATGGGTAAGTCTTGTTTCATGGATCTCTGCCTTTTTTTTTCAGATATGGGGGAAGGTGTGTGGTATTGAGTTCACCACTTAGAATGTATTTTTAACGTGGGTCCTGTTCAAAAGGTTTTGAAAAACCATGGACAGGAAGGGTTTCATCATCCTAGAACCAGTGGGGACGGACCTTGGCTAGGAGACTTCTAGTGTTTAACTGCCTTGGGCCACCGGCCTCAAACTTCTAACACAGACAAAGGAGGGAAACAAATACACTTTCATGAAAATAGATGCCTGGTTGAAATTTCCTTGAAGTTGCATTTTTTAAATTTTGTTTGAAAAATTCATATATTTCACTGCAACAAATGGCTAGATCTATATTAAAATGTTTATATTAAAATGTTCACATTATTAAATCAAGAGAGTATAGCTGTTTTCCATTTCTTCCCTCCTCTGATTACCTCTGAAAGTGACACTACCATCTACCAGTTACTCCAGCAAAAAACCGAGCACCGCTTGGTCATTATTGTTTTCCCTGTTTGCCTTACTTCCTTTATCCAATCCTCAAGGAAGTTTAGAACGTTCTATCTCTGTTTTCCCTCTCCCGCCATTTCATCTTCACTACCAACACCAGCACTCTTTCTGGACTGCTAAATAGCCTAATGGGTTTTTCTGCTTTCACCCCTGCCTCTCTAAGTCTACTCTCCACATACCTGTTTAACCTCAGCCAGAGCATGCTATTTCCTGGTTTGAAAGAAACCCTGTAATGGTTCCCATGGGTTTGTGAAAGAAATGTAAATGGCTCCCCTGGCTCACAAGATTCTGCAAGGTCCCCCACCTTAGCTCAGACCACTCCGGTCTGTGCCAGCCACAGTCTGTAATAAACATGTCTTCCTTTGTCCTCCAGCATGCAAATCCCTTTGTACTCCCTGCTATAACCTGGAAAGAGCACTCTCCTCCCACCTCTTTCCACTGGCTGATACTTTTTTTTTTTTTCAGGTCTCAGCCTAAGCCTAATGCCCCACCCCCCCCCCCCCCCCACCTTGGATGCTGTTGCAGACATTCTTCCTTAAGATGGCCTCCCCCATTTCCTTTCCTTCTCATACTCTAATCGCTTATACTTCATAGCATTTTACTCAACCTGAAACCATTTTGTTTACTTACATTTTTATTTTACACAATAAAAGCTCCATGAAAACCAGGAACTTTGGATCTTTTTTTACTGTCCTAGGGTGAACACCTAGAACAATGTTTGGTACTAAATATTTGTCAAATGATTGAATAAGTAAATGATGCACTCTTGGAAGCACCTTTATGCCAGTTTGAGAAATATAAAATTATATTATTGTCATACCATTAAGTCTTTAATATCCAGATTCTGTCTTAACACCATGTTTACCGAGTACATTTTCCAAGTAGTTATTTCCACCAACAGAGAATGTACTTGTTATATAAACTGGATTTCCCATAATAAATTAGTAAGTTAGTATTTCAGTTTTTACATCACTCACAAGCTTGAATTTTGTGTAAGAAATGGGAGGATCTGTCAAATAAAATCTAGCTTAGAAAAGTAAGGGCTACATTTGGCTTTGATAAGTTCATAAAGAAAATACTTCTCTCTTTCAATCCCGATCTCCTAATTAGATGTCTTTTTCTAGGTAACATTTGGCATCATTGATAATCAACTTTTTGGAACCTCTACCTTAAGTGTTTTGAAAGTCACAAATAATTTTTTAGTAAATTAATTTTATAGATTTGCTAAATCAGTATCACCAGTATGATTATTAATGCATATATATGAATTCATTTCATTAGACAAATGTTCTAAGCCCTGGGACATAGGAATAAAGCAGAAGAGGACCTTGCCCTCATAGACCTTACAGTCTAATAGGTAAGACAGATCTTAAAGTAATCGGTACCAGAGGCTGATCAGTGTAAAAGAGGAAGTTTTGGGAACCTAACTGAGCCAAAGAATGAAGGGAAACTTGCTTGAGGAAGTGATGTTTAAGCAGAGGTCAGAAATATGGATGAGAAATGAGCTTGTGTGAGTGTGTGTGCGCACTAATAAGGGAAGGAGGAGTGAGGGTGGGCAGGATTAAGAAGGAACAGCATACTACTTAATTGGAGGGAGAGTTTATTATGGCTGAAAATAAAATAGGGGAGCTGAAATTAGCAAGACATAAACTGGGAGAGAAAAGGTGGAATCAAATCAAATTGCACGTATTTTAAATGGCCTCAATGGGGGAGGGGAGTTTTATATTATCCTACTCAAACTTTAGACTGATTGCTAGTGATTTTGTCCAAAGAGGTTATATTCATTAATACAAAAAATAAAAAATCAAGAATAATTTTTAGCTAAGAGAACCAGATTTTGTTAGGCAAATTTTCCTGAATACAGTCTCCTGGTTTATTTCACCTTTTTAAAAGAAGCAATAAATAATAATACTTGTACCATTTAACATTTTATCTATTTATCTATTTATGTATCTATCTATGTATCTATTTATCTATATATACATATGTATATATATAGATAGATATACACACATATATATATATAGCTTGAAAATATTTTTAAATACCTGTGCCTTTCAATTGCTAAGGAAATAATGTTTTAAGTTTCTTAAACATTTGTATATATATATTACATATATTACATATATATTACATATATATACAAATGTTTAAGAAGAAATTCAAATCTCTTCCCTTAGCAATTTATATATATATAAAACATTTATGTATTGTACATAAGTAATTTATTTATAATTTATATTTAATTTTTTTAATGTTTATTTATTTTGAGAGAGGGGAGAAAGATGGAATCCAAAGCAGGCTCCAGGCTCTGAGCTGCTAGCACAGGGCCCAATACGGGGCTTGAACTCACTAGCCCTGAGATCATGACCTAAGCTGAAGTAGAATGCTTTATCTACTGAGCCACTCAGTGACCCTATAATTTATATTTTAAGTCTGTAATTTACATAAAACATTATGCATTGTATATTTATATATATAAATGTTCAAGGAGGCATTTCAAAACTCTTCCCATAGCAATTGAAAAACATGTTTTGTTTTGATGCTGTGTATTTGACAAAAGTAAATAGCATGATTCTTTTGAGGTGGTATTTTTAAATGTAGCTATTTAAAAATATTTTCAAGCTGTTAGTTTTCTGTCCATTACCTTCACATTTACTCCTTTATAAAAAGCATTTTAATTTTTGTCCTACAGCAGGACATCAGGACAATAAAATTAAGAGATCTTCTATAAGGCACACAATTGTAACATTAAGTAAAAGGCTCTTAGAATATATCATATTCATGCTCTAACTTTTATAATATTGCTTTTAGATTTTTGAATTTTTTTAAAATCATTTATTTTGAGAGAGACAGAGAGAGTGAGAAGGGTGGGGAGGGGCAGAGAGAGACAGAATCCCAAGCAGGCTGTCAGCATGGAGCCCATGTGGGCCCCGAACTCATGAACCATGAGATCATGACCTGAGCCAAAATCAAGAGATTTTTCTGAACTGATTGAGCCACCCAGGCACCCCACTTTTAGATTTTTAAGAAAAAGACAGAAAACTATTGAAGGCTAAACTCCGCTTGCCTTTATTTTGGCTTATACTCGTAAAAGATGGCAACGCATGGATTTCATGTGTCTTCTTTCTGAATCTCCATCTTGTGGAGAAGAAACAGAAACTACACATGGGCCAAATCCAGCCTCTGCTTGTTTTGTTGGAATGCATGCTCGTCCTTTATGTATCATCCATGGCTGCTTCCGTATGACAAAATGCAGAGTTGAACAGTTATGACATAGACCATAGGGCCCACAACGCTTAAATCTAGCTCTTTATTAAATTAAAAAAAAAAAAAATGCCACCCTTGGTCTAGAATAGTATCCGGAACATCACAGGATCCACCATATATTTAATGAATACAAAGGTAAATAACACTAGCTCACATAAACATTCAGCATTTGCTCTGTGCCATGATCTGCGCTAAGCACTTTATATGCATTATTTAATTTGAATTTCCCAACAGTGTTATATAA
The DNA here is from genome assembly GCF_022837055.1 of Prionailurus viverrinus. Lineage (NCBI taxonomy): Eukaryota > Metazoa > Chordata > Mammalia > Carnivora > Felidae > Prionailurus > Prionailurus viverrinus. The sequence goes on from NC_062564.1 coordinate 18,570,375, forward strand.
GAAAATAGGCACATCTTACTCCCTCAGTTGCTTCAAGTTTTTAGTCAACTGCTTCTACCTCAGGCAAGCCTGCCTGAGCTCCCTATTTAAAATTGAGAACTCCTACTTTTTTTTTTTTTTTTTTCAACGTTTATTTATTTTTGGGACAGAGAGAGACAGAGCATGAACGGGGGAGGGGCAGAGAGAGAGGGAGGCACAGAATCGGAAACAGGCTCCAGGCTCTGAGCCATCAGCCCAGAGCCTGACGCGGGGCTCGAACTCACAGACCGCGAGATCGTGACCTGGCTGAAGTCGGACGCTCAACCGACTGCGCCACCCAGGCGCCCCGAGAACTCCTACTTTTTACTAGCTCCCTTGCTTATTCTGTAGCACTTTACCTTTTAATGTGTGACATATAATACTTATTTTGTATATTCACGAGACTGTACACTCATGAGGCACAGATTTTTTGTATGTCTACTTACCGATAGATCTCAACCTATGAGCAGCCTAGAGTAGGGCTAGCACATAGTGAGTACCCAGTAAACATTAGATGGTCAGTTGGAGAGGGCAGTAATTTGTGGGGACCCCCACATAAGATCTAGTTATAACCCACATCCTGTGTCACAGCTCATTCTCTTACTTTCTTGGGTTTGTCAGAGAAGAAGCAAATGCAGCCATTTCGCTATTAAAAAGTGAGTTTGAGGCCATTTTTTAAGCTCTGACAGTGGTTCTAAAGTTGGAATATAGTTTATCTAAAGGTTACTATCTCAAAGCAGGTGTTTGCTGAAGGCAGTTTACTCAGATCACTATCACCTGGAAGTGGTTGATATATCCTGGTACAAACCTTCAAGGAAGAAGCAACACGACAATATGGACCAGCAACTGAAGAAAAAGGTAAAGACTTGTGGCTGGAAAGGCTTGGGTAGAAGAGCCTTCAGTGGGGATAAACCAAAGCCATCCAAGCCACGGCCAGCCCAACAAGAACCTTTTGACATGCCATGGGCCTTAGAAGATGAAGGTGTATTCTTTGAAAGTAGCCACCTAGTTGTTGGAGAAGATTCCTTCTCTGACTGTTACATAGAATGCATAATAAGAGGTGAGTTTTCTGAACCCATCCTGGAAGAAGACTCACTGAAGTCCCTTAACTACCAGGAAGAAGAATCAGAACAAGAGCTTTCTCAACAGGTTCTTACTGCAAGCTCGCTTCTGGGGAAATCCTTGAAATGTGTGCAAAAAGGGGCAAAACAAGAACTTTCTCAGCAGACTGGAGAGAATTCACAGCTTGAGTATTCAGAGTATGAGACAGGCAAGAAGCTTTCTGCTGGAGGAATACCCAGCACTGATGTATCAGATCCTAAACAGTTTGCAGAATTTGCTAGAAAGAAGCCCACAAAAAATAAGGATCATGATGCTCCAGAAAGAATTGTTTGTCCTCACAGTGGATGCACAAAAAAGTTAAAGAATAGAGCTTCCCTGAGAAGGCATCTCCTCGTTCATGCTCCCCGAGATCATGTATGTGCAGAATGTGGGAAAGCATTCAATGAGAGTGCAAAACTAAAAAGACATTTTCTGGTTCATACTGGAGAGAGGCCATTTCGGTGTACTTTTGAAGGGTGCGGAAAACGTTTTTCCCTGGACTATAATTTGCGTACCCACGTACGTATCCATACTGGGGAGAAACGTTTTATGTGTCCCTTTGAAAGCTGTCATAAGAGGTTTGTCCAGTCAAATAACCTGAAAGTTCATATGTTAACTCATGCAAAGACCAACAAAAATCCGTGAAAGAGAAGATAGAAAATAATCCTTAAACAAGATGAGCATATTAACAAAATAGTGATTTGGGGACATATGTACCTTATTACTATCTCCCAAAAAGAACTTTTTCAAGCAATTACAACCCTACAGGGTATATATTTTTTTAATGTTACTACAATGCTCCTAAACTTATGGTATCATTTTAGAACACTTTTAGAACATTTTAGAGCATTTGCTAAATGCTCAGTTTCCAACAGTCTATTTCTAATGGGAAGGCCAGTAATTAATTTACTTCAAAAGCATAATCCTTAATACGTTATGAATTGGATTGCTAGATTTTCACAGGCTATAAGTACGAAATTAACTTTTTAAAGTGTGTAGTTGCGAATTGTTTAGCTTTTGCCTTTTAGGAATAAACTTCATGCTACGTGTGATAATCATAGAGAATGAAAATTTTGCTGTAGATTGTCAATAAGTAAATGAGTAGTTAAACATTTTTAAAAGATAAATATTTTTTAATCCTTTCTTATCATTGTATGAAACTATACTGAAATCATGTAGTTAAATTTGAATAGTTATTTGGTAGTATCAATTCATTTGAGTCCATTTTAGGTATTTTAAAAGGAAATAAAACTCCAGAGATGCTAAATCTGGATTAAAAAAAAATCAGAGAAGTGTGCCTTGAAAAGAGATAACCAGGGGCGCTTGAGTGGCTCAGCTGGTTAAGCGTTTGACTTCGGCTCAGGTTACAATCTCAGGGCTCGTGAGTGTGAGCCCCATGTCAGGCTCTGTGCTGACAGCTCAGAGCCTGGAGCCTGCTTGAGATTCTATGTCTCTCTCCTTTTCTGCCCCTCCCCTGCTCATGCTCTGTCTCTGTCTCAAAAATAAATAAACATCAAAAAATTAAAAGAAAAGCAATACCATTTATTTATCTTAGAAATTAACTAAACATTGCAAAGGTTAATATTTAAGTATTGGTGAGGGGTGAGGAGAAAGCTACCCTTCTACATGGTTGGTTAAGATATAAATTGTCACAGCTATTTTGGAGGTTTTTTTTGCAAGTGTGCTTTATAAGTTTTCTAGGGCTGCTATAACAGTACTACCAAATGAGTGACTTAAATAGCAGAAATCACAGTTCTGGAGGCTAGAAATCCAAAATCAAGGTGTTGAAAGAATTAGTTCCTTCTCAGTATATGAAAGAAGGATCTGTACCTGGCTTCGCTTCTTGGCTTTTATAGATGGCTGTCTTCATGTTTATGTGGTTGTTTTCCTTTACATCCATATCTCTTCCCTCTGCATGTCCATGTCCAGATTTCCTCTTACAAAGATACCACTCATTGGACTAGAACCCATCCTAATATGCTCATTTTAACTTGACTACCTCCATGAGGACCCCATCTCTAAAAAAGGCCATATTCTGGGACACTGGGGTTAGGATTTTGAACAAATTTTTGGCAGCACGCAGTGCAAACCGTAATGTGCATTCCCTCAGATTCTGGAATTGTATTCTACAGAAATATCTGCACTAATGTGCAAAGATATTTGTTCAGGGATGTTGAGCAAAGCATATTGATTATAATTTCTATCTTAGATGTCCATTAAAAGGGAACAGGTTGCATAAATCATGATACCTCTATTCAGCAGAACGAGTGCAGATATCCTTAAAGGAACTCTGACTGTAAAAGAAAGGAACTAGGGCCACAGCCAGAGGAAAGCCACAGAGTAGGAGGAGGTTTGTTGTTTTTAAGAGATGGGACAGAATCTGGGGTAATTCATATGCTATGGAAGAAAATTCAGAGAAACTGGTTAAATATTCTGGATAAAGGGAGACATTGTGTTGTCCACAGGCAGCTGGTGAAAATAAAACTATAGTTTCAATATAAGGATTAACTGAATCCCTAACTGGAATAATATGATGGGCAGAACAAAATGCAGGTATCAAACTTGGAATGTATCTCCCTTCCCTACATTAATAATTATAAGTACTCAGATATAGTTAGGATACTAAATTTGAGGTTAAGATTTAAGACCCCATTGTTGGTAATGGTAGGTAATATGTACCATAAATTTAACAGCTTTTCAGGGGAAAAAAAGAAAAGGAAAGTAGATCAACTTTAAAATTAATTTTGATTTGAGAAATGCCAGAATGTAAAATCACATGATACCAAAACAATTAAAGAAAAAATGAAGGACTTATATTTTGGCCTCAGAAGGAGCAAATAGTTACTACGTAATATTGTGGAAACTTTAACTTTTTACTTATAATGTATCTGGTATGGCATTTATACCATCATTTCTATAGGAATATGGGTCCTGAGTTTCTAAGTCAAAAGGAACACTGGATACATAATCCATTTATAAATTTGGAATTTCCTCTAAATCAAACACCTGAGTATAGAATTTAGGATGGGAATTTAGTACTTGATTTGACGAAGATAATGGAGCATTTTGTCTTGTTTTTGCTTTAACATTAATGTGTTTGATTTGTTCCTCTATGGATTTCTACCTCAGAGTTGAATTAGGATGTAGTATCTCCAAAGGGTAAGTAAAAGGCAGGATTAAATAGAGAGCAGTCAAGACTAGATTAAAAAAAAAAAAAAAAAAAAGTCAATGGCAGGGTTTAGGGAGCAAGCTCTTAAGACCTGGGACTCAAAGCATCAAGAGGGATCAAGATTGACTTTCCCTTTGTAGAGGCTGGTCTCCTTCTGTAGATTACTCTTTCTGGAGGTAAAGCATCCAAAGCTCAGTATTTACAACATAAAGCTTAAATGTACAAGAAATACCAATTTGAGAATGGGTTTATGTATCTGGATTTCAAGGCTTAATTAACTTCTGACTTGGGAATAGGATGCTCCTTGACTAGCCTCCTAGCTGTTCATTGTGTTTTCCAAAGAAGATCCCTAAAACTGCTAAGAATGTAAGAGGAAGAAGGCAAGTGGATGAAAAAGGAACAGAAAAGGAAATTAGCTAATGAGGATATGTTCTCTAAAATCTTAATAATGTTAATGTTTTGGAAAAGATATGTACAGATACTTTTCTATATTAGTATTCTAAGAAGAATGAACATAAGATGTGTGAACACATATCCAGAGAAAACTGAAAAAGGAAATCAATCCATCTAGATTTTCAGATGTCTCCAGGCACTAACATGGTATTTGGATTCATGGCTCATATCCTGTGTGTGTGTGTGTGTGTGTGTGTGTGTGTGTGTGCATGCACATGTGTATGTGGCCAAACATTAATAGTCAGAAGGTAACACCAGAGAAATGGCTTTCCACAAAAAATCAAAATCCTAAGGCACTTTTCTTAGTATCTCTAACACATAGGTCATAGTTGGCACTTAATAAATTATGGAATGAGTAAATGTGTAAAAATAGAGCTTGATATGCTTTTTTAAAAAGTTATTATACAGTTCTCAAAATCATACATAATTCAAAAACAGGTAATCACTTGTCTTTACATAAAAACTCCTGGTTACTATGAAATAAAGGTGAACAACTTCACTAGATTAGTATTTGCTCATTGAAACAAACATAATATTTATTAGCCATGCATATATCAACTCTTACTCCCAAAAGGTAATCACCACTGTTAAAAAAAGAGCTTTAAAAATGGCTATATTTGATCATTTTTAGTAATAGTGATAATTATCTTAAATCTCACCTTATTTTCCTGTCTTTGTCTAAAAGAGACAGGAGACTGAGGGTCTGTTCATCTCCTAACATCTTAGATAATGAAGCACTAACCTACATTGAGAATTCTATCTACCAATACTATGATTAATTAAAAATGTGTTAAGACACTTACATTCCTACTTTAAATTAGTTTCTTTTATTCCTGGTAGGTACACAGATCTCTCAAACAGTCATATTTGATTTATTTCATCATGGCTACAGCATATATTGGACACAGAATTTCTATTCTATCTAAAAAAGAATTTTATACAAAAGCAGATTTGTCAGATTCTTTTCTGTGGAACATGCATGTGCAGAAATCCACGTGTGCTTATGTTTTAATTACCTAATGCACTAGCTATGAATAAATTGCATGATTACATCCTACATTGGACACAGAACAGTGCAAGATATATTAAAAAGCCATTATATTTGCAACTCTGAGCAAGAGACTATAATTAAAAGGCAATTGGATGAAATTAGCTTAGAGAGTACAAGAGTTTAAGTAGGATTTGGTAAATGAACATTAATGGTTAACATGTGGTTTTTATTGTCTTTCGCTTCTTTTCTCTGTGACCCCAGGGTTGAATTTCTTAGATGTCAGTGGACCAAACATCTGAAAACACCTGTACAAAGCTATGCTTTACCATGTGGCTAAAGTTATATCCATAAAAGAAGCCAACATAACTTTTGTGACTTTAGTAAATCAAAGGTATTAGGTAAGCTAGAATGATACCCTGGGTATTAATAAACTATTTTTAATGCTCCTAAGATCTCGGGTATGTGTCATAAAAGCGTAGTTCACACTTCCTGCAACTCAAAATGTGGTCATAAAATACACATGTACAAATCAAAGAAGGAATAAAACTTTAAAGAATTTTGATTATCGTGACATTAAATATAAAAAAGTTGTTAAAAGTTATACACAGTATGTGTAATGCCACTTCACCTTTATCTGAGACAACCAATACATCTGCAAACTACGGAAGACTCAGAATGGTACTGATATTTTCATGTGTGGGAGAAGAGGTGGAATCTTTGTGTTTACTTTTCTCTTCCTCCCATGGAAAGTTGGGGAGTCTATTTCCCTTCCCTTTGTGTTTCTGCTGGTCAGTGAATGCACAGTAAGGTGTAAATGATGATGTAACAGCTATGCCAGTTCCAGGCCTAGCTTTTAAAAGGCCTGGTAGCTATGGCCCTGCTCTCTTATAAACTAACTGCCATTTAAGAGGTATAGCTACCCTAAGACCACCATCCTGGGCAAAATCCAAGCCACATGCACAGGCCTATAGGATAAAAAATGGAGAGAAAAAGGCCAAGGAGGAGTGAGGTGCCAGACATATCAGGGAAGAAGCCATCTTGCAGGGTCAGCCAGCCCGTCCCCCCAAGTGATGCCAAATGAACTGCAGGCACACTGTGGGTGGTCCCTTCCCAACTTCCCGACCTACAAAATGATGAACTAAATAAGATGGTTATTTACATGGTGACTATAGCTGATGACACTACTATATAATTGCAATTTGCTAAGAGAGTAGAACTTAAGAGTTATCACTATATATATGTATATATATGAAAAGAACATTATATGTGAAGTGATGGCTATATTAACTAATGATGGGAGGATTCCTTTAACAACCTATATGTATATAAAATCACAATATACACTTTAAATATCTTAAGTTTTATTTGTCAATTATATGTCAATTAAGCTGGAAAAATGATTGTTTTAAGTCACTTGAATTTTGTTTTTGTTCATTATGGTGCAACATATCTAAACACCTGATTTGTTATTTGAATTTTATAGTCTCCACTTTCCATCTGTGCAGGAGTGTTGTGTATGTACATGTGTTTATATATACATACACACATATATACATGGATTTTTACCATATAATTAGTTTATGCCTAAGTTCAAAAGGAATTATTTAATATACTTTCAAATTTATATACTAGATCTATTTTATATACTACTTTATATACTAGATCAAATTTTATACTAGATTTATATACTAGAAAAAAGTCATAACAGGGAGGTAGGTAGTGAGTTCCTTGCTCCTATTTGGTAGGAGATCTAAGGAAACCAAAGCTGCCTTTATTAAAACTAAAACTCAGTTTCTCTAAGGGTTGATGGAGGTAGAGTCTCCCCGTGAGAGAACGTTTCTCTGGACCAATGGTTTGTGTCTTTCTGGGCCAGTCACCTCTCTCAGAGGAACCCCATTAATTACTGCAACTACCACCACTGTCCTTAAAGGGCCATGGTCCGCTTTAACAGTGACCCAAGCATGAGCACATAGCTCTTTCTTTTATTACTCAGTAGTGAAAATGAAATGAGGCTGGATATCTAAAAATTTCATTAGAGAAAAGAATAGAGGGGTGCCTGGGTGGCTCAGTCGGTTAAGCATCCGACTTTGGCTCAGGTCATGATCTCGCGGTCTCTGAGTTTGAGCCCCGCGTTGGGCTCTGTGCTGACCGCTCACAGCCTGGAGCCTGTTTTGGATTCTGTGTCTCCCTCTCTCTCTGACCCTCCCCCATTCATGCTCTGTCTCTCTGTCTCAAAAATAAATAAAACGTTAAAAAAAAAGAATAGAACACAATACAGCTTGCTTTAACTTTCTCAGGTCACAGGCTTAAGAGAAATCCACCTGTTTGGTTAGGATCCAGAGTTAAGAGAAAAGCTCCAGTGATTCTCTTTCTCCTGAGAGCTGGTTTCGGTTTCTGACTGAGGACTTGCTTACTAAACTCAGTGTGTCTAGATGGAGTATTTAAATAGGAGACCCTTAAAGTTATCCTATTTGGGGGTATAGGAATGACACAAGAAAGATAATCTTGTAGAAACTGGTGAAGAACAAATTTTGAATCCTTTATAAAACCATCCTTAAAAGTTAGAATTTTGTCTTATGGTCAATAAAGAAAGCATTGAAGGAAATGAGCAAGTAAGTGACATGATCAAATTTACTTTTTAGAAAAACCATTTGGGATGCAGGGTAAAAGATTGATTGGGGAGTAGGAAAACAGGCAGCTGTTGGCAATAATCCACAGGAGATATGACATGTCTTATTGGACTTTATATTTCCAATACAGGCATAGAACACAATAAATGATTAATAGATGTTTGAATAAATGCTTGACTTGACATAACCAAAAGGATTTCCAAGCAGTAGTAAAAATGGAAAAGTGAAAGACGCACTAAGCTTAACATCACTGACACACAACAATCAAGGCAAATAATCTAATTAAAAAATGAGCATAGGGATTGAATAGACATTTCTTCAAAGAAGTTGTATAAATGGCCAATAAGCACACATAAAGATACTTAACCTCAGTTGCTAGGCAAATGCAAATCAAAACCACCATCATACCACTTCACACTCACTAGAATGGCTATAAAGAACAAACAAGTATTGTTTGCGGAGAAATCTAAATCTTCATTCACTGTTGGGTGGAAATGTAAAATGGTGCAGACTCTTTGGAAAACACTTTAGCAATTCCTCAAAATGTCAAGCATGGGGGTATCTGGGTGGCTCTGTGGGTTGAGCATCCCACTGGCTCAGGTCACGATCTCATGGTTCATGAGGCCGAGCCCCATTGTTGGGCTTTCTGCTGACAGCTCAGAGCCTGGAGCCTGCTTCGGATTCTATATATGTCTCCCTCTCTCTGCCCCTCCCTCGCTCACATTCTCTCATTCTCATTCTCTCTCTCTCTCTCTCTCTCTCTCTCTCTTTCAAAAAATAAGTAAGCTTTAAAAAAACAAAAGTCAAGCATGATTATTATATGACCCAACAATTTCACTCCTAGAGAGGTGTAAAAATCTGTTCACACAAAAATTTGTATACCAATGCTCGTAACAGCATGATTCACAATAGCCAAAAAAAAAAAAAAAAAAAAAAAAAAAAAAAAAAAAAAAAAATGGAAAAAGCCAAATGCCCTCCAACTGATAAATGGATAAACAAAATTTGGTGTATCCATACAATGGAATGTTATGTCATCCACAAAAAGGAACAAAGTACTAATATATGTTACAACGTGGATAAGCCTTGAAGACATGGTAAGTTAAAGACGCCAGACAGAAATCCCTATGTTATATGATTCCATTTACCTGAAATGCACAGAACAGACAAACACATAGAAACTGAAAGTACATTAGCAGTTGCTAGGGGCTAGGACATGGAGAGAACAAGTGATGACTACTAATGGATCCTTTTGGGGGATGATAAAAAAGGTTTTAAAATTGGTACTGATGTTTGTAGAACTCTGTGAATGTACTAAAAAACACGTGACTATATACTTTGAAAGGATGAATTTTATGGTATATGAATTATATCTCAATAAAACTTATTTTAGTAATCACTTATGCAAACTCATGTTGTCTTATTAGCTATTTTACAGTCATGTGCATTGCAAGTAATAACTAGGCACATCGAACACTCAGGTAGTTAGCCAGGGTTAAGAACACAGACACCAAAAGCAGGCAAAGTGAGTGGAAACTCAGTTCCATCACATAGAAACTGTGTGACTTTGGGCAAATCACATAACTTCTCTGAACTTTTAGTCGTCTGTAAAATAGGAATACAACCTATCAGAGATATTGTGAAAGTTAAATGAGACAACAGACAAAAATGCACAGAGCTAAAGTGCCTAAGAAATGAATGTTAGATATTATTCTGTGTATTATTAATATGACCTCTAGTGGGTGTACTGTGCCAAGACCATGGTCCTGCCCCTTAAGGTTCTTAAAATCTTACAGCACATTGTAGGTGATTGATGTAAATTATCACTTTTATGTTTCCTTAATGAACATTATACATTTTTTTGAAAAGTGTGTTAAAGATGAAAATATTTATGGTCAGCATCTTGCAGTTTCATTTGTCTACTAAAACTAAACCCCTTGTGATTTATGCATTTGAAGGTTTTCCAAGGGCAGCTTTAAACTGGGTAGGTCTGGGGATGCCTGGATGACTCAGTTGGTTAAGCAACTGACTCCTGATCTCACCTCAGGTCATGATTTCACAGGTCACGAGCCCCATTGCAGGCACTGTTAGTGTGGAGCCTGCTTGGGATTCTCTCTCCCTCTCTCTGTCCCTCCCCCGCTCACATGTGCACTCTCTCAAAATAAATAAACTTAAAATAAATAAATAAATAAATAAATAAATAAATAAATAAATAAAGTGGGTAGGTCTGATATTTGCAAAGCCCAGTTCGCCTTCTCTCCCTTATACCAGCCAGCCTCCACAGACATTTTTCTGTTATTAAATGTACAAGGCAATTCAGAGACCATTCTCCCAGTAGCACAGCTTCCCAGTGGCTCCCCAGGCAAAGCCACAAGAGCGTTATAGAATTTCGTCAGCAAGAAGAATTGATGGCATCCTTCTTGGTCTAGGTTTTCCCAGAAAAAGTTTTCCTTACAAGTGTTAGCGCTCCTTTATTGCCAGATATTTCTGGGTAAAGTGAAAATAACATAAAAAGAATATTCATAATTTTATGAATTCTTACCAAGTTCTTGATTTTTAGTTTCTGAGATAACAGGTGTGGGTGGGGCTCAGTGAATGTTCCCCTGTCCTAATCTGCATTAGTGGAGACCTTCAAGATGACCCTTCTGAATTACAGATGTAATTCAGGTCCATCGGTAGGTGCTTTGTGGTGGTAGGAGGACCTCTAGACCGGATATAATACTTGAGGCCACTGGGTATATCTCTTACAAGCAGGGTCTGAGACCCATGAAATATACTGAGTACTACAACTAGTGACATGTGAATGACATGATAGCAAGATGCAAATTCAAAAAGTTCTAAAATATAATTCTAAGACCCTTTTTAGTTCTGAAAGACTGTTCTAATTTAATAATGTTGACATGATAAATGACTCATTTCAAGATAATATAGTAAAAGGTAAGAAAGATAAATTACTGTTTAATTACTATTATTGCTATTATTACTATTGCTAATGACTTAGGAACACTATTACTAAAGCCATGTGTTGGCTTTTGAGGAAATTTCAGGTGTCTGGTTTGGTTTAATAAAAAAAGATACATTCACATTTGTAAAGTGCTTTGAAAATGAAAAGCGCAGAGTGGGCATAAAATGGCATGTTGTATGAGCATTAAATGGCATGTAAAATGGACCTGAACGTGTCTGCCAAAATCCATAGGTTGAAGCCTGAACCTCTAGTACCTCAGAATAGGAGATAAAGCATGTACAATATGGTTAAGTTAAAATGAGGTGGTTAGGATGGGCTCTAATTCAATCTGACTAGTGTCTTTATAAGAAGAAATTTGGACACACAAAAGAGACACCAGGGATGTGTGCCCACCAAGGAAAGGCCATGTGAGGATACAGCAAGAAGACAGCGACCTGCAAGCCAAGAGAGACCTCAGAAAAACACAAACCTGCTGACACCTTGATCTTGCAGCCCTCCAAAAGTGTGAGAAAACAAATGCCTATTGTTTAAGGTACCTAGTCTGTGGCATTTTATTATAGCAGCTCAAAGAGATTACAAAGGGCACTTTGTGGATTTGCAGTCAGAGGAAAGAGTGGGAGGCATGAAGCAGCATGACATAGGCAGAGAATAAACTCTGGGAGCGAACTGCAGAACAGACTGGAGGAGTGCACAGCACCCTTATGCTAGAAGGATCTTTGTGTTTTGCTTGATGATCTCACAGGTCATGAGTTCGAGTTCTGCATCAGGTGAGCACAAGCCCTGCTTTGGGTAAGCTCAAGCCCTACTTCAAGGTGAACATTAGCCCTGCTTCTTTCTCTCTCTCTCTCTGCCCCTTGTGATTCTCTCTCTCTCTCTCTCTCTCTCTCTCTCTCTCTCTCTCTCTTCCCCTCACTCACTTGCCCTCTCTTTGTCTCTCTCAAAAAACAAAAAAAAATTATAAAAAAAAAATGGAGTTTACTCAGAACAATACATTCAGATCAGCTGATATCTAACACTGTCATGTCACCTGTGGATGTGAACATATGTGAAGCAGGGGAGAAGAAAAGACTGGATAAGGCAGGTCTGTTTGGAGGAGATATTGAAAGTCTGGTAAAAGGGAGCTACTTTAGGGATAAAGAGGATGAGTAAGGTAATACGTAGGTGAAATTACTAGACCAAGGTAATGCATGGGAGGAGGAAGAAACTAGAATGGTCTTGAGGTTTCCAGCTTAGGAGAGTGGGTAGGTTGTGATTCCAAGAAGGGAAATAGAAGCTAGAAATGCAGCAGGAGGAGAAAGGAGAGAATATGTGATATATGTTCAGTGGAAGATGAGACTCATTGTGTGTGGTGGGACAAAAACAAAAATCACTGTGAAAAGTGAACCTGATCGAATTTGACTAGGGAAACTTAAGAGTTTTACGGAGTTTGCATTCTACATATTGATTGATTTCTTAAGATAGTTTAACCCTTTATTGCAAAAGAAGTAAATAAATCAGAGAGGATAAACAGTATTTTAAAAGGTTAGATGTCAGATAGTTTCATTACATTCTCAACCCTCCAGATTGACTCATAAGTGTATGACAAAATCAAAATATATAAAATCAAATTCAAAACAGATAAAAGCCATTTTCTAACAGTCAAGTATTTATTTGCACAGAGGATAGATATATATGATCAAAATGTCCAGCCAAATCTTTAAAATAATCAAGCATTCAAAGACCTGCTATCTAGAAAATTCTCTAGTCAAAGAAATAACCGTAGTTGTAAAATAGCTGACAAGCCATTTATTAAAACAGCAGGCAACTAATGCTTCTCCTTGTTTCAAGGTTACATTATAAATCAACTTAGAGGGGCAAAAACCTTGTAGGAGACCTGTAGGAGGATGAGCAGAACAATTTAAACTATAAAAAAAAGTCCGAAAGTGCATATCTTACTTACAGAAAGAATGAGGTTTAAAAGGATGATAATTAACAGAAATTGACACAGCTGGCATCCAGCAAGTTTCAATTGCAAAGATCATATAAATTGATTTATAATGTTCCCATGTGACTAATGAAAGTAGATTGGTGACCATATTGTTCTAAATGATTGCATTAGAGAACATTATTACTTTAGAGAAGCCCACATTAATAATAAAATCATTATCACCAAGGAATAAATAAAATCATACTTTTCAAAATCAATGTGTTAGATTTTAACACTCACATTATGTTATTATTAATCGTCTTTCAAAATGATTAAAAAGAAAAAACTTTTAAAGAAGCATCAGTTCTGCTCATTTTATTTTTCCCATGGAAGAAAGGGGGATTCAAAAACCTTCCTGATGTCAGCACTTAGAAAGGTTAATTATTCATACAGAACAATGAGGAGGAAGCACTAGATTTAATTGGACACATGCTTCTCACATTTAAAGAGAGGGGAGTAGATAATGATGTCCCTTTTGTGTCCTTCCAAAGAAATATGGGGAATTGATAATGTCTCACATAAGTCTTAAAGGAAGAAAAAGCATGCATTTTCATAAATCACTCACTCATTAAGAAAGCTCAGAAAAAATGTAGTCTCAATAAAAATGTAAACCTTACACAGAGCTTACTTAGATAGGGTCAAATTTTAATATCTTACTTTGGAAATAAGTAAATTTGACATCACTAACCTCTAGAGACTAGTAGGCCATTCTTACATGTAAAGTTTTATCTAAATACAGGAACTTCCTGATCAAGGAAACAATAAAAAAGAATGAACAAACAAACAAAAAACTGGACCACAGAGCATTCCATCAATGAATTCTGGTCCAAGTTTATATGGAAATGGTGACAATAATATTCTCTTGCGCAAAGCAAATAAACTACACCGTGAAGTGCATGAAGAGACAGAAACTAAATCTTTTATCTCTGTATTCCCTGTGCCTAGTGTAGTATCTAGCATGTAGGCAGGGACTAACTATATGTTGAAAAAATGAACTTTGGAAAGGTCAATTCTAGGACATGTACTGACAAGAAGTAACAAGCATTCTTAGAGCAAAAACCTTTCACTCATCAAATTATTTTCTTTAATGCAAATCCCTATTTGACGTACTAGATGTAGAAAAATGTATAGATCATGAAGTCACCTGCATTCCACTTACCCCCTCCCAGACATTATCCATCCTCACCCAAAAGGTCACTCTACTGACCTCCAACACCACTGTTACTGGTGATGGCATCTGGTAAGTTTCTGGTTTAAGGCTGTTATAAATAATACTGCTATGAATATTCTTATGTCTTTTGGAGAAAAAAAAATGTTCTCATTTCTTCTGAATATAATTAGAAGCGGAAGTGTTCATTCTTTGGATATATGATGAACTTTAAAAGATATTTGCAGTTCTCAAAACAAGAGAGAAAATTCCTCTAAAGAGTTTTCTTAAGTGATGGGTAGGAGTCCTTTATCAGATGTGTGTGTCATGACACACAAGTTACTCCTTCTCAGTCTCCTTTGCTCAGTCCCTTACCCCAGGACCCAGGCTTTCCCATTCTCTTCTTGACCTACTCTCTTTCGGTGATCTCATCTTATCTTAGGCCTTTAAATATCTTCTATAGGTAGTGTAATCCCTCAAATTTATACTGCCTACTCATCACCTCCACTTAAATGTCTTCTGTGAATCTCAAAATCAACATGTCCTTATCTTTCCACCTCAAATTCCCCTCCTTCCACTATCTTCTTATCTTGTGTTTCTCTAGCATGATCAGACGACTCTTTGTCTGCACCGACCTCCTTATTCCACAATGAATGCATAAGTATGTTTCCACTTCAGGGCCTTTGTACCTGCTGTTGCCTATTCTGCTTGGACGACTCTTTCAGATATCCACCCACCTGGCTACCTCACCCCATTACCTGCGGCAAGTCTTTTCTCCAGTGGAAACTTCTCAGCAAGATCGTATCTGATTACTTTGTTTTCTGCCATATTTTTAAATCTCCCATTCTGCCTTATTTTTCTTCAAAGCACTCATCACTCCTTCTACTTTTTTATCTGTTTATTGTCTATCTCTCTCCTCTGAAATGTAAACTCTCTAAGGGCAGGAATGTTTCTTCATTTTTGTAAAAGGCGAAAGATTTATGCGATCTGAAGAGAAACCAGAGTTGTTTCTTCATTTTTGTATACTCCATGAGTTCAGTAACTTTGTTTTGTTCTTGTTGTATTCCAAACACCAATAAGAGACTCTGGTGCACAGCAGGCATACAATAATTATATGCCAAATAAAGAAATGAACTTACTGAAATTGTATTTGGCAATCTGTTAGTTAATTAATAGCCTGAAATTAGATAGAATATTACAAATAAAGTCTTACAAGCAGTTCCTAAAAAGAAACTATAATCTTCTATATTATGTATTATCTTGTACATGTGATACCTTCTCATAGATAACACAGAATAGCTTAGAACAATTGTTTCATTTATAGACTTTCATTATCTTTGGGTTTTTATGTGCTACAACCTTTCTCGGTATCTTGCTTGTGCCAAAATAGGCAGTGAAGAACTTTACCTACTATAAAAAGATCAACCTGTAATTCATTCTATATTTTACTCTCTCTCCATATATTAGTAAACTCTAGTATGAGATATACAATGCATTTTCTATGACCTAAGAATGTTAAAATTTTAAGGAGAAGAATAAAGGAATATTTCATTCAGTACAAAACAAAACAAAGGTACCAATAAGAGTGGCATATACAGGATTGAAGGGTTATGTGCATAAGCTTCACTTTAAGTTCTAATTCTTCCATCTTCTAATATTGAATAAAGAAAAACAGCTATCAGTCACAGTACCTCATTCTTAAAATTATTTCCAGTAAACTTTATATCAATTCATAGGTTATATAAAAGTCCGTAAACAGTTACCTTCTATTTATTACAATTTTTAATTTTGGAAGTAATATATGATTATCACACATTGGAAAAAAGAACAGAGAAAAGAGTTAGCCTCAGCACTACCACCCTACTTCTTTCTTCATGTGTCACCACTGATAAGTATGTAGTATGTTCCCTCTCCTTCTATGCGTTTGCATTTGTGTGTATGTGTGTATACCTAAGTTTGTAATCCATATTTAGAGCGTGCATGTTATGACCTTATTTTCCTTAAGAAAATCTTGCTATCATGTATCTAGATATATTTGCATTTAAAAAAATGGGGTGATATACATACTATATGACATTTTACTAGTAGTGCTATATTCTAGAGAGTTTCTCTGTACATAAACATCTACCCATTATTTTTAATGGCTGCATGGTATTCCTTAATATGAATGCATTGTGTTTTATTTAACCATTTGCTAGTGAAGAATATTTAAACTGTTTACAACATCTTGTTAGCAGAAATAGTACAGTGAACCCTGGCATATGACTAGTGCATAAGTTGGCACGTTTCTCTAGGTCAGTGGTTCTCTCACTGTGGTCTGGAGTCCCCTAATGTGTTATTTGCCTTTGTCCTTATGTCAATATTTACACTTTTGAGGTAAAAGCAATAATGAATAAACCAGTTTGCACTTTAGAACAAGTCCAGGCACTGGCACCAAACTGTACTAGAGTCATTATATTTTTCTCTATCAGGCATCAAAAACACTGGCACTTTTATAATGAAAAAATAATTTATAACAGACCATCTCTTAGCCATAATTATACTCAATAGTTCTGAATTCATATACAAATTCTGTTAACTCTCATGCAAATTAAAATTATTTTGACATGTATCTCCTTCACTAATATTCCTAAATTATACTCACAGATAAGTACATTCCAAGTCATCTAAGTGAGTTGATTTGGGCTCTGTGGTAGACAGCCTCCAATGTGGCTGCCAAAAATTCTTCCCAACCCTTTAAGCACAGGCCACTTCTCAGATCTACAGATTTTATTTCCCTCCATTTGTTTTTGTTTGTTGAGAGACAGAGCGCAAGCAGGGAAGGGGCACAGAGACAGAAAATCCAAAACAGGCTCCAGGCTCTGAACTGTCAGCATAGCCCAACATGGGGCTCAAACTCATGGACCATGAGATCATACCTGAGCCAAAGTCAGACACTTAACCCACTGAGCCACGCAGGCACCCCTATTTCCCTACATTTGAATGTGGGCTGTATTGCCATTTGTTCTAACAACAGAATACCATGGAAGAGATAGATATTCTAGGACTTGTGAGCCTAGGCTTTGAGAGAACTGGCAGCTTCTGTTGTCCCTTCTTGGAATCAGCTTCTAATTACAAAGCAGCTCACGCTAAACTACTGAATGAAGAGAAAGCCCTGAGAAGTTGAGCATCCATCATGGATGTTCCAGTCACAGTTGAGCTTCCTGTTGAAGGCAACAGAATGAATACCTTCAGACTATGCACTGTGGAGCAGAAAAAAATGCCCAGCTGAACTCAGTTCACACTAAAGATTATTTTAAAAATCATAAATTGTTGTTTTAGGTCACTGAGTCCATGCTTTTTAATTACTCAGAAACTGAAAACTAACTTTATCAAAGTGATCAATGAATAATTGACCACTCAACCACTATATTTGGATATCTAACACTAAACTGCATAAAGTTTATTTCAACGTTTATTTATTTATTTATTTTATTTTTTTAAGAGAGAGAGAGAGAGAGAAAGAGATGGAGCACGAGCTGGAAAGAGGCAGAGAGAGAGGGAGACACAGAATTTGAAGCAGGCTCCAGGCTCTGAGCTGTCAGCACACAGCCCGACATGGGGCTCAAACCCATGAACCATGAGACCATGATCTGAGCCGAAGTCGGATGCTTAACCAACTGAGCGACCCAGGTGTCCCTAAAGTTTATTTGAGAAGAAGGTATGTTTTGGTTAATATTTTATTTTGATATAATTATAATCTCAAAGAAAATTTGTAAGAACAGGACAAGGGACTCCCACACACCCTTTACATTTTATCATCTTTGCCCTATCATTCTCTGTCTCTCTTCATTTTTGTGTCTCCTTCTGTCATTCTTCCTTATGTTTAAAAGTAAGTTAGAAATATCATATCCCTTTACCCTTGAATATATCAGTGAGTATTTCTAAGAGCAAGGATATTTACGTACAATAAACAGCACAATTACCAAATTTAACCTTATTAAACTATTACCTGATAGGTAATCTCTATTTCAAATTCTGTCAATTTTCCCAGTAATGTCCTTTATGAATACTACCTCCTCTCTCCCCTGGGTTGAAGAGCCAATCCAAGGTCATGTATTTATTACATGACAATTGTCATAACCTTTTCGTTTCCTTTAATATAGAAGAGTTTCTTAGCTTTCTTTGTGTTTCTTGACTTTGACATTTTTGAAGAGTACAAGCCAGTTATTTTGTAGAATGACTCCCAAATTGGTTTTGTCTGTTGTTTCCTTATGATTAGACTCAGGTTATACATTTTAGGCAGAAATATAACCATAGTGATTTTGGGGCCTTCACTGTGCATTATATCAAAAGGCACATGATGTTGGTTTGTTCTAAGGCCAGGTTCACTTTGAACAAAATGAACCAGGTTCACTTTGTCAAGGTGGTGTCTGCTATGTTTCTCTACTATGAAGTTACTGTCTTCCCTTGTAATTTGTAGGGAAATACTTGGAGACTCTGCCTATATCCTGTTCTTATCAGTTTTCTGTAAAATGTTTACTTAAAATTCAGTGGAAATGTACTTCACAAAATGAGTTTTAAGGTTCTATTGAATGAAATGTATTTTTAAAAAACATACTGATATATTCAAAAATTAAAAGATCAAAGTTACCTAACCCTACTAAAAAGGGCATTTAATTTTATAGCATATTTTCCAATCCACTTAACAAAAAACAAAAAAGCAAAAGAAATGTTAGTATATATAATACATATAGTTTAATCTGAATCTACAGTGAAATTTAAAAGCTGTTATATTGTGATTAAAAGAAAATGCAGATTTTGTATTTAATTAACATTTATTGAAAGCCTATTACCTGCTAAGCATTGTGATGCAAACTCCCATTCACATTCAGCATCTTATTTTATTTTTTTATTTTTATTTTTTATTTTTTTTAGCATCTTATTTTATTATCACAATTCTATAGGTTAGTTGCATTATGCCTTTTTTTTTCACATATGAGAACCTTTAAGAGGTTTTATTTGCTTAGCAAATAATTACTACCTTCTGCCAGGTTCTATATTAAGCACTGAGAATACAATATGGAACAAGGTAGAAACGGCTGTCTTACAATCTAGGCAAAACAGACGAGTAAACAGCCAATTATAACAAGCTGTGCCCAATGTTTAATAAACAGTATGACTGAGGTCTGAGGGGTGTTCTATGAGAGGCACATAAAGCAGACTCAGGTGTTACAATAGCCGGTGGGCGGAATTTATGATTAGGCTGAGAAATGAGAGATGAGTGGGAGCTAGGTATGGAAGTGCAGACTGGTAGTGGTGGAGGGATGGCCCAAATATTCCCTAGAATATTTTCAAAGGTCCTGTGGCTAGACAGACATTTTCATTACACCTGGAACTTCGAGAGCCAGGCAGATGGCAAGCAAAGCTGCTGGCGGAGGTAAACAGTCTAAGTGAAGTAAGGTGCCTTGAAGGCTTCACTCTCTACCCGCCACTTGATTAACATTGCTCAAAGATTGCTCCTACCACTTCGAGAAGGTTTTGACATAGTTTACATTGATTTTAGTTTATTCATTTCGGGATCAAAGGATGGCAAAGTTTCTGCTGCATCCAGGATGGTATGAATCATTAAAACACTGAAACAAACCACTCATATCGGAACATTCTGGTCCTGGCCAGAAGTCACTAACCTAGCTGAAACATCAAATACCATGGTAATGTGGCTGTTAATACAGGCAGGGATTAGATAATAAGAAAAACTTCTTAGTTCTGCAGCATATTGAACAGTTTATTTGTAAATCAAATGAAGCAAATAAGCTGCTTTAAAAGAAGAACTGATCCTGAAATCACTCTTATAGATGTTCATAATACTCCATAAATTATAAATTAAGATAAACAAGGGCTCTATATTACAAAGTTAAATTATTTTCTAATTTATGACAGAAAACTGAATACTCTACCTTTTTATTTAGAAAAGCCTGGTAATTGCTCTCACATTCTACCATAGGACACACATCATATTGGTCACATTGGTTGAGCACTTACTATGTGTAGTCAATGAATTCTAAATTAAAAAAATTTTTCTTAACGTTTATTTATTATTGAAAGACAAAGAGAGACAGAGCATGAGCATGGGAGGGGCAGAGAAAGGGGGGAAGACACAGAATCCAAAGCAGGCTCCAGGCTCTGAGCTGTCAGCACAGAGCCCGATGCGGGGGTCGAACTCACAAACCAGGAGATCACCACCTGACCTGAAGTCAGATGCTTAACCAACTGAGCCACCCAGGCGCCCCATGAATTCTAAATTTTTTTTACATCTTTACATATACTAAATCAAATATCAAAATTGCCCCAAATCTCCCTTACAGAATTGATATATGGTATTTGTATTGTCTTACATTCTTAAAAACCATTATGTATACTGAACAACAACCAGCCTCAAGGGTTCTGGAAGAGGGATTTTGGACCTATATCATTAATATGCCAATTAATAATTAATTACACAAAATAATTGATTTTGTGTATCCATTAAAATATCTGAATATTCCAAACATCAGTATAAAGAAATTGTAGAATATCAAGTAAGATTCAATTATCACATGTTTTAGAAAGAATCATGTTGGGGGCTGCTGGGTGGTTCAGTCAGTTAAGCATCTGATTTTTTATTTTGTCTCAGGTCATGATCTCATGGTTAGTTGGTTCATGGCATTGAGCCCCACCTTGGGTTCTTTGCTGACAGTGCAAACCTGCCTGGGGTTGTCTGTCTCCCTCTCTCTCTGTCCCTCTGCTGTTCGTGCACTCTCTCTCTCTCTCTCTCTCTCTCTCTCTCTCTCTCTCTCTCAAAAATAAATGAACTTTAAAAAAATCTTTTTAAAAAAGGTGTACTATTTTTAAAAAAATAAAGAATTACGCTGTTCCTATCCAACTCTGCCTAATATCCAGGTGGCTGCCCTCTGATGCCAGCAGTATCTATGGATTATGGTTTAGAATTTAGTATACCTAGAATGTCAAACACTGAACTGAACCTGTCACTGTCAAGGACATGACTGGGGATCCAGTTTGTATCTTCTGTCGTCAGTTTAATAAGTTATGTAACAGTGAGCAAATTACCAAGCATCCCAAACCCTAATTTTATATTCTGTAATACTGTGACAATAATTTATGACTAGGGTTATTTCGAGAATTGAATAATTAGATAATGTGCGTCTTTACGCCTCACCTCTTATTAAGCATGTAGTAGATGGTAGCTATTATTAAGCCAAATAATTATACATAGGGATAATTATTTTTCTATCAAAGCAGACAATATGGACTAGATAAATGTCTCCATAAAGGCTAAATATGCTGAAATATATAAGACACATACCTAACATTAAAAACTTCTCCTGGTGGGGCACCTGGGAGGCTCAGTCGGCTCAGCACCTGACCCTTGGTTTCAGCTCAGGTCCTGATCTCACAGGTTGTGGCATCAAGCCCTGCGACCAGCACTGTGTTACAGCTTCCCTTCCCCCGCTCATGCTTTCTCTTTTTCTCAAAGATAAACATTTTTTTATTTACTTATCTTGAGAGAGACAAAGACAGCATGAGTGGGGGAGGGGCAGAGAGCCCCAAGAATTGAGTTTCTTTTTTTTTCTTTCTTTTCTTCTTTTTTTTCTAATTGCTCAGTATTATTTGCTGAAAAGATTAGCTTTTCCCTTTACCTTGACACTTCTATCAAAAATCAAGTGAATGTGTGTCTATTTCTGAAGTCTATCCTATTCCATTCATTTCTGTATTATTCTTACACAGGCACACCACTATCTTGATTACTCTAGCTTTATAGTAAAATCTTGACTTCAGGTAATCTAAGACTTAACTTTGTTTTTATTCAAAATTATTTTTCTTATTCTATGTCCTTTGCACTTGCATGAATATTTTAGGACCAACTTTTCAACTTCTAAAAAATAACCTATTGGTGTACTGATCCAGATTCCAATGAACCCCATAAATCATTTTGGGGAATATTTACCTCTTACCAAAGATGTTTTCGATAAGATGCCAAAGTACATTTAAAAAATTGAAAACTGCACTTCACCAAAATTCAAAAGGCATTAAATCTAAAAGAAGCCATAGACTAAGAAAGAATATATGCAAAATATATCTGATAAAGAACTTGTATCCAAAATACATAAAGAAATCTTACAACTCAATAATAAAATAATCGACCTAATTAAAAACTGGCCAAAAGATCTGGATAGAAAATTCATCACAAATATATATGAATGGCAAAAAAATGCATAAAAATATACACATTTTTAGTTATTGGGAAAATGTAAAGTAAAATCAGAATGAGATACCAACACAAATCCACTACAAGACAATTTAAAAAGACTCACAGTGGGGCACCTGGGGGGCTCAGTCAGTTAAGTGTCCAACTTGGGCTCAGGTCATGACCTCACGGTTTGTGGGTTCAAGCCCCACGTCGGGCTCTGTGTGGTCAGCTCAGAGTCTGGATCCTACTTCTGATTCTGTGTCTCCCTCTCTCTCTGCCTTTCCCCCACTTACGCTGTCTGTCTCTCAAAAATAAACATTAAAAAAATAATAATAAAATAATAAAAAGACTGATAGTATCAACCATTATAAAGAGTATGAAGCAACTGGAACTCTCAAAAACTGTTAATGGGAATGCAAAATGATGCAACCACTGTGGAAACTAGGCAGTTTCTTTAAAAGTTTACCACCTACTCTGGGCACCTGGGTGGCTCAGTCGGTTAAGCACCTGACTTCAGCTCAGGTCATGATCTCACAGTTCATGGGTTCGAGCCCCAAGTCAGGCTCTGTGCTGACATCCCAGGGCCTGGAACTTGCTTCAGATTCTGTGTCTCCCTCTCTCTCTGCCCCTTCCCTGCTCACACTCTGTCTCTCAACAATAAATAAATGTTAAAAAAATTAAAAAATTAAAAAAGTTTACCACCTATTCATATAAGACTCACTCCTAGGTACTTAACCAAATGAAATGAAAAATATGTCCACCTAAAGACTTGCACTGGAATCTTCACAGCAGCTTTATTCAAAATCAACACAAACTGGAAACAACCCAAATGTCCATCAACTGGTGAGTGGATAAACAAAGCGTGGTATCTTTATGCAATGACATATTTCTGGGCAATCAAAAGAAATGAGTGACTTATGCACTTAACAACATAAACAAAACTCAAAAGCATTTGCTAAGTGAAAGAAGCCATATGCAAAAGGGCACATACTATATATAATTTTATATTCCATAAAAATAAAACAGATTGCAGAAAAGGCAAATCTATAGTGAAAAAAATCAGATCAGCGGTTGCCAGACAACTGCCAGCAGACAGTGGGGATTGTGATAGGAGGACTAACTGAAAGGGATATGAGGAAGGTTTGGGGGTTGATGGAACTATTCTCTTTTGTGATTCTTATTATTCCATGACCGTTTGCATTTGTCAAAACTCACCAAATCACAATAATCAAGCAAACTTTGATGGAAGCTGGACCAATCTGAACAGAGGAAGTTGGTAGTCAGAAGTGGTCAGATTATTTACTTTGGAAGTGGAGTCACAGGATTTCCTAACAGCTTGGATATGAAATATGAGAAAAAGAAAGAATGGGAGAAATGAACTTCCAATGACAGAAGATATTCTTTCTCAAGTCTTACACTACGCTCACACTGAGAAAACCCAGTTGGCAGCGGTACAATGAAGTAAAGAGGCTAGACTTGGAGTCAGATATTGCTCTGGCCTGTAGGGGGCCCTATAAATT
This sequence comes from Prionailurus viverrinus, assembly GCF_022837055.1. Lineage (NCBI taxonomy): Eukaryota > Metazoa > Chordata > Mammalia > Carnivora > Felidae > Prionailurus > Prionailurus viverrinus. Next base: position 18,594,562 of record NC_062564.1, read on the forward strand.
ACTTAACCTTTCTCAGCTTTCTTTTTCTCATTTGTAAAATGGGGTTAATTCAATGTGGGACACCTGGGTGTCTCAGTTGGTTAAGCATCTGACTCTTGATCTCAGATCAGGTCTTGATCTCATGAGTTTAATCATCATGTTGGACTCCACACTGGGCGTGAAGCCTACTTTAAAGAAAAAGCAATAATAAAATAAATTATGAAATGAGTTAACACATATGACATGTTTAGAAAAGGGCTGATACACAATAAGCCCTCAATCAGCATCTACTCGTCCTTCTCAAAATCAGATTCAAGAAACACTGACTTAAAGGAGCGCCCAATTTTTTTGCCCCTAAAAGGGATATTTAGTCAGTTTAAAACTCTGTTTTGGGGAAACAGCTCTCTATGCTTGAGCAACTACTGTATCATCTCACCTTGAACATTAGTCTGCAAGCTCCTGATCCAGATCTAGCCTACCTTCAACAGCCATGGCACAAACTGGCACCCGGTAAATACTGTCTTTCTCTCTCATTTACTGTAACAGTCTCCAATAACCATAAGCAAGCCGGAGGACTTTTTTTAGAACAGTTTTAGATTTAGAGAAAAGTGGAGAAATAGTAGAAATACCCATATACTCTAGATGGTTACCCTTATTTTTTAAAGTTTATTTATTTTGGGGGGGAGGTGGAAAGGGGGAGGGACAAGGAGGGGAGACAGAAGATCCAAAGCAGCCCTGCACTGACAGCAGAAAGCCCAATGCAGGGCTCGAACTCCTGAACCCTGAGATCATGACCTGAGCTAAAGTCAGATGCCCAACCGAGTCACCCAGGTTCCCCCAGTTACCCCTTATTATTAACATCTTACATCAGTAGGGTACATTTATAACAATTTTTGAACTAATATTGATACATAATTTACTCAGATTTTCTTAATTTTTACCTAATATCCTTTCTCTATTCTAGGAACACACCCAACAAATCACATTACATTTAGTCCTTAGTTCCCCTTTGGTGTCTCCCTAGGTTTCCTTAACTGTGACGAATTTCCCACAGTTCCCTTGCTTTTGATGACTTTTGACTATGATAATTCTTAAGGATACTGATTTTGTATTTTGTAGGATACTCCTCTGTTGGAATTCTTCTGTTTTTCATGGTTAGGTTGGGGAAATATGTTTTGGAAAGGAAGACCACAAAAGTAAAGTACTGTTGTCATTACTTCATTATGTATTATTATCACAGTTGAGGTTGGCCTTCATTGCTTAGCTGAGGTGGTGTTTTCAGGTTTCTTTACTGTAAAGTTACCTTTTTCCATGTTGCAATTTTTGGAGGGAAGTCAGCATATGTGGCCCATATTTAAGAAATGGAGAGCTGTGCTCCCTCTCCATCCACAGCATTTTTAAAACTGAAGATTTTAGGCATTTGAAAACAACTAACCATTCTGCTGTTTTACCTACTTTCATTTCATTGGTTCCTCCTGAAGTTAGATGATGTTATAAATTCATGGCCCCAACCCAGAAATTCAGATTCAATACACTGAGGGTGGAGCCCAGGATCTAACAAATGCCCCTAGGTGATTCAGATGCATATACTCCAGCCATCCACTTTGAAAAGCTCTACTCTAATCACCTGCTAATCATAATTATTCTGAACTAAAGACCTCTTTACCTACTTGAGAGCTATTTTTCCCTTGGTTAAAGGTTTTTGTCATTAGTTTCCTGTCAGAGTTGGAAGAGAATCTCTCTGCCCTTGTCTGCCTGCTTAACATTCAAACTAGTTGAACTAATTTGGCAACCACATAATTATTATTCATTGCCCATGAGGAAGTTCAAATGCAGCATTCAGCTCTGTGTCTCTTATTCCTCCCTACCTATCATACAAATCAGCGTGTAAACTATTGAGAATGCACTTCAAATAAGTCCTACAACTCCTCTAAAAATAGCGAGGTGAAGGCTATTGTCAAAAATTCTTCTAGGGGCGCCTGGGTGGCTCAGTGGGTTAAGTGTCCAACTTCAGCTCAGGTCATAATCTCACGGTTCGTGAGTTCGACCCTGACATTGGTCTGTGTGCTGAACTCTTGCTCAGAGCCTGGAGGCTGCTTCAGATTCTGTGTCCCCTCTCTCTGCTCCTCCCCCACTTTGTGCTCTGTCTCACTCTGTCTCTCAAAAGTAAATAAATGTAAAAAAAAATTTTTTAATAAAAAAAAGAATTATTCTAAAGATGTGAAAGAAGAGAGAGAGAGAAAGGAAGAAAAAAGAAAAAGGAAGGAAGAAAATAATGAAAGATATATTCAATGAGGACAGTAGTTTCTTCAGAGAAGAATATTGTAGAACCTGATATTGAGAATTCAAAGAACTTACTTCCTGACTGGCCTTTCTCTCTAACTAGCTGTGTGACCTTGGGTAATACAGTTAGTTTTTTTACTTCTATTTCTCATCTGTAAAGTATAAACAGTAATACCTGTCTTACTGTATTGAGTCTGAGTTTAAGATAAAATGGAATAGTGTATGAGGACCTGAGAATTAAAGATCTTGCCACAAAGTTATGAAGTTTCTTTGTAAAACAGAATTTATTTACAAACATACTTATGGGATCAAAGAATTCAACTTTTAATGTTTACTATCATAATTATTGCATGCCCACATCTAGATTAAGGAAACAAGGTTCAAGAAATAAGTGCCTCTGATCTCCCAGTACATAATGGAACAGGTCAAGATATACAATACACAAAACTATACACACTTAAAACCTAAAATAATTTCCACAGACTCTGGAATGTGCACATTAAATTATATTTTAGTTGCTTAAAATAATTATTTTTGCATTTTAAAAAATCTATAAATATGGCATTTCTGAAAATTTAACTTTGGCCTTTTTGAAATGGAGGCCCAACAGCCATTTCATTAGAGAAGCTGTAAAATTATAAAGGCTTTAGTCTCTGAAAATGGTTGTAGATCCTGGCTCTGCCACTTACTGGCTGGGTTATCTTGGGCAAGTTTCTCAACTCTTCAGTTTTCTTATCAGTAAAATAAGGATAATAACAGTACCTACAAGGCAGGTTATTTGTAAGTGATCAGAGTCAACATGTGTAAAATTCTTTAAAATACTGGTACATGTGATATTATTATTTATTACCATCAGTTTTAGAGGATTAAGATTTATGGAAACCAATGATATTAATTTTAAATTAAAAATAAAAGGAGGGGCACCTAGGTGGCTCAGTCTGTTAAGCATCTGACTTCAGCTCAGGTCATGATCTCATGGCTTGTGAGTTCAAGCCCCATGTCAGGCTCTGTGCTGACAGCTGAGAACCTGGAGCCTGCTTCGGATTCTGGGTCTCCCTCTCTCTCTGCCCCTCCCAGCTCACACTCTGTCTCTGTCCCTCTCTCTCTATCTCTCTCTCTCTCAAAAATAAATAAACATTAAAGAAATACTTTAAAAACACCAGAAATATTGGCCAATAGTTTGCTTCTACTTTATGTAACTAAAAATTATTTGGATTTAATCAAAATGGTAAATTTAAAGCAAAACACCAGTATCTACTTCCTCAAGCCTCGCACCAGATAGAAAATGGACAGAAAGAGAATTGACTGAATTACCAACGGATAGTAGCTGGCCCCAATTACTTCTGTTTATTAATTAATAAAAATTTGAACAATGAAATTTAAGATGTTCCTATCATTGAAAAATTTAGTTAGAATCTAGCTATACAATTCTACATTTTTTTTTATTTTATTTCAATCTAAGTTAATATATAGCATAATAATGATTTATAGAATTTACTGATTCATTGCTTACATATAACACCCAGTACTCATCCCAACAAGTGTCCTTAATGCCCATCACCCATTTAGCCCAACCCCCCCACCCAACACCCTGACAGCAATCCCCAGTCTGTTCTCTGTATATAAGAGTCTCTTATGGTTTGTTTCCCTCTCTGTTTTTATCTTATTTTTGCTTCCCTTCCCCTATGTTCATCTTTTGTGTTTCTTAAATTCTACATATGAGTGAAATCATATGACATTTGTCTTTCTCTGACTGACTTATTTCGCTCAGCATAATACACTCTAGTTCCATCCACATTGTTGCAAATGGCAAGATTTCATTCTTTTTGATCGCCGAGGAACATTCCATCGTATGTATATACCACATCTTCTTTATCCATTCACAAGTCAATGGACATTCAGGCTCTTTCCATACTTTGGCTACTGTTGATAGTGCTGCTATAAACACTGGGGTGCATGTGTCCCTTCAAATCAGCATTTTTGCATTCTTTGGATAAATACCTAGTAGTGCAATTGCTGGTTCATAGAGCAGTTCTATTTTTTAATTTTCTGATGAACCTACATACTGTTTTCCACAGTGGCCACACCAGTTTGCACTCCTACCAACAGTGCAAAAGAGTTCCTCTTTCTCAGCATCCTCGCCAATATCTGTTTCCTGAGTTGTTAATTTTAGCCATTCTGACAGGTGTGAGGTGATATCTCATTGTGGTTGTGATTTCTATCTCCCTGATGATAGTGATGTTGAACATCTTTTCATGTTGAACATCTTTTAGCCATCTGGATGTCTTCTTTGGAAAAGTGTTCATGTCTTTGCCCATTTCTTCACTGGATTATGTGTTTTCTGGGTGTTGAGTTTGGTAAATTCTCTACAGATTTTGGATACTAACCCGTTATCTGATACATCATTTGCAAGTATATTCTCTCATTCCATCAGTTACCTTTAAGTTTTGTTGATTATTTCCTTCACTGTGCAGATGCTTTTTATCTTGATGAGGTCCCAATATCCATTTCTGCTTTTGTTTCCCTTGCTTCAGGAGTCATATCTAGTAAGAAGTTGCTGCAGCTGAGGTCAAAGAGGCTGCTGCCTGTTTCCTCCTCTAGGATTTTGATGGTTTCCTGTCTCACATTTAGGTCTTTCATCCATGTTGAGTTTATTTTTGTGTTTCAGGAAAGCAAGTGGTCCGGGTTCATTTTACTGCATGTTGCCGTCCAGTTTTCTCAGCACCATTTGCTGAAGAGACTGCCTTTTTTCCACTGGATATTATTTCCTTCTTTGTCAAAGATTAGTTGGCCATATATTTGGGGGTCCATTTCTGGGTTGTCTATTCTGTTCCATTGATCCATGTGTCTGTTTTTGTGCCAGTACCATACTGTCTTGAGGATTACAGCTTTGTAATATACCTTTAAGTACAGAATTGTGAGACCTCCAGCTTTTGTTTTCTTTTTCAAGATTGCTTTGGCTATTTGGGGTCTTTTCTGGTTCCATACAAATTTTGGGATTGTTTGTTCTAGCTCTGTGGAAAAAGCTGGTGGTTCTTGACAGGGATTGCACTGAATATGTAGACTGCTTTGGGTAATATCAACATTCTAACAATATTTGTTCTTCCAATCCATGAGCATGGGATGTTTTCCCATTTCTTTGTGTCTTCTTCAATTTTTTTCATAATCTTTCTATAGTTTTCAGTGTATAGATCTTTTACCTCTTTGGTTAAGTCTATTCCTAAGTATTTTACGGTTTTCAGTGCAGTCTACATTTTCATTTCAACTGACACAGGAGGCCTTCTTCTCAATCATGATATATTATCTTATTGACTAGTATTTAAAATTGTAAATCAGTTATCAAAATCCATATTTTGAAGATTAATTTCAGCTTCAGACCCCTTCACAATGATTTCTGGAATATTCTGTGGAGAAATGAGTTCTTCCTTTCTATCTTCCGATGTATATGGGGTACCTGTAATTTCAGTGATAGTGAGCTTTATTAACATCATTAGCATAGTTTTATATGGCACCTACAACAAAGCACTTTGTCTTGTTTGTTTTTGTACATCCTCACTCTACCAAGCATACAGGATAAAGGTATTCATCCATGGGAATACAAGTAGATGCCAACACTGGACTACAACCCAAATGTCCTGACACTATTTCAACTATGCTTTTCCCCACACTTTTCACTTATATATATGTCACAACTGTTCTGAAATTCCAAGTTTTGAAAATCCAACAAGAAACAAATTAGTTGAATAATAAGGAAAAAAAGACACTTTTTCATTTGATCAGATTTTTTATACATGACTACACAGTCATAATACAAATGAGATAATCATACCCTCCATTTTCAAAAATCAAATGTTACATTTCACAATATAAGTAAGTCCTAACCTAGGATTCATTAACAAGGGAAGTATTTGGTTCTTCTATGGGTAATATATCACCTTTTTATGTGTATACAGTTTTGCTATTAAATATATGGAGGCAAATATACAATTATGGCAAGGTTACAGGATACATGGTTAATATTCTTTCCTCTATAGCAGCAATGAACACGTGGTATATGAAATTAAAAACACAATATCATTTATACCAGCACCTAAAAGAATGAAATACTTAGGTATAAATCTATATACCTAATCTATATATAATCTATATTGTATTATACAATTATATTGTATACAATATAATCTATAAATACATATACAAAATATGTATAAGATCTATATGAGGAAAAATATAAAATTGTGATGAATAAACATAAAAGAACTAAATAAATGGAGAGATATACCATGTGCATGAGTAGGAAGATTCATCACCAAGATTATCAGTTCTTCCCAATTTGATCTACAGATTCAGTGCAATCCGGATGAAAATCCCAGCAAGCTATTTCATAGGTATTGACAAACCAATTCTAAATATTATATGGAAAGGCAAAAGACCCAAATAGCCAACACAATAATGAATGAGAACAAAGTTGGAAGACTGATACCACCCAACTATAATACTTATTATAAAGCTAGAATAATCAAGACAGAATGGTATTTGTGAAAGAATAGACAAATAAGTCAATGGAATAGAATAAAGAGCCCAGAAATACAGTCTCATAAATACAGTCAACTGGTCTTTGAGAAAGGAGCCAAGGCAATACAGTAGAACAAAGACAGTCTTTTTAACAAATGGTATTGGAACAACTGGACATCCACACATAAAAAAAGTGAATTCAGACACAGACCCCACATGCTTCACAAAAAGAAATTCAAAATAGGTTACAGACCTAAATGTAAAAGGCAAAACTATAAAACTCCTAGAAGGCAACACAGAAAATTGAAATGACCTTGGATATGGCAATGACTTTTTATATCCAATATCAAAGGAATAATCCATGAAAGAAATAATTGATAAACTAAATTTCATTAAAATTAAAAACTTCTGCTCTGAAAAAGACAATGACAACAGAATGGGAAGACAAACTTGGAGAAAATATTTGCAAAGGTATATCTGATAATGGACTGTTACATAAAATATAAAAGAACTCTGAAAACTCAACAATAAGAAAATAGCCCAATTAAAAAATAGGACAAAGACCTTAAGAGACACTTCACCAAAGAAGATGCACAGATGGCAAATAAGCATATATAAAATTTTCCACATCATAGGTCATCAGGGAAATGAAAATTAAAATAATATACCACTATACACACAATTATAATAGCCAAAATCTACAACACCAAATGTTGACAACGATGTGAGGCAACAAGAACTATCATTTATTGTTGTTTCAATGCAAAATAGTACAATCACTTTAGAAGACAGTTTGATAGTTTCTTACATACTCTAAACATGCTCTTACTGATTGACCCAGCAATTATGCTCTTCAGTATTTGCTGAAAAGAGTTTGGCACAGTTGGTTAAGTGTCTGGCTCTTGATTTCTTCTCAAGTCATGATCTCACCATTCATGAAATCTAGCCTCCTTGGGCTCTGCAGTGACAGCAAGGAGCCTGCTTAGGACTCTCTTTCTCCTCCTTTCTCTCTGTCCCTCCCTGCTCATGCTCTCTCTCTTGCTCTCGCTCTCTCTCTCTCTCTCTCTCTCTCTCAAAATAAATAAATACATAAACATTAAAAAAGAAAAAAGGAATGAGCTATCAAGCCATGAAAAGACATGGAGAAACTTTTAGGTAACTTTTGCTAACTGAAAGAAGCCAATCTGGCTATATACTATATGATTCCAACCAAATGACATTTTGGAGGAGACAACTATGGAGAAGAGTAAAAAGATCAGTGGTTGCTAGGTGTTGGGGTGGGAGGGATGAATAAATAGAGCACAGAAGATCTTAGGGAAGTGAACACACTCTGCATGATACCATATGTGATGGGCATATGTCACTATACATTTATCCAAACCCATAAAATACTTGACACCAAGAGTGAAGCATAATGTAAACTATGGACTTTGGGTGATTATGATGTGTCAACATGGATTCACCAGTTGTAATAAATGTACCACTCTGGTGGGAGATGTTGATAATAGGGGAGGCTATGCATAAATTGGGTAGGAGGTATGTGGGAAATCTCTTACTTTCCCCTCAATTTTGCTGTGAACCTAAAACTGTTGTAAAAAACAAAATATTAATTTTTAAAAAAGCTAAAGAATAAAAAATTTAACCCTTATTTATATATATATCATATATATCAAAAATTATTATATATATCATATATATAGCTGAGAAGAATATATTTTTGAATGCAAGGATTCTGTTGAGTTCCTGATTTTGAGTTTCATTCAGGGTAAGTTGATTTCTGGGTCTTAAAGATATTCTTTCCTTTATCTTTCAAATCTCATTTATGCACTGAATTACTTGTCCTCTAAAGTTCATGTCTATATAATAACAGATGCTTACTGTTAACTCCCACAGTTGTCTTTATTTCACTTAAATATGTAGGTTAGGTTTATTTTTGGTATATTCACTTTAAAATATTTATTATTCCAGTGCTTTATTTTAATTTTAAATGCACTGTGATATAAAGAAAATCTTTGGTAATTTTTTTTGTTAAATAATGCCATTGAAAAATAAAATAATCCTTTTTAATATAAATTATCTTTTCCAGGGGCGCCTGGGTGGCGCAGTCGGTTGAGCGTCCGACTTCAGCCAGGTCACGATCTCGCGGTCCGGGAGTTCGAGCCCCGCGTCAGGCTCTGGGCTGATGGCTCAGAGCCTGGAGCCTGTTTCCGATTCTGTGTCTCCCTCTCTCTGCCCCTCCCCCGTTCATGCTCTGTCTCTCTCTGTCCCAAAAATAAATAAACGTTGAAAAAAAAAAATTAAAAAAAAAAAAAAATTATCTTTTCCAAATAGTCTTTTTTTTGTCTGATTGTCCACTTGTTTTGTTTTCATTTATTGAACTTCTAAGAATTAAAGGAAGTGATGGGACTGAGATTTTCATATCATGCATTTATATTTTCAAGTAACATATGTACCTTAGGTCAAGCTCATTTGTATATGCTAGTACTAAATGAAGAAAAGATTTGCTTTGTCATAGAAATAAACAAAATGTCATACACACTGATTTGATTTGTGTTTACTGCGCTAGTTTCAGTACTGTTTCACTACAAGTATGCATATTACCTATACTTTGTCTGACAACGCTTTGCTCCATGATAAAGCCAAGGGCAAAGCCAAGTACCTGTTTTATGAGGTAAAGAAAGACAGGTACAAGTTTGTACCATGGGAGTGTTTACTGATCAGAAGAAAGGAAGTTTTAAGAAAAATATTCAATGTGTTGAAAAAACGAAATAGTCCACTACTACTTTTCATCTCCTAACTAGTTTAGAAATTACAGATAGGTCTCCATATACTTATGAAATGTGATCTTCTGTTCACTTTAAAACTTACATATGCAGAAAAATGCACCATCATTTGCTAAACATTGATATAAGTATAATATCATTACTTTTGATGATAAAAAAGAGCAAATGATGTAAACATATGCTCTTCCCTTAGGCTTGTACTTCTTGCAATTAATAAAACCTTACTGATGTTTCAAAATGAGTTTTTAGTATTTTCTTTTCCATTACCAATAAGCCCCAACATGAATTTCAGGTATTTTAAGCCTATTTAAATTAAACATTTTTGTTATGGACTGAATCTTTGTATCCTCCCCATCACCTAGAAATTCACATGTTGAAGCCCTAACCTCCAGTGTGGCAATTTAGAGATGGGGGGGGGGGGGGCTTCTAAGGAAGTAATTAAGAGTAAATGAAGTCATAAGGGTTGGAGCCTTAACCTGAAGGGATTAGTATCTTCAAAGAGACAAGAGAGAGCTCTCTCTTTCACACATCATCAAATAAAGGCCATGAGAGGACATACCAAGAAGACAACTGTCTGCAAGACAGATAGCTCTCACCAGAAATCAAATTTGCCAGCACTTTGATTCTTGGATTTCCAGTCTCCAAACTGTGAGAAATAAATTTCTGTTGTGTCAGCCATCCTGTATATGGTATTTTGTTATGGCAACCCACGTAGACTAATATAGTTTGAAATCTCTATTTGTTTATTCTCTGTAAATTCATACATAGTTCTTACAGGAAACAAAGTATACACAAATGTACAAAATTATCTGAGTAATATTTTATTCCTAAAGGATTTGAAAATTTCTATTAGTATAAGATAGTTTGGGGTGGGTAAAATACTTGCAACTTCCCAACAGAAGAGTTCACCCAAGGATAAAAAGGGACCATATATTATTTTTTACCTTCTATTCTATGTAAGTGAATCTTATAAAAGAATAGTGGTCTCTTATGAAAAACATTCAAAATTGAGGAAAACTGAAGGATAAGTATTCAAAGAGACTGAGGAGGAACAAAATTAGTAAATCATGAACCTTTAGATTATTCACTGGACATATGGATTAGGGAAGGACAAAAATGAAAAATTCATTAGAGTGAACATTTGTAAAAAAGAGATAGCAGTGTGCCATTTCAGTTTTTCCCTTTGCTTAATGAGACGATGCTACCTTAGGTTAGCATTCTTTTCATTTTCTTTTGTTGTTATTTATTAGATTTTCAATAGCCCTACTATCAAAAGATCAATAAATCTATTGTTTAAAGTTAAAAACACAGTTCTCATAAAAATATAAATTAGACATGTTTCAAATATCTAACTAAATCATGAGGGAATCAGTAAGATCACTAAGCTAGTTTCAAATGCATTTGGAAAACTTGGTATTTCAGGCATTTAGAAAAAAAATATGTATTAGAATAATATTGGTAGTTTAGTGTGGTTTTTTTTTTTGAATCTGTTTAATGTCTTACAGAACAATAAACCATAATCTTTCGGGTATTTTTTCTTTTTTTCTTTAATTTCTTTTAGTGTTTATTTATTTTTGAGAGACTGAGCACAAGTGGGGGATAGGCAGAGAAAGAGAGACACACAGAATCAGGAGCAGGTTTCAGGCTCTGAGCTGTCAGCACAGAGCCTGATGTAGGGCTTGAACTCAGGGACCTGAGATCATGACCTGAGCCAAAGTTGGACTGATCCACCCAGGCACCCCGGATTATTTTTCTTACTAGACAGAAATTATTTGCATCTTTATCAGAAACCAAACTATGAATTAACATTAAACTTTGAACCCTTAATAACAAGTAGCAAAGGTAAAAAATGGTATATCCTGCTGGAAAATTAGCATCATGGCATGATACTAATTTTATGGATGCACATATTGGCCAACTGAACTTCAGAAAGGCTGTGTCAATTTATACTTCTGCCAGGAATGAGGGAGATGTTCTCTTAAAAACATTTTTTAATATTATACTTTTTTTTCTTTGAAAGCTTTATTTTATCAACCAAGGAAGAGAAAATTCAAAGTTATGAAGCATTCCAAAGCCATATTTCAAAGCCAAGATTATAATTCATTTACTGGTGTTCTATTCCATGACCGGGATGCTAAACAGATTGCTAGCCTTAGGATTCCTTCATTCATGAGTATTCTTCCTACTCCTGCCCTTCCCAAAGCCCAAGAATAATTTGGCTGCTAATTACCCATCTCCACACCTTTCCAAGGTTGGTCCTCTCCTGGTAATATTTTGCTCTTTAATTAAATTTTAACGTAGCTCATAACCCATTAAACTTCAACTCATACTATAGGTATTTTTTGGCTCCTACCTGGTTTAATACATTTGAAGCTTTTAAGTCTATAATCTTAAAGAAAAGGGGAAAGAAAATATCATAATATGTAGGAGATTTTAGAGAGGTAGGAGTGGGTTGGGAGGAGTGTAGGATTGAGGATCAAAAAGCATTCCCCAAATCCTTTAAATCACATCGTATAAACCAAAATATTATCCTTCTCACATTTGTGTGTACAAGCTGAAACTCTTACTTCCTACTCAAGAAATTCAGGACAATAAGGTACTACAAATATAACTACTCTAATTTATGAATAATATAACTTACAATTTTCGTATTTTATTGTTAGCAGCAAAGTTACTTTCTCACAGCGGTGGATCAAGGCAAATCCTTGTGCTGCTACACTAAATTTGAGATCTGTTGATAAAATTATCAGCTCTTAAACTGGCTTTGCTACTTGTTCCTACACTATCTTTAGAATTTTCACTAATCACCATGTCCCAACTCCATTCCTTAGGTGTATTTTAGGAGAGCATCATTTCAACATCTGTAATATTCCATGTGTGGTGAAAAATACACAGCTGCACTGACCCTAGAGCCTAGCAGCCTACATGTAAAATGAGGGTCATTAGCATTTATAGCCATTTTATCAGCTCATCCTACTCAGCCTGCTTAACCTACTTGCCAGGACTTAAGTCTGTGCAGATTCTTCCCCAAGTGTTTTTTGAAAGTTCCCAATCAAGGAACAAGATGGTTAAAAAAAAAAAAAATCTGACACAACTGAATACTGAAACTTTTAAAGAGATGATATGACATATTATTTATTCATAACACTCTGTGTTCCATTATACAATAGTTTGAACAGTGTATATGATGTTCCATCATAACATAATGAAGAGTACTTAATATAGAGAAAAAGTGTATATGCCTAATTTTTTATAACTGAACAGAAAATCCTAATGGAGTATTTCCTTTGTATTCAAGGAATACAAAGAACAACTCACAAATCTATGGTCTCTGGGGACTCTCAGTCTACTTCCCTGCCTCTTGTGGGCATCCCGCATTTCCCCTGTTGTTGCTTCTTTCCTACCCAGGCTGGAGCCCCCTATAACTTTAAAACTGTAAAACCCTTGTGATACCAAAATGGTCTTAGCTCCCTTACATCTTCCACGTTGGAACCACATGGTTTTGTTTTTTGGTTTTGTTTTGTTTTTAAAGAAATGGGAAGATATATCCCTTCTCCAGGGGTCTTTGATCTATTCCATTTTTTACCTCTCCAAACCTCAAAACATCTACCTGCATCTTAAGAGGAAGGAGGAAAACACTCAGGCAAACACTGTGGGTGAGGTAGCACCAACTCATTCATGTCGTAAGATATACACAAACAAGTTTGAAACCCTTTAACTCATTACTAGGACTCTCTACCTCCATGGCTTTTAATAAATTTGAATCCTAACTCCACTATTCAGTATCTGCAAGTCTTTAACAGAGTTATTTAACTACCCTATGCCCCAGTTTCATTATCTGAAAAATGAGGATGATAATAGTATTTACCTTACAAGGTTTTTAGAATGAGTAAATGAATCAATATTTGTAAAACACTTAGCACGGTACCCAGCGCCCAGTAGGGACTCTGTAAGAGTTTGGTAAGTACTCTGTAAAAAATTCATTCCATTGGAAAGTTTTAAATCTTGCTTTTGAGGGAAAAGCTATGGAAAAATAAAATCATATTTTAATCTTCTAGTGAGACCACCCCAATTACCATCATCTTTTTAAAAACTTTTTTTAACATCTGGGGCGCCTGGGTGGCGCAGTCGGTTAAGCGTCCGACTTCAGCCAGGTCACGAACTCGCGGTCCGTGAGTTCGAGCCCCGCGTCGGGCTCTGGGCTGATGGCTCAGAGCCTGGAGCCTGTTTCCGATTCTGTGTCTCCCTCTCTCTCTGCCCCTCCCCCGTTCATGCTCTGTCTCTCTCTGTCCCAAAAATAAATAAACGTTGAAAAAAAAAATTAAAAAAAAAAAAAACTTTTTTAACATTTATTCATTTTTGAGAGACAGATCACGAGTGGGAGAGGGGCAGAGAGAGAGGGAGACACAGAATCTAAAGCAGGCTCCAGGCTCTGAGTGGTCAGCACAGAGCCTGATGTGGGGCTCGAACCCATGACCCATGAGATCATGACCTGAGCTGAAGTCGGATACTCAACCAACTGAGCCACCCAGGCGCCCCTCTTTTTTTAAAGTAAAATTAAAAATGAAAATATTTTATAAATCTTCTACATGTATACATTAGTTTTTAAACAGAAAAAAACAATATTTTTGTGTTACTCCAAAGGTAAAATTCGTAGTAAATTAGAAATAAATGCAAAAATTAATAAAGCATATCGCCAGCTGTGGTTTAGGGAAATGGGAGCCTTATGATAAAAAGCTTGGAAATACATGCTGAAATTTAAAATGCATGTAGGCTTTGCTCCATAAGCCTCTGAGGTACTTTTCTCTAAATAAGTGGTTTCTCAAATGTACTCTTCTGTCCAATACAACCTGAAAACTCTTGGGTGGTAATAAAAAAATGTAGACTACTAGGTTTTATCTAGGATTTATTAAATTAAAATATCTAGAGTCATCTGCAACTTATGACAATCTGCAATTTCAATAAATTCCCCACTTGAAAACTTAGTGCACCTTCAAGTTTAGAACTGCTATCCCAAAGACATGATCACACAAGTGTGAAAAGTTGGTCACTGGAGCATGTATTGTCTATAACAGTGGAAAACCTGGTACTTTGATCAAGTCAAAACTACACTGATCTTGACACGACCTAGAAAATAATCTCAAGAAATTGTTTATTGTGAATCTAACCCTCAAGAAACAATTAGAAAATGCAGATTTGGGAATATCCTACAAAGCAGTGAACTGAGAAACTTAACAGAAGACCATGGGGAGGGGAAGGAAAAAAAAAAAGTTTAGAGAGGGAGGGAGCCAAAACATAAGAGACTCTTAAAAACAGAACAAACTGAGGGTTGATGGCAGGTGGCAGGGGGGGAGGGTGGGTGATGGGTATTGAGGAGGGCACCTGTTGGGATGAGTACTAGGTGTTGTATGGAAACCAATTTGACAATAAATTTCATAATTAATAAATAAATAAATAAATAAATAAATAAATAAAACAAACTAGCAATGTCATAAAAGAATGATAGCAATGTAAATTAATCTTGTCCATAAAAATACAAACTGTGTCTGGTAGAATGCAAATGATTACTACTATATAGATATGATCAATTATTTTTGAGGGGGAGGGGTAAAGGAGGAGAGAGAGAATCCCAAGCAGGCTCCACACTCAGCCCAGAGCACTAGGCAGGACTCCATCCCACAACCCTGGGATCATGACCTGAGCTGAAATCAAGGGTCAGAGGCCCATCCCTCTGAACCACCCAGGTGCCCCAATACTGACCAATCCTAATAGATTTTGCATTTATTTGGAAATCCATTACAACATTCCCTAATTGACATATATATGTAGTTTTTCGAATTCTTTTTAAACTGGTTATATCTTGATTCCTTCATAAACTAAGAGATTTTAAAAAAATCTTCACTCACGTTTTTATATTTGTATGAGAGCCACCATTATATCCTCTTAAATTTTATGTTTGAGGGAACCTGGGTGGCTCAATCAGTTAAGCATCTGACTCTGGCTTTCAGCTAAGGTCATGATCTCATGGTTTGTGAGACTGAGTCCTTCATTAGGCTCCACACTAACAGTGAAGAGCCTGCTTGGGATTCTCCCCCACTCCCTCTGCCCCTCCCCTGCTCGTGCACTCTTCCTCTCTCTCTTTCTCTCAAATTAAATAAACTTAAAATTAATTAATTAATTTTATCTTTGACCCTTAAATGTCTTCTTATGAGCATGACAGGTTTTGTTTTGTTTTTTTAATTTATATCCAAGTTAGCATATAGCACAACAATGTTTTCAGGAGTAGATTCCCTAATGCCCCTTATCCATTTAGCGCATCCCCCCTCCCACAACCCCTCCAGTAACCCTCTGTTTGTTCCCTACATTTAACAGTCTCTTATGTTTTGTCCCCCTCCCTGTTTTTGTATTATTTTTGCTTACCTTCCCTTATGTTCATCTGTTTTGCATCTTAAAGTCTTCACATGAGTGAAGTCATACGATGTTTGTCTTTCTCTAATTTCACTTAGCACAATACCCTTCAATTCCACCCTCGTAGCTGCAAATGACAAGATTTCATTTTTTGACTGCCGAGTAATACTCCACTGTATATATATACTACATCTTCTTTATCCATTCATCTGTCAATGGACTTTTGGGATTTTTCCATACTGTGGCAATTGTTGATAGTGCTGCTATAAACATTGGGGTGCATGTGCCCCTTCAAAACAGCATACCTGTATCCCTTGGATAAATACCTAGTAGTGCAATTGCTGGGTCGTAGGGTAGTTCTATTTTTAATTTTTTTGAGGAACCTCCACACTGTTTTCCAGAGTGGCTGCACCAGTTTGTATTCCCACCAGCAATGCAAAAGAGATCTTCTTTCTCTGCATCCTTGCCAACATCTGTTGTTGCCTGAGTTGCTAATGTTAGCCATTCTGACAGGTGTGAGGTGGTATCTCATTATGGTTTTGATTTGTATTTCCCTGATGATGAGTGATGTGGAGCATTTTTTCATGTGTCAGTTGGCTGTCTATTCTTGTCTCTTGGAGAAGTGTCTATTCATGTCTCTTGCTGATTTCTTCACTGGATTATTTGTTTATTACGTGTTGAGTTTGAGAAGTTCTTTATAGATTTTGGATACTAACCCTTTATCTTACATGTCGTTTGCAAATATCTTCTCCCATTCTGTCGGTTGCCTTTTAGTTTTGCTGACTGTTTCCTTTGCTGTGCAGAAGCTTTTTATTTTGATGAGGTGCCAATAGTTCATTTTTGCTTTGGTTTCCCTTGCCTCCAGAGACGTGTTGAATAAGAAGTTGCTGTGGCCAAGGGAGCATGACAGTTTTATAAAAATATTAACAGTATTTTAAAAAAGAGAGTATTGTATAAAATTTAAAATATTCAAAATATGCTTATTATTGTTTCTTTTTCTAAAAGTTTGGTCTGGGGCACTTGGGTGGCTCAGCTGGTTGAGCATCCAACTTCAACTCAGGTCATGATCTCCCGGTTTGTGGGTTTGAACCCTCCATTGGGCTCTGTACTGACGGCTCAGAGCCTAGAGACTGCTTCAGATTCTGTGTCTCCCCTTCTTTCTGCCCTCCCCCACTTGCACTCTCTCTGTGTCTGTCTCTCTCAAAAATAAACATTAAAAATTTTTTTCATAAAAAAATAAGCTTGCTCTGTAAAATATGTACATATTTACACACACACATATACTAAGATATAAAATAAGGTCATAAAATAACCTTATATATGGGATATAAAAGATAGAAGTATAAAATAAAATCATACAACCAGGAGCTCTAAATTACCTACCTGGGGCTACTATAACAAAGCCCACAGCCAGAGGCCCTCAAGCAGAAACAAATATTGATGAGTAGATTAAAGAAAAGACCAGACACCACTGAAGGCAAAATTTGCCTTAATAATTGTATAGTCCTTACCGTCTAACACAGTGACAGCCTGTTTCAAGGAGTTTGTTATTTATTTAGTTATTGCTGTGTAATACATTGCACCCAAATAATCATTCATTATCTCATAGTTTCTATGGGACAGGAGTTTAGTCACAACACAGTGGTGGGGGCTTGTCCTAGCTACACAACATCTGGGTCATCAACTGGAAGACTCAAGGCTAGAAAGCTAAAATCACCTGAATGCCTCACTGAGGCTAGAGGCTCTGCTTCTGAGTTGGCTTGTCCCACAAAGCTAGCAATTTGGTTCCTTGCCACATGGAGACCTCCTACAGGGCTGACTGACTGTCCTCACAACAAGGTGACTGGCTTCTCCCAGACTAACACAAGAGGAAAAAGCCAAGTAGAAGCTCTCCTATACTTGGAAGTCACACAGCATCAATTCCACTATTCTTTGAAACCAGCTGCAAGTTCTTGTAGTAGTTCAAATAGGAGATTTTTAGGTAAAAATCAATGACTTAGTGATTAATTAAAAATTGAAAAAATTTTTAATTCTCAGTTTTGCTGCTAAAGACTGGGCTGGTAGTATAATCATCATTCTTGAGGTCTGCCAAAGAAAAAATTTTAAACTAGTTAAAATTAAACTAGTTTAAAATTCTTCAATACAAATCAATCAGCTTAACTAAGCCAGGTGTAGACTGGTGAGGAAAAACTTGACTTCTTTTGTTTACTGTGGCTAGAAAGAAGCAATTATTTTTATTTAGGCAATTAGAAAAAAAAAAGAACATTTTAGTACTTAAAAACAAAGCCCAAGTAACAATATTTGAAAAATATCAAATGAGTAATCATCTGGGCAATCAAATTCCAAGGTAAAAACAAAAGAAATTACAAAACCTTCCCGGCAAAAGCCACAGAAAATGTTAAAACAGTCTCAAAAAAGTGTGCTGTCACAACCCTGCTATTTCTTTGCATGGATTCGGTGCATGGAAATGGATAGGATATATTTGTAAAGATAAAAAAATGACTCTTTTCTCAAGTGCCTTTGATTTGGAATAGAAGCCAGAAGGACAATCCAAATGAAAGAACAAATCTACCTAGAAAGATGAGACAAAACAACAGAAGATTGTATACATTCAAGCCTCCTGCTTACTCTCCTTAAGAAGGACAGGAGAATTGCTTTGACTTGAAAAATATGCTAAGAGGTGAGCCATTGTGTCATAAGCCTGAAACTTGCTCCCTTTCAAGCCCTGCTGGGTAATAAGCAAATATACGGATGGTAAAAACAGAAACAGTGAGGAGGTTAATAAAGTGCTGGAAATTCATCTGTGATAAAAGATAATGAAAAAACCTATGAGCAGGTAGGTGTGACATTGCTAAAGTAGTAAAAGTGAGTGCTGTAAAAAATAGGCAGTTTTTGAAGTATTCTTTTAAAAAAGGGTTCCTAGGATACTATGAAGTTAGGTTTCTTCATGCCTCCCCTATGTTTCATTCCTGTAAAGGATCAACAATATTCATTTTTTACTTAAAAGATTATCTGTTGATAAAATAAAGTGAAATAAGTAACTGTTTCTGAAATGAGTCCTATTTTTTAATGCTTCTTCTTATAGATAGGTTTTAGCACAATTTCTTATTTTTGTTTATAAAACTATACAATAATTTATTCATGCAGTGAGAAAAGGAAATTATCTTTCCCATTATATTTATGCAAATGCAGCACATTATATATTCTCTACTCTACACCTTGCTTTTTGTGGACATATCATAATTTTGTAACAGACCCCTACCCAAATGGACATTTGGGTTTTAGACATTATTTCTTCTAATAACCACAAAATATCTACTTGTGACTTCTTACATTATTTTATTCGGAGATCACAAGGAAAAGAGACTCAAGCACTCAAAATTATTTATTTAAAATACACACTTTTGTTAAGTAAAGCTATCTTTTCAACTTAAAAGTTTATCATCCATTCAAAATAAACTTATCACTTAAATCCAGTGAAGTACAATTAACTTTTTCATACTAAGTTCAAGACAGAATCAAATAAAAATACCTTTCTATATACAGAAATTTAAAAGGGTTTTCAAAATTACTGTTGAAAGTCTATTAGTTAGACTCTAATTGAAATTATGTGTTTTAACTGAATTTCTTTTTTTCTTTTCCTTCTTCTTAAATCCTTATTTTTTATGTGGCTACTCACTGTAGTAAAAACAGGTCAAACATTTATCAGTTACATTTGATTATATACTAAGAATAATTTCTCTAGGTTTCACAAAATTAGTAAGTTTTTACTCAAAAAAACCTTGTCTTTCTTCAGAATTTCAAATGAGATCTTCTAAAGCAAAAATTATGTGTTACTCAATTCCTAAGCTCAGCTACATGGTTGAAAGATTGACAGTTTGTTATATGCAAAGAAGGTCAAGTTAATACCACCAAAATATTTCCACAAAGAAAAATATTTTATTTTTTTAAGTTTATTTATTTGGAGAGAAAAAGAAACAGCGTGAGTCGGGGAGGGGCAGAGAGAGAGAGGGAGAGAGAATCCCAAGCAGGCTCAGTGCTGCCAGCACGGAGCCCGATGCAGGGCTCGAACTCACAAACCGTGAGATCGTGACCTGAGACAAAACCAAGAGTCAGACACTTAACCAACTGAGTCATCCAGGTGCCCTCCATACACACAAAAAAAGTTTTTAATTGCTATATATTAAAATATATTGGCAGCAGGTGTGAAAATGGATGTATAAATATATAACAACATAAATGTGCAACTTATAGACTTTAAATATTAACCTTTAATTTCTTTATATGAGTACTTAAAATGTTAAATATATACTTATAAAAATAATTTTAGTTCTCTGTACATTAAAGATTTCAGTGATTTTTTTTTCTGTATAAATGTGATTAACATAAAACACTGATATTAAAAAAGAATATTCCCCCTCACTCCCCACTAGCTTAAATAAAATATAAACTTTATTTCTCTTTCCTATTACCTCAGTGTGAGCCCAGACGACTGCAGCAGACTGAGCCCAATGTGACTGCTCTTCCATTCTTTAACGCTGCTATGCCCTCCGTTACCATCTACCTGACTAAGGGTGGGTTGCCACAATGCTTCTGTTGTAGCCAGTGAACAGGAAAAAATGAACTCAAAAATTCAGTCCCACAAGTGACATGAATTAGTCTGCACTCATTCCACTGATAAGCACTTAGTTACAAGGCCATAACAGCAAGATATTGCCCTATCAATGGAAAAAAAAGAAAAAAAAAAGTGGATTTCAACTAGCAATCTATCTGTATGCATAGACGATATGTGGAAAAATAGAGAATCAGTGCAGGCCACCTGTTTCCTTCCACATGAAACTCTAGAGATGTCAAAGAAATAAGGACAGAGGACCTTTTTGTTCCTGACTTTAATCTTGCATTTCAGTAAAACATTTGCTCTAGATCATGCTTTTGTTTTTTCCTTTCTTTTTTCTTTCTTTCTTTCCATTCTGTTTTACTGTGCTGAAATTAAAACATACAGAAAAACAGAACAGTCTCCCTGTACCTATTATCTAGTTTCATTAATGATCAACATTCGGTTCTTTTACTTCACTTATTATGCCAAAAACCTTTTTTTGAGTATTTTAAAACAATGGCAGACATGCCATATCATCTGTAAATATTTTAATATGCATCTCTAAAAGATAAGGAAAATTTTAAAAAACAATCATGATACCATCATCACATCCAACAAAATAACATTGATTCGTTCCAGATGCTCTTTCCTATAATTTTATTTACCAGTAAAGTTTTTTTTCTTTGTAGTGTTCTCATATATTCTTTTTATTAGAGACAAATTAGTAATTTTCCTGGAAATATAAACCTTTGAAGTAGGCAAGTGGGGAGAAGGAGCTATGAACACTTCACCAGGAAGCACTCTTTTCTGCTCTAGCCCACAGTGTTTTGAACTATTAGTGTTCCTGGTTTCTGCAATACAATTTAGCTCTTAATTGTCAATTGTCTTTTAATATTTCACATGTGTAGATTTGTTCTCCAACTATGCAGTGAACTCACTAAAGATAAATTCTTATACTGCCTTATTTTATACAATTCTAGACTCAAGATCTCAACCAATGTTACTCTCTTTCCAAAAATTCTTTGAAATCTCTCACCTTCTTTATTCATAATTATGTTTTCAGTAGCATTTCAGCATTTCATAAAATTAAACAATGAAACCAAGTCTCCATTTATAACGGCAAGATTTCTGTTAAGTTTAATGTTTTTTAGTCGGAGTCAAAATTCACGTAACAGCAATATCAAATCCCTACATCAAAATGTCAACTACTGACTGCAAGATACTGGAGTAGAGAATTACTGATTCTTAAATTTGTTTTATTATTAATTTTTTTTTTATTTTAAGTAGGCTCCACACCCAACTTGGGGCTTGAACTCACGATCCTGAGATCCAGAGTCACATCTTTTATCAACTGAGCCAGCCAGGTACCTTTTATTGATAGATGTTGGTTACATTTCTCACACTCTTGTTCAAGTAAAAGGCAAGGGCAATAAGAAAATGTGGAAAGATCTTGTCCCTTAAAAAAAAAAAAAAAAAACCTCTCAAATAAATATGATAGAGGTCTCTTGTAAGCATCTTCTATTCAGAAACCACTGTTCATGTATGTATCTAATTAGCATAATTAGTAGAATGCATGCTTTGCATTTTTAAATACAAAGTCCAAGGATAATTCTGCATAATTGACCAAAATAAAGCCACATCATTAAGGATGATTGTGGCAAGACTGAAGTGAAGAGAAGCAGTTTATAAATATTATTAATAATTGCAGATAGTAAAGAATTATTTTAGTTACAGCTAATAAATGAAAACACAATTCCAGGTATGCCAGTGCATCAATCAAACTGGGATATGGTGAACACATGTTCTTATACCAGCCTTTTAAGGATTATTAGAATGAACTTTTCTTACTGCCACTACCTCTAGAATGGGCTCTTGATACTCTCAGCTCAGCTTCATGCCCCTTTCCCTGATTTCCACATTTGACATCCCCATCCAGTGGTGCTGTTAAGTGGGAGGCAAAGATAGTATTAACTTGAATCAGGAAATATCTCAAAAATGATAGAGTCTATGCTGAATTTTAGATGGGGATACGTCACTGGAAATGAATACCTACATTTAGAATGTATTAGTTAGAGAACATTAGTCATGGAATAAGGAATATAGGCTTATTTTATGAGATATTAGATAGGCATCTTCTTTCTCCCTTGCTTAATTTCCATTCCTCTCTTGTAGGAATTTCTCCTACGACTTCATTTGTATTGAATTGTTTGCTCCCTGCCTACCTCTTCCCTACTCCAGTATTTTCATGCCATGGTTTATACTGGAAATATCCGTGGATGACCTGTGCATTTAGTGATAGGTGTATATACATCCTTTGCAAGAAAATCTGGGAAGAAACAAGAGTTTTAGTTCTCTTCAGTAAGTGTTTAATGGGTGACCATGAACAACTCACCTAATTTCTATGACCCTTAGATTTTTCATCTGTGAAATAAAGGGATTTGACTAAATTGATCCCTAAGATCTATTTCCAGTCTAAAACCCTGTAAGACCTTAGAAGCTCTTAGTTCTTTTGGGGTCACATTTCTACAAGATTCTTTTAATTTGCTCATGGCTCAATAATCATGAGAGAATAGAGTCTTCCTTCTCACAATCATCGTAAGAACTTGATAAACTATGGAGATACAGCACCATGTAGCTAGCAACTGCTCAATAACAGAACTGAAGCTTTATACGTTAGATTTTCTGCAGGGTTTTAAAAACTTGTGTATAAAGATCACATGAACAGTAATTTGGAAAATCTTCTAATTCATAACTTGCCTTATTAACTTAAAAGCTAATGAAAGTTGCAAAACCCTGTGATTATAAAATACAGGAAGCCTGGATATACATTAATTAATCTTCTGTTCAAAGACCACCATCATTAGGGTGATATTTTTGGATAGGTTCTGTCTCGCAAATATAAAACTACATTATAAAAGTTTACTTAATTGCTAAAGGACCATGCTAACACCATCAAATTGACTATTCTGCTAATATTTAATTCTCATGGTAGAAAGTTCCCAAACTTTGGAACTTTTTATTTTTTGTTTTTTTAAACCCTGGCTATATTATTTAGCATGAGTCAAATTTTGAGGTAGTGTCAATTTTGAAATTCTGCCAGGCATGAAAAGGATTTCAACTCACTGGCTTAATTTACATGGCCACGAACTTTATAGCTTATCAGGCTCAATCTTGTCATTTTTGGCTGAGAGAGGCAGATTTTCACCTACATACGAGGTTTTAGCTATAATATTTGTTATTTTCAAACACAGCCAACTGTTAATTAACTTTTTAAAAGTAGGTAATACATGTGTGCACACGATACAAAATATGAAATACAAAAATGATTTACCAGGGAAAGTCTCCCTCTCATACCAATTTCCCAGCCACCCAGTCTCCTGCCAGCTCACATAGTTTTGGCAGATTGAGAGGAGCTTACAATTCTTTATTATTTTGTCATCTCGTGGAAAAGTCATTATAAACGGAAAATGAGGCAGCATTTTCATCTACGATCTGTTCTCCTTATGTTTCCATGACTCTTATTAATTTAAGATAGTTTATGTATCACTGTATAAGTAAAGCTCTAGGTGCTATACATTCTTTCAATAATCACTTTCTTTCATGTCTTCAGAAAATAAACTGTTTCAGAACTGCAACGTGGATATATTCTTTTTTTGTTAGCTGAGATAGTTTAAACTTCAGTAAACTTTTGTTTTATAATAGTTGTGGATTTACAAAAAAATTTGGAGAGATGGTACAGAGAGGTCTCACATACCCTGCCCTCAATTTCTATTGCTAACCTCTTAAACTATATGATACATTTCTCATAACGAAACACCAACATCCACACTACTAACTGTATATAGTTCATTCTATTTCATTAGTGCTATGAACTGAATTTTTTATCCTCTGTCCCCTACCCAAATTCATATGTGAAAACACAAATCTTTACTTTGATGATATTTGGAAGTAGGGGACTCTGGGAGCTGATCAGGTCGTGAGGGTAGTGCCCTCATAAATGGCACTGGTGCCCTTATAAGAAGAGACACAAGAGAGATGATCTCTCTCTCCATCATGTGAAAACACAGCAAGAAGCTGGCTGTGGGTAAACCCGACAGAGGACTTTCACCAAGAACCAAACCATACTGGCACTCCGATCTCAGATTCCCATCCTCCAGAACGGTGAGAAATAAATGTTGTTTAAGCCACCCAGTCTATGGTGAGTTGTTAAAGTCCGAAATGAATAAGAAAACAGTTTTTCCCTAATGTCCTTTTTCTATTCAGAATCCTATCAGGATCCCACATTACATTTAGTTGTCAAGTCTCAGCCTCCTCTGGTCTGGGACAATTTCCCAGACTTCCCGTTTCTGATGACTTTGACGGTTTTGAGGAGTACAGGCCTGGCATTTTACAGACAGTCTCTCAATCCTGGTTTGGTCTTTTTTTCATGATTAGACTGGAGTTACGGGTTTTGAGGAGCAAGATCAAGATGAAGTGCCATTCTGATCATATCAGAATACATGCTATCAACATGACATTGCTGACAATGTCCACCATAAGCTCCTGGCTGAGAAATGTTTGCCAGGTTCCTTCCCTACAAAATTACTCCTTATTTTATTTCTTTTCCATACTCTAGTATTTGAAAAACAAGTCACCAAGCATGGGCCTACTCAAAGGAGAGAGGAATTAAACCTTGCTCATTGAGGTGGGTGGGGGGAGGTATTTATGTAAATTATATGTAATTCCTCTCTATAGGCTATTTGTCTCTTTTCCACTATTAACAGACTTTACTTTATGTGTATTATAGGGTTCTTTGTATTAACGTACGAGAAAATACCAGCTACAACTAACTAAACATTGTTGCCTGAGATATTTCTGTTACACCTTTAAGTGAAGAAAATAAATGCTAACAGTTCAGTTATTCAACCAACATATATCGAACATCTTTAAACAAGCTTCTCTGTTAGGCACCTGATAAATACAACATGGCACAATGAATTCTTGCAATGGAACTTATGGTCTAATAGAAAATTACAATATGGTGTCATTAGTTACTGCTGAATATATGTACATGCAGAAGCCACTAAGGACTTCTATTCAGAAGGAACTCAGGATCATCAAACATCTTAGATGGAAGGGGATTCCAGGTAATTTAAATTATATCTGTGTAGATCTTTACACATTGCAAAATTACCAACTGCTTGTGTGTGTGTGTTTTAAAAATAGTGGTGGATGGATAGAAAATAGGTACCTCCAACTACTATAGCTCTGTGGCTTGGTGGCATGATGTTAAAAAAAAGAAAAAGAACATGGGCTTTGGAGACCAACATACATTTTTTGACACCAATGTCACCCCCAGATATTGCTGTCTAATTTTAGATTAATAACTTTAATTCCCTGAGCTTTCTTATTTTCTCAAGGTTGTTGTATTCAAGCTAAGTCAGCAAAAATGGCTACATATTTTCCCCATTCTTCATGCATACCTCTTTGCCAATGTGATTTTGCATCTTCTGTTATCAAAAGGTAAAGACCATTTTTCTACCCTTGAATCTGGGCTTGGCTTCTTATAACTTGTCTTTTGCTAATGGGAAATTAGCAAACATAATGCACACACTTTAAAAGAGCTTGTGGGAGTAGGGGTTCACTTCCTTACTGTTGCTGGAGTCTTGTTGGTATGAATTCAGGTATTCCTGCTAAAGGATGAGACCAGTGCAGGAGACCTGAGGTACCCTTACCTATAGACAGCCACTCCCAGAAAAGTGAGTGAGGCCACCTGGGTAAACCAGCCCCAAGCTAGTCCACTGACTGACCACAGAATGAGCAACTGACCACAAATGCATGAGTGAGCCCTTCCAAGAGCAAGAGAAAACTTGTCCTTATCAGCAGAGCCCAAAGTGATGATCCAAATTGTTTCCAAATGGTTTATTACACAGCAAGAGATAACTGATAAGAGTCACATATACCACCCGGAATGGTGACAGGAATCTAGTTAAGTATTCCAAGTTTCAGAGATAATGCTATATTTTTGTTTTTCTTTATTAGTGAGGTTAGACTACAGTTTAAAATGAGAACAGTAATCCCAAGCAGTCCCTAACCTGTTCCCAAAAGCCTCTACCCTAGCCATCTAGCTTCCTACAAAATTCTGATGGTGATTTTCTGTCCAGTAATTATTCCATGTTATCTATTTTCCTATTATTGAACAATTGTGTATGTTCATGATCTGGGTAAAGAGTGCCTTCATACTACAAAGCCCCTTTTCAGGAGAAAAACTGATCTGGTTGTTCTTCCCCAGAGATGAGATATGTTTTTGCTGATCCCAATCTAGAAAACAAGTGATTCTGACTTTGAAAGTGTCATATGTGATCACTGTAATTACAACAAGAGAATGCTGTGTTTTTTCTCTAAACAGTCAAGTTAACTTGTCCTGCAAAGCACAGATCTTTCCAATGAAAGGAAGGAGTGCAAGTTGGTGATTCCTAGCCCTAAGAATAACATGGATCCAGAAGGTAAATATGAGTCAGCATCACTGGGCCCCCACTGAGGATACAGCAATAACAACTACAAGCGGCCCAACACCAACTCCTCTGGAGTTAAATTGAGGGTACAGGGTACTAGTCCCATTGAAAATGGTAGTTGCGGCATGGCATGGCATGATAATAAATCTATGAACAGAATGGATGGGAAACAATATATCAAATGAGAGTTCAAAGGCTCCACAATAAGTGTCTCATGCTTATTCCAGTATGACTGCCATTGCTTAAAACGTTGAGCTCTTCATGGGGAATATTATGAGGAAGCTGTCTTATCATGATACAGGCAGGCATCATACTGGGAAGTACACTCGAGATGCAATGAGATGGGGTGCCTGTGGCTCAGTCAGTTAAGCGACCAGCTTCAGCTCAGGTCATAATCTCGAATTTCCCAAGTTTGAGCCCCAGGTCAGACTCTGTGCTGAAATTCAGAGCCTGGAGCCTGCTTCAGATTCTCTCTCTCTCTCTCTCTCTCTCTCTCTCTCTCTCTCTGCCCCTCCCCCACTCATGCTGTCTCTGTCTCTCAAAAATAAATAAACATTAACATTTTTTAAAAAAAATAAAAGATGCAATGAGAAAGTCATTCTTGTAAAGATCAGTGGCAGAGAAAAGAGGTGA
The DNA here is from genome assembly GCF_022837055.1 of Prionailurus viverrinus. NCBI lineage: Eukaryota > Metazoa > Chordata > Mammalia > Carnivora > Felidae > Prionailurus > Prionailurus viverrinus. The sequence continues at coordinate 18,622,254 of NC_062564.1, forward strand.
ATTTTTTCACTCTCCTCCACCTTCAGGGGGAAAAAAAAGGAAGGAAATAATGATTATCCCATTAATAACTACCATAGATTACAGTCCTCCTGTCGACTACACTATTCATCATTACAGTTATTCAAAGTATGTTCCATATAATGGCAATAGATGCTACTTGAACAAACCCAATTTGTTTGCTTTGAGAGGTTCAACCTCTCAGAATAATTGCTTATGCACCTTCTCCCCCACCTCTTTTCTGCTACAAATACAAAATCACCCAACAACTACTCACAAATAAACATTACTGAGTTATTAGTTCATCAGTAAGATCAAATGGATCAATAGGGTGATAGGACTTAAAACTCCACTTTGATTCAGAAATCCAGTTATTCAATTATTACCATCCTATTGTGTGTCTACCCTTTGGGTGAGTTGTTTAGCTAAAACAGAATTTACTTGAACTAAAAGGAAGAGAGGGTTTTTCCCACCACATCATTTAAAATTGGTTAGAATTCATTATGTATCTCTAGAGATTAGGAAAAGCAATAAATTGGATATATGATCAGCTCTGGAAGCTAATGAGCTAGAGAGTGGGTGGGAATCCAATAGGTATAGATTAAGAATAGTTATGAATGTCAACCCTGTCCTGGGTGGTGACTATATCAATAGATTATATGCTAAAGACTGGTTGTTCTTTTTTCTAAACTGGCCTGACTCTATTTTCATTAAAATATACAACAAAAACACTTGTTAGAAAGGTATGGTTTTCAAGATGAGCCTAAATTTGAGAAAGAACCCTTAAAAATAATGTTTGAAATATCAGATGTAGAATTTTATACTCACTACACAGGGAAAAAAAAACATTAATTTTTCAAGCACACATGAAGTATTAAAATTTGTGCGTGTAGTTAAGGACACAAGAAAGCCTCAATACATTCTGAAGATCAACATCGTATACACTGCATCTGCTGATAAAGCAATTCAAAATCACGAACAGGTAGGTAACTGATTTAAGATATTACCTAGAAAATTAACAACATGCTATTAGAAAGCTCCGGAGGGGTTCCAATTCAAGATGGCGACACAAGAGGCCACTGAGCCCACATCTTCCCACCAACACACCTTATCTGTTCTCAGAAAAAAACCCTAGAACTGGTAGACCGACTCCTAAGCCAACAAGAGATACAACAACAAGAGAAGGTCCACATCTGAGCAGGTAGGAGAGGCTGGGGCACAATCAAGTCATAAACCCCCCCTATCCCCGCCGTGACTACTGGGAGGGAACGTAAACCCTGAGCTTCTCTCTGAGGAGCGAAGGCTTCAAAGACCACGACCATCACCCCAAGTTTTAAGACCTGCACCTAAATGCCCACCCCCCAAAACATCTAGGTTTGAAAAGCAAGCAGGAGGCTATAATCTGAGCAAACAGCCCTTAAAGAGCTCGCGCGCTTGGACTCACCGGCCTCAGTGCCCAGCGCGGAAGCGGCTCATTGAGGAGCGAGGGGCGTGCAGGCTCCGTGTGGGAGACGCTCATTTGCTTTTTCCTTGTCTCGGAGCTTCGGCCTGAGCGACAGCCATATGATTTCGCACACATTTGGAAGTCGCTGGGGCTGTCCCCAGGGAGGGAGGTCCTGGCGGGTCGCCGTCTTCGGCCTCCCGTCCTGGGCTCTGGAGCCAGTATCTCCCGCCGGAGCTCCCTCAAGGGTGTGGTGCGCAGGGCATTGCGGCTGCGCACAGAGAGTGCCCCTTGAGGGCCTGGCTCTGATGGCTGCCGGGTGGGAGCTTACGGTCCTGGGTCCCCGGGGGCTGTAACCATCGGAGAAATCATTCTGGGCAGGCTACCACCCCACCTCCCCACCCCACATTGCACAGACTGACATACCCCAATCTTTCTGTAAAAAAAAGTCCTATTTGCTTGTCCAGGAGCTTATGCCTGAGAGGCGGACTTCAGGTTTGACTCACTGGTAAACACCTGCAAATCTTTGTGCTCTCGTGCTCTCAGGAAACGCTAGGCTGGTGCCCCCCGTCTTTGTCTCTCCTGCCGCCTTGCTACAGCTTACCAGTATGTCCCAGACAGGAGCTTATACACTCATCCGGAGCCCCGAGGTCTGTGACTGTTGCCCAGGGGACAACTCTATTGCCCGGCACTGGTGGTTCGCAGGGTTCCAGTCCCACTGGGCTGTCTATATCGGCCTACTGTAAAAGGTGCTGCCTGAGGATCTGGCTCCCAGTCAGCCTGACTCTAGGTGCTGAGATCCTCCCCATTGGCACACTGACAGGCTTTGGTACATTCTCAACTCCTGGAAGCTATTAAAAATAAAATGGGCTGCTCCGACAATCACAGGGGTTTGAGAGACAACCAAGAGCTAGGGCAAGGTTGAACAGTAATGATCATCTCTTACATGAGGCCACCACTTCCACACGGGAAGACGTGGACATTTTATCTAATGCCTAGAAACCAACACAGTCAAGCCAAATGAAGAGAGAGAGAAATACGTTCCAACAGAAAGAATAAAGTAAGATCTTAGAAAGATCTCTTCCTCATGAGGATAGGCTACTAGGGACAGAAAAATGTATCAATAGTCACCTGGAAATTTCAATAAAACCATTTAGTGGTTTTTATTTTTCTGACACCCGTAAGCTGACTGAATCCTCTCCTCATTGATGCCATCTCCATCTCTCTGTTCCTGAATGTGTAGATGTATAGATGACTGGGTTTAGAAAAGGAGTTAAAGCTACATCAAATATGGCTAGAAATTCATCCAGATGTGTTGAAGGAGAGGGCCACACATAGAAAAAAATCAGTAGGCAAAAAATAAAATCAGGACAGTACAGTGAGCTCATGATAGAGTAAAAGGAGCCTTGGCTGAACCTCCAGAGGTGGCCAAGATGAAGATGTAAAAGGATGAGCAAGAAGAAAGCAACCAAGGAAACAAACCTACGATTAGCAGTGCCTGTGAACTTTAGTTATAAGTGTCTGTGAAGGCAAGTTTGATGAGCCAAGGTATGTCACAGTAAAAGCTGGTCTAATACATTAAGGGCTACAGACAGGCAAGTTTACCACAGAAGCCAATTGGCCCAATGAGTGAATGAGACCAATGGTCTAGGCAACCACTAAAATCAAAATGCACATTCATGGGTAGAGAGGCTTACATATGGCCCTATAGCTGTCAAAGGCCATGGCTATGAGCAGCACATCTTGTTGCCTTCAAAACGGCATGGCTAAAGAAGACCCAAGCTATATAGTCCCCAAAGGAGATGACTTTCCATTTCTTAAAAAGATCACAAATCATCCTGGGTACTGCAATGGAGCAAGATATCAGATCAGTGATGGAGAAATTGGCTAAGAGAAAACACATGGGAAAATGTAAGTAAGGGTCAGAGGTCACAGTAACCATTATGAGGACATTTCCCATTAGATACAAAAGAGAAGGAAAGAAAAAAGAAGCTGGATCTCCTTAGAATTGGAGAGTTTCAGGAACACAAGCTCCGACACCACAGAGTGGTTGGCTCCATCCACTGGCTCATATGGTAGGTTCACTCTAAACCTTCGTTACCTTAACAAAGAAAATGACACAATTTTGGAAGGAAGAAAATGAAATAATTCATATTAATACTATTACATTTTATATAATACCCTCTATGGAAAAGAATATACATTTTAGAAGTCAAATACTACCTGAGCATTTCACAAAAATCAAATAATTCTTTTGGATTATGTAGTTACATATGACAGTAACTGAGTTGCCAAATTGCCTTGCTAACACAGGGAATGGTGCCTAGGAAAATTTATTTAAATGACAAGTCTTTCATACCCTATATAAATTACTTTTTCTGATCACTTTTTGGGGGCAGCAGCTAACTCAAATGTAGGCGTTTAAGCAACTAGGAGTTTTGACAGTATAAAATGCCAAATAAATTTGGAACATCTGGTGCTATCCAAGTATAATGAGCCTAAATGAGATACATCGGAAGGAAGAAATGGACAAGGAAACTGGAGAAATAGGGAGTCTGGAAACGAGTCCAATAATCTAAAAAAGGAAAAGAAGCAAAGCAAAGAGCTGCATACCAGAAGAAAGTAACATGTATATGGTTTGTGTCTTCAAAGTTTCAAAGACAAGATTTGATCCTGGTTGAATACACAAAACCAGAGGAAGATATCCAATTGCCCCTGAAAGAATAATACTTGGTCATTTTGTGTTCTGAGCAAAGTAAGAATAATTTCAAACAATTTAGAATTAAACAAAAACATCCCATGTTAATTTTTGTGGAACACAGAGCAGTATCTAGGGGGAAATAACTTGAAATATATTAATTAATATATAAGAAAGATTCACAACAAATAAATTAAGAATTAATTTTTTAGTTATCCTGTGCTGATAGAGTAATTCCTGAAGTACAATTCCTACAAAAAAAAGGATAAATGCTTCATTATTTTTCTTTATTTACTAGACAATAGAATAATATATTGATTAAATAATACTTCTCATCTCAGGATGGTAGGATTATGAATGAATTTTTATTTCATGTATACCTTTATTTATGAGATATTTTTAAATGAAAAATGTCTAACCTTAAAACCATGTAAAAAAAAAAAGCATTCCTTTTGAAAAAGCAATCAGGCAATAAAGATATCTTTGCAACTCAGTAAAATTCCTCTCCTCTTCTGAAGTATTAAAACTTCTGTATATACATTTAAAAAAATTTAAGACTTCTCATGAAATCTGAAACTGAGGTCGTTCCTGGAGGTTTTTTATGAAAGAATCTCCTACTAAAGTTAAGACCTCTGTTTTATGTCATTTTCAAAAAGATAGCCCCTCTTGTGTGGGGGCATTGGGTCAATATTCACTCAGAGGAATGAACAGCACTTCCTGAATCACCATTGCCTTTTTCTACAGAACCTGGATTTTCCCCTAGAGATTTCCTATCCACACATACGCAACACTGACAATACTCAGAGGTTATAAAACCTGACAAATCACAGCTTGAGGTGAAAAAGCTTTAGGACTGAAAAATATCAAGAGGAATTAGAAATGAAAGATGAATGCAATTATATTCATTTATTTTATAGCTAAATTATAATTGGAAAAAAATAAATAGTAATATGTTTTAAAATCTGAAGACTGATTATAACCATTAGCAGTATCATAATGTTGACCTGTGTTACATTAAGAATATCCTTTTTCAATGAGATGTTAAATTTAATAAGCTAATGAAGGAATGACTTTTCAGAAAAGGTAATAGGGGAGTTTTTCATTTTCAATTTCAAACCTGTGCTTCACTTTCTAGAATGCTTTTATTTAGAGGACAGAGGTGTTAGGAAGATTGTTGGTATGTTATTTTCCTTTCCCAGACAGGACTGACAAAACTTAACTAACATAGTCCAGCTTCTGGAAGAACAACAAAGTTCATTCTATATAGCATCTTATAAAGTTTGTATAAGTAATTTAGCTAACAGTACATATGAAAATGTTTCTCATTCTCAAAATAATTTGATTTTAGAGAAGTATATGGGAACCAGCTAGGTCCTCATTTTTCCACCAACTTTTTATTTTGAAAATGTTCAAATCTACAGGAAAGTAACCAGAACAATCCAGTGAATACCATCTCTATGGGCTGAATTGCATCCCTCCAAAATTTATGTATTGGAGACTTAACCCCTAGTACATCAGAATGTGGTTGTTTTTGAAGATAGAGTTTTAATTAGTGGGATGGTGGAAAAAATAAGATAAAAACAGAGAGAGAGCAAACCATAAAAGACTCTTAAATACAGAGAACAAACTGAGGGTTGATGGGGGGGGGGGTGGGAATAGGTGATGGGCATTAAGGAGGGCACTTGTTAGGATGAGCACTGAGTGTTATATGTAAGTGATGAATCACTGGGTTCTACTCCTGAAGGCAAGACTAGGAAATACTGTATTTTAGCTAACTTGAGAATAAATAAATAAATTAATTAATTAATGAGCAAGTTAAGAGAAGGCCATTGGATGGGCCCTAATCCAATCTGACTGGTATCTTTATAAGAGGCAATTTGGACCCACAAAGACACCAAAGGTGTAAATGCACAGAAGGACAACCATGGGAAGAGGCAGAAAGGAGGCAGCCATCTACAAGCCAAAAAGAGAGGCCTCAGATGAAACTCACCCTGCTGACACCTTGATCTGGCACTTCAGCCTCCAGAACTGTGAGAAAATAGATCCTTGTTGTTTAAGCCATCCACTCTGTGGTTTTTTATTATGGCAGCTCTAGTGAACTCCTTATTTACTTTTCATAGAGAACTAATTGTTAATATCTTGCTCATTTGCATACTGTCTGTCTCTCTCTCTACACACACACACACACACACACACACACACAGACACATTTATATATATATATATATACACATATATACATATATATAACCACATGTTTGGCAGAACCAGAGGAAGGGATGAACCATTTGAGTATTAATCACAGGCATCATGATACTTTTCTCTAAATACATCAGCGGGCACTTCCCAAGGATTATTATATTTTCTCATATAACCACATCACAGATTTCACATTCCGGAAATATAGATGTGGGGCACCTGGGTAGCTCAGTCAGTTAAGCTACCCTCAGGTCATCATCTCACGGTTTGTGAGTTCAAGCCCCACATCAGGCTCTACGGTAATGGGTGCTGAGGCTGCTTGGGATTCTCTCTCTCCCTCTCTCTGCCCCTTCCCTGCTTGAGTACATGTGCATGCACGCGCTCTCTCTCTCTCAAAAATAAACTTGAAAAATATTTTAAAAAGGAAATATAAATGTAACATATTTATTAAATATACTGTTATATTTAAATATTCCCATTTGCCCTAACATAACTAGGTTTTTTTGTTGTTTTCTCTAACCCAAAATTTAATCAAAGCACACACATTACATGTAGTTGCCCCATCTCTTTAATCTAGGGTTGTTAGTTTGTTTTTTGGGGGGAGATGTTTTTTTGTTTTTTAGGTCTTTTATGACCTCAGTTTTTTAAAAGAGCAGTTGTTTTGGAAAATACCTCTCAGTTTGAATTTGTCTGATGGTTTCTTCATAATTAGATTCAGGATAAACATTTCAGGCAGGAATACCACTCATGTGATATGTCCTTCTCAATTTGTCACATGAGGAAGCTTATATCAGTTTGTCCTATTATTGAGGATGTTAAATTTGACTATTTGGTTAAAATTATGTCTTCTGACTTTCATCATTGAGAAATATTCTTTTATCTTTGTAAATGATAAGCTCTCTTTTGTCTGATAATTTGACACTAGGTGACTATCATGTTCCCCAGTAATCTTTCACTCGTAGGTTTTAGCTCATTGATGGTTGTTGTCAGAATAAATTATTATGATGGTGGTTATAATATGATGATTAAACACTCTGATTTCTCTTCAAATTGTATGATTATTGAAATATATATCATTAGTTGGAATTTTTCTTCAAAAAAGGACTCTTTTTCCCTCTTTCCCTTTAATTTTTTTTTCCTGCCAGAGGGGAGTCATGAATTTTTTACTTTATTTTATTTATTTTTAAATTGAAGTATAATTAACAGACAAGTTATCTTAGTTTCAGGTGTACAACATATTGATTCAACAATTCTATCCATGACTCAGTGCTCACCATGACAAATGTAGCCACCATCTGTCACATAACAACATTATCACAATATTACTGACGACACTCCCTATGCTGTATTTTCAACTCTGTGACTTACTTATTTTGTAACTAGAAGTTTGTATATCTTAATTCCCTTGACTTGAATTTATTTTATTCACTTTTTCTGATATATTTCTGTCATTATTCATTTGGATGTTCAAATCGTCCCAAATTTCACAAGCAAGAGTGTTTTCAAGTTGACTCCTCCTAGCTCCTTGGTTTTTGAGCATGACTTTGTTTTCTGGCATAAGAAGATATTTGTTTAAACCAAAACACAGTAAAAGACAAGCTTTCCCATTTTGTTGTTAAGTCTCTGAGGGTATATTTTAATCTAGAAGAGTTCCCTTCTCTTTACTCTAAAATCATATTGACATATTGAAGAATCTTATCTAGTTGCTATAGTTTTCCACCTTCTAGGTTTTGTCTAATTGTTTCCTTGTGATATCATTCAACTTTCTTTATCACGTGTATTTCTATAATGTGAGCAAGAGATGGAAAGATTTCATTAGCTACAGGGTAAATATTTTTGGCAAGTGCATTTTATAAGTCTTACTATATATTATATCACATTAGGAGCCATATAATATTTAGTTGCCCTACTATTAAATTTAATAGACACCCTATTATTAAATTGAGATGTAATTTCATCATCCGTGTGTATAATAAAATGTTTTTACCACATTCACAAAACTCATGTTTTATTTTTTATTGAAATAAGAGATTATTACCTAATGATTGTAAATGAGATTTTATTGATTCCAATAAATGTAGTTAATAGCTTCTTGAGGCTATATCTTTAAATATCAGAAAATTGCAAGTAGAGTAAAATATCAACACATTTCAAAACTTAGATTCTAAAATTGGCATTTTCCTTTGTGGCCTCACCAATTCTACAACTAGAGATATTCTACAGTCACTTGTCAAGTTCATAAATATGATATAGAAGGATATTCAAAACAGGAATATTTATAGTCACAAAAATGTAAAAACAACCAAGGATTCATTCTCAGGCACCTGGGTGACTCATTCGGCTGAGTGGCCGATTCTTGATTTCAGCTCAGGATGTGACTCTGTGTCAGTCTCTGTGCTGAATGTGGAGCCAGTTTGGGATTCTCTCAATCTCTTTCTCTCTTTCTCTCTCTCTCTCTCTCTCCCTCTCCCTCTGCCTCTCTCTCCTGCCCATGTTCTCTCTCTAAAATAAAATAAAATTAAAATAAAATAAAATAAAATAAATAAAACAATAAAAAATGTATATAAATATATACCTTTTTTTAAAAAAGAGAGGATTTGCTCAATTTACTGTGGAACATTTAAAATATAAATACTATGCAGGCATTAAAGTCCATTAAGTAGATCTCTTCGTATGCATACAGAATCCTGGGCAAGATTTATTTAGAAAAGAAAGCAAGTTTCAGAACCCTTTATATAGTGTAATTCCATTTATGTTAAAAAAAGTTTTTAAATAACTCATTAAATAATTAGAGAATATTTGAAAACATACACAATGAACTTTTACCTAACAAGAAAATGTTAGGTAATAACTTTGATAAGGTTAAACGAGGATTTCTTTTTTAAAAATATCTATTTTAGGGTGCCTGGGTGACTCAGTGGGTTAAGTGTCCAAATTCGGCTCAGGTCATGATCTCACAGTTCATGGGTTGGAACCTTGTGTTGGGCTCTGCACTGACAGCTCAGAGCTTAGAGCCTGCTTTGGATTCTGTGTCTCCCTCTCTCTCTGCCCCTCTGCCTCTCGCGATCTATCTCTCTCTCTCTCTCAAAAATAAATAAACATTACAATGAATAAATAAAAATATCCATTTTAGCGGCATCTGGGTGGTTCAGTTAAACATTGGACTTCGGCTCAAGTCATGATCTTATGGTTCATGATTTCAAGCCCCCATATAGAGCTCCACATTAGCAATGTGGAGCCTGCTTGGGATTCTCGCTCTCTCCTCGCTCTCTGCCCCTCCCCCTCTTGTGCTTTCTCTCTCTCAAAATTAATTTAAAAACTTTAAAAATAAATAAAACTAAAACTATCCATTTTGAATAAAGATTTATTCAGGTTGACTTACTTCTGACTCTTTAAATTTTTCTGGATTACTTTTCAAGTATATATGGCATCAAGTCTCTATATCTAACACTCCTCAAATTTGTAAGAATAAAAGACTGTCTTTTGCAGAAGTCAATACTATTTATTCAGTATAAGAAAAGCAAACAAGTTGTGTTGAGTTTATATGTGAGCAGGCCAACCTTAGGGCACTCTCTGGCTAGTCTATCTAACCACAAATATGACTTCAAAGCTGAAGATTGACCAAAGATCCCTGATCTTGTTACAGAAAAACTGAAGCCAGAAGAAATCAGAATTTATAGATGTGAAAACCCGGATTTCATGAAAATAAAAATCACAATAATAACAACCAGAGCAAATACTGGGAAACAATTCTCTTGATAAATAGGAGAGTAAATAAGCAGACCACCATAACCAAATGATTGTACTTCCTTAGATTTGAATTGAATGACCACCGCCAGCAACAACAACAAAATTAGTTAAATTAGTAGCATACCTCTAGCTAAAGGAAGGTTCTGATTTCAAACAAACAAACAAACAAACAAACAAACAAACAGAACCATTATCTACAGAAAGGATATATACACAAAGAGAGAGAGTGACAATTCTGATTTCAAGAGAATACGCTTTCCAGTTTGTACATTCTTGTAAATGACATGTTCTGCTAGCCTGCAGGAACTACTAGCTCTTTATATTTCCCAGCAATGGTCTGTCCCTTTCTCTTTGGGAAGCACTTAATGAGCCATGTACTCCTGGAAGTGAAAAGAAAGCACACAAGGGCTCTGGTTCTGCTGACAGAGTCATTTCCCCTGCTCCTGATGGTTTTTGGGTTTCACATTGTATTCACTTCACCTTTAATTACAGAAAGTGAGACTTGTTTCTTTGTTTCCCTTTGATTTTGGTCATCTTCTCCAAATTAACTTGAGGCTCTGTCTCTCAAATAGGAGGTTAACATTCATTCAAGTCAAGAACGTGGGAGTAAGCTTTTTTTTTTCTCTCCTTACAGATATTCTTGAGCTATTCAGCAAAACCTGTACCCACATTCAAAGCCTGTAGATTTAATTATATAGTTAAAAAAAATTAACAGCTAAGTAATCGCTGGTCACCTTCAGATATGGCTAACAAAGCCATCTTTCTTGCTCATAGATGTGATCCTTCAAGCTAGCAATGGACAAAACTGAACCCTCCTTTTATATCAGATCAATTGTACAGACACCCAATGCCCCCAAGCTTTCCAAGAACTGTAATGTTCAAGGACACTGCAATGACTCAGGCCACCTCCTGGCACTTCCCCAAAGAAATTTTGCTAAGCATCTCTCCTCTCAGATTTCAGGACACAACTGGAAAGTCACCTAACAAACATTCCCTGCATCCATATTCATGTAAGTTCTCTGTGGTCTAATTTAATAGAATTCATCTCCCTATTCAATCTAATTTTAACACAAAAACAAATACATTTCTACTTCAAGTAAAGGAAGGATAATATGCCTATGCTTTGCTTATCTCCGTGGGCTATTGCATTGTATTCTATCATAAGGAAACTAGTCTTTTGGGGAATACATAGAAATTATAATGGAGCAATTAGACAGCTCAATAAAATAGAAAGGAATTTAATTCAATCAACAGAACAAGGAGAATAATCACATTAAATACAGTACTAGTGTATAGTGTGTGGAATATTATCCCAGTAATTACAAGCCTCTTGATACACCACAAAGCACATTCAAGTTAAGATACTTTAGCTCAGCTAACTGATCTGCAAGAAATGTATGAAACAAACATTCCTTAGGTCATTTCTATTTTAACCTCATAAAAATCTATATTTCTACTTTACTTTCTTTCTGTCTTCCCCGGTAGCTCACTGTGTAACTTCTAATAAAATGCCTCCTATTCTCAGAGCCCTTCCAAAATGTGCCTTTCTAAAGCAAATATCTCAGATGGCACAACTAGTGACTGATTTTCCTTTTATCTATCCCCTCTTCACCCTGCACAATGACCCCATTAACTGTATTTATCCTTACAAAACTCACCTCCCTGGTTTCTTTGTCTCTCAAGTCCTTGTTTTCTCCCTAATCCATTTGTTGCTGTTCTATCTTCATTGGCTTCTCTTGTAGGTTTTATCCCAAAAGGAGCATCTTCTTCCTGTGGGCCTGACCTTGGTCATCACATAGTCACCTTGTGTGTGAGTGAACACCAACCAAATTTCAAACCCCAATCCATCTGCTTTCCCCCATCCTTGATTCTCATTCTCAGCTATTTCTAATTATAAATCTTAAAATCATCTGGAACTGAACATATCCCAAATGGAGCTCCACATTTGATTCTCCCTCCCATTCTAGCACATTTTACCACAGAGTCAAGAAGACCCAAATCTTTATGATCATGATTGAGATCTTGCTCTTGAAACCTCTACACCCAAAGGTTGGATGACTCTATTCGGGTTATCTCTCTTTGCTCCTGCTTCATCTACACTATCTCCTTTGTTCTCTTGGGTTCATAAAACCTGTTGAAAACTCTACTATGATAATTTTTAAATTAATCCATCAAATTTGAGATTTTTATTCTTAAATTTCTAAATCTACTATCCATACTCTAGCATTTTTATTTGAGCCCTAACTTCTTGACTTAACTCTAAGGTTTGGCTCTCTAACTATTTTTTAATTTACAATAAAAATAATTTCAAATATGCAGCCTTATTTGCATTTAAAATTGATGTGAGGGGCATCTGGGTAGCTTAGTTGGTTAAGAGTCTGACTTCGGCTCAGGTTATGATCTCACGGTTCATGGGTTTGAGCCCTGCATTGGGCTCTGTGCTGACAGCTTGGAGCCTGGAGCCTGCTTCAGATCAGATTCTGTGTCTCCCTCTCTCTCTGCCCCTCCCCTGCTCATGCTCTGTCTCTCTGTCTCTCAAAAATAAGTAAACATTTTAAAAATTTTAATTAAAATTGATGTGAAAAAAATAATTTTTTAATGCTTGTATTTTATTATAAAAACAAAAACAGTTTTAGATTTGAAAAAGAAAGACTATACTTTCGGGAATCATTTCTATAGTTTGTTACTAGATTTGAAAAAGAGCAAGGGCTGAAACAACTATTTTATTTATGTACATAGATGAAATAAAAAATAAGTGCTATTTATTTTAGCCAATTGATATTTGCCCTATGAGCTTTGAATGTTTTTATAATGTCTTTATGTACAATGTAAACTCCACAAAAGGAAGTGCTTTATCTCCAGCAACTACCTAAGTGCCAGGCATTTAGTAGACACTCAATAAATATTTGCTTCCTCAATAATTATAAATTTCAACAGCTATGAGTGGAATTAAAGTGTACAGTAATTTTCCCTTCTATTTCTCCATGTACTTAGTTTCTATTAGCACTTTGGCAATTTCTTTTGTATTTTATCGGAAGTATTATAAGCCCAACTAAGTATGTGTCCATTTACGTAGATAGGCAGATATATGTGTGTTTGTGTTTGTGTGTGTGTGTGTGTGTGTGTGTGTGTGTGTGTGTACACACACTATAACCATCTTTTTTCTTGTCTCAAATGGGAATGATCTATACACATTTCCTTTATCTTACCTTTTGTATTTAAATATTTTGGTGGTCATTCATATTAATTTTTGGAAAACTCTCTTCTTTATAAAGATGACATAGTATTCCTAGAATTAACACATACTCAATTTATTCGGCCAGGCTGTTATTGGGGGCATTTAGACTACCAGGGTTTTGTGATTTTTAAACAATGTTGCAATAAATATTCTTGCGTGGATATCATTACTCATATGTGTGAGTATCTGGAGGATAAAGTCTTAGAATTGGAATTTCTGGATCAGAGTAAATGCATTTAAAATGCTAATCATCTGTGTACCTGGGTGGCTCTGTCAGTTAAGTGTCCAACTCTTGATTTTGGCTCAGGGCTTGTTCCCATGCTTTCATGGATTCAAGCCCTGCATCAGGCTCTGTGCTGACAGTGCAGAGCTTGCTTGGGAGTCTCTCTCTCCCTCTCTCTTACCCTCCCCTGCTTGCTCTCTCTCTCAATCTCTCTCTCTCTCTCTCTCAAAATAAATAAACATTTTTTAAAAATAAAAAGGGGCGGCTGGGTGGCTCAGTTAGTTACGTGTCCTACTTCAGCTCAGATCATAATCTCATGGTTCATGGGTTCAGGCCCTGCATGGGGCTCTTTGCTGTCAGCACAGAGCCTGCTTCAGATCCTCTATCCCCACCTCTCTCTACCCCTCCCCAATTCATGTTCTGTCTCTGTCTCTCAAAAATAAATAAATGTTTTAAAAAATTATTAAAAATTAAAATTAATAAATAATATCCTAATTTTTATTGGCAAATTTCCTTCTGTATACGTACCAATTTATACTTCCAACAAAGTATAAGAGCACCATTTTCCTTCATAGTGGCCAAAACAAGACCATGATTTTTTTTTTGTTTCTTTTCTTCTTTTCATGTTTTCATCATTTGAGTATTTCTTTTTTTTAAGATTTTTTAAATGTTTTTTATTTATTTTGAGAGAGACAGAGAGAGGGATTGAGAGAGAGTGAGTGGGGGAGGGGCAGAGAGAGGGAGAGAGAATCCCAAGCAGGCTCTGCACCATCAGCTCAGAACCCAATGAGGGGCTCAATCCCATGAGCCCATGAGACCATGACCTGAGCTGAAATCAAGAGTTGGATGCTTAACAGACTGAGCCACCCTGAGTATTTCCTTTTTTATTTTAATTCCAGTGTAGTTAACATACAGTGTTATATTTATATCAGATGTACAAATAGTGATTCAACAATTCTATGCGTGACTCACTGCTTGTCATGGTAAGTGTGTTCTTAATGTCCATTTCACTCATCCCCTACCCACCTTTCCTCCAGTAACCACTAGTTTGTTCTCTATAGTTAAGAGTCTGATTTTTGGTTTCTTTCTTCTTTTATCCCTTTCTTTGTTTTGTTTATTAAATTTCACATATGAGTGAAATCATATGGTATTTGTCTTTCTCTTACTGACTTATTTCACTTAGCATTACACTCTAGATTCATCCATGTTGTTGCAAATACCAAGATTTTGTTTCTTTTTTATGGCTGAATGATATAAATTTGTTAAGATAATTTTCTTCTTTTTCCTGATACCAGAATAAAATTATATTATGCCCAAGCTCAAAAAAGAAAAAGAAAAAAGAAATGTAAATGAAATAAATATGTCTTATTAATTATCCTCATATTTTAAAAACATTTGTATTGCCATTTCTATGAATTTCCAGGAACAGTACACACCATCAACTTATTTTCACTATTTTCTATTCTATTCTAATTTCAGTCATTACCTTTTTCTCACTTTCCCACCTTCTTGGCTTTGCATTTACAATCCTCTCTTCCTGAAATGCCTTTTACCAGCATTTCCTTATACCTTAAATCAGAGTCTTAATTCTGTATGCATAGAATATCTCCAGGTGGTGGTGCCCTGGAGAAACTGGTACCATATTATTTCTGGGTAGACAAACTGGGAGAACAGAAACAGAGATTAGATTTACTTGTCATTGCAACCATGTCGGTACTTTTGAGTTTTATACAAAGCATATACATAACCTATATGCCAGAAAATACAAGCATTAACACACACCTGTTAATAATTCACACCTTGTTTTTTAAGGTATAGCTTGAGTGTAATTTTGAACTGAATGTTATTTATCTTTACTATTATTAACACTCATGAAAATTAAATATATACTCATAATATATTCTTTGAATTCTGCCAACACTCTAGCACATTCCTTAATCAATGTAGGTACTCAAAAGCTGTTTAATTCATTTAGCAAACCTTTACTGAGCTGCTGTTCTGGGAAAGTATCTTGGTAATCACTGGCAACAGGATTTACAGTCACAATTCCTGCCCTTAGAGATCCCAGTTAATGATGAAGATAAACACAGAGATAAATAACTTTCATAGGTGCAATTGAGACATGCATAGAAAGAAAATAATAAACATGAAGCGATTATCTATCTCAGCAATTTCCAAAGACTGAGTCAAATAGCCCCTTCTCATGATGATTTTAGTTGGTCACCAAAAACATTTTTTTATTAGATAATGATTTATTGCAAAAAATATATTACAAAAACTAATAATTTGTGGAGATTAATTTGGTATGAGGTTAAAACAGACAGTTAATTTTAAGAAGTCAGTCACAGTAAAGAAAAATTAAGGAAATAAGAGTTTCAAGAGAGCAAAGCTCTTGGAACACTAGTGAGGCAGAGATAAGGATAACTGATGTTTGGCAACTATTGACCAATCAGATGTCAACCAGAAACATGCTGCACTGGTAATGATATCATAATTAAATTTGGAATATCTTCCCTTTTTTGAGGGTTTACTCTGGATCCAGGTTTATGTGCTTTAGAGTATCAATAGTCACAATATCCCAAAGACATGTATTTTCTTGAGGAAACAGAGACTAAGAGAAGTGAATTAAATGGTGCACACAAGTAAAAGTGTATTCTTTAATTTCAGTACAATTGTACCAAGTAGGTGGCTAGTATTGGAGGAGATGATAGCTAATTTTACTCATCTCATAAATCTTGGATTTGAATGGGGGAAAAAAATCCTAGGTTAATAAATACCATTTATGAGAGGTGCTATGAAAGGGGATTATGAGCACTTATGGCAGAACAATTAGGGGTGGGAGGTAAGGCTAGAGAAGACTTCCTTCTGAAGGTGATGTTAAATTTGGCTCTCACGAATAAAATAGGAGTTCCTGGGCATGGCACAAAGAAAACTTCAAGGGAAGTTCCTAAGGAAGGACATGAAAGAAGTCTAGTCTGGCTGGGTATAAAGAATTCCCCACAAACAGTGATGGAAGAATGTGTTTCCACAGTCCTGCCAAGAGTAGTTGTCAAAGTTTTGGATTTTTGCCAATCTCATGGGTCAGAAATGGTATCTTAAGATAGATTTAGTTTCCACTTCCCTTATTATGAAACTCTTTGCTTTCTTTTTTTTTTTAGAATTTTCTTTATTTGTTCTTATTTTGTATTTGAGAGAGAGTGCTTGAGTGGGAGAGAGGGGCAGAGGAGAGAGAGAGAGAGAGAGAGAGAGAGAGAGAGAGAGAATCTTAAGCAGGCTCCATGATCAGCACAGAGCCCAATATGGGGTTCAATCCCAAGACCCTGGAATCATGATCTAAGCCAAAACCAAGAGTCCAATGCTCAACCTGCTGAGCCACCCAGGCGTCCCTATGAACCTCTTATTTTAAGCTTAAGAACAGTTTACATTTCTTTTCCTATAAACTATTATATTATTGACATATTTTATTTTTCTATATATTTTTCTATTTTCATCTTTTGTCTATGATGTGAGGTATTTATTTGTTTTCTAATTTGACACATACCTTTCAATTTTATTATTTTAATTTGTGATGAGGAAAGTTTCAATTACATTTGAAGCCAAATAAATCTGTATTTTATGTGGTTTTGAGTTTAGTGTCATATTGAGGAGCATTATGTAATCCCAGATTATAAATGTATTTTTCTGTGTCTTCTTTTGTATTTTTCTGATATCAAGTGCTTTGCTTGTTTTCAGACGTTTGCTAAATGTTTGCTAAATACATGATCATTGGGATTTATTTTGGCACAAAGTGTGAGGTATGGATACAATTAGATTTTTCTTGAATTATTTCCATTGTTGACTAATCTATCTTTTCCTAATTGATTTGAACACTGCCTTTATCTAATACTTGATTCTTATAGCATTTGAGTACTTAATTGGACTTTTTTTTTTTGGATGTTTATTTACTTATTTTGAGAGAGAAAGAGAGAGAGCAAGCAGGGGAGGGGCAGAGAGAGAGAGAGAGAGAGAGAGAATCCCAAGCAGGCTCTACATTGTCAGCACAAAGCCCAACACTGGGCTCAATCCTAAGAACCATGAGATCATGACTTGAGCTGAAATCAAGAATGGGACACCCAGCTCACTGAGCCACCCAGTCACCCCTACTGGACTCTATTCTATTGTATTGATGAGGCTATATATTCATCCAGTAGTGATGTCATGATTTAATTACTATTGTTTAATTGTTTTATTATCTTTTTTTTTTTTTTTTTTTTTTGAGAGAGAGAGAGTGCAAACATGAGAGACAGGGGACAGAGAGAATGTTAAGCAAGCTCTATGCCTTGCACAGAGCCCAATGCGGGACTCGATCCCACAACACTGGGATCATGACCTAAGGCAAAATCAAGAGTCCTACGCTTAATTGAGCCACCCAGGCACCCCAGGAAGATATATTTGGGTTTTTTAAAATTACTTATTTTGAGAGAGAGAGAACACACATGTGCCAGTGCATGTGCAGGGGAGGGGCAGAGAACAAGAGGATTCCAAGCAGGCTCTGTCAGTGCAGTGCTCAATCCCATGAACTGTGAGATCATGACCTGATCCGAAATGAAGAGTTGGATGCTTAACTGACTGAGCCACCGAGTCACCCTGAAGGAAAATATCTTTGTAATAAATGTTTTGATATACTAAATTATCAGTGTTCTGAAGATTAAATGAGATGATCCATGTAAATTGTTTAGCCCAGAATTCACAATACATATAAACCTAGAAGTTTTTCTGGAAGTTGCTTTTATCTTTTCCATCTATCTATCCAGCTCCTGTCTAACAGTCACATAATGTTTCTTTATTTAGCTATTTCCCCTTATTAACATTCCCCCCTCTTATAACTATGTTATAACATTTGTTAGAATGTTACATGGGGTAAGTCCCAGAAGTGGATTTGCTCTATCTGAACCAATGCATTTAAATAGATTTTTTCAGGTTACCCTACAGAGAGATTGTACTCAAATACATTATCTCCAAGTAATTATCAGTCTCTGTTTCCTATAACCTTGGCAAGAAAGTGTTATAAATATTTGTACATGTAAAAAAAAAATCATTGTCTTCTTAATGCCTGAATTTGTATTCCATGCATTATTAGTGAGGGTAAATGTATATCTATTGTCTACTTTAACTCTGCCATTGTAAAATACATTTTCATGCTTGTTTGTTTTTTCAACTTATTTTTCTTTTGGATTCTTTGTCTTTTCTTTATTGATTTGTTGGAGCTCTTTATATTAAGACTATTAATACTTTGTCATATGTGTTGCAGAACATTTTCCCTAGTTTGCCATTTGTCTTTATGTAGTTCTAAATATTTTAACCTTTGTTTTATGGTATTCAGGATTTATGGCATGCTTGGAAAAGCCTTTCCTATTCCAAAATTATAAAGCTACATTTTTCTGTAGTCTTTCACACTCTTAGATTAATATGTTTGCATTTGTGTCTTTAATCCATCTGGAATTTATTGTTGAGTTTGAGGTAAGGCTATCACATTTTATTCCTAACTGCAGAGCCAAATGTTTCAAACTATTTACTGGATAATTTATTGTTTATATCCAGCTGGGAGTTCCCATCTCATTATTATTATTTTTTGGATACTATTTATTGGCTCTTTTCACACATTTGTTATTCCACATACACTTTAGAACCATTTGCTGTGTTTCAAGAACATTCTGAAGGGACGATATTTGAAATCATTTTAGAAATTGGGTGATAATTGCCATTTGTATGACATGAAGTGTTCCAGTTAAAAGCACAGTGTGTCTTCCCACTTTTAAGGTCTTTACATAAACTTTATCATGAACTTCTCCATAAGTCTTTCATTTCTTATTAGTTCCTATCTATTGAATCATTTTGAGGGTTTTATTTTCTTTCAATGAGATTATTCTTGCTTTGCCTTATTTTAGTTATTGATAAAGTTATCTCTGCAAAATACTATGAATGTGTGCACACACACACACACACACACACATGTCATGAGATTAATAATAAAGCACCAAGATGTGAGATGTATATGAACCTTTGGGTGCATCACTCTAATTGTACATGTTTCATGAGTCTATGGGTCAAGAATTACACTATCAGATATATACCTAAGTGAAATCAATTCATGTGTCCACCAAAAAATGTGTATATGAACATTTGTAGCAGTTTTGTTCACAATAGGTAAAAATTGGAAACAATCCAAATGTCTGCCAATAGGAGAGTAGATAAGTTGTGATTTGTTTATACTATGGGGTACTACACAGCAATACCAACAATAATAAAATAACTGCTGATACAAGAAACAGCATGGAAAATCTCATGACCACCAATACTATGTCATTCTATTTATGTGAACTTCAGTTACTGGTAAAACTAATCCTGTAGTAGAAGTCAGGATAGTGGTTGGGGTGTCTAGGTGGCTCAGTCAGTTAAGCCTCCGACTTCAGCTCAGATTATGATCTCAGCTGTGTGAGTTCAAGCCCCGTATGAGGCTCTGTGCTGACAGCTCAGAGCCTGGAGCTTTCTTCAGATTCTCTGTCTCCTTCTCTTTGCCCCTCCCCAGCTCACACTCTGTCTTTCTCTCTCTCTCAAAAATAAATAAACATTAAAAAAAAAAAAAAAAGAAGTCAGGATAATGGTTACTTTGGGGAAGGTTAGGTATTGTCTAGGAAGGTGTACTGGATGATCCTGAGGTATGATGGAAATCTTTTGAATCTAAACTTAAGTGGTAGCATCAGTAGTCCACAAATGTGTACAAGATAATTGATTTATACACTTAAGATTTGTTGAGTTTACTCAACTAAAGTTTATCCACTTTTTTAAAAGTAAGCTTCCTAATAGGCTTGTGCATATCTAGTCAGTGAAATAAAAATGATATTGAAAAACAAACAGGGGCATCTGGGTGGCTCAGTCGGTTAAGCGTCCGACTTCAGCTCAGGTCATGATCTCTGGTTGGTGAGTTCAAGCCCCACAATGGGCTCTCAGCTGACAGCTCAGTGCCTGGAGCCTGCTTCGAATACTGTGTCTCCCTCTCTCTCTGCCCCTCCTCTCCTTGCACTCTCTCTCTCTCTCTCAAAAATAAATAATAAACATTAAAAAATTAGAAAAAAAAAGAAAAACAAAATAAGAGAATCATTGTCTCAAAAATCCACTTGTGACCATAAGACTCATTCTAAGCACCAACACTTTGTTCTGCTTTATCCGGAGAGCCCCCAATATTCAATGCAGCATGCCCCTGGAGGATCTTTCCTCCTACACCTGCTGTTCCTTATGTGTCCTATATTTCTCTTCATGACATTTCTATCTCCCAGTCTCCCAAGTTAAAAGTTATGGCATCATGTTTTACACCCTATAATAACTGAACATCATCTCATATAAATCTCTTTTCCTTTTTACTAACACTATCTTCAAATGGAGTACAAAAATGCCTTTGGATGGGATCTTGCCCACACAATCCCTGATTCCAGTGTATTTTGCAAAATGCTCTCAGCTTAATTTTCTAGAACAGTACTTTCTGCTATGATGGATATAGTCTATAGATGCACTGTCTTAATGGGTTAGCCACCAACCACAAGTACTGGGCACTTGAAATGTGGCCAGTTTGGCTGAAAAACTACGTTTTAAATTTCATTTCATTTTAAGTAATTTAAATTTAAATAGCCACATGTGGCTAGTGTATCGTGTGTTGAATAGCACAGCTGTAGAGATACAGCCCCACAAATGGGATTCAATTGTACATATTCACTGATTGTAGTTCCTGCACCAACATCAGTTCAGTTCTTGTTCGTCATAACGAACAGGTCGGGATGCCCGGGTGGCTCAGTTGCATGAACGTCTGACTCTTGATTTCTGCTCATCTCAAGATCTTGCAGTTAGTGAGACTGAGCCCCACATCTGCTTGGGATTCTTTCTCTCTCTCTCTGCCCCTGCCCCGCTCTCTCCCTCTCAAAATAAATAAATAAACTTCAAACAAACAAACAAACAAACAAGTCATTTAGCATAATGTACTTCTCTAGGCTGGATATGATCTATTAACATGGCTCAAGTAATCGAAGAGGAACACTTTTTAATGCTAAAGCTTTTCTCACCATTGTCCATAAATACTAGATTATTTTTAAGTGGTTTGACTCTGTTCTGCAGGTATGCCAAAAGGTTTCCATTCTCTACTTATCAACCTCATTTGAAAAACATCTTATTGGAGTCTCCATCCCAAATAATAAAACTATGTGTGGCTGAAGCCAGGCGGTATTGTCTATTATATGTACAGATAACCAAAAATTATAAACAACTTAATTGGATCCAGTCAAAACTTGGGTAATTCATTTACAGTAAACCAATAGGATATAACCATATAGCTATTAAAATGATTTAGATTTGTACTGACACAGAATGATATTTATATCAAACTATAATATAAAATCAGCAGGATATAAAATACTAAACATCCCAATCCTAATTTATTTTTAATATAAAAATATGTATACATTCACAGAGGAATAAATTGGAAGGAAATACATTAAAATGTTAACAGCAGTGGTTTATCTCCAGGTGGTAGAATTTTTTGTAGTCAATCAAAATTTTCTATGTTAATTGGCATTAATGCTCTTTAAAAATGAAAACAGCATATTCAAATCCAGCAGTGTATTTCCACACGAGATTTAATTTCTGAGTTTTCTTCATAATCCACGCATAGCTACAATAGTAGGCAAAATGGAAATCCCAAGGTTAGCTTTGTTAATTCTTCAACAATGGGCATCTACTGATGGAGATTCTGAAAAGGGAAAATTTAAGACTCCATATATGGCCCCAGACAACGTCAAGTATAGTTCTATAATGGGAGCAGTATTGTAAGAAATACTTACCAATTCCAAAATTTGGAAATCTATTCAAAGATTCTAAATGAAAAGAGGAAAAGAAAACTAATCCTTAAAAAGGGGATTTGGGGTGCCTGGTGGCTTGGTTGGTTAAGCATCTGACTCTTGATTTCAGCTCAGGTCATGATTTCATGAACTGTGAGATAGAGCCCTGTGTCGTCAGGCTCTGCACTGACAGCCACAGCCTACTTGGGATTCTCTCTCTCTCTCTCTCTCTCTCTCTCTCTCTATCTCTCTCTCTCTCTCCCTACCTACCTCTCCCTCTCTCTCTCAAGAAAATAAACACTAAAAAATTGGATTGAAACATAATATCTAGTGGAGAGGATTTTTCTAAACATAGCACATAACCCAGATACTATAGAAGATTCACCTGCATGGTAAAAACTACAAAAAGCAACATCAAAACAAACAACTATTGGGAAAAGTCTGCACCTAATATCACACAGGGGAAACTTTCTTAATACGTAGATGCTTTGTATAAATCCAGAAATCAGAAACCAAAAATACATATGAGATATAAATGCAAAATTCAAAATAGTCATTGGGGCCCCTGGGTGGCTCAGGCGGTTAAGTGTCTGACTTCAGCTCAGGTAATGATTTCATGGTTTGTGAGTTCGAGCCCCATGTCAGGCTCTGTGCTGACAGCTCAGAAGCTGGAGCCTGCTTCTGATTCTGTCTCTCTCTCTCTCTCTCTGCTCTCCCCTGCTTACTCACTCTTTCTCTCTCTCTCTCTCAAAACTAAATAAACATAAAAATATTTTTTTCAAACAAAATAGTCATTATTTTTGGGAGGGAGGAAAAGAGAAACAATCAGGGAGGAGCCCATAGAAAGCTTCTAAGATACTAGTAATCTACTTTTTTCTTTCAACTAGGTGATGGGTTCACAGTGCTTTTGTTACTCTTTAGTAACTGTGTGTGTGTGTGTGTGTGTGTGTGTGTAGTTTACTTATCTACACACATATATATTCTGTATGTATATTTCCAAAAAAATGCATTAAACAAGGTTTGATTACACTACAGGTCAGAAAAAAGGGAGAGAGACAATTGTGAGTTAAAATGTATGTTGGCATCTCTGTGAAGAACTAGGACATACATAAAAATGATAAGGCACATACTTTTTGACCCAATATTTCTACTCCCAGGAAATTCACTCCAAATATATATACTTGAACATGTATTATACGAAACTATATTATATGAGTCTGTTTATTGTAACATCATGAGTTGCGGTACAACTGTGAAAACATTTTGGGACAGGGAGCCTAGTATATAAAACACAGTAGTGTTTTTAGTACATATGCAGCTGTAACAAAGAATAAAGAAAAATAGATAGATAGATACACAGATAGATAGATAGATAAAAGGAATTCCATGACATATTATTTTGTGAAAAGCTATGTGGACAAGTATGCTATATTTAGTTTATTAAAAAGAAATACATACATGCTTGTATCTTTACAGACTCTCTGGAAAGAGATACTTGGTTGGATAGAAGGGCAAATGTAGGGAAGTGTGAGTATTATCTATATAAAGACTACATTGAAAATTTTTTCACATGGCTTTGTAATTAGTCATCAAAGCAAATTAAGTGCATTTGTAATTATATATCCTATGATTCCAGTTACACAAACTAAAACCTTAACAGAGGAAGGGGAATTGCAAGAAACATTCCGTATCACATTACAGTTGTATTTGTGTGGCAGAGCTCAGGGGCTAGTTCACATTTCTCCATTTTCTTTAAATTTTTTTTAAATGTTTACTTATTTTTGAGAAACTGAGAGAGACAAAGCATGAGCAGGGGAGGGGCAGAGACAGAGGGAGACACAGAATCCAAAACAGGCTCCAGACTCTGAGCTGTCAACACAGAGCCCGACACCAGGCTCGAACCCATGAACCCTGAGATCGTGACCTGACCAAAGCTGGATGTCCAACCGACTGAGCCACCCAGGCACTCCTTCTCCATTTTCATATTGACAGCTCACAGACTTAGCAACACAACCTTCCAGTGTTTCTTATAAGCTATCATAAGGAGTTGGTCCTGACAAAATGTGAAAAAAGATAACATATTAGTTCCTTCCTCTTGTGTAAGGAAAATGTTCAGTTACTCTCTCACACCATTCAATAAGGGCTGGAGTAACAGCGAATTATCAAAAAGATACCTGCTCAGCTTCACTGGAACAATTCTGTCCCGACCCTTCTCTGGGAGAGCAGAACAGATGCAAACTTCTCCGGTGAATTGCTTCCTTCTTTGCAGAGAGGGAAGAGGTGAGAAGGAGGAAGTGTTAGAACTATTCTTTCAGTCAACACCTGGAACTAGGCCAGTATCCGACACTGCCCTGCGAGAATACCATGAATGCAGCCCCCCAAGGACTACAGAAAGTTATTTGATTTTACTGAATCAAAACTAGAGTCTGAATGTGTACGTGTCTCTGAGCGGAGAGAGAGGGTGATAAAACAAATGTGGCCAAATGTGAAGGAATGTAGATATTCATTGGAATTCTTGTCCCACTTTCCTACAGGTCAACTTTTTTTAAAAACTTGAGGTAAAAAGGAAAGAAAAAGTCAGTTACAAAGTCTTTCCTAACGCTGAAAATGTAAGATAGAAAGTTGTCTAGTCTCAGCCAGTTTCTAATATGGGAGTGGAGGATAAGGATGTGATCGAGTGGGCAGTGTCTAAACCTTTGTTGGAGGGGTAATGCTGTAATATAAAAGATGCTCCTATTCCTTACCTTCGTCTTCCTTTTAACACATTAATATCATCATGGTCTTTAAGAACTATCACGACAACGTATAGCCTACATTAGTTATTTATTGCCATATAACAACATTTGTCATATCACAGGTCAGGAGTCGGGAAGGGCTCAGCTCAGTGTTCTGCAATGCTACAATCAAGATGTCACTCAGGGCTCAGTCATCTTTTGAAAGCTTTACTGGATAGAGATTCATTTCCAAATTCTTGTGGTTGTTGGAAGCATTAACTTCCTGGATGGCTCTTGGACTGAGAGACTCAGTTTCTTGCTGGCTGGTGGCCACAGGCTTCTCACGGTTCCTTGACATATTGACCACCCAAAAGTCTACTTGCTTCATCAAAGCCAGCAAGGGAGAAAGTCTCTCAGAAAGACAAATGTTACAATCTTACATCACATAATGACAGATGCAACATCTCATCACCTTTGCTGTTTTCTATGGTTAGAAGCAAATCCCATGTTCCACCTACACTCCAAGGGGGTGGATTACACAGACATGAATACCAGGAGGTGAGGTCACGAGGCTCCTTTATAGACTGTCCACCACACCACCTTAACAAGGGCAAGTGTTTTCTTTTTTTATTTTAAGAATGTTCAAACTGGTCTTCCTTATAGTTTCAGAGATCATGTGTATCAATTGTCATCATCCCTAAGACCCTCCCTTACCTTTCTCACTTTATATAGTTGAAGCCAAGTCCTCCTAGAGGATATTTGTATCATTTTTACTATTTATTTCTAGTTTGGATGTTTCCAAATATAGGATATGAAATATTCTAAGAGACTCTTTTATTCTATTTTATACTATTATTATGCTTACATAATCATCATAGAGGCCAACTTAAAAATATCATTAGAAATTGTTATAACTTTATAAATTATAAGTTGGAAAGCTGTCTGAAAGTTTACATCATTTTTCATAGACCATAATTTTGCAGGGAGATCTATAGTCCATGGCATGGTCTCTTACTAAGTTGCTTCTGCTATAATCTTTTCTTTCTCCAGGAATAGGTACTACTCCCAATGTCTTAATCTCCAAAACATTCTATACTTTTTCACTCCTTTCTGAAAGTGAAAATATTTGTTATGATATCCCCAGATACTAATATACATTATCAAATGGATAGAGGTATAAAACTTCCTTCAAGTCACTGATTACAATATATTTGTAAAAACATTTTATATTCTGACTAAACAGAGATAAACCTTAAATGAAAGGGGTTTGCAGATATTATAAATCATTCATTAGTCCAGGCATTTTTACTAAATGCCTCCAAGATGCCATGCACTGGGATATTTTTGGGACAGACTTTACCTCCTAGGAACACATATTCCAGTGGTAAGAGACCATCCTTTTATATGATATAGCCAAGTTTATGAAGATGCAACTATGGCTACAGTTTATCTGAGTAAACCTGTACAACAGAGAAAAAGATGAAACCAGACACGAACCTTCCTCTGAGGGAAACTCTTCCTCTTATTAGTCAGCCTCTAGTCCTCAAGTCCCTTTTTTAAGATTATCTAGAATAGCCTCAATCTCCTGGAAATGAAATACGTGTGTTCTCTATGGCTTTGACCCTACAAAAGAGCTCAATCCATATTGAGCTGCCAGTACTCAATCAGCAGTTGGTATTCATCAAACCAGGACCCTCATGGGTTCCCCTGTCTGTGGTATTAATGGTGTTAGTGGCTAGGAGACCCATCAGGGGATGTTTATTCTTTTTATGTGCCTCCTATGTGTCAAGCACAAAAAGCTTTAGATTTATTGGCTCATTTAATACTTTCTAACAACCCAGGGAGGTTCATACTATTATTCCCTATTTTATAGATGAGGAAGTAATAACAAGAGAGGTTATGTAATTCATTCAGTGATTCGTATCTAACGAAGAGGATGCTATAGACTTTGAGACCAAGCAGGCCATCTAACCCAAATTCTTCTGCAGCTTTAGTATCAATTCACTACTGGTCCCCCTCTTCCTGAGAATGGTAGTAGGACATGCAAAAGAGTGGATCCCTGATTATGCCAACAGCATAGCTTCAGCTGCTCCAGAAAGTGATGCTTGGCTTTACACTTAAACCCTTCTCTGATGCTTTCTCCACTGATTATCGTGTAGAAGAAAAGCCATTTGTCAAGAACCTCCCAAAGCCAAATTATGCCTGGGGGAAACCTTGAGAAAGCTATTTTTTACCCAATGCTGGCCATTCTAAAACCTCATGGTTTCATTTTTCTACAGTTATATTATGAAACCCAGAGGGTTTTTTTTCCTCCTCTTTTTTGATCCTAAGTAATGTTCATGGGTCATTCTATCTCCTCAGACCGAAGTCACCATCTTAATCAACTGGAATTTGCTCCAGGATACTTGCAATTCTGCCATTTTTGTTGTGACAATCCCAGGTGTTCCAAGACTTAACAACAGGTCTCAGTGCCCTCAGGTCATCCCTATCCCAGCTTCCCAGATGTAAGGATTCCTGAAAAGATCCAAGTTCCTCACAGGGGTCAAAAGCTAGCAGATCAATTTTTTTGGGGGCGGTGGGGGTTGTTATCATGTAATTTGAATGACTTCAAATAGAAATGCTGATTCATATTTTTCTTGGAAAATAGCAGGAAGATCTGGCAGTAATGGACCCTTTGTTTCCTACTGGCAATACTCTTATGGAGTAGAAAGGCTCTCTAGTCTGCCCTGGTCAGCACTGCCCTGCTTCATTCCTTCTTTTCAAGATTTCTTCAAGATTTCAATCCGCTGCTCTAAATCTGTGCTATTCAGGGTGCTCTGCAGCTAAGCAGCACCAGCATTACCTAAGGCTTTCAGAAATGCAGAATTTCAGGCCCATTTCATACCTGTTTAATCGCTCTGCTTAATCAGAGTCAGCATTTTAATGAGAGGCTTAGATGATTTCATTGCACATTAATGTCTGAGTGGCCCCGATCACTTCCTGTTTCACCTTTACTCGCCACCTGCTAATGTGCAATTTTACATTCCAGCAATACTGAGCTCCTTGTAATTTTCCTACTCAAACCAGCTACTTTTCTTCTCCTTGACCTAATGGTGCTATTCGCTTTGCCTAAATGGCCTTCTCCAAGTCACCCGCATTGCCCTACAAAACTCAAACTCATCTTTAAATTTCTGCTCAGAGGCCCCTTGGTTCTAAGTCACCCACCCATCCCCACCCCAAGTGTAATGAAGTAAGGCGTTCCTCCTCTGTGTTCTGCTAATGCCCTGTATATGATTCCTCAAGACTATAGCTGTCTAGTTATGTGGTTGTCTAGACTGTAAACTTCTGGTGAGCTCAGTGAATGTTCTATCCATTTTTCTAGGTCTAGGTCCTATAAGTGGGTTGAATGGTGGTCCTCAAAAAGATATTTTCATGCTCTAATTCCCAGAACCTGTGACCTTGACCTTATTTGGTGAAAGGGTCTTTGATAGTGTAATTACATTAAGTATCCTGAAGTGAGATCATCACCGGCATCCAGTGGGCAGCAAATCCAGAAATAAGTATCCTTATAAGAGGCACACAGAGAAGAAGGAGGGCAAGAAGGCCATGTGGAGGTGGAGGAAGAGACTGGAATGACGCTACCAGAAGAAAAGGAACATCTGGAGCCACCAAGAGTTGGAAAAGGCAAGATTCTTCCCTGGAAGAATCCTTCCTTCAGAAGGAATGTGGCCCTAGTACCATCATGATTTCCATCTTCTGATCTCCAGAATGGCAAGAGAAGAAATTTCTGTTGTTTTAAGCCAATGAGTTTGTAATAATCTGTTATAGCAGGCAGTCCTAGGAAACTAAGAAAGTGCCTAATATATTTGATAATTTTCTAATTGTATAACAATGGCTGCCATTACGAGCTCCTACTAGCTACCAGGCATTTTTTTCAGGTGCTTTTCAGATATGTGGAAAGATAAACCACAGGATGGGTGGAAAGGGTATGCAGACGTACTACATACAAGGTATTCAGAGGAGGAGAGTGTTTGTTATCACACACATTCTCACCTAAAGAACTGGACTACAGATGATGCTTTTAATAATCACCTGAAGATGATTCACCTGTAGGAGTTCATCAACTCTTTTTACCAGCCATCCAGCTTGCTCAAGGGCCCTTGAAATCTTAAAATTTTTTTTAACATTTCTTTATTTTTGAGACAGAGCAAGACAGAGCATGAACAGGGGAGGGTCAGAGAGAGGGAGACACAGAATCTGAAACAGGCTCCAGGCTCTGAGCTGTCAGCACAGAGCCCGACTCGGGGCTCGAACTCACGGACTGTGAGATCATGACCCGAGCCGAAGTCAGACGCTTAACTGATCAAGCCACCCAGGCGCCCCAAGGGCCCTTGAAATCTTGAAAACAACAATATAACTAATGAAAAAGAGCAACACATAAAGGATAGATAGGTCAAAGAGTCAAAGAATACCCAAACCTAGTTGAGCTCAGTTTCCAAATGCATAAAAACTTAAGCACTTTTATGTGTTTTATAACTTTTTCTCCCCCTCATAACCATAGAGGGCTTACAGGAAATGCTGTTCCTTATAGCAAATGAATATTTAAGTTAAATAATTCTGTTTTTTTCTGAAAAATTATAGTAATTATGAAATCAAATACTTGGTTAAAGAGTGGCACCTATAGGCAGTGCTGTGCCAGGAAGTGTTTAACAACCAGCTGAAGTGAGCAGCATGAATCTCCAGCATTCACTGATTGCCATGGTGTAAATACATTCACCATGACGGACTTAAGGTTCGAATGTGATGTCAACTGGCTGGCATTGTTCCTAAGAATGTAACAGTTGGCTCTTATGGGCTTTATCACAGCAATAAGTAGGGGCGACTAACACAAAAGAATTATCAGGGTTCAGATTAAAGAGGTCTACTTACTTGAACAGGGGAGAAACAGGAACTGGAAGAGGCTGAAGAATGCTTGCAAACTACCTGAGTGACACAAAGCGAGAACAAAACCTAAAAAGCAGGGTCTCTAATGTGATCCAATTTTTATGACACTTTATCTTTCCACACACCCAGAGATACACAGAGAAACACGCTAGACTGTTTTATCTAATTCTGTACATGACCCAGTTAAGGTAAGGAAAGGTAAGGAAGGAAAGGTAAGTTAAGGAAACTACTATGAAAAATTATGCCTCACTGTATGTTAACTAACTTGGATTTAAATTTTTTTAAAAAGGGAAAAATAAATAGAAATAAATTTTCTGGCAACTTTTATGAATGATTAAACATATTTAAAGGAAAATAGAGGATAAAAGCATGGATTCTTGAATCATAATACTGGGATTTGAATCCTGACTTTATGCCTGATTATTGCTAATATTGAACTTGTCAGAGCTTCAATTTCCTTACCTGTATAGTGGAAAATAATAGGGAAAATAACCTACTTCACTGGGATACTATGACATTAAATGAGATAATGCAAAAGAAAAAAGAAGGAGGAGGAGGAGGAGGAGGAGGAGGAGGAGGAGGAGAAGGAGAAGGAGAAGAAGAAGAAGAAGAAGAAGAAGAAGAAGAAGAAGAAGAAGAAAGAAAAAATTATGCCCAAGAAATGAGGGAAATTGAGATCAACATAATGTTCCACCCCTTTGTTAAAACAATACTAAGACTGAAGGTAATTTAGCAACTAACTTTAGGCAGTTTACTCCTGAAAGATAACTATGAATCACCTAAAATGGTTTGATTGGTAAGCCATGCTCATCAATACTTAATCAATACCTAGTTTACTAGGCTCAATATCTGCCAGTTCTCTGTCCCGCAAAACCCACCTTAGAAATTATCTGACACAGACCTTTAAAACCCTATAAATATTCTTCATTAATTTCCCCTTTTGAGACCCTACATATAGCCTGGTAACCTTAAAGATAAAACTATCGACTATTTTACCAGCAAAATGGGTTTAGTTGGGAATAGTAGGGAATTGCAATTTAGGACATGTAAACTCCAGCAAAATCTTACACTATACCAGAGAACAAAGGAGGGGAAAACCCTCTTGCAGAGGAGAGAAGGGAGTTGGGATGGGCTGTTATAAACAAAAAATGCATTGAAGTAAACTGGGAGTATGAAGGATAGTGGCTTTTCATTGGCTGAATGTGACAGTTTCTCATTGGCTAAGCCGTTGCCAGGGGAAGAGAAAATCTTTCTTCCTTATGCTGGGGTACTATAGGCTTCTTCCCCATGGGTCTGCAGAAGGCTTCAGGAGAGGTGCTTGCTGTGTGAGCCCCTTCTGGCCTCAGGACTCCACTTCAAATGAGGCTTCCTTTATTTAGATCCACACTCCCATGTGTCTTCCCTTAATGCATGAGGTCTAATGAACACAACTTTGCTTTCTGGGAGTCTAATTGTGTGGGTAGGTCTTTGTAATCCTGAGAGAATCTCAGAAATAGATACCTTCCCTCCACCCCCCACCCCCCCACTTTGGATGCTCTTGTTTGGATGCATACCTAGAACTACAACCACCATCTGGATAGGTGAAAAACCCCGCTTATGACAAAAGGCAACATGTTGAGAAAGAAAGGGAGGGGAGAATGGATGGAGTGTGGCAAAGGGTGGAAAGAACATGATCTAGTCTTCAGGTTGCTGGGCAGCAAATCAGTCTCAGATTCCCACTCTGTTTATGGGGGTTGCAGAGGGTTCAGAGCTTCCGGTTACTCATGTAGTTATGGCAGAGAGAGGGCATTGCACACACAGAAACAGAGGCACAAACCCCTCGAAAGATCAGATGACATTCCCCGATTGCTTTTATCCGTGGTAGATAAACTTCACTGAAGTAAGAGGGCTGCACAGAGCAAGAACAGGTATCTTGGTGCATCTTCTAGTTGCTACTGACATTCTTTGTACAAGTCTCATGATAGATCCCAAAAGTGTAGTTTGAAGTTGAATCACAGACACTTTATATGCAATGCTTACATCACCATTCAAAGGTAGTACACAATTTGGTTGCAATATTTCCACTTCTAGAAATTCTACAAACCTTGGGACCTACCTGGTACAGAAAGGATCAGAACACATCCTTACCCTGGGGGAAAGGAAAAGCCAGTGAGCACTCAGATTTATTGGTCTCAGTCGCCTGTTATTCTGAGGGTCTGGCAGACCCTGGCATTCCCACCATTGTCAGTTTATTAATTTATGACATATTAGTTAATTGTTGCTATTCACTTAATATAAGTAACATTAGGTTGCATGAATATGTTGCATCATATTAATTAAGATTAATAAGTTCATTTGATTAATTTTAAATATTTAAAACAATTCCCATGCATCCAGGATTCAAACCAGGGCTTACTACTCTGGGACAGCTACCGAACTTGGAAAAGT
The DNA here is from genome assembly GCF_022837055.1 of Prionailurus viverrinus. Classification (NCBI taxonomy): domain Eukaryota; kingdom Metazoa; phylum Chordata; class Mammalia; order Carnivora; family Felidae; genus Prionailurus; species Prionailurus viverrinus. Next base: position 18,654,728 of record NC_062564.1, read on the forward strand.
TAGCCTAAAAAGCACAAGTTTTTTTGTTAGACACAGGTTTAAGGGCACACTGCAGTGTTGGTGGAGCACAAAATCACTCACAAAGTAAGCAGTAGCTAGCTGAACACTGGTCTCTGCACCAAATCCTAGCTGGAACATCTCTATATGTTTTTTTGTTGTTGTTGTTTGTTTGTTTTTTTCTTTAGATATGTTCTTACAAGGATGATTTTCTGTTAGACTTTAATGTTATTATGTTTGTCCTAAGTGTGGACTTTTGCATTCCTGCAGCAGTTGATAGTTGGTTTATCTTTACCAAATTTTCACTTTATCTTCCAGCATTCGGTCTTGCTCGGGGATTTCCCTGGGTCTTCACCGCCTAGCCTCCTTACTCTTATTGGCTTGTTTCTTATTTTCCTCCTTAAATTGGGAAATTGAAGTGTGCACATTTTGCCTTGTTTTGGAATTATACATATTTTTCTCGTGAGCTCCAAAGGTCTTGATAACACTGCAGACAGAATACTTTAAAAAAATCCCTCCTTTTATAAATGTCATAGAAATAATCTGATATTCCAGGTAACCTGTGAGATTAAATTTCTGGTTGTTTAAAGGAATTATAGTATACCACTGAATAAGTGGAGAATATCCAGCGTTTTACATTTTCTTTTGCGAATAAATACTGTAGTTCATAAGATCAAGAAGAGCCACAAGGATTATAATTTTAAAAAATCAACATGAAAATTATAGGTCTAACACCTCTACTTCCCTCCATTCCTGCTACCTAGATACACTCAACTCAGGACTTATAGAATTTACATAGTTCTTTAAAAATTTTTTTTAATGTTTATTTTTAAGAGAGACAGAGACAGAATGCAAGTGGGTTAGGGGCAGAGAGAGAAGGACACACAGAATCCAAAGCAGGCTCCAGGTTCTGAGCTGTCAGCACAGAGCCTGATGCGGGGCTCAAACTCACAAGCTGTGAGATCATGACCTGAGCGGAAGTCGGAAGCTCAACTGACTGAGCCACCCAGGTGCCCCAGAATTTACATAGTTCTTAATGTTTCATTTTTAGGCATTATCAGTAGCTCCCTACCCTAAGAAATCAGAATTTACATTACCCCCATCCCCACAGATAAACTTTCCCTCCCTCATCATTCTAATATAATCATACCGACATTTGATTATATCAATTTTCATTGTGTACTTTGTGACCCAAGAAATATCCTTCAGCTGAGCAAACATACTCTTCATTAATCAACACTATTTTCTTTAGACTTACCTGCCTCATTTTCCCTATGTTTTCTTTCCTTAGTTTTCAAATGTACCAGTCACTAACTCATCCCTTAAACTTTCCTATGGAGGTATAAAGCTCTTAATAGTCAAACATCTATTAAATAATCAGTTCTAATGATTTTTTCCACATCTTTCTGTGAATCTTCTGTTCTACTTTCGGCAAGCTGTTGCTGATATTCTGGGAATTTTCTCCTTCACCAGCATTTTGGTAATTCCCTTACCTCTTTCCTATGTTGCATCTACCGCTTCTGAAATTCTTTCTTTCACAGTATACTCCCTCATTGTAATGGAGCACATTCTATGATGGCTTAGCAAGCAAAGAGCTAAGCTCAACTGATAATTTGGCTAGGTATGGAATGTAAGTTGGAAGCATTTCTCTGCAGAACTGGGAAAGGCATTACTCCTTTGACTTCTATTTTCCAGTATTGATATTAAGTACGAAGCCATTCTGATTTTGATTTTGTGTTACCTATTTTCTCTCCTCCTGGAAGTGGTTAGACTCATCTCTTTATCTCTGATATTCAGAGATATCCCTGATAATGTTCCACCTTGCTGTGGATGACTTCATTCATCACGTTGGTATAAGGGACTCTTTCGATGTAAAATCCATCAATTTAAAATGTGTTTGAAATTCTCCTCCCCTCCATTTTCTCTGTTCTCTTAATCCTGGATTACATTTATCCTTTTCAACTATTTTTCATCTTCTTGCTTTCCTCTCTGGAATATTTCCATCTTTTTTTCTTCCAAACTTCTTACTGAATTTCATTACTGTAAGAACTATAAAGTTCATTTTTTTTTGTTTACATGTACATAGTATTTCTAGAATATCTTTTCATTTCTGAGGCAATTAATCGTTTTAGGTTTTCCTCCAAATTCCACTTTCTTACTGTTGGTCTTTGTCTACCACATTCCAGATTTTTCTTAAATCATTTGTGGTTCATTTTTATCTATGATTAGGGTACTTAAAAGATGACTGGGAAACTAGGTGGGACAACAAATACCAGGTCTTTCCTCTTAGTCTAACAGTCTTTCTTGGGACAAGGGATAAACCTGATCCCAGCATTCTAGAAGCCATCTAGGGGCCTGGGTTTCACTATTCAGTATTCAAGCTTTAAAACTTCTTTTCTCTCTTTTCAATAAGGTGTCTCACCACAACCAACACATTAAAAGTCCATTCACTTTTTTAACAAGAAGTCCATTCACCAATATTTAATGAGAGGCTCCTGTGGGACATTCACAGTGTTTAAGGTGAGACAGCAGTAAATAAGACAACTTTTCCAAAGGGAAAATGTATTAATTATGTTATATTCTATAAAAGTATGGCTGTATTGTCAAAAAGAAGCCACAAACCTTCTACTGAGGGAATAAAATCACTCAGATATGAAGTAGCTAGTGATCATATGTCTGTCTTTATATATGTGTATACGCATATATGTATATCTTCTCTTCAACCTAGTTTTTAAAATGAAAGGAGAGTTTTAAACCTTGTATAGGAATGCTAATTTAGAGAAACATACCAAAGAGAGGAACTGCAAATGCTTCAAGAGAGAGAAACCATTAGCCAAACAGGACTCTGGAGAATGCCTTGTTTTTTGAGACTCATGTTAAAGCTACAGGGGAATTTCTCAGAGCAGCCATCATGAGCTAAAGGGATTTCCAGTTAGTACAAAAATCTTAACCTACAATGATCTATTTTTTTTGTTAATTTTTTTTTAATGTTTATTTATTTTTGAGGCAGAGAGAGACAGAGCATGAACAAGGGAGGGGCAGAGAGAGGGAGACACAGAATCTGAAACAGGCTCCAGGCTCTGAGCGATCAGCACAGAGCCTGACGCGGGGCTCAAACTCACAGACCGTGAGATCATGACCTGAGCCGAAGTCGGACGCTTAACCGACCGGGCCACCCAGGCGCCCTACAATGATCTATTTTTATGAGTAGCTATAGCCTTCTCTTTTGCAGACCCTTTTTGTGACCTTTGCCCTCCTAAGGCCAGAATTACTATATTCCATCAGTGCCACAAGAATAAACTGTTGTGCAAAGATCTGTTCTTAGTGATTGAAAAGATTTAACCCCAGTGGATTCTTTTATTTGAATCAAGTATCCAACTCCCCATACCGCATATTCATCTCAGGCTTTATATCTGAGCTGGAAAGTTAGTCTACTATTGGGTCAGAAAAAAATTGAGCTCTGATTTTTTAAATCATATTCAGAAACCTGCCTGGAAAAACCAGATGGTCACTGGATCATGATGAAAGGGTCTTAGAGAACTCTGTTTCATTACTAGCTATCCTATTGAGAAAACAAAATAAAAACCATTTTTAGAGAGTTCCTTAGACAACATTATATTCTAAAGCTCCAATGTCAAACTGTCTTATTTGCCCATCGATGTCAGGGATCTGTGTTTTGTTCTCTCATGTAAAGTACCTGGAATATAGTGATATATGTTGATTGTACTGTTCTCCATTCATTCAAAGCCCTTGCCATTGTGCAGATTACATTCCCGAGAGAGAAGATAGATAAATTAAAGAAGAATCCAGGGAATTACTGTTGCTATAAAGGAAGTAATGTAAGAGGAAGAGTGAGGATTGGATAGAATGTTCAGGGAAGGTCTTTTTTTGTGGAGTGTAGACCGAGGAAGATAAGAGGGGAAGGAATGTGTCAGAAGGCCACCACAGTAGTTTAAATGAAAGACAAGCCACAAGAACTAGTGTGGAAAGAGGAAAGATGGTTAAAAAAAAAAAAAAAAGTTTGAATTAGGATATATATAGAAGTACTTGGTGATGGATTGAATGTAGAATGGGAACAAAGTAAAAGGGTCAGTGATGACCCCTAAGCAATTTGAAACAAAGTGAAGCGTGAAGCTTACATGAAGCATGGGATGCCTAAGAAGTTGGCCCATTTGGGAATGTAGTGGGCTCGGAAGGTGGGGAAGATATTCTTGATGGATATTCACCTGTCTTTTTCCCAAGTTTTTGAAAAGAGGCTTTGGTCTTAAAGAGGTGAAGCATGTCACACACCTCCAATTCCCTAAATTACTCAACCCAGGAAAGTAGTATCTCTCCCTCTCTCTCTAAAACAAGCCACCAAACTCCATAATGAAGAATAGGATAGGGGCACCTGCATGGCTCAGTCGGTTTATTGTCCGACTTCAGCTCAGGTCATGATCTCACATCTGTGAGTTCGAGCCCCGCATTAGGCTCTGTGCTGACAGCTCTGAGCCTGGAGCCTGCTTTGGATTCTGTGCCTCCCTCTCTTTCTGCCCCTCCCCTGCTCATGCTCTCTCTGTGTCTCAAAAATAAATAAAAACATTAAAAATTTTTTTAAAAAGACTAGGATATTCTCAAAGAAAATTCACATGTACAGTTCCTGGACTAAAATTCACTCACCTCTGAAGTTCTGAATTTCAACATCGAACGTAGGAATAGCTTTTAACTTCAGAAATTTCGCAGGCCAAAGAACAAGAGTTAAGGAGATTGCAACAAGTACCCTTTGACCCTGAGGTCCTCCCTCTTTTTCAAACAGAAAATCCACTGGTTTCTGGAATGACCACATAGTTCTATCTGAAACAGGAAACACAATGCAGGGTATCGTTAGCTGACCGGAGAGTGTTCATTAGAATAAACACAAAGCTCATAAAAATACTCAGAAACAAAAATATTCACCTAAATCGTAATCTATTTTTTAATTAAAAAATTTACTATACAAATACATAAGGTAAAATTATTTTGAGAAATGTGAATTTCACTTTTTACATCTTATCAGGCTTTGACTTCCCCCACCTTCCCTTCCAGTCAATCCTAGTTATCTGACTGAATACCTTTAAGGAGAGACAAACTGAGTGGGTGGAAAGATTGAATAGCCTGTTTAAGAGATTGTGTTACTATTTGGTGATTTCTAGCAAATTTTTGTCTCTGTAAATTAAAAATAAAAGCATCTACCTCTTAGAGTCAAAAGATCCAGATGATACATACAAAATATTTGGAACCTTACCTTGCAGATAGCATATTAGAAACTTAAATTATTTTAATATGTAATATTTAAATTCAATATCCTTTTTGTCATCCTACCACATTCATCATCTATTGCTGGAGAGAATTCTTTCCTCTCCTGTGGGCATAAATTTCCAATGTCACACTTAGTGCTTTTCAGGGCAAATTTCCCATTCTCTTGCATACTTTCCAATTTGTCAGGACACAACTAAAATGTGACCTCAGTCTTTTTACATCCCCCGTCTATGTGCTTTTTACCTTCCATGTACTACTGATGGACGATGTTTATCACGCAATAAGCAGGAAACCCAAGAAATCAGAACCTTCCCCATGAATTCTTTATCTTCTCTTTATCCTTTTCTTGCTTTATACAAGATCAAGAAAATTAACTGCAGTGAGGTCACTTACCTTTCCTTCTTTTAGCCCCTTATAGATTATTTCAAGCAGCCTGACCTGACTCTCAACTGAAGGTAGGAGTAGGTCTAGATTGGTAGCAGCTGTGAGCCTTCCCTTAATTCTTAACCCAGAAAGGTATCAGTAGTTCAGCTATAAAGAGCCTCACAGCTTGATTTTTGCTACACATTGTAGAGCACTATTTCCAAGCTATAACTACAGAATGAAACTGGATTTTTAACTTAAATGTACCCTGGGCAAAAAACTTAACCATATGCAAAGTGTTTTAAGGGTAGCGATATCGTTCCGGTGTGGTGGGATAATCCTAGGTGTTTCAAATCACTGGAGGCTCCTCTGATGACCCAAGATAGCCTTCCTCTCACTTAGTCCAGGATCCAAGACATTCAGTTTCTTTTTTTTTTTTTTTTTTCAACGTTTATTTATTTTTGGGACAGAGAGAGACAGAGCATGAACGGGGGAGGGGCAGAGAGAGAGGGAGACACAGAATCAGAAACAGGCTCCAGGCTCTGAGCCATCAGCCCAGAGCCCGATGCGGAGCTCGAACTCACGAACCGCGAGATCGTGACCTGGCTGAAGTCGGACGCTTAACCGACTGCGCCACCCAGGCGCCCCCCAAGACATTCAGTTTCTTAAAGCAACTGCTAATTATATCTTACCAGCCAACAATTTTCCTAAAACAGCAGTATGGTTGGTAATCCCAGTCACATGAACCGTGCACACTCACTTGTCACTAGATGCCATGCAAAGCTTACTCTCATCTGTAAACCAAATACCTACCTCCCCAGTATTACCACCATGTCTTTACATTTTAAGACTTGGAATTGCAAGCCACACAAAAGGCTATAGCCACCGACCAAACCAGCTGTTTTGTTTCTTGCTTTTACTAATTTTCTTCTTAATCTTGGCTGCATATTGTAACCGCCCAGACAGCTCTGGAAAAATGATGCCTGGGTTCCAACCCAAGATGTTGATGTAATTAGTGTTTCAGGAGGGGTGGCTTATTCATATTTTTTATTTTATTTTATTTATCTTAGAGACAGAGGGAGGCAGAGAGAATCCCAAGTAGTCGCTCTACTGTCAGTGCAGCGCTCTAGCTTATAAACCGTGAGATCATAACCTGAGCCAAAGTCCAGTCAGGCACTTAACTGACTGAGCCACCCAGGTGTCCCAGATAATTTTAAAAAACTCCTCAGGTGATTTTAGGATAAATCAAATTTGTAAACCTGCTACTGTACATGAACAATAATTTTTTTCTTTTTTTAATGTTTGTTTGAGAGAGAGAGAGAGAGAGAGCATGATGGGATGGGGAAGGCAGAGAGGGGAACATCATATCCAAAGTGGCTTGAACTGATAAACCCTGAGACAATGACCCGAGTTGAAGTTGGATGCTTAACCACCCATGTGCCTCCTCCCCCAAGACTTATTGTGATTTGCTGTGAAGATGTGCAAAGACTTTTCTTGTCTTGACTTTACTTGTATATCTTGAAGCATTGAATTATCAGGCTTCTTATAAGAAATCTAATTATCCTTGTAAGAAAGTAGAATACTTGCAAAAATAATTTTAAAATATTCACATTTTCTGCAATACCTCCTCCCCACCCAGATAAAGTACCCGGGGAAATCGAGTTCTCTGTTTAAAACGATGTCAGGAAGTCTTGACACTGCCAGTAATAGGATCAAAGGATGTCTTCATTTCACCTGTCACTGTGATGATGTCCTCAAATCTAAAGTCTTGATTATATCTAATTGTGTTTTCAGAAGTCGCTAGAGTCCTTAACTTAGTCCTATAGAGTCCAGGCTCTATAGGTATTACTTCTCTAAGTTCCCAATTTTATGCTGCAATGCATTTACTGTTCTAATTAGTAGGGCCCTTCCGTTATTATCATTCATGACTCAGTTTCAATGTAACCTCTGCCACTAAATAGGTGTTGAAAGCCACATGAATATAAACTCTGGGATAATGAACTAGATTCCAACTCAAGTGTGAGAAATCTTTTATTGGATTACTTTATGTAGATTCTTTTACAAAGTCAAACTCTTTACTTCTGCCCCCTCTTAGATTTCATGCCAAGGAAGACTGTGGGCTAACAGTAACATCACAAGAAGAAACGGGAGGAAGACAAATGCTAAGTGAGTCTGAATTTGTGACTCCACTTGGGATACAAAGAGAAAATATGGGCCTGAGAGCTCCTTGGAAGGTGAGGGAAGAGAAATTATAAATGAGGGATCTGTTTGCCACATCATAGAAGGATATCTGCCCAGACTCACAGTCCAGGAAGACTCCAACTTTGTGCATCTGCTCTCCTCTCAAGGAGACCCTCTTCAGAGGGGGAAAGGCCCAGAAGGTATAATTGGTTCCCATCAAAGAACCCATGAGCAAGACTTTATTTCCCGAAGTGGTGGGTAGATCACCATGTCTGCTGGCAGAATCTTCAGATACCCCCAACTGCCACTTGGTGGCCTTCTCCACATCCACCTCCCAGTAGTGCCTCCCTGAGGTGAAGCTTTCCACACCCAACACGGTGGCACTGAAGACAAATCTTCCTGGGCTGTGAGGCAAGTCCTGCTGGACATTTCTGAGATGCATGCTTCTCAGATCCTCAGATAAGACCAAACAGGGATTAGCTGTTTTAGGATCCAAAGTGACAGCTCCTGCAGGGAGAGAGAAACTCAGTTAAATTCAGTGACAGTTGTCCATGCCTACACCACAGACTATTTCTAACATGCAGAGGCTTGCCAATGAGTGGGCTCGTGTCAGAGGCACAGATATGGAAGAGGCAATCCAAGAGTTCAGGACAGGTAACCTCTGAGCTTTGTTTCAAGAAGTGGACACCAGAGAAGAAAGTGAGATAATGGAAGGAGATGCAATCTGAGGAGGAAGAGCAAAGAATAATGGAGCACACAGAGGTTTGGAAGTACCTGTCAAACCAGAAAGGAATTTGAGCAGGCTGTAAAAATGGCATCCAATCCTACTTAGGTATCACCTGGGACCCATCTCTACTCCTCTGAAGATCTCCAAGCCTGGAACTCCAAGATCTATTCCCCTACAGAAGCATCAGAATCTCCTAACAGATCAGGCTTTTCCCTGTGACCGGCTGTGATTCCCTGTAACTGAATTGCTCTCATCTTAAATATCACCAGAGTGTGACCCGGATGCCTATAAATTGTTGCCAGCAGGCCCTTGATATTGAGTAAATCAAAAGAACATATTAGCAGAGGCTAGAAGACCTGAAGGAATCCTCCAGGAAAAAAAAAAAATCAAGCTGAGAACAAGAAAGCTCAATGTGATTTCTTATACTTGGATGAAAGTAACACTTGCCTTCATACCTCAAAATGTTCCTTCTCTTTATCTCTTTCTCCTCAACAGTTTCTCAGGGCTAAATGGTGGGTCATCCTTTTCACTACATGCACTCTTTCTCCCCAGGTTACTTCACCTAGCCTCAGTTTTAAATATCTTCTATATGTTCATGGCTTACTTCATGGAGAAGTTGCGAAATACCAGTTCAAAATAACACAGGCATTTAACACATACTGTGCCCAAAATGGAACTTCAAAACTACCCCTTTCTAGTTTCTACTTCAGTTAACAGCATACTTACTTCTTCAGTTGCTAAAGCATAAACCTGGAGTAGTTCCTTATTTCTTACTCTAATTTCTAATCCAGCAGAAAGTTTTGATGCCAAATGCACTTAAATTTCTGGAGTTTAGGCCTCATTCATATTATTAAGTGGTCTTAAAAGCCATAAGACTTTACATTTAAATACAAGTTGTCCCAAACTTTTAGTATTTCCAGAAGATGGGCAGAAACATATGCGGACTCTCTCTACAATAACGCATATATTCATTTTTGAACTCAAAGAATTTCTAAAAATAATATCCAAGGAAAAAAGCAAAACTTTCTGTTTAAAAAAATCAAACACATACTCAAAGTAAGAAAGCGCTATTTTTTTTTAAATTTGTTTTTAATGTTTATTTTTGAGACAATGTGAGAGACAGAGTGCAATCAGCAGAGGGGCAGACAAAGGGAGACACAGAATCTGAAGCTGGCTCCAGGCTCTGGGCTGTCAGCCCAGAGCCTGACGCAGGGCTCGAACTCACAAACCGTGAGATCATGACCTGAGCCAAAGTCGGACGCTTAACCAACTGAGCCACTCAGGCGCCCCAAGAAAGCACTATTGAGATTAGCAGAAATAAACCTGAATAACTTTAGATATTGGAATTACCAGGCACTGAACTAAAAAAATTTTTGCTTACAAGTTTGAAGACAAAAGAAAAGCTTAAAAATATCTACAGGATATAGAAAAGCTAAAAAGCAAGACCAAATGGATTTGACAAAGAACAAAATAGATTATCTAGAAATGAAAATTAAAGTGTCTATGACTCCACCAAAAGTCTGCTAGAACTGATATATGAATTTAGCAAAGTCGCAGGGTACAAAATTAATGTACAGAAATTGGTTGCATTTTTATACACGAATAATGAAGCAACAGAAAGAGAAATAAAGAAACTGATCCCATTCACAATTGCACCAAGAACCATAAAATACCTGGGAATAAACCTAACCAAGGATGTAAAAGATCTGTATGCTGAAAACTATAGAAAGCTTATGAAGGAAATTGAAGAAGATACAAAGAAATGGAAAAACATTCCATGCTTATGGATTGGAAGAATAAATTTTGCTAAAATGTCAATACTACCCAAAGCAATCTACACATTCAATGCAATCCCAATCAAAATTGCACCAGCATTCTTCTCAAAGCTAGAACAAACAATCCTAAAATTTGTATGGAACCACAAAAGACCCCGAATAGCCAAAGTAATGTTGAAAAAGAAAACCAAAGTGGGAGGCATCACAAACTTTAGCCTCTACCACAAAGTTGTAATCATCAAGACAGTATGGTACTGGCACAAAAACAAACACATAGACCAACGGAATCGAATAGAGAACCCAGAATTGAACCCATAAATGTATGGCCAACTAATCTTTAACAAAGCAGGTAACAGTATCTGATGGAAAAAAAAGTCTCTTTAACAAATGGTGCTTGGAAAACTGGACAGCAACATGCAGAAGAATGAAACTAGACCACTTTCTTACACCATACACAAAAATAAACTCAAAATGGATGAAGGGCCTAAATATGAGACAGGAAACCATCAAAACCCTAGAGAAGAAAGCGGGGAAAAAACCTCTCTGACCTCAGCCGCAGCAATTTCTCACTTGACACGTCTCCAAAGGCAAGAGAATTAAAAGCAAATATGAACTACTGGGACGTCAAGATAAAAAACTTCTGCACTGCCAAGGAAACAATCAACAAAACTAAAAGCCAACCAACGGAATGGGAAAAGATATTTGCAAATGACATATTGGATAAAGGGCTAGTATCTAAAATCTATAAAGAACTCACCAAACTCCACATCCAAAAAACAAATAATCCAGTGAAGAAATGGGCAGAAGACATGAATAGACACTTCTCTAAAGAAGACATCCAGATGGCCAACGGGCACATGAAAAGATGCTCAATGTCACTCCTCATCAGGAAAATACAAATCAAAACCACACTGAAATACCACCTCACACCAGTCAGAGTGGCTAAAATGAACAAATCAGGAGACTATAGATGCTGGAGAGGATGTGGAGAAACGGGAACCCTCTTGCACTGTTGGTGGGAATGCAAACTGGTGCAGCCACTCTGGAAAACAGTGTGGAGGTTCCTCAGAAAATTAAAAATAGATCTACCTTATGAGCCAGCAATAGCACCGCTAGGAATTTACCCAAGGGATACAGGAATACTGATGCAATGGGGCACTTGTACCCCAATGTTTATAGCAGCACTTTCAACAATAGCCAAATTATGGAAAGGGCCTAAATGTCCATCAACTGATGAATGGATAAAGAAGATGTGGTATATATAGACAATGGAGTATTACTCGGCAATCAAAAAGAATGAATTCTTGCCATTTGCAGCAACGTGGATGGAATTGGAGGGTATTATGCTAAGTGAAATAAGTCAGTCAGAGAAAGCCAGATACCATACGTTTTCACTCATATGTGGATCTTGAGCAACTTAACAGAAGACCATGGGAGGGGAAGGAAGGGGAAAAAAAAGTTACAGAGAGGGAGGGAGGCAAACCATAAGAGACTCTTAAGTACTGAGAAAAAACTGAGGGTTGATGGGGGAAAGGGGAAAGTGGGTGATGGGCACTGAGGAAGGCACTTGTTGGGATGAGCACTGGGTGTTGTATAAATAAACTGAAGTGTCTATGGACGATTATAAGAAAGCTATATATCAATATGCCTCATTAACCTAAATACCAAAATTCTTTAAAGTATTAGCACATTGAATCCAGCAATATATAAAATGGATGAAACATCATAACCAGGTTTACTCCTGGAATGCAAGGCTGGGCCAACATATGAAAAAATATATTTACCCTATTGATATATGAAGAAAAAATATGCATCTAATAAATTCAACATTTGTTCATGATACAAAGTTTTAGCAAACCAGGAATAGAGGGAGAACTTCCTTAACTTGATGAAAGGCAACTACAAAAACCTACAGCTAATGAAAAGTTCAAGGTGAAAGACTTAATGCTTTCTTTCACCCTAAGATCAAGAACAAGGCAAATGTTTCTCAGTGCTCCTATGTGATATTATATTTGAGGTCATAGCACCAGTACAAGGTGAGAAAAATACAGAAAGGATTACATATTGGAAAGAAATAAAACTGCCTGTATTAATAGAGCACCTGACTCTCTTTGCAGAAAATCCCAAAGAATCTATAAAAAAGCCACCAGCTCAGAATGAGTTTAGCATGGCCATAGATGCAATGTCAATATATACAAATTATTTTTATATATAAGCAATAAACTAGAAATGAATCAAATTTCAATTAGAAGTGTGTATAAGAACTAAAAACTATAAAATACTTAGAGACCCATCTAATATGCATGATATTTGTTTGCTGAAAACTTCAAAACATTGCTGAGTGAAGCAAACCTAAAAAGAAATATGTCATCTTATCCCTAAATTAATCTATACGTTCAATATAACACCATTTAAAATCTCGGGTTTTTTTTTGTAGAACCCAACAAGCTGATTTTAAAATTTATGTGAAAAAGCAAAGGATCTAGAGTAGGCAAAATTATTTTTATAGGAACAAATTTGGAAAACTCACATGCCAATTTTAAGACTTCCTATAGAGTACACATTCAAGACAGTGTTGTATTAGCAAAAGGAAAAACACAATGATCAATGGACCTATTAGAGTCAATATAGACCTGCTTAAACGTGCCAGCTGATTTTCAACAAAGGTGCTAAGTAAATTTAATGAATAATATCTTCACCAAATAATGCTGGAACAACATGAACAAAAAAGGATACATACATGAACAAAAAAGGAGCGGGTGGGGAGTTTTACCAGATCCTGAGTCATACACACATATGACTCCAAAAGAATAACAGACATAAATGTAAGAGCTAAAGCTTCAAGAAAAAAAAAATCTTTATTTGGATACTAAAATACTTCTTAGCACACAAATAGCACAAACCATAACAGAAAAAAAAGTTGGTAAGCTGAATTTCAAAATTATTTGCAATAATCAAGATATACAAGCCACCCAAGTGTCCACCAACAGATGAATGGGTAAAGAAGAAGTGGTAGTTATACACAATGGAATATCAGTCAGCCACACAAAAGGATGAAATCTTGCTATTTGCAACAACATGGATGTAAATAAAGACTATAATGCTAAGTGAAATAAGCGAGTCAAAGAAATACAAATACCATGATTTCATTCATGTGGAATTTAAGAAACAGAACAAATGAACAAAAAGAAGACAAACTGAAAAACAGACTCTTAACTATGAGAACCAAACTGATGGTTACCGGAGGGACGCAGGTTGGGGAAGGGGTATAACAAGCAATGGGGAATAAGAATACACTTCTCATGATGAGCACTGAGTAATGTACAGGCTTGTTGGATCACTACTTGTGCACCTGAAACTAATAAAACACTGTGCACTAACAACATTGAAATTAAAATTAAAAATTTAATAAAAAAAGAAAATATAAATCACAGAGTGGAATAAATATTTGCAAAACGTGTCTGATAAAGAACTGGTAAATATTAATCAGAAAATATAAAGAAATCACAAAACTCAATAATATACAACAAAATTTTAAAAATAGGCAAAATGCTTATAGATATACTTCAAATAGATATAATGAAGTACAAATAAACATGAAAATATGCTCGACATCCCTAGTCATTTCAGAAATGCAAATTAAAATTTAAAGTGATACATAACTACGTATCTATTAGGTCAGCTTTAATTAAAGAAAAAAAAAGTGACACTACCAAATGCTTATGACGATGTAGAGCAACTGAATCTCATACATTAACAGTGGGAATGCAAAATGGCACAGCCAATTTGGAAAACAAATTTTACAGTCCCTCTCCTAGATATGCAACCAAGAGAAATGAAGTCATGTCCACTTAAAACTCCCTAAGCAAATATTTATAGCATATATTTAGAAATAACTCAAGTGGCCATGGAACTGCAAGAGAATAAATTGTGGTCTATTCATACAATGGAGTACAACACAACAACAAAAAAGAATAAACTACTTATACACACAACAAACTTGGATATGCCTCTCATGCTTTACACTAAGTGAAAAAAGCCAGACTCAAAAGGCTACCTACCGTATGAATCCACCTGCAGGACATTCCAGAAAAGGCAGTGGGGCAGGAGATAGAAATCTTTCATTATACGTATATGTTGACATTTTTTCCCCTAGAAGTTTAATTTTTTTTTTTTTTAACTGAAATCTTCTTGCAATCATGTTTCAGGGTTGAAAACTGGGAAAGGATTTGCACAGGAGAGCCTTTCAACATAAGAGCATACAATTATTTTCTTGATAACTATCCAATGTGCGTAGCATTATTACACTCTCCAGTCTTTTTAAATCCTTAAGCTCTTTGGAATCTACTTGTATTTATGGTAGGATGTTCGCTGGATTTTCCAATACAAAGTCAAGTGCCCTATAATCATGGAGGTGTGTCGACTTACTTTGCAGAACTTTGAGCATTCTGCTCATTCCTGTTACTTGGCATAAACTCAGGTCCGTGATTTGGGCTTGCTCTAGACACTGAAGCAGTAGTGACTCACTCCTATTAAAAAAAGGACAGCCTGTTATCTGTGCAGACGCCAAGCCCCCCACTATTCAGAGGATGGATCTTGTTACATGACCTCCCGACCCTTACCCCAACATCCCTACTCCTGGGTGCTCGTGTATCAGACCTTGACTCCCACCCCAATGTTTCCAAAATGAAAACTTACCTTTTCAAAGAAGATCCTGCATTCTGCAGGGTGAAAAAGAGATAAGGTTAGTATCTGAGCCACGCCTCTTGTGAGTTGTACCCCTGAAAATATCTTCTCATAATGAAACTCGATTTCTACATAATTTCCTCAGCTTCATGGTACTAATTATCAGATACCAAATTTTAACACTGAATGGTAGAAGTCAGAAAAAATACTTAAAATCACAGTTATATTCCCAAGGTAACTATTTGGGTTTTTTGTTTTAATATTCTTAGTTTTATTATTCAGGGACTATATAGTCATTTTACATGGAATTTAGAACCTGCTGAGTCAGATGATGTCTTGACAAGATTTATATTTAACCTGGATGTCTTTCTTTCCTTCTTTTAAAACTTTTTTTCAAGGTTTATTTATTTTGAAAGAGAGAGAGAGAGAGACAGAGACAGAGACAGAGACAGAGGGAGAGAGAGAATTCCAAGCAGGCTCTGCACTGTCAGCGCAGAACCTGATGTGGATCTTGAACTCACAAACCATGAGATCATGACCCGAGCCGAGATGGAGAGTCCAGATGCTTGGGGTGCCTGTGTGGTTAAGTGTCCGACTTTGGCTCAGGTCATGATGTAATGACTGCAAAATTTATCACATCATACACTTACAATACAATATTGTTTTATATATTCATTATACCACGCATTAGATCTCTATTGTTTATTACTATTTATTACAAGTTTGTGCCCTTAAACACCATCACTCTTATCAACCATCTGCCACCCTATTCCATTCTCCAGTAAGTACCCTTTTACTTTTGTTTTTTTAAATAGGTTTAACATTTTTAGATTCCATATATAAGCAATATTGTACAATAGTTGTATTTCTGACTTATCTTGCTTAAGCACAATGTGTTCACACTCTATCCATGTTATCACAGATGGGAGGATATTTTCCTTTCTCATGGCTCAGTAATATTCCATCATGTATACGTACCACACCTTTTTCATTCATTTATCTGTTAATGGACATTTGGGTTGTTTCCAAACATGAGTATGTGTATCCCTTTGAAATTCTGTTTTCATTTCCTTTGGGTATAGGCACACAAAGGGAATTGCTGGATCATATGGTAGATCTATTTCTCATTTTTTGAAATACTTCCATATTGTTTTCTACAGCGGTTGGACCAATTTACATTCCCACCAACAATGTTTAAGTACTCCCTTTTCACCACATCCTCACCAGCACCCATTGTCTTTTATTGATGATAGTCATTCTAATAGTTGAGAGGGTCTATCTCATTGTAGTTTTTTATTTAAATGTTTATTTTTGAGAGAGGAGAAAGGGAGGGAGGGAGAGGGAGACAGGGAGAGAGGGGGAGAGGGAGTGGGGGGAGAGGGAGAGAGGGAGAGAGGGAGAGAGGGAGAGAGGGAGAGAGGGAGAGAGAGAGAGAGAGAGAGAGAGAGAGAGAGAGAGAGAGAATCCCAAGCAGGCTCTGCACTGACAGCATGGCTCGATCCCATGAACCATGAGACCATGACCTGAGCTGAAATCAAGAGGTGGGCACTTAAATGACTGAGCCATCCAGGTGTCCCTCACTGTGGTTTTGATTTACCTTTCCCAAGGGACATATTTTCCATTCCTCACCTCAGTCGTCTTATCCAGAATAGTCATCATTTCAAACTCTGCCCATCTACTTGCTTTCTATACTGTCAATGGCAAGAGTTGAGCAGGTGCAAGGGCTTGCTAAACTGGGGACGGTGGGGGAAGCTGGGTCAGAAGCTGAGCATAACTGAGCCACGCCTACTTTAACTGTCTGGGACTGGGCTCTAGAATAGAACCCAACAGTTTACCAGCAAGTGTTTCTCAAATAAGAGCACTCCCATTGCAAATATGAGTCCAGCAGCAGCAGGATATGGATAAAGTCTTAAAAAGATAATAATTTACTAGTTGAAAGGTGATGCATTTAAAATATACAATACTATGCAAATAAATCTCACCCTTGTTTCTCCAAGGTTACTGCTCAATGTTTGTGTTACAATCTCTGCGTTTATTTTGCCAAAGTCAGTCTGTGAATGTTAACGAACATATGTCTATACATATATACGTATCCACAAAACCAAACAAAAAAGCAGTTCCGTATGTTTCCACTCCAATCAAATACCCTGAAAATACCTTTTACCACTATAGAGTTGCTTCATTCTTTTTTTCTGGTTGCAAACTATTCTATTGTATTGATGTGTCATTATTCGACTAACCAATTATTCACCCTAATAAGGGATATCTCAATTCAAACTAATTACTGATAGTCTTAAGGTGAGAATTCATACCATGAAGTAACTCTCCTCTGTACCAGGGTTTTAGATAATTCATAATGCTTTTGGTGACTGCCAAAGGCTACACAGCCTTCATGTATGTTTGCAAATTATAGAATATACTAGAATTGACACTTAATGAGCACGGTCCACTTCTCATTTCTCAAATACTGCAATGAAGATCATTTCTGGAATCTTACCTGGAGCACCATTAGGGTGTATTTCCCACACTTCTTCTCCAGCTCTACAGTCATCTTTTGGAGGCTGCAGATGTGTCCTGAAAGCCGGCCTTCACTCTCCTTCAGTTTATTCATGTTCTCTTTCCCCAAATCGTTCAGTCTCTGCAGAATCATCGCCTTATTATTATTTTACAAGTGATAATCTCATTTATTCACTAATTCAACTACCTCTTGAATGCACTTTTCTTCCTGCCATTTCAGAAATACATATAAGGAGATATGGCCCGACAACTCCTCTGTATCAAGAAGGACACCTCACTAGAAGCTAGATTCTTTGACACAATATATTTGTTTTGTTTTGTTTTTAATTTTTTCTTCCAACATTTATTTATTTTTGGGACAGAGAGAGAGCATGAACGGGGGAGGGGCAAAGAGAGAGGGAGACACAGAATCGGAAACAGGCTCCAGGCTCCGAGCCATCAGCCCAGAGCCCGACGCGGGGCTCGAACTCACGGGCCGCGAGATCGTGACCTGGCTGAAGTCGGACGCTTAACCGACTGCGCCACCCAGGCGCCCCGACACAATATATTTGTGTTGATGTGGAAGGTATGCACATAGTCCACTTATACAGAGAACAACCTGACTCTAAAACAGATCACGTTATTTTGCTGTACAGTTTTGTCCAGAAAGTCTCCTATTACCTTCATTAAATTAAGATTTGAAATTAAAAATATAATCAATTAATAATAAGAAAGAATGAATCAAGCTACTGACATTTTTTATCCTTGCAAAGATGCTTTATCTAGGCATAATAGCACATGCTCATGTTATTTTTCTTAACACAAATGATGCATATTATACCCTACTTTAAAAAAAAATTTTAATGTTTATTTTTGAGAGAGACAGAGAGTGAGCAGGGGAGGGGCAAAGAGAGAGGGAGACACAGAATCTGAAGCAGGCTCCAGACTCTGAGCTGTCAGCACAGAGCCCGAAGTGGGGCTCGAACCCACGAACTGTGAGATCATGACTTGAGCTGAAGTTGGTCGCTTAACCTACTGAGCCACCCAGGCGCCCCTACTTGTTTTTTATTAATAAATAATATGTTCTTGGAGAGCATTTCTTATCCATACACATGCGGCTGTGTTATCTTTTCTAACTGCTGAAGAGCATTCCATTTTAAGTACATAATACAATCTATTTTGAGAGTCCTGTATTGATGGATATAGGTTGTACTTAATCTCTTGCTATCATAAACATTACAGTTAATAATAATGCCTAATAGTCTCCACTGCATAATACGTACAAACACTATTTAAAGAGCTTTATGTAGATTATCACATTCAATCCTCACAATAGCATAAAAACTACAGGTATTTTCTCCACTTTATAGCTAAGGAAACTGAGTCTCAGGTTAAACATGTATAGGTTAGACTAGCCACTTAGAGACTAGTAAATAGCAGAAGCCAGGTAGGAATTTCACCAGTCTGGCTTCAAACATGACCTCTAAACCATGGCTCTATACTGGAATAATTTTACAGCATTCCCTTATCCTTGTATCTTTTTATATGCATGTAAGTATATCTGTAAGATAAGTGACCGGAAATAGAACGGCTGGCTGAATACATACATTCTTTTAATGTACGTGTGGCTGTCACTGGATGTCTCATACTAGAATTGGCATAATGTTCAGCTCCCCTTTCCCTCATTTCCCAAATACTGTGAGCGTGCTGTTTTCCACCTCTCACCTGTAGCGTTTCCTGGGACTGCCCCTTCAGCTCTGTGGCAAACGCCAGCACTTGATTCAGATGGTCTTCCCTCAACTTTGGGTTGAATACGCAGTCTTGTAGGCTCCGGAAGTTCATCTCTTCAACCATCAACCGGAACCTTATTCTATATTCAGACTCAATCATCTCTTTAAAATCCTGCTCTTCTCCCTTCATCACAGATATAGATAAGAGACTTCAAGTTAAACAGCAGAGATAAATATTCATGGTCACTTTCCATCTCTAACTCCAATATAAAGACAAGGGAATATCAAGTACAGGGGAAGAAACAAAATGCATACATACAGAGGGCAAAGAAAGTTTCAAGATCAACCAACATCAACATAATCTTAGAACATGCAATGCAGATGAACACGCTAACTGACTTAGAAAACTGAGGAATCTACAATCACAGTGACAAAGAGGGGGAGATGAGGAAAATTGGAAGGTGGGGCAAATGGATTTGGCTGATGCTTTGGATAGTGAGTATCAGGAAAGGGAAATGGTAGGGTGACACCAAAGTTGTTAGATAAAGCAACTGGAAGAAGGAAGTTGCCAAAACAGGAAAACAAGAGAGGGATAGATTGTAGAGGCAGGGAGTGTTATCAGCAGCTCAGTTTTTGGATATGCTGGTTTTGATTAGTCAATCAGTCATCCAAAAGAGATGTTGAATAGAAGTTGGATGTGAAAGCCTGTATCACTTGGAAGTTGGAGCTACAGACTGGCACTGGGAGTGGCCAGCTTAATGATATTTCATCTCATGAGACTCCGCAGTCAATACTTATCAAGAACCGAACCACTGCTCACCACCTCTACCACTAACCCCTGGTTCACCATCACCTGTCCCTGATAACTACAACAGTCCCCTGTCAAGTATCCCACCTCTGCTCTCACCCTCCTACAGTCTTGTCTTATCTCAGCAGTCAGTGTTTCTGTGAGAATGAAAGTTCAATCAAGCCACCCCTCTGTTCAAAACTTTCCTCTTGTTTCCCTATTTCATTAAAAAAAATTTTTTTAAGTTTATTTATTTATTTTGAGAGATTAAGACAGAGAGCAGGAGAAGGGCAGAGAGAGAGAGTGAGAGAATCCCAAGCAGGCTCTGCACTGCCAGCACAGATCCTGATATGGGGCTGGAAACCAAGAACTTTGACATCATGACCTGAGCTGAAATGAAGTCAGATGCTTAACAGACTAAGCCACCAAGGCGCCCTTCCCTATTTCATTTAAAGTCATCTGCCCTAGGGGTGCCTGGGTGGCTCATTCGGTTAAGTGGACTTTAGCTCAGGTCATGATCTCTCAAGGTTAGGTTTGTGAGTTTGAGCCCTACTTCCTGCTCTGTGCAGACAGCTCAGTCTGGAGCCTGCTTCAGATTTTGTGTCTTCCTCTCTCTCTGCCCCTCCCCTGCTGGCACTGTCTCTCTCCCCCTCAAAAATAAATAAACATAAAAAAAAAAAAGTCAGATGCCCTACAGATTTGGCCCCTTTATCTTCTAATCTCACCTATCAGCTTCCACTGCCTTTCCAGCCCCAACTAAGAACCTACCAGATTCTTCCCAAAACAGTATAACTCAATCCCTCAACAGCTTGAGTTTTCTCAAATACCACTTTCTGAACAAGGTCCTGATCACTTTATTTCAAAGTATATCCCATCATGCTTCCCTCCGCCTACCCCTCCCTGAATGTATAGCATTTACCATGTAACATTCATTTTACTTATTTGGTTTACTTCCATGAGAATGTCAGTTGCACAAGGGCAATTTTTTTTTCCCTCTCCTACTACTGAATCTCCAACACCTAGTATAGTCCCTGGCAAAGAGTGGGACCCCAATATTTTATTTTTGAATATATGGTGGTTAAGGCTGAAAAAAATGGGGATCAGTTGAAAAGTTCTTGCAGAGTCAGTCAGTTCTTCTCTATCATCTTCAACTAGCCATTTATTTTCTTTAAAATTGAAAGAGAGAAGAGTCAGAATCTGGATATCTGGCACAGAGTAGAGTTAAAGGCTTGAGTTAGAAGGTTTGAAATCAGAAGTGAAACATGGGCATAACAGACAGCAAGCCCTCATTCTGGACAGTAATTCTCAAACTGCCTTTTAAATGGTTTTAGGATTCAAATTTTTAAAAAAGGGGGAGGGGCACCTGGGTAGCTCAGTTGGTTAAGCATCTGACTTTGGCTCAGGTCATGATCTCATGGTTTGTCAGTCTGAGACCCGCATCAGGCTCTGTGCTGACAGCTCAGAGCCTGGAGCCTGCTTCAGATTCTGTCTCCCTCTCTCTCTGCCCCTCCCCCACTCACACTCTGTGTCTCTCTCCTTCAAAAATAAATAAACTTAAAAAAAATAATAAATGGTTTCAGAATTTACATGGCCACCAACACTACATGAGATGCTCACTCGCCCATGGCACTGTTATAAAATGTTATCAATCATTAGTATCTTCCAATAAGGGTTACAAATGTCATTTCACAAATTTAAGAGTTAATTTGTATTCTTCTTACCATAAAAAAAGTTCAGGATCTTCTTATTCAAAAGGTAGTTGCATTTCCTTTTCTGCAAAATCTCATTTCTTTGATCATTTTTCTATTGAATTTCTAGTCTTTTTGCTTATTGATGTTAGAGAGTTCTTTATTCATAAAGAAATTAACACTTTTCCTACCAATGGATTTCAAATATTTTTCCTGGTTTGTCATTCATCTTTTGGCTTTGTTTATGTTATTTGCTGTCCAACGTTATAGGTAATTCCCTAAGACTCGAGATAAGCACTGACCTGAATCATCACCATTCTTTCTTGCTCATCAGCCAATATGCTTTTAGCTACTTCAAGTTTCTCCTTCAATGTGTTCAATATCTCCTGGAATAACTTCTGCAGAGAAATAGATCACAAAACTCTAGGTAAAGTAATTGCTTTAGAATAGTTAGATTTTTCACCTTGGACAACTGAAAAAGGGCCAATACACCTATGTTTTCTTAGCCTTTACGTTTAAGGTCTAAATATAGTACCTGTCTAGAATTCTCTGATAAACACTGCCTAAGGGAAGTGGCCTTGCGGGATCAGAATATCGCCTCCCCTCCCCCAAATAAGTTAGTAAGAGGAGGCAGCCAGTGTTAAGAGTGCTCTGGGATCTGCAGGAGGCTCACCCTATAAACGCCAGCAGCCTCTTGTACTCCACACACCAAGTGATTCTCGTGCTCCTGAGAGTGGAAGCACTGGCCACACAGCAGGATTTGGTCATCAACACAGAACAACTGCACTAGTTCCAGGTGTTTCTCACAGTAGACATCTTCCGGGAATTTTTGCTGTAACTGGGAGCTGAGCCTCCTGGACATCCTGGCAGGTGTCCCTAGGTGAACTTTCTGCCGTGGAATACCTCCCTGCACACTGAACCATAAAAGAGTGGCGGTGATTTGGGGGAGTCACACTTGCCAACCGCGGTGTCCACCCTCAGCCAAGCATCAGATCCCCTCAGCGCATCCGCGGCTCCTCGAACCCGCAGGTCTTCCGCAGCCAGCAGCCACGTGCTCGGGGGAGGACACACGGGACTCACACCCGTATCCTGAGATTGAGGGGGCTTCCAAGTTTTCTCAAAATTTAGCACTGGGCTGAAAATTAGTTACAAGTGAGGACACAGGACACCACTTCCCTGTAAGGCACTAGGAAAAAAAAAAAAAGCAGCTGAAGAAGAAAGAAAAAGAAGAAAAGGCACTTACTAGAAGGCAGAGAGTATTAAAGCTCTGGAGGAACATCCGGGACTAGAGTGCCTCAAAGACTGGCTTCAGGCATTTAAGGACGCTCTCCCTTTCCCAGGGCTTGCACAAGCTGGAAAATGCAGCCAGCTTCCCGGGCCTCCTTAAAGGGGAGTGGCACTTGGGTGCCAAATTTAAGGGAGAACCCGCTTTCTAAGTACGCATGCGCCTAAGTGTGAGGCACCTCAAGTTTTGTGGGCAAAGCCGAAGACGTCTGTCATCTAAGAGCTGGCCAATAAAGATATCGATTAAAAAAATAAAAAGGCACCCCCAAAAGAAAAACTTAACAAAATTTAAGGGAAACTAGATTTTTCACCTTGGACAACTGAAAAAGGGCCAATACACCTAAAGGGAAACTGCTTTTAAGGAAAGAGAGAAAGGGATCTATAATCTCTTCCATCCCCATTTCCAGATGATTCTGATTACCTTTGAGCAACAATTCTGATACTCGAGGAACATTTTAATTCTATTCCTAAAAGGGATTACCCACTGAATTTGGGTAGCTTTTCACCAACGAAGAATTGCCTTGCCTTACTTCTCTTTTCTAACTCCATCTCCAGCCAATGTTACGGTGGTGACACTGTAACACCCAAGTATTAATTTCTCAAAAAAAAAAAAAAATCCTCTATCCTGTTTACATTTGTCCCCATTCCATCTTATTAACCAGCTCTTTTGACATACTCTTGGAACAAATCTGACAGACCTCAGAAGTCCCAGACTTCCATTTGTGGACTTACTAGCTTCCCCCTCGCCCGCCCACCATGATGCTCTCACTGTCACCCAAACCCTGCCATCAACTAGACCTCCTGTCTTTTCATTCCTTCTTATTTTTAATTTAAGACATGCAAACACTTTTATAGTTATGAAGTTGATTAATTGTGTATGTATGATAACTTTGTATTTTGTGAGGATAAATATTAAAGCAGCAGTTTTCAAAGTGTGGTTCCCAAGACTTGGTTTGCCTTTTTTACTGTGTTAACATTTGTGCTGATAGTAGATAAAACTTCTGATATCTTACCATTCATCAAGTAAGTAGCACCAAGTATGGTCATTTATCGTGTTTTTCAATCTCTTGCATACTCCCAGTTAATTTTTTTTTTTTTTTTACTTAATAACCTTACTTTCTTGATGAAACAAAATAATAAGTGAGCTGTTAAGTACAGGATTTAATTAATATTTTGGGTGACAAAATGAAAACTGCATAGAGCATTTATGCTGCATTTGGGAATACAGGCGTTGTCTCAAGAAAAAAACACTTTCTATAACTGAGTTACAAGCCATACGAGCCATGTTTTTTCCAGCACGTTTTTGTTGAAAGAACAAATGAGACAAATGTGGTCATTCAGATGTAGCACTTTGGAAGATATTTTCTCAAACACTAACAGAGTGACCCTGTCATTTCAAGAAAACCAAGTGAGTGTATTAGTTGTCAATGATAAAATTCTGGCTTTGGAGAACTTGTATCCACTGTTGTAAGCTTGACAGCTTCCCAAGACTTTGACAGCTTCTTTTCTGATAAAAATTGGTGGTGATATTAACAAATGTGACTTGGATATTGTATAGTGAAATATGTCAACATTTGGAAAGTCTGAAAACTCAGTGAACTAATGTGTTCCAAAAGACCAATGCCTGATGTTAAGATTATGCAAGGATAAAATGTAGATGCAAAGTATCAGACAGAACAATGGATTTTAATACAATAGAAAACATTCATTGGTAAATTCAGGAAGAAAAGTCCTAATTATCTGAAAAAAGCTATTAGAATGTGCCCTCCTTTCCCAACAATGTATTTGTATGAGGACAGATTTTCTTCATATATTTCAACTAAAATAGCACTGCAGTGGGTGGAATGTTGGAGCAGATATACTAGCTGTCTGATAAACGAGAAATTAAAGAGATTTGCAAAACTGTAAAACCATGCCACTTTTTTTCAATTAATTGTTCAGAAGAGGATCCTCATAAAAATGTTATGTTTACTTTTAATAGTTTAATATATATATATATATATATATTTTAAACTCAGTTTTAATTTCTAGATCAGTGACTACAGATAGACATGACACACAAAAAACGTTTTAAGGTCTTCACCAATAATTTGGGTACAAAGGAGTCCTGAGACCAAAGTTCTGAACCATGGTCTTAGAGGGCATATTCCTGAGAAATGGGATTCCTGATAAATACACCTATAATTTTGGTACATTTTGCTGGAATCCCAACCACAAAAGTTGCACAGATTTGTGTTCCAAGCAACATATGAGAAAGGTGTCAAACTTTTTGCTTGCTTGATAGGTGAGAAATGGTATCTATATATATTGTCAGTTTACATTTTATTTTCACATGCTAAAAGCCATTTTCATTTCTTTTTCTATGAACCATTTGTTTAAGCCGTTACTCAAAAACATTTTTTTAAAGTGTTTATTTATTTTTGAGAGAGAGAGACAGAGCATGAGTGGGGGCAGAGACAGAGGGAGACACAGAATCCAAAGCAGGTCAGCATAGAGCCTTATGCGGGGATCAAACCCACAAACATGAGATCACCTGAGCTGAAGTCTGAGGCTTACCCGACTGAGTTACGCAGGCGCCCCACCCTTTACTTTTTTTAAACCAGGCTTTTGGGGGCTTTTTCCTTAATTTTAAGAGATATTTATACATTGAAAAGATTGATCCCTTGTTACTACACAAACTGCAAATATTTCTCTCTACTTTGAGATTCTTCAACCTTCTTGTGGTTTCCCTTGTTTTGCTTCCCTGACGTCCTAGACCACTCAACTTCACAAAATGAACACAAGTTTACAATTCATCAGCCACTCCTGGCTTTATCTTACCTGACTTCTCAGCAGCAGTTACAGATGACCATGACCCTCCTCTCAGAACCTTTCCTTTTGCAATCAAGATCTTAGCTCTGACATGCCTCTACTTTCCTGGTCTGCTTCTCAGCATCCTTTTTTTGACCTTACATCCTCTTGAGATTCTAAGTTTTGGGGTGCTTCGAGGGTCAATTCTAGTTCCTTATTCTAGTTCCAGTGACTCCCTAGATAATCACATTTCCAAAAATTTAAGTACCTCTCTCCAATTTAATCTTCTACCTACACAGACCACTTCCAACTCATTGGCAATTAAATGCCTAATAAGCACCCCACATTAGCATATCTAAAGCACTATCCAGGATTTCAAACAATACCTTCCTTTCCCCAGCTCACTTTAAAACGGATTCATTTAGAAGCATAATTTAAACCGCCATCATCTCAACTACTTTGTGTTCAGCCCTGCCCCCACCCCCATCCCCAACTCCTCAGCTCAACCAGAATACTTTTTTAAACCTAAATCAAGGTTTCTGACAACATCCCTTTGCACTTAGGCTAAAATCCAAATGGCTAAGCAAGTTCTAGATGGTTTCCCTGCCTACATATAATCTCACCTTTATCTTCCCCCAGCCATTGTCCATTCCAGTTATGATAAATTCATCTGTGCCCTTTCTGCTTCCTCACTTGGCAATGCTTTTCTGTCATATTTTTATACTTCTAATTCTTCTTTCTTCCCTTCAGTTCTCAGCTCAAATATCACTTCAGAGAGGCCCTTTTAGAACTACGCAATTGGAAACACCCTCCCACTATTTATATCCTTTCGTTTTCTTTGTTATCTAATTTTATGCATGAACAAATATATTTGTTGTTCACTCTCCATCCACAAGAAATTACAATTCCTTAGAGGCCCTATATCTGCACCTGACTTACTAGATGCTCAATAAATATTTTGAAGAAATGTTTAGAATCAAACCATCACAAAGTTAAAGGGAAACCAGAGAAAGAGAGAATAGAGATTAAATATTTTTACAGGAAAAAAAGAAAGGAAAGTTGGAGAATACTTTGTTTTCCTAGAATGTTGACTATGTGCTAAACTGTTACCAACATTTATCTCATTTTTCCTAATTTCATCTTTCCCCCTCTGCCCTGGCTTTCTTATTTATTCTTTTATAAGGTTACATTTCATATATACACTAAAACTTTCACAATATTAAGATCAAGTCTAGATATTTAAAGAAAACCATAAGGAAGGAAATGGTCTTCAGGAAAAAAATCTCACCTTTCTTTGTAATCCTGAGTATTTCCCTTCAGGGAAAAAGCCAGAATAGTGGTGACTGAAGGGCTTTTATCTGTTCAGCTGCTCCCAGGACCTCACCTCTCACCATCATGTAGGAAACCTGTGAAGTTTCAAATTCTATCCATATAATAAATCTAGGATAGTGGTTATCAAACTTCAGTGAGCATTAGAATCATAGGAGTTTATTAAACCAGATTTGTGGGCTCCACCCCCAGTCTGATTTGATAGATCTGGGTGGAGTGCTAATTCATATTTTAATGTGCCAGTGACGTTGGTCAGGAGGTTTAATCTCTTTGGGTGGGTCAGTATTTTGTTCTGTCTCCAAGGTCTGAAATGGTGATACTACATTAGTAGCCTCTTATTATTATTATTTTTTAAATTAGTGATATAGGTATATAGATATAGATACTTTCCACAGGAAGAAATCCTCCTAGAAGCCATTACCCTAGAATCTCATTGTGTTTATGCCTTAGCCATACCATTTCATCTTAAATCATTAAGTATTTTCACTAAAGAATAATACCAGAGTTCGTTGTTAGTTTTCAGGATATTTACTAAAGAAGGTGATCATGGCATTAGTTGTGGATAGAAAAGTCAAGAGTAGAAATAACAGCTTGAGGAACGTGTCACAGGTGGGAAGTCAGGGGACAATCCAATAGTTCATAGTTGGTCTCAGTGGAGAGGAAATCTGCACGACTTCGCAAGTTTTACAGTTCTACCTCTGGAAGATGTTCACTGCATCAGTCAATTCCCTGCTAACCACACTAGAGTGATTTATTTATTTTTTAAAATGCTGACAGGACAATGAGAAATTCTACTACTTGCTATCTGATTTTCCAAAACCAGGATCCACCCTTTGGAATTTTAAGTACATCTTTTTCCTTATCTCAACACTCCCATCCACTCCCTCTTCTAAATCCACATTCCCCAGGTAGACCCCACTCATTTTTGTGTGCCCCTCCCCTTCTCAACCAGAACAATCTCCTTCTCTATTCAATATTTTTCTTACCCCCTCCTCCTTTCTAAGCTTTGATGCAGCCAACTTCTGTGAAGATTATATCAATTACTCTGTCATTTATTCTCATCATCCCAAACTTCATAATTCGTATGATTTTATTCTTACAGGAAACCTTCACAATCTTTGTCTCGAAAGGTAAAACATCAAGCAAAATTCTCATGTCTTGTAGTCTCTTAAAACCTATTTTAGGTTTTAAGTAATTAGTAAGTTATTAATCCTAGAAGATTACACATTTTAACTTAAGATAATACTAGTCATTGTGTTATATAGTGTGCTAAAGAATTTTTTATAGTGTGCTAAGGAAAGTTTATATATCCCACAGTCCTGTGAGGCAGGTGGTATCAGAATACATTTTACAGCTGATAAAGCTGATGATTTAGAGGTTAAGTAATTGACCCAAAGCAGTAACAGAAATTACAGATCTAGGGTTTGAGTCACAGCCTGTCTGATGGCAAATTTCATGATACTTCATTACCTCTATTAAGCATTAATCAAGTACCTTGCCAGTTTAAAAGAGAAAATGCCTCAAGTTTGCATTACAATTTACCACAAGATTCTTCTATAGGCCAGCAGTAACAACATTATAGAGAGCACAGATCATTTTAAAGTGTTAAATTTTTATGTAGGAATGCTCTTGATTAAAAAATAAAAGGTTCCTGGGATTGCCTGGGTGGCTCAGTTAAGTGTCCCACTTTGGCTCAGGTCATGATCTCACAGCTCATGGGTTCGAGCCCCTCATGGAGCTCTGTGCTGACATCTCAGAGCCTGGAGCTTGCTTCAGATTCTGTGTCTCCTTCTCTCTCTGCCCCTCCCCAACTTGCACTCCATCTCTCTCTCAAAAACAAAATAAAAACGTTAAAAGAAAAAAGTTCCTGAAGAAATTTTTTTTTTACTCTCTGTCTCTCCATTGTTAGAGAACAAAATGATCACAGCTCATTTCATGAGCGATCCTATCACATGCGTTAGCCACTGGTCCCCTCACCTCAGGCCCCAAGTATCACACTCTCAGCTTCTGGGGAGGGTGAAGATGCCTGCTGCCAATCAGGATGTTATTTGTTACTCCTGGGCTCATTTCTGCTACAGTAGAACCACTTTGCCCCATTTCAGAAAGGAGCGGGGATGTGGTTTAAGATCAGCCACCTTGTTATTCTTCAGAATAAGCTACTCTCTGGCTTCTCTTCCAAGGCTGTTCTATCAGAAGCAGGGGCTTAACTTTCATTGGCCTGCTCCCCACAACTCCCAAAAGGTTCAGAAGTCTATGCTCAACTGTTTCTTTATTATTTAGGAATAAACAATCGCTTCTCGGCCTTTTGGCTAAGATCAAGTGTAGGAATAAACATTCATGGCAGACTCCTGTGGTAGTACAGCTGCCTTTCTGTTGTAGATCAATGGTGATCTAAACCCAACCCATCAGTTTTTTACTCTTGGAAAGGAAGATAATCCTCCTAGATAAGATTAAGAGGTCACCTTTACCTCACCTAGTCCAACACAGGACAAGCAAGCCCTCTCTGTTTTGACAATAGAGTATCTTCAACAAAACAAATGGGCTGGCTACAGTTGGGGTCAGTTAAGATTCTGAGCAAATGAAAGTCAGATTTTTGCCAGAGGCCACACATTAAGAAGACTGTCATATCTAACTGATGAAGTTAGACTAAAGTGGATTTTGATTCCAGCTCTGCCATTTAACTGCCATGGGCTTCAGCAAGCCCCTGAACACTGAACATCATCTGCAAAATAAGAATCATTATAACCATCTTTTGTGTACACGTGAGCATATGAGAGGCTGTATGAAATGCAAGAACAAGGTGGTAACAAGAAATTTCTCTCTGTAGGAGTATCCTTTACTTCTTCCGCGCATCCACAGTTGTGCTCCATGGGCAGAGTCAAGGCCTCGCCTTCCTGAAGAAGGGAGTGTGCAACTGGTAGTGGTAGAAGAGATACAGAGTGGTTACAGGGAAATGAGAAAGAGTATTTTTATGCCCCTTTCATTTCTTTCAATACACATTAGATTGGTAACTAATTTATATCGAGGCACACATATTCAGCCTTTAAAAACATAATTGTATTAATTTTTAACTTTTATTTAATTTGTTAATTTTATTAATTTTTTATTACTGAGATGCTTATTCTAGAACTTGAAGACCTCTTGTCTCTATCATGTCCCTACTCAGGAAGGAAACATTTTTTCAATAACATCTCCATCATCAAGATATTAAGACCTACTTGCTCACTATCACTAGAAGATATGCATTTTTGAGCCTTCACATGGAATGGGGACTCAAAAAGCCTGTTCTATACATTAAAGTCATACCTAAGACATCTTTCAGGACCAGGAAGTATACTTGTTAAAAGACTGGCATTGGGGTGCCTGGGTGGCTCAGTCGGTTAAGCAGCTGACTTCGGCTCAGGTCATGATCTCGTGGTCTGTGAGTTGGAGCCCCGCATCGGGCTCTGTGCTGACAGCTCAGAGCCCGGAGGCTGTTTCGGATTCTGTGTCTCCCTCTCTCTGACCCTCCCCTGTTCATGCTCTGTCTCTCCCTGTCTCAAAAATAAATAAAACGTTAAAAAAGAAAAAAAAAAGACTGTAATCAACTGCTATAAAGGATTGCCCAAACTATTGGCTTTGAGAAAAAGGCAACTTTATAAATAGCTGTGCCCAGAGCTATGTGAACGTAATCAGCTCCAGCAGCTGTCTTGAGTCAGATATTCTATAGGACAAAAGCTATACATGTCAGAGAAACAAAAAATAGGAGTCTAGGTCTCTGAACCCGTTGTGCCTTCCAGATGTTAAATGAGTAAAAGAAGTTCTACCTTATTTAACCTGCCATTATTTTGTTTTTTACTGTTACTCATGGCTGAAGCTAACTCCAATACATTGATTGTCCCAAAGTTAAGGTCTGGAAGGCCCAACATAAAGGGCTTGATATGGGATTTATAGTGATCATCCTGCTTGTTTTTGTTTTTGTCTTCTTTTTGGGGAAGTGTTGGGGGATGGGAGTTGAAGCTAGGAAGGAAAGACCTCTGTGGAATAACTACAAGAACTTTTACATGAACTGGGAATGAAATCTGTCTTTTATGCCCAGCATTTCAGAGACCCAGATGAAGAATTATTTTCTTCTGTTTTGAAAGACTGTATCCTACAGTCAGGTCCAGGGGTATAACATTAGTATGTATCCTCGCTAGGGACAGAAGCTAGGAAGGAGCTTAGGCAATGAAAGAGCGGACCTAGACTGGCCGACTCCATTTTATTCTGTGTCCTCCATCTTGAGTGACTATGTCCCCGACATGGCCCCCTTTCCGGGAAAACCGCAGAAAGAAATTCCCGTTCAGACTTCCCATTCAAACCACGCCTGGCAACCTGCGCAACGGGACTCTGACCCTTCCCCAGCCAATCGGCTAAGGCCACGACCTTTACCCTACCAACTGCCCTTAGATCCCTATAAAACCTTTGTGCTTTTGAAACTCGCCCCCCCTCCCCACGGCATCGGTGCAGGTAGGGGATTGAGCTCGAGCTATCTCGAATAAAGGCTCTTTGCTTTTGCATCGGACTCGGCTCCCTGGTGGTCTTTGGTCACGAATTCTGGGTGTAACAGCAAGAAAAAGTGGTAAAGAATGCAGATTATCTGTGCTTTCTAAACTACTTGGCTTGGGGGACCTGAATGGCCCAGTCAGTTAAGCATCTGACTATTGATTTTGGCTCAGGTCATGATCTCATGGTTCATGAGATTGAGCCCTGCGTCAGGCTCTGTGCTGACAATGTGGAGACTGCTTGCGATTCTCTGTCTCCCTCCCTCTCTGTCTTTCTGTCTCTCTCTCTCATAAATAAATAAATAAACATTAAAAAAAAGAAACTACTTGGATTTAAGAACAAAAAAGGACTGTTATATATTGGTAAGCTGCAAATCCAAACAATTCTCTCAAAACTGCCAGTACCTAGAAAGAGAGGGCAGTAAAAACACCACTATTTATATCTAGGCTCTATGTGTCAGGAATAGTTCCATTTGATCTTAGTCCTATTTGGATAAGCCTTGGTCTTTATTAATTGGTTCAAACTTGGAGAAGTAGTAAAATGATAGAACTACAGAGAATCCAGGCCTATGTTCTTGTTAGGACAGCTCAATTTTACCACTGCTGAACCTCACCTGAAAATCCTTATCCATTCTAACTATCTTTGTGGCAAAGTCAAGACTGAAAGTCAACTTGGGAAAGTTAATAATCTTAAAATGGTGTCTGTGAACAAAGATGGAGTTACAAAGATGTTTAGGCAATGCCAGGAAGTTATTTTTCCTAAGTACCTTCCCTCATTAGACTCCCTCACTAAGTCTTGCTTGAAATAAGATACAGAATGGATGGTGTGGTAGGCAGAACTCTGAAAAGGCTCCTAAAATCCTACCCCCCCCCCATATATTCTCCTAGTTTTTCAAACACTAATCTGGATGCTGATGTGAAGGGATTTTGCACATATAGTTGAGGTCCCAAATCAGCAGACCTTAGAAGTTTACCCTATATGGGCCTGAGTTAATCAAGAGAGCCCTTAAACAGGGATGGGCTCTTTGTGGGGAGAAAGATTCTACACGAGGGATGGGTGGCTTAGGAGATGGATAGGGCATATATGGCATGGATCTAGGAATGGCTTCTAGGAACTGAGAGCCATCCTTCACTTGATAAGAAAATGGGGTCCTCAGTCATACAACAGAAAGTAACCGAATTCTGCCCACAATCTAAATGCATTTGGAAGAAGATCTCAAACTTCAGGTGAGAGCACGTCCCTGCCAACACCTTAATTCCAGCCTCATGAGATCCTGAGCAGAGAACCCGGACATGACATGCTAGATTTCTGACCTACAGAATTGTAAGCCCATAAATAGGTGTTTTCAAGCTGCTAAATTTGGGGCAATTTGCTACAAGGCAGTGTAAGACTAATATAGACACCAGTGCACTGCTACTTGGTGCCTGGGAGGAGAAATAGGGTTAGAAATGAACTTTTCAGGCAATTTCTACATCTTAAGTTGGATATGGAGGACACATCAAGAATTCTGCTTTAACAAGGTTTTGTTAGACTGTTAGCAGTTAACTGTGAAATTCCAATCACAACCTACAGTAGAGTCACTAAATTTGGATCCTAAGTAGAGATCTAAATATATACAAAGAATTGTAATATTTAAGAACTTGAGGTTCTAACTTCCATGCTGGTTGAAGTTAGTGGCATGTCTTAATCTTATGATTAGTAACAAGTACATATTCTTAGCAATGATTTTCTACTTTAAGAAGTGAAATCCTTCAGGGTGCGCGGGTGGCTCAGTCGGTTGAGCATCTGACTTCAGCTCAGGCCATGATCTCACTGCTTGTGAGTTTGAGCCCCCTGCATCAGGCTCTGTGCTGACAGCTTGGAGCCTGGAGCCTGCTTCAGATTCTGTGTCTCCCTCTCTTTCTGCCCCTCCCCTGCTTGTGTGCACACGCATGCATGCTCTCTCTCTCTGTCTCATATAAATAAACATTAAAAAAATTTTTTAAGTATATAAAAAAAGAAGTGAAATCCTTCAAAGGGAGCCTTACAAGGAATTATAACATACAGATAAAAGTTGAACTTATCCACCCATTTTTTAAAAATCCAACTATTAAATTATCTGCTTCCAGACACATGGAGCTGTTACACTGCAATGGTTTAAGAAAACAAACATTTCTCATGGTCATGGGTTAGTTTTCTAGCCTGCAGGTTGCTATCTATCAGTTTACTGAATCATGACCACAATTAAAAAATAATGACTGAGTACCTTCTCCATGGAAAAGTTAATTTGGGACTCACAGCTTATGAAACATTTTCATCAAACTCTTTCTTCCAGTGTGTCAGGAACAAGAGTTTGAAAAAAAAAAATGGCATAAGGAGAGTAGAGTCTAAAGCAAGAGACAACTTAAAAAATAAGCTGCAACACGAAGGAGAGGTACAAAGGACTAAGAGATGAGGAACTTGGTTATCCAAGGAGGTCAGGAAATTGTTCCCCAAGGAAGCTGAAGCTGCGAAGGCAGGAAGTAGGGGAGGTGCAGGGAAAGCCAGGATGCCCTGTACCCCCTGAGGAATCTGTCATTCATCTATTGGACTCATTTTCAAGGCACTGGTTGTTGGGCAAACAGTTAAACAAATGTTTGAATTCTTCTTTAAAGTGATTGGTGTTTGAAGGGAAAGCTATTATCAAGTAGAGAACAAACACATTCTTTGTGTTTCTCTTTCCCCCTATCATCTAGATGTGCTTGGTCTCAATCTTTCAAAACCTTTTATTAGTCTTTCACATGGTGTTGTCTATGGCTCCACAAGGCCTTCATATATAACACAAGTTGGGGGTAGATTGTGCCTCAAGGGCACTTAGGGTATTTGGTTTTATAAATACAAAATCTCCAAACTCAAGAAGTTCTACTTTTTAGGTTAGTCTTGTTATATAATTCTAGCAAACTTTACTACACAAAGAGCCTTATGTTTGGTCCCACTTGTAGAGTTTCTATTTCATGGAAACAGGCTATAGTTATCAATTTAATCTAGTCAGTATCTTTGACTACTTCAATGGTTTGACTTAAAACCTCCCTAAGCATGAAATTCTTGTGGGAAGTTAAGCTTATTAAGAATAGTGAACCTAGGGGCACTTGGGTGGCTCAGTTGGTGGAGCAAACATCCGACTTCGGCTCAGGTTGTGATCTAGCTGTTTGTGAGTTCGAGCTCCATGTTGGACTCTGTGCTGTCAGCACAGAGCCTGGAGCCTGCTTCAAATTCTGTGTCTCCCTCCCTCTCTGCCCTCCCCCACTTGCACTTTCCCCAAAATTAATAAACATAAAAAAATAAATAAAATAAAAATAATAAAAAAATAAAACTAGTGAACCTCAAGTTCTTAAATATTACAATTCTTTGTATATATTTAGATCCAAATTTAGTGACTCTCCTGTAGGTTGTGATTGGAATTACATGGCGACTACTCCAAGCCACATTCTCTTGCACAATTAATCTACACTGAGTAGATTTCCTATGTTCAATACAAAAATGCTAAAGTCTTTGGTTAAAAAGGTACAAACCCACTAGGAAATAATTAGTTTCTTGGTTAGATGAAGTTACATTGGGCCAAGAACTTCAGTTGGGTATGAGTGTAGAGGCTGCAGGTATCCAGGGGCCTTCGTCAGGGCCACCCAGGAACCAGAGATCATACCATGATTGATAAATCCCATCCTATGCATGTTTTTAGTTTATTTATTTTTTGCAGTTCCTTTGCAGCCTGCTTCAAATGGCAAAATAGCCAGATATGTACACCAAGATACTTGCTGAGAGCTTGTCAGACACCCTGGTAGAACTCTAAAGTTTCCTACATTAGTGCCCTGGTAGCCCTTCCAGTTTTCTATTCCTGAAGACGAAGATGTACCTCCCTGCTCTTCACATACACCTATCACTTGACAGATTTTTACACGACTTTTTCCCTTGATTCTTTAAGCGTCCTTTTTATTGAAATCTAGCTTGATCTTGATGGAATGATGTATTTTCTATATACAGGCATTTGTTATGTGACGTGTTTTCCTAAAAAAAACACAACCCATCACTCTGCAAATCATACACTAATAGCACTTTTATAAGTGTGGGAGCAGGGCACTCAATCCCTATACAACTTGAACCAGATGTTTATAAAAATATTAACCATCCTTAAAAGAAAAAAACTCATGGATGAACAGCCACAAAAAAATCTTAACAGCTTTTTCAAGGAGTAAAAATATCTGACAGGCTTGGGAAGGGTTGAGGCTGAGGAGGTAGGATGGCAAGGACAAAATGCACATAGAACCAAATAAACATCTGCAAGACAGTACCTGGTTGAACTGAGCCAGGAAGAATATAGGGTGAACTGTCATCATGGCAGTGGGTAGGTTATCTATCATATTGATGGCTTTTTCTGCATTTGTCTGTGTTAGTGTACTTAGCCTTCAACTGATTTTACTTGGAGTAAAACTTCAATGTGCTAGCAGAGTCTTATTGGAACCAATGTGACTTTCATGTTACAACTCTATAATTTTGCATTACAGAGCATGTGGTTTCTAGCCCGACAGTTGATGTCTAGTCGTCTTGTCATTCCAAGGATGCCTGATAGCTAGTTTAATTTTGAATTTTACCTATCTTCAGTAATCATTCCATTGAGGCAGAACTTTACCAGCCTTGAGTACAGTTCAGGTGCTGGCTTTTGAGCAAACTGTTGTTTGAATGCTCGGGTAAAGGTGGAGCTAGAGCCTGAAGATGTAAGTACAGCCTTGGACCCACTGAAGACTCCTCCTAGACTGGGTGTCCATTCTGATTCAGCAGACCCTAGGTATACCTACCTGCTCATTTCTCTCTTGCAAAGGATCTGCTCTCTTACCAGACTCTAAGGATATGCATAAAAGATTCAGGATTTCTTGGATCTCATTCTGAAAAGAAAATATCAATTCACTCCTCTTAGAGGTTGCTATTAGAACTATGAAAATAGAAGTTATAGCAAACTTAGACAGGAGTTACACAGTGAAAATTACTCCTAGTCAAAAAGGATCTTTTGGGGATCTCAAACCTTCATGGTTGACAGCTCAGGGATAGAAATACAATTTAAGTGTTTATCACATTAAAGACCCAAAGTATTAAGATTAAGGATGAACCTCTAGGGTGTCTGGGTGGCTCAGTTGGATAAGCGTCTGACTTCAGCTCAGGTCATGATCTTACGACCTGTGAGGGTGAGCCCCGCATCCGGCTCTGTGCTGACAGCTCAGAGCCTGGAGCCTGCCTTGGATTCTGTGTTTCTCTCTCTCTCTGCCCCTCTCATGCTCCATCTCTGTCTCTCAAAAATAACAAAATATTAAAAAAATATTTAAAAAGAATGAATCTCTGGAATTTTGAAAGATAAGACGATCTTACCTTGAAGATTCCTGTTGCCTTCTCCATGGTAAACACTGTGAGACTCATGTGCCCAAGAGAGAAAAACAAATCTCACAAAGGAGCATCTGATCTATCACATAGAACCTCTTCAGTTTCTCTTGGTTAGGATCATGTATTATTAGTCTAAAAGTTCATGTCGTGAGGACTTTTCTATCTCAGCCGTCATCTCTAGCTGCAAGTAACATCTCTCACCTCATAAATATCCTTGACCTTGAGGCAGGTTCAATGTGGGCTTTCCTTCCAATTT
Organism: Prionailurus viverrinus; assembly: GCF_022837055.1. Classification (NCBI taxonomy): domain Eukaryota; kingdom Metazoa; phylum Chordata; class Mammalia; order Carnivora; family Felidae; genus Prionailurus; species Prionailurus viverrinus. Next base: position 18,692,006 of record NC_062564.1, read on the forward strand.
CTTAAGAGAACCTCATAGCAAGACTTGTAACCACCTTCAATTGCAGGTGGTTCAAGTAGCATAAGGGGATGGAACAGCTCAGCTCTTCAGCAAGGTAGATAAGAGGCAGCTGTTGTCCTTTTCCATGAGGTAGAGAAAGATTAAGAATGGAAAAAACAATCACTCATTCCAACCTACTCTTTTGCAGGATCAGATTTGTCTTCACAATCAGCTCATGGTCACATTCTTTCATCTTCTTAGTCACTCATTCTTATTCCATTGAGAAGTTGTCTGGGGCTTTAAATCCCCTGCTCTAGACTTCTCTTAGATGCTATTCACCATCCATGTTCATACTGCGAACTCTTGTTTCTAACCCGGGGGTAGACAGATGGTTTTGATAAGAGGAAGAGTGAAAACATGACCGATTGGTCAGCCTTCAGCTGCCCTGGAACCCCATCTTTGCAGTGTAGTTTTATTAACGGTGTGGTTCTCAAACTTCATTGCATATCAGAATTATCTGGAGACCTGTAACCATTGTGATGCCTTCATCTGTGGCCTCCTAACTTTAGAATCCAAGCATCAGAATCACCTGGAGATCTTGTTAATGCACAGACTGCTGGGCCTCACTTCCAAAAACTCTGATTCAGTAGGACTGGGCTGGGCCCAGGAGTTGACATTTCCAACAAATTCTAGGTGATGCTGAGTCCAAATACTCTATTCCAATTAGGACACTAACAATTCAATCAGAACCACTAGGAAAAGGTCATGGACTTCAGGTGTCTAACTCATCAGGTGATTCACATATGCAGCTAAGTTTGAGGACTACAACTCTAAGGCTGGGAGGATTTAAAGGAGGCATGAAGGCTCGCCGTCCGGGAGTTCGAGCCCCCCGTCAGGCTCTGGGCTGATGGCTCAGAGCCTGGAGCCTGTTTCCGATTCTGTGTCTCCCTCTCTCTCTGCCCCTCCCCCGTTCATGCTCTGTCTCTCTCTGTCCCAAAAATAAAATAAACGTTGAAAAAAAAAAATTAAAGGAGGCATGAAGGTACACCTAGAAGGAAGCTTATGTAAAACCTAAATCCTAGCCCAGCCGGTGACCACAAAATAGGTTTTGTGTCTCCAGTTGCCCTGCCAGCAAAGACTTCAGTCTTTAGGGAGTGCATTACCCCTAAAAGTCTTTCTTTAGCTTTCCTTAGTTTTTTCAGTCATCACAGCAATATTGCCTTCCTCTGCCCCCAACCATGTCAAAGCTCTTTAGAGGCATTTAGCTCAGTTCTTACACGTGCAGTAATTTTCCTTAATGACACTTATGCAGTGCCTGGTAAATGACATGAATTCCTACAGTTCATGAGTGCCGATGGCTAGGACCCACATTCTTTCAAGTTCTCTCCAACTATTGGCACCCTAGCCTCACAGATACCTTTTAGGTTGGGCATCAAAGGCCAAGAAAGGCCTAGGGTAATAAAGGCATTACCAATTTTGTTTCTTAAGAGATTCCATTAGCTCTTTTCTATGTCCTAGTACAGCATAGGGAATAGAGTCAATTCGGTAATAACTTTGTACGGTGACAGATAAATAAAAAGGTATGCCATAAACTTATACACCCCAAAGTAAGTGCTCTCATCTGACCCTAATCTGGGCCTGCAAACAATACATAAGCTTGTGAGAAGCGCCTCCTGGCAGTGTCTGGAGCCAGTTACCATTAGGTAGATGGGAGAAGGGGAGACTCAGCCCCATCCACCTTCAGCTGGACTTGACTGGATCCTTGCACATTCAGCAAACCTGTTTTTGGTTGCAGTTGTAAGTACCTTGAGCTTAATATTTGTGGCTGATTCAATCACGTGGAAATGGCAGTCTTGCTCTGTGGGCACTAGCATGGACTCTGAAGTCAGGCCACCTCTGTGCATCTAGGGGAAGACTCATAGCCACAGTTTGGTTTCTTATCTGTAAATGGTGCTAGAATACCCATGCCATAAGGCTGCTGGAGTATTAAATAAGTAAATACAGTAAGGTTTTGACAATGGTGCCTGGCACAGAGCCAGAACACTCTACTTGTGTTAGCCAGCCTCGTGGTGTTTTCCCCCATAAAAATACTGGTTTATGATTAGAGATTAAGAGCCTTATGAATAAACGTTAAGATTTTCCTAAGAGAAAAGTAAATAAAAGGATGGGGATCAACATGTATATGCATAAGCATCAGTTTCCTACCTATAAAATACTAGTTTAATACGGAATGGTCGTTCATATTTATCTAATCCCCCGGGTGTATAGTCTACCACCTGGAACGTGGAGAGATTTCCTAATTCCTGCAGAATTAAGTGACAGGCAGCTCGTAAAGGGTGTCCTATGATAGGAGTAGGACAAAAGCAAGTGACTTTTGCACTCTTAAGGTTTTTTATTTTTATTTATTTACTGTTGTTGTTGTTGTTGTTGTGTTTTGTCTTAAGGAGGCTCCACACCCAACATGGGGCTTGAACTCATGACCCTGAGATCGAGTCACATCCTCTACCAGGCTGAGCCAGCCAAGTGCCCCCTTAAGATTTTTTAAAAGATAAATCTAGCTTTATCCTTTACTGATAGTAATCCTATTCATATGGTAGCTCAAATTGTAATAATCTCAAGCCCCATAATCCTCATTAAAAAGGAGAAAGAAGTTAGACTTTCTTAACAGTCCATCCTCACTTTAGACTATGTCTTTTTATTCTTATTTCTCAGTATTTGTTTGAACGGCTTTTAAAAAGTTTTCTGTTCATATCTCAACTCATACAATTTCTCTTTGGCTTCTCTTCTCTCTTTAAGAGACAAAGTACATAAAACACTCAGCATGAAGCCTGGAGCAAGTACATTTTCAACAATTAACTTTGTGTAAAGCAAAGGGATGAACAATAAAAGGGTCTACTCTTGAGAAAAACAAACAAACAACAAACATCACCTTAAATTCTTGTATAAGTGGTCCAAGCTCTGGAAGCTGACTTCCTACCTGCATGAGTCAGCAGGCATGGCTGGGTTGTGGCTTTCAACTGAATCCAAGTAGTGACAACACCAGGCGGAGTGCTGGTCTCCAGGTGTTACTGGCAGGCCCAAAGTGCTACCTATAAAGAATAAGAAAAGTGAATATTTCCAAGGTGAATTGTTTTTTTAAAAACTATTTGTGAGACGGTGTGCCTGGGTTGCTCCGTCACTTAAGTGTCCAACTCTTGATTTCGGGTCAGGTCATGAGCTCATGGTCGTGAGATCGAGCCCCGCATCAGGCTCCCATCTGAGCATGGAGTCTGCTTGGGATTTGCTCTCTCCCTCTCTTTCTGCCCCTCCCCCACTCACGTGTACACTCACTCTCTCTCTCAAAACAAAAATAAATATTTTTTAAAAAGATTTAAAAATATTTCTGAGACAAAAATAATGTTACAGTCTAGGCTTTTTGTTATGGTAATATTTTGACCCACTGTCAGATTATGTGTTTTATTCTTCAAATTTTCCAAGAGTCCTTTGAAATGTACTTAAACCTTTAGTTTAAAGGTCTAGATCAAATGCCATTTCTCCCAAGTTTTCCCTGATTGTTCCAGCAAAAATGAAATCTTCCCTCCACTGAAACACCAAAATTTTAATAAATTTAAATACTACCATGTGTGCTTAAAGCACACGTCTTTTAATGCTTTGTACTTTCTTCTTTTTTGCACATATATCTCCTGCTCTCAAAGAAGAGAATTTTTGGTTGTATTTATATCACTTGCTGAGCACTGAGCTCATTGTCTATATATAATAGAGGCTCAATACCTATTAGTTACATAAAAGCTGTGTTGAAACCATAAAACCACTACAGACATTTTATTATATCACAGCTGAAACCAATCCTCTGAGATATTTTTATCCCTCAACCTGAAGAAAATCACCTCATTAATTGGTTTACTGCAAGTTACACCTCACATTTCTTTGCTCCGACCCCATTCCCCAATATTTCTTTACTGCCAAAACGTTGAAAACACATTAAGAAGTAAAAAAAACAAAAACAAAAACCAAAAAACCCCCAAAACTATACTTTTATACAAAAATTTATATAATAACAAAGTAAAAGTGATGCCTTCCAATTCTCCAATTCCACTACAGCAGTATGTACCCTTCCATACGTTTTCTTTCCTTTTAAATTTTATTTTACTGTGGTAAGAACTTATAACATGAGACCCACCTTCTTTACAAAACTTGAAGTGTACCATACGCTATTGTTAACTATTGGCACAAAGTTGTGCGAGAAATCTCTAGAACTTCTTTACCTTGCATAACTGAGACTTTATGTCTCTTGATTAACAGCTCCCCATTTTTCTCCTCTCTTGGCCCCTGGCAACCACCCTTTTCCTTTCTGATTCTGAGTCTATTTCTTTTTAAAGATTTTTTATTTTTTTTCAGTCATCTCTACACCCAATGTGGGGCTCAAACTTGCAACTCCAAGATCAGGAGTCACTTGCTCCACCGACTGAACCAGCCAGGTGTCCCTGAGTATATTTTAAAGTAAGATACTTCATGTGAGTGGAACATCCAGTATTATCTTTTTGTGACTGGCTTATTTCATGTAGTATGATGTCCTTGTGTTTCATCCAGTGCTGTCACATATGACAGGATTTTCTTTTTTTCTTTTTTTTAAATTATTTATTTTGAGAGAAAGAGAGAGAGTGAGCAAGGGAGGGGCAGAGAGAGAGGAAGACATAGGATCAAAAGTGGGCTCTGTGAGCCCGATGCGGGGGGCTTGAACTACTCATGAACCATGAGATCATGACTTGAGCAGAAGTCTGAAGCTTAATTGACTGAGCCACCCAGGTGCCCCAGAATTTTCTGTTTTTCAAAGGTGGAATAATATTTCCTGTGAATATATACCATAATATCCTTTATTTTGTCATACATAAATGGACGTTTAGGTTGTTTTCACATGTTAGCTTTTGTGAATAAGGCTGCAATGAACATTGGAACATTAGTACCTCTTCAAGATCTTCATTTATTATTTTTTTTGAAAATTCTTTTACAGTTTATTTATTTTGAGAGAGAGAGGGCATGAGTGAGTGGGGAGGGGCAGAGAGAGAGAGAGAGAGAGAGAGAGTCCTAAGCAGACTTCACACTGTCAGTATGGAGACTGACAGAGGGCTTGACCTCACGACTGCAAGATCATGACCTGAGTTGAAACCAAGAGTTGGATGCTCAACCAATTGAGCCACCCAGGAGCCCCTAATTATTTTTGATGAATACCCAGAAGTGGGATTGTTGGATCATATGGTACTTCCATTGTTAATTTCTAAGAAATTTCCATATTATTTTCCATGGAAGCCTTACCATTTTGTGTTCCCACCAACAGTGTACAATAGTACCAATTTTTCCACATCCTTACCAACACTTGCCTTTTTTTTTTTTCTTTATATATAGTGGCCATCCTGACAGGTGTGAGGTGATATGTCATTGTGGTTTTGATTTATGCTTCCCTGATGATGAGTGACATTGAGCATCTTTCCATACACCTGTAGTTCTTTTGTGTATCTTTTTTAGGGAAATGTCTATTCAAGTCTTTATTTTTTATTGAGCAATTCGGTTTTGTTTTGTTTTTGTTTTTGTTTTTTTTCTATTGATTTATAAGACTTCCTTATGCATTCTGGAAATTAACCCATTCTGATACATGGTTTGTAAATATTTTCTCCTATTCCAATGGTTGCCTTTTCACTCTGTTGTTTCCTATGTAGTGTGGAAGCTTTTTAGTTTGATGTAGTCCCATTTATCTACTGTTGCTCTTGTGGCCCATACTTTTGGTGTCATATCCATGGAATTCCATACTCTCTCTATGCCTTCATGTACACACATACATTACCAACATCTTACAGCATGACCTTATTTTTATAGGAAAAAATACACTTAGAACCTAATTTTTATTATTTATACTTAAATTATTTGTGGGAGCAGAAATGTATTTTCCCTTAAAATCATATAATGGATATCATATCATGTCAGTGTGTATATATTGATCTGTTATTTTTAAAATGGTTATATAGTATTAAGAAGAGTGATTATTTTTTTGGAAGAGCTATTATTCAAAAAAAAATTTTAAGCTCCTTTATTTATTTTGAGAGAGACACAGACAGGGTCAGCAGGGGAGGGGCAGAGAGAGAGAGAGAGAGAGAGAGAGAGAGAGAGAGAATTCCAAGCAGGCTCTGCACTGTCAGTGCAGAGCCCAATGTGAGGCTAGATCCCAGGAACTGTGAGATTGACCTAAGCCAAAACCAAGAGTTGGATGCTTAACTGACCGAGCCACCCAGGCGCCCCCTATTTTAATGTTTATTTATTTTTAAGAGACAGAGCATGAGCTGGTGAGGGACAGAGAGAGTGGGAGACATAGAATCCTAAACAGGCTCCAGGCTCTGAACTGTCAGCACAGAGCCTGACGTGGGGCTTGAACCCATGAACCTTGAGATTATGCCCTGAGCCAAAATCAGATACTTAACCGGCTAAGCCACCCTGGCACCCTGAAGAGCTATTATTTTTAAGTATATATTTATGTAAGTCCTCTTTGTAATTTATGATTAGGTATTTGATGCATGTGTTCCAAATTCTCTTTCCCAGATTGTCATTAAAAAAAATTATTTTAACCTGAAACAAATTTTACCATATATATTAATAAACTAGAATTTAAATAAAAACTTGAAATAAAAGTTATTTTATTTACTTTGCTGTATAAAAGTATTTACTTTTTATTTAAATTTATTAATCTTTTCTTTTAGGGGTGTCTAAGCTCTGAAGCATGCTTTAAAAAGCCTTTTCTAAGTAGTCTATTTTAAATTTCTATGTTACCAATTATTTCCTTTTATGATGTGCTTCATTTTTTTGGACACAATAATTGACCACATATTTAACAAATATGCTCCTTACTTGCTAAATAGATGTGGGGTGATCTAGAACACAAACACATTCAAAAATAAAATAATATAAATAAATGAAGTAAAAAAAAGCAATACAAAGGGAAATAATAGGAGTATAAATTCACGACTAGAGTGGGGAAAATACACACACATACACACACACAAACATACATACATCTGGAACACACATTGGTATAACTTACTAGGTAGAGATCCAACTTTGTCTTTTTCTTCTTTTTTTCCCAGATGGCTACCCTCACTTGTCCCAAACCAGTTGTTGATATGAAATGACAGACATATTTCTAAAATCAGGCTTTCAAGCAGTATGTTTTTCCAATAAGTCCCCATCTAGTCCACTGCCTTCATCAATAAGTAAGCTCTAACCAAATCTTTAAACTTTCTCTTTTTCTGTGTGCTCCAACCCTAATAGCATGTGGATGACAGTTGTGACTGTGGAGACCTTAGGGTGTATCCCTACTGTCACCTCCACAGCAGGAGACAGGTCAGAGAAGAAGCTATTTGAGCTGTTGATCTCAGAAATCATGTCTGACAGTGCAGTGCCCCAAGGGTAGGTGTAATGTATTTTGGGGTGGCTGGCTCACTCTTTGTCTACGAGTTATCTCTGAATTTCTTCATCTATGAACTAAGCTCAGTCAAATGTGTTGTGAGCGATGGTAAAGAAGTCTGCATCCCCAATAATGAGTGTGGCCAGTGATTTCAGATACCTGTCACATCACACCATAATAACAGCTGTCCAATTTCCTTCTGAAATATTCTAGCAATACTCACTGTATTGAGATAACTGGAAAATTTCATCCACTCACAAGTCAACAAATGAGATGCAGTGTAGCGTATGAACAACAGAGGCCCGGTTTCCCAGTCCCAACCTGACTCATGTAGTAAGCAAGTAGTCAGGTGATCAACTCAATTTATTTGTCTCAATTTTCTTCACCATCTATACATGGTAGTTGGACTACATAATTACTTGGTTTCCAGCGAGATAAAAGACTGTGGTTGTATAACAATATAGTTCCTCTGTTTTTTCATTTACAACTTACGAATAAGTTGAGCCCTTGCTATATGCAAATAATTCTTCTAGTCACTGATGAATAAGATATGGTTATTGTATTAAGGAGTTTATTAAAGGAGTTTGCTTAGAAGAGGGACGTGGGATGGAACAGATCAGTGTGACTTTAACTTAGAACATGTCGGTTTCCCCATTCCAAATTGGAATACAGTATCTGTGATGAACCATATATCTACTGAAAGGCTTATTCTAATGGTCCTGGTCAATGTTAAAGGCTCCTTCTGGGTTTGTGTGGGAATAACACACTGAATGTAGGTGGTAGTTCATAAATCCTTTTTCCAGTAAAGGCAGTTAATGTTATTATAGATTTTATTTTTTGCAAGACCCTTACTTAAGACTAACTCCTAAAAAATACTGTGAAGCTGTACCTCAGTTACTAGGCTAGAAGTAATCTTAAGTAGTAGAGAGAAGTTTCATGACCCCAAATTGATGCTTCCTCTCTTTCTATTTAAATTATTATAACTTGCTGTGTTACTTGTTGTTGTTGTTGTTGTTGTATGTTTTTGAAAATTCTCATTTCAGTAATTCACAAATGTTACACAAAGGACATACAATGAAAACATTTGGATTAATAACTTCAAAAGGATGAGTGTTGACTAGGAGGAAGAAAAATGGAGGAAACTTCCAGAAAACTTCTTTTTACAAAAGTTCAAGATAGGAAAACACCCAGCATCTGTTGGAGGTAAGTGGGGAAGAAGAATCAGTGGCAACTGCAAAAATCAGAAAGCAATTAATGAAATAGCATAGGTAATACAGACACATGGATAGTTGCCAACGCTGGCACAAGACAGGGTAAGAACAAAAATAAGGTATAATGAACTCAATGGGAGGGAGAAACTGGTTAGATTCTAAGGAAAAACTTTTAAGTTTGCACTTTTTGGCAGTCAGTGAGCGGGTCGTGGGCCATGACAAGTGCTGCCTCATGAGCATATGGCAATACAGATTTATAGAGTAAGGCACTAATAATCTCAATGGTCACTGGACACCATTTCCATACTAGACATTTAGTTTCACATAGGTCTGAGACTATATGCACATTGGATACCTGTTCAGTAAGAACTGATACGGGGTTGAAGAAGACCTAGTGAAAATAAGTGAATAAAATTACATTTATTCTGAAGTACAGTTTTTTTGCCCCCATTCAGTCCATAGCGTTATGGCCTCTTGAGGCAACTTCCAACAATAATGAGGTTTTGCATGCCTTCAGTGGTGGTGGAGAGGTATCATGGTCTGCAGGGCAGAGCACTAAATATAACTCTGATAATCCATTATACGTTTAAAGTCAGGGAACATTTCAATGGACTTGCTCTCATTTTGTTGGGACGAATAAGATTAAATAAAAGTACACAGTACCTGATTAAGGAGAAAAATATTTTAGGCTTTGGTCAAGCACATAAAAGGGCCTATCAAGAGAAGGGATCAGTATTACGATTTTCTGCCTTCGGTTTCTTAACTAGATTCCATTAGTGGAGTTTTCCTAAATGGGCCATATTTCCAATTCGGATATTATTAGAGATCATTATAACTTAAATCTCTGTAATGGCTCACACCAAATTACCTAACCTTTCAGCTTAAGATCAAGGTCCTTGATTGTTTTTCTGGTGCTATTTACATATAATAGCCTACTCTTGAAGAAAGTCTGAAACAAGTACCCTCCGTATCCAGTATGTTGCTTGCACAGTGAGACATTCCTTAAAAGTCTGGGGTTGATGATGAACCCAGTGTACAAGGGTTCCACGTTAAGTCATAATTGGCCTTTTGTTGGGAGAGTATGTGTCAACTGGTGAAATTAGGCACAGAGGAGAGTAAGAGTTTTTCGTATTAACAACATAGAAACTGACCACCCACCTGTTACTCAAAACAATAGAACCTCAGGGAGGACTTTTCTAATCCCGGAATAGAGGCAGCACCTTGCCTTGATGTCTTTCTTTGTAAAAATGTCTACAGCAGATTTGATGGAGAATCTCAGGGAAGAACTGACCTGTTTCATCTGCTTGGACTATTTCACCAGCCCGGTGACCACTGAGTGTGGGCACAGCTTTTGTCTGGTGTGTCTCCTGAGGAGCTGGGAGGAACACAGTACTCCTTTATCTTGTCCTGAGTGCTGGAGGGCCTTGGAGAGTCCACACTTCCAGCCCAATGAGCGTCTGGGGAGGCTGGCTGGCATCGGCAAACAGCTCCGATCCCAGGTGCTGCAGAGCGAGGGCGGACAAGGCGGCTCTGGGAGAATGCTGGCAGTCGCTAAGGCTTTTTCTGATGAGCAGGAGGGTGTAAACGCTTTCTCAACCCAGTGTCATGGAATAAACAGATTGTATCCCTCCAGTGAGGCTGAGGAGCGTCACAAAGTAAGATTGGCTGCTCAATATAAATCTCAGAACACAAACCACGTTCCATCACTTATGCCCATAATATTCTCTATTGGTGACAATCACGGGTCCTGGTCTCCAGGCACCAGACCCCAAACTTGGTGTGGATCCTGCTTCACTCCTTGTGTTAGGTCCCGCTCATCATATTTTTATTGGTCCTCAAGTCTTCTTCACAACCTGGTGCTCTGCTCATTTGCCACAGAGAATTTGTTTCTATTGCAGGAGAAGCTCCAGGAAATCTTAAATCTTTTGCGTAAAAAGAAAAAGGAAACTCAGGTTGTATTATCCCATGAGAAGGAGAGAGTAACACTGTGCAAGGTCAGTATCTGTCTTACTTTTGGATCTCGTATATGTTCTATGAGGGAGACTAAAGGGATACCTAGTGAAAGACCAGGCAAAAAAGACCAAATTTTCCAATCCCTGTCCTACAATATGCAGTGCCTTTACTTTGGGCTGTGTACCTCTGCTTGTCCACCTGGGAATCCCAAGACTCACTTCAAACAATTTCCCCATCCCCAGGCCTGCTTATTTTCTTTTCTTCTGGATACACCTATACAACTTGGTGGCTACCTCCATTATGGCTCTGATGATAATTATTTAAAATTACAAGTTACAGACAATAGAGGATCAAAAATCAATAAAAAGGAATAGCTCAAATGCTTTGGGGTAAAAAGAAAGTGAAAAAAAAAAAAAGATAAAATAAAGGCCAAATAATAGTTTGGTTTAGTACGTCTAAACAAAAGCTTGATTTAGTCACAGATTTGAACGTGAGCTGTCTTGCAAAGACCTAAATGTTGAGTCACATGTTTAAAAATGTATCTGATTCTCCCAATAAATGGAGTTCTCAAAGCAGAGTATTTGTGATATGTATCTCTATCTCTAGGATGTGATCCTATGTCTGCTTTCATTGGATATTTATTAAATAAATGAATATACACTTTTTTTCATATTTTTGCCCTTGCTTTATTTTGCTTTAAAAAAAATTTTAACATTTATTCATTTTTTGAGAGACAGAGTGAGGGCGGAGGGGCAGAGGCAGAGGGAGACACAGAATCCAAAGCAAGCTCCAGGCTCTGAACCACAGCACAGAGCCCAACATGGGGCTCGAACTCACAGACAGCGAGATCATGACCTGAGCTGAAGTCAGATGCTTAACTGACTGAGCCACCCGGGTGCCCCAATTTTGCTTTTTTTTTTTTTTTAAATCGTGGTATGGATCACCACCTATCATAATTGTTGTTTATATTTTTTTCCCCAGTAGAATGACAGTCTCCTGGGAATAGACATTTTGGTTTTGTTTGCTACTGTATCTATAGCACACATACCCCCTAAAATATCACACTAGCCCCCAACTACTTAATAGAATATGGATTATGTGTCACAGTGGAACTCTAGGACTTTGCTAGGACTAAAAGTCTACACAGGCATTTCTGTCACTAACTTTATTATATTGCTCCCGTGTGTGTGTGCACACATGCGTGTGTGTGGATGGCAGGAAGAGACAAAGGCCTGTAAGCAGGTTGTTGTGTCAGAATATGTAAAAATGCACCAGTTTTTGAAGGAGGAGGAACAACTACAGCTCCAGTTACTGGAAAAGGAGGAAAGGGAGAACATGAAGAAGTTGAGGGACAATGAGATCAAGCTGACCCAGCAAATAAGAAGCCTAAGCAAGATGATTGAGCAGATAGAGTCCACCTGTCAGCGCTCCACTTTAGAATCTTTTGAGGTAAGAATTCTGGGAAAATCAATGCCACAATAACAACAACAACAACATGTCGTAGCCCATAATATTTCAAGCCATGCAAAAATAAGTGTTTATTTACCCAAAAAACTAAGTTCCAGCCCCAACATAGTTTTCCTAAAGAATTAATGTTCGAGGGGTGCCTGGGTGGCTTAGTCCGTTGAGTATCGGACTTTGGCTCAAGTCATGATCTCATGGTTCATGGGTTGGAGCCCCACGTTGGGCTCTGTGTTGACAGCTTGGAGCCTGGAGACTGCTTCTGATTCTGTCTCTCCCTCTCTCTCTGCCCCTCCCCTGCTTGTGCTCTCTGTCTCTCAAAAACAAACATTAAAAAAAAAGAATTAATGTTCCATAGTATAAATACAGTCCTGAAGAGGCAGAGAAAAACAAAACCCAGTAGAACAGCTATCCAAACCAAGCCTGAGGATGACTCCATTTTCTTCTGTGCCTGCCGGTCTGCAACTTCAGCTTCGTTAGTTATTTTGTTTAATGAGCATTTACTATGTGCTGCTGGCACACTACATTTCATCTTCACAGAGACCTGATGAAGTTAAATACTGTTTTATGTACTCTTGGTGATTGTAATCTATCCTGTGGGTTTACAGTAGCTCTTACTTAATAATTCAGACCTCTGGCAGTTAGGTAATTTGCCTATCAAATAGCTAATATGTAGTCGAAACACGGTATTCTGTACTGAGCCCATATTGTTCACTGCCTTTGCTCTGTTGCCTCCCGGAGCTACTACTGCATTCTCTGGGGCCTTTGTAAACGTGGGCTGTGTGAGCCAGCTGCTGCTTCACCTCTGCCTCCCGGATGCCCCCACAGAATGCTATTTAACTTAGTGATTTTCCAGCAAAGCACGCACTCCAACTGCGCACAGGCTTACTCCAGCTCTCCCACTTCCCTTTTGCTGATCTTTGACTCCCTGAGGCACCAGATAACAAGATCGATGGTTTGGCTCTTTTGTCAGCATCAGGTTCTCTTGACCAAGTGTTGATATGAGGAACAGACAAGAGAGTCCAGCCATTAGGAGAACCCTCTCCTGTGCACAGGAACCCACCCTTGGAGGAAGTTGGGGATTTTTTCCCCCTACCCCGTGCTCTCCCACGCAAGGTGTCCTACAGCCATGGAAAGTGGATTCTGTGAAGTTAGAAAGGACTAGATCCCAAATGGATTCTGTCTTTGTTAGAGATCAAAGGGCACAGATACTAACCCTCTTTCTTTTCTCCCCTTAGGATGTGAAAGGAACACTGGAAAGGTGGGTTTCCAGTCTGTGTTCAGTTATGTGAGACACAGGGGTGTGCTGCTGCTACATTTGTCAGGGTGGGGAGGAGAGTGTCCATGCTGTTGGGGAACATCAAGCTGGACCCTCAGCTTGGAACAGGTCCTGCGGGCTGCGCAGGGCAGACAGAGTGACTGTCTCTGCCCTCTTGTAGGAGTGAGCCACTCTTGCTCCAGTGTCCAGAGGCGGCCGCCACGGAACTGAGTCTGTGCCGCATCACTGGAATGAGGGAGATGCTAAAAAAATTCAGCAGTAAGTCAGCCTCGTTTGTCAAACCTCCAGGGATTTGCAGACTGAACTTCAGTGTGTACGAGGATATGCAAGATTGAGCTTTTCGGCAGCTTCCTCTGACAGAATACTCACCATCTGGGTGCCAGGCTTCTAGTGAAGGCGCCGTGAGTCTGTGCGAACCCTCAGGGTGGGCTGAGGCCACAGACCGTCTGGGTTCTGGAGCCGACAGAAGCACACTTGATTGAGGGTTCGCTTACCTGTGTTTTCTAAGGATTCCTGGCACTTCCTTTGTTTGTTTTTACTGTCCCATTTTGTCTATTTCATCCCCTTGCATGCGCACACGCACACTTGCACACACACACACACACACACACACACACACACACACCCCTCCTCAGGGGTTTCTGCATTTCTCCCTCTGTTCTTGTGAGGGTAAAAACTACTTAAATTCTTAATCTCAATGAGGCAACATTCAAGCTATCCTTTTAGAATGCTCTAGATATTTAGGCTAGCTATCGTGAAGAGAATTCAGCCTTCATTTTTAACTTTTATCTTGTTGACAATCTGACCTTCAGAGGAAAGTCTAACGGGCTTTGGATTCAGTAGATACTTGATAAGTGCCAACTATGTACCTGGTACTATGCTATTAAACTCTCAGCTTTCTTATAGTGATAAATAAGACAGGCCTGCCTTTGCTTTTACAGAACTTTCAGTGGAACTGAGGAGACAGACATTAATCTCAAATAATTAGTGATGATTAGAATTTGATCTATAAATAAAAGTATGAAATTACATGGTAGGGGCACTTAATCTTGTCTGAGAGGCCATTGAAAGTTGGAAGCCTCTTCTGTGACCTCCTCTCAGAAGATGGGAAGGAGGGGTCTCTCACTGGTTCACAGTGTACTTATCAACTGGTCACAGGTGGTTTCACTAATCTCACAGGAGGCTGCATTTCAGCATGACATAATGAAAAATGCTGACTGGGAATTGCTATTCCAACACTCAGTAACTTTGTAATCTTGGACAAGTTTCCAAACCTCTGTGAACCTCAGTTTCCACTTTTGTAAAACTGGGAAGGGACACGTGGGTAGCTCAGTTGGTCAAGCGACTGACTTCGGCTCAGTTCATGATCTTGCAGTTTGTGAGTTCGAGCCCTGGGTCAAGCCCCGCGTCGGGCTCTGTGCTGACAGCTCAGAGCCTGGAGCCTGCTTCGGATTCTGTGTCTCCCTCTCTCTCTGCTCCTCCTCCGCTCATACTCTGTCTCTCTTTCTCAAAAATAAACATCAAATAAATAAATAAATAAATACAATGGGGGGGAAATGCCACGATTAAATGAGATATTGTACAGAAAATGGTTGGCACCTAAGGAGAAGTCCAGAAAGGATAGCTGCCTCTATTTCTCTCCCACCCAAACTGAAGAATCAGAAGGAGCCTTGGCTCAACTGAATACAAATGACAGAGTATGCCCCGTGTGGATAAATAGCTCTGAGTTTTAAAGCTATGCTGTAAACAGAAACCTGCTATTCTATTCCATTCCATTATATCAGCGATTCCTCTCTCTCTCCGCTCAGGCAGGCTAAATATCACTGTCCACATGACTCTCTTGTGTTTCTTTTCAGAGATTTGCTCTCAGTGTTTGTGAAACAGCGAGAGAAGGGCTCAGAGATTCTGTTCTCAGTGAAACAAAACTCCTCACCACACTCACCTAAATCATATTTTTAAAAATAGGACTGGAAACTAAGAATTTAATTAAAATTCCACATATGTAAAAGGGTTTTCAAGAATGCGAGGGGTTCATTCTTTTCTCCTCTTGCAGCGGACATAACTCTGGATCCAGCTACAGCCAATGCCTATCTTGTCTTGTCTGAGGATCTGAAAAGCGTGAGACATGGAGGAATCCGACAGCACTTACCCGACAACCCAGAACGATTTGACCAGTCTGCAACTGTGCTGGGCGCTCAGATCTTCACCTGTGGGAGACACTACTGGGAGGTGGAGGTGGGCAACAAGACCGAGTGGGAAGTGGGCATTTGCAAGGACTCCGTGAGCCGAAAGGGCAATCTCCCGAAGCCACCTGGGGACCTCTTCTCACTTATAGGCTTAAAAATTGGAGAAGATTATAGTCTTTGGGTCTCATCACCTTTAAAAGGTCAACACGTCCGAGAGCCTGTGCATAAGGTTGGCGTTTTCTTAGACTACGAGTCTGGACACATAGCGTTCTACAACGTGACAGATGAGTCCCTCATCTACAGCTTTCCTCCAGCCTCTTTCCAAGAGGCTCTCAGGCCGATCTTCTCCCCTTGCCTCCCAAATGAAGGGACGAACACGGGCCCTCTTACCATCTGCTCACTGAACAGTTATGTCTGAGGGACATGCCCCCGAGCCTTCACCAAGGATGAGGTCTAAGACCAACAGATGATTATTAATTAAGATGATTTATGCATTGACACTATCAATATTGGGTGATCTTAAAGGAAAGCCCCTGAAAAGGCTTTCTGTTAACTTGAGCCACAATCAACGGCCAAGTTGGACAATCAACTTTCAACACCATAGAAGGCTGATCAAATCCTGTCTTTGACCAAATTCATTATCTAGACTGTCCCGCATACATGCTGGTCACTGAAAATGTAGAGAAAGAATTAGCCCCTATTATCCCTGATCCCACTGTCATAGGCCAGTTTTATAAATGTATGTCATGTTTTTGAGTGTATTTATTTATTTGACTCTAAAGAACTCTATTTTTTATATTTTTTAATATTTTTAATGTTTATTTTTGAGAGAGAGAGAAAGAGCGAAAGACAGAGCACGAGTGGGGGAGGGGCCGAGAGAGAGGGAGACACGGAATTGGAAGCAGGCTCCAGGCTCTGAGCTGTCAGCACAGAGACTGATGGGGGGTTCGAACTCATAGACAGTGAGATCATGACCTGAGCCAAAGTTGGACACTTAACTCACTGAGCCACCCAGGCACCCTAATAACTCTGCTGTTTGAATGTCTTTGTTCTATGTGCAGAGCTCTGCGTGCTGGGACAAGACTGACTCCTCTGGGTGGGAGGAAGTGCATGGGTTCTCCTTTCCAGGGTTGGTGAGAGGGACTCATGACTCAGCCTCCACTGAAAAGTTGCTTTTCTTTCCTTTCCATGCGGCCTGGAGTATCTGTACTCGGGAAGGCTTATATGTTCAGAATACTGCAAATTTAGGTGTCAATATCATCATTATCTTTCATGTTTACCACAACCACAAGAGGCTGGAACCTTCTGTGAATATGTTTAAAGATCACAGAACAAAGTCTCTATTCAATAAATGTATCAATGCTATAGGTGCCAAATGACTTTACTGAATTTTTTATAAGGTTATTTTATGTGTTTTTGCTACTTGCTATAAGCAAAAGGCTTTAGTCACTGGAAGGTGAAATCAAGTTTACTTATTCCATCCCAACATGTGAGGATTTGGGAGAAAGTTCTGTGAACCGACCTTCTCTTGGCTGCCCATTCTTAGTGCTCCGTCCCTGCAGGTTTTTTGTTTGTTTGAATCCTTCCTTGCTTGCATTGCAGAATGGCACCAATCACAGAGGGTACCCCTTCCTGCCTCTTCCCACTCACAGAAGTCACTGCCCATGTTTTCAATCGCAGACAAGAAAACTGATAGGATTTAACCCTTACACAACTGCATGATTATTAAGAAACATGTTTAACACAGATTTTTGTCTTTAAATTAGAGACTCAGTTGGGCGAAAAATTGATAATTGAATCTGTTAATTAGCATAGACAACCAGAGGGAGGGAGTTAAGTAGGGAGAAAGGATAGGTAACTGGATTTACTGTAAGGTTGGTATCCACCTTTCTCACTCATCTAGATCTGCCTTCTCTTTCAAACCTATGCATTTTTATCTTGTGCCCTCACAGGCATCGGAGCAGATCTGAACTAGACTTTGGGTCCCGAATCGTGCCCTCTTCTGTTCTCTGTGTTTGCTCTTTGCATTTTCACCCTGACACCACATACACTTAGAGTCCAAGAACTCTAGTGATGGAGAACCAATCACACTCTCTTTGAACAATTTGTTCTGTTCCCCATTTTTAATTTTATTACATTTTATTTCTTGATTTATCACCTCAAAAAGCTAAGGAACAAATTATGAATAGCAAACACCAAATATATTTGGTCTACAGCTTTCTCAATTACAAAAAAAAACCCACATTGATTTTTTATAAATGAATATAAAGGTCGTATATTTTAACTTAGTACGCATTACATTAAATTGTGGTGTAAGGTAATAGCTCCTTTTCTTTCCCTTTGTCCCAAAGGGGCTGGTATTATCAAGGAAAACAGCCTACTTTTTCTCCTCTGGCAAAGTCATCCCATGTGGATCATTGTCTGCCCTGGGCCTGCCACTGATCGCCTGTGTGGGGAAGATTGAATCTATACTATTCTTACTCTGCTGACTTTGCATAAACAACCATGAAAAAGTTGCAAAGGCATTTTCACCCAAGGCTTCTGGATATAAACTCCACACCAAACAGATGTGGTGATGGGGATGGGAGGGAGAGTGGGCGGAATGAGCAATTGAGAGGTGCACTCCCTTGCTTGACAAACTCATCCCCTTGTATGAGACCAGGGTCTGGTCTCTTCTGTGCCTCAGCCTTTGAACATCTGTCAGACATTTTCTTAAATGTGAATGGTGTCCCACATGGGACCGATACTCAAGCTACCCTGTTGTCTCTTCTACTGACTCCTTCTCTCCTTCCCAGATCTCTTTCTTCTACCCTTCTTGAGTGGAAAATTTCCCCAGGGGGCTAGCAAGTCACAAGTAGCCTCTTGTCGTGCACATTGCCAAAATGGAATCCGGAAACATGGCCATGTCCCTCTCTAGACGTGAGCTAGAGGAGAAGGGGTGTGTCGAGTTGTGAGGGCAGAGGACATCAAGAGTGATCTTCCATACAAGGTTGCAATTTGATTTATTCATTTTTAAAAAAAATTGTCTTGACTTGTCCTAGAGTACCTTAAAAATAAAATATTATACATCTTTTGCCCTGAGATCTAATTTACCAGTAAAACTCCTTTAGCTCTTCAGATGAGGTCTCTATATACCCTCCTGCCCTAATTACCCCTCCCCCAACAATGTAACTTTGACCTATTATGCTCCCAGTACCTACGTGGGCACCTTTTGCTTTACTAGGCCCTCTTACTGACTTAAGTCAGCGATGTGCCCAATCAACCTTTCTCAACTCTTGAATTTCTCCCTGTGCATATACCTTAAAGATGTGGGAACAGAATAATAGTAGGCCCCAGTAGGAAAATTGCAGAATGATAAAATGTACAAAGGCTAAAATTTTAAAAATTGCATAGGATCTCACTATACAGAGATTACCAATGCTTATATTATGGTGTGTGTCTTTCTAGTCTTTGTTTTTTTTCTATGCATATATATTTTAAGCCACATGAAAATTAATTATCTTAATATTCTATTGTGAGCGTCTTTCTTATATTTCTTAAGAATAAGACTTTTTCATCCCTAAATATATAAGCATGTATTTTCTAAGAATTAGCATATTTTGTTAAATTACATCTATCATATAAACATTTAATAAATGATATTATTTGGTAAGTAGTCCATATTAAAAGTTTCCTAATTAGCCTTGTAGTGTTCGTTATAGCTGTCTTCCAGTATCCAGGAATAATAAAGGATCATGCATTAAATGCAATTGTCTTGGAAACTATGATTTTTAATGGCAGTAAGATGTCATTATATGAATGTCCCTAAGTTATTTAATCATTCCCCCACTGGGACATTTGGATTGTTCTCCACTGGTAGCTATTATAAACGACACCACGATGAATGCGCATGTATATAAACCTCTGGGTGTATCTCTAATTATTCACCAATGTCTCCTGCAGGCAGGAGAGCCGCCTGTGGATCCTGTGGGCATGTTTGCAGGTTATACACTCCCCTACAGAAGTTTTATGTGCGCGGCAGGTAGTCTGGAAGGTTTTGCTCACTGGCATTTCCACACTGAAGATGCAGACACACCGTTTTGAGACAAGTGAGAGAACATGTTTCCCCCTGCCCTATGGTCTTGCCAGAAGCACTGCATTTATTTAAAAAACAAAACAAAAACAAAAACCTACCCTGGGAGAAATTGGGCGGTAGTGCTTGGGCTTTGAAATACACAGCCCTTAGCTGGAACATTCAACTTTACCGCAAGGTAACTGTTTCCCACTTTGACAAATTCTTTTAACTCTCTGAGCCTTTGTTTTCTCAAAGATATGAAAAATAGCTATGTGTTATGATGATTATGTGAGAACACAGAAAAACAATTATTCCATGGTGTATGATGAATTTTTGTTAGTCTCCCCCCACCTTCTTTTTCCTCAATTTACACAATATGTCAATTAAAATTTTTTTTTAATGTTTATTTATTTTTGAGAGAGAGAGAGAGAGAGAGAGAGAGAGAGTGTGTGTGTGTGTGTGTGTGTGAGCTGGGGAGGAGCAGAGACAGAGGGAGACACAGAATCCAAGCAGGCTCCAGGCTCTGAGCTGTCAGGACAGAGCCCAACGTGAAGTTCGAACCCATGAGCTATGAGATCATGACCTGAACCAAAGTCGGACTTCCAACCGACTGAGCCATCCAGGCACCCCACAATATGTCAATTTTGCAATTTGTCATAAAGCCACAGAAAGCCACAGAAAACTTGTGTGGAATATGGAAAACATTGGCACCAAAATCTTTGAAATATTTTTAAGGTAGGTGTCACTATTTTAGGGAAAAGTGTTAACATAAAATTCAATTGAAGAAAAAGAAAACCTAGATCTATGGATTGTTTTCTTATCTTTCATGAAAGTCCTTTTGACCTTCACACTTGTGAATATATATTACCTAATTTTAACAGTAAATTATATTTTGTGTATTGTTTTATTTGAGAGAGAGAGAGAGGGAGGGAGGGGTGAGGGACAAAGAGGGAGAGGGAGAATCCTAAGCAGGCTCCATACTCAGCACAGAGCTGGATGCTTGGAGCTCAGTCCCACCACCCTGGCTGAGGTCATGACCTGAGCTGAAATCAAGAGTGGGACACTTAATCGAATGAACCAGCCAGGTATCCCTAAAAGTAAATTAATATTAAAATTATAAAAATAGAACTACCGTATGATCCAGCAATCACACTACTAGGCATTTACCCAAAGAATAAAAGAACACTAATTCAAAGATACATACACTCCAACCTTTATAAAAGCATTATTTATAAGAGCCAAATTATGGAAGCAGCTCAAGTACACACACCCACCCACACACACACACACACACACAATGGAATATTATTCAGTCTTAAAAAACAATGAGATCTTGCCATTTGCAACAACCTGAATGGAGCTAGAGAGTATAATGCTAAGCAAAGTAGGTCAGCAGAGAAAGACAAATACCATATGATTTCACTCATATGGGGAATTTAAGAAACAAATGAACAAAGAGGAAAAAAGAGACAAATCAGGAAACAGACTCTTAATTATAGAGAACAAACTGATGGTTACCAAAGGGGAGGTGGGTGGGGAGTCAGGTTAAATAGATGATGGAGATTAAGGAGTCTTGCCGAGATGAGTACTGGGTGGTGTATGGAATTGTAGAATCACTGTATTGTACACCTGAAACGAATTTAACACTGTATGTTAATTACCTGGAATTAAAATAAAAACTTAAAAAATAAATGCATATAATATGAATAGGAACTTAATAAAAACAAAAACTAAAGTGGTAATCTCATTTTCATTCCTTGGGAACCTCACACCTTTGCTCTGGGCTCTGAGGCCCTGGTAAGAACTTGGCTAATCATTAGCTCTGCCAGCACTCGGAGCACTGCACCCAGAAGGACGGCGATGCTCAATGTTCTTCCAATAGATTACAGGTGTTCTAGACACAGCCTGTTATGTTAGCCTTTGGGTGAGGCTTAGAGTAGTCACCACCAGCTGTGAATATCTTCCTCCTTTTAAAACATGTTAGATGTGTTTTTAAAAAATCATAAAAACATGTTATAAACATAGAACACCTTATAAAAACATGTTAGATGTGTGTCACAACATGGAGAAGTTTGGGAAGCATTGCCCCTCCCCCACTGTAGGCATCTATAAATAACCTGACTGTGATAAATGACTCACTTACCTGGAATTTCCTGTTAACAGCTTTCTTATTGACAGCTGACAGGAAGGAACCCGCTTTTGCAAGGCCTGAAGCTTATACAGATGAGGGGAGTGATCTATAAGACAAAATGATAAAAAGTTACAAAGTCTAACATTAGGTCCGGGGGTCTTAGAGGGTCTCTGACAATAAGCTGCAGTTTACCTATTTTCATGGTGTGTCTGCCTCTGGGTTAGCAGGATGCAAGTACAAAAGACAGGGGCAATAAAGCCAGGCCTCCTACGTTCGCATACTGGCTACACCACTTCCTAACTGTACCGCCCTGGGCAGGGTGCGTACTCCCCCGGGCCTCACTGTCCTCATCGGCAACATGGGCCTGGCAGCCTACCTGCCTCACGGGACTGTTGCAGCAAATGGCAGAACACGCGTGTTTAGAACACCGCCTAATTCAAGGGATAACCGCGCAATAGATGCTAATCATGAATAGGTCCTTCCTAAACTCTGGCATCTCTGTTAGCCAGACTCTGGACTTTTGAATACTGCCTTCTGCGGCTCCATTTCCTACAGTTCTGACCATGGGCTTAGAATATCTGAGTTCAGAAGACTGCCTTTTCCTACTTGCCTTCTTGCCCTTGAGGTCCTAATCTTGATGGAAACTCTACCTCAAAGCATATTGCTGGTCCTTTGCATTCCTAATTCCAGGCCTCACTCCTTATCCCTTAGGAAGTTTTCCTAAAAATTCTTGAGCATTTCAAATATTGCCTTCTATTTAACTCACTGACTCTTCCAGTTGGTGATTCAAATTCTCAACTCTTGTGAATTGTAAGTCACAGCATTCCGAGCCGGTATTGTCTTTCTGGGTCGTGCTTTTAGACAATGATGGTGGGTGCACAGGTTCTTCAAAAGGAAGTTCTTCCTCCCCCAGTACTGTTTGACTTCGTCTTGGTGAGGGGCAGCCTCTCTTCACAGAGTGCCTGAGTCTTCTGGCACCATCCAGATGGGAAACAAATGTCCAGGGTGCTCAGAAGAGACAGATTTCCCACTGTGTGAGGAGTGTGAATGTGTGTGGGGGGGTGTGGTATGTTGTATGTGGTATGTTAGGTAGGTATGTATGTGTATGGGGACGTGAGTTGTGTATGTGTGTGATGTGTGTGTCGTGTGTGTGTGTGTGTGTATGGTATGTAGCATATGTGGTGTGTGACGTGTGGTACGTGTGGTGAGGGGGGGTGGTGTAGGGAGAGTCCTGGGGAAAGCTGAGTTTCTCCTCAGAGTCTCTTCTCTGCCCCCCTTCTTGACTTCAAAGTGTGCCCTCCCCTTCAAGTTATCACTCTGTCTTCCTCGGTGCTCTTCCAA
Source organism: Prionailurus viverrinus (assembly GCF_022837055.1). Classification (NCBI taxonomy): domain Eukaryota; kingdom Metazoa; phylum Chordata; class Mammalia; order Carnivora; family Felidae; genus Prionailurus; species Prionailurus viverrinus. The sequence continues at coordinate 18,715,051 of NC_062564.1, forward strand.
TTCTCCGGTTTCTTGGAAATGAAGAATGGGCTCTGTAAACCTGCTTCGGGAAGAGAATCTCATCAGGGGTTTCTTGGACTCTGTTTCTGCAGTCGGAGGGCGGGCGTAAAAGATGAGAAGAGCTGCTGAATGCACAGAGCAGGGCCAGACTGATGCTTGGTGATTTTGCCCCAACACACATCTGCTTTCCTGCAGAAGAAGTCAGAGAGCTCTCAAGGCTCATCAGGAGGGATTCACGCTGCTTCTACATACATCCTATTTATTGTATAACTAGCCCTTTTATATTAATGGGCATCAGTCAAAAGTCAGTTTTAAGTAATATAAATATTGAGAACAATATGATACTGCGTACAACACTCTAAGCTTTGCATTTAAAGTCTAAATCTCTTTTTTGTTTAAGGTCTGCACACTATCTTAGGAAATAATGTAAGATTTTTCCTTTCTTCTCTTTGCATGCATCTGAAAAACTGTTACACTCAGTTAAAATTTTATTAGACATTTTAAAGAGTAACTGTGAAAGTGTTGTCTCTTTTGAGGTGCTGGAAATGTTCTGTGCTTATTTGATTACATCTTGAGTTCCGTTTGTGAAAATACATTGAACGGGAAATTTATATGTCTAATTTCTGTATGTAAATTGTACTTCAGTAAAAACTTTCAAATAAGTGGCTGCCTTTTATTGCAGATTGGGTCCTCGTCTGCAGGAGCAGATGCTGAGTAGGAGTTTTGCATGAGGGTTCCTTATTTTTTTAGGACATGCAGTGGAGATAAGATTCTTCCTTTCTTTCTTCCTTCCTTCCCTTCTTCCTTACCTACTTCCTTCCCTTTTTCTCCCTTCCTTCCTTCCTTCCTTCCTTCCTTCCTTCCTTCCTTCCTTCTCTTTCTTCCAGTATTAAAACCATGAATTTTATTTTCCAAGTGGTGAAATTACATGTTTCCATGAATTCTCTTGTAAAATACCCCTATTTCCCTGTTCGTCTCTTTCTTTCCTTTTTTCCTTTTATTTTTCTTGTGGTAAGAACACAACAAGAGACTTTTCAGTGTCCAATACACTGTTGTTAAGCATAGGCATGATGTTGCACAGCAGACCCCTAGAACTTATCCATCTTATCTAACTGAAGCTTTATACTTGCTGATTAGCAACTCCTCTTTTTCCCCCTCTCTCAGGCCATGCAACCGGCATTCTGCTCTCTGCTTCTCTGAATCTTATTAAGGCATTTTCAATGGAGGGGAAGGAAGCAGAAATATGCAGAGGAGGAAGTCTAGGTGAATGCAAGCCCAGTGTCAGGCTGCCTTGGCCATGCACAGGAGGAATGCTGGAGCTAAAATGGCCTTTTAGACTAGAGTCATCTGGAGTCAGACTGAGTTGGCTCAGGCTTTATGCACTGCCATTGATGTGATATGTCACTGCATGGGAGTGCCCTTGAGCTAGGTGGCTCTCTGCTGCTGAGCCATTTCTTGAAGATGGCCGTAGCCTATCTGTCCATGATACTCCCAGCAATAAGGACAGTGAGATTTTTCTATGCTGAGGGATCTACGAGATGCATCAAAATGTCCATCACAACAAAGCTGGAGACTAGGACCTGAATAGGAAAGGGGGAAGAACAGGATTCTGTTTGACTTTCATTTTAAAGCTCTCTATTTTCTAATTAACAAAAATTCATGTGGATTCATTTCTTCAACTCAATAAATTAAAGTAGTATTTGACAAGTCCACACAGTAGAATCATTACTTTAATATCACATACAGCACACAATTCTTCTGCCCGTATACGTTTAAATGCGGGCTTGTTATTCCAAATGGAAATGTAAGTGTTCATGAGTGTGTTGCTTTATTTCAATATGAGTCTTCCACAAAATGCTCTTTCCCTGGATTTTACCTTTGTCTTATTTTATTCAGTATTTGGTTTACGTACTACTCTTTACTTTCACTTCCATTTATGATTTATCATCTTATTTTAGACATCAGCTTTTTAAAAAATTGATGGACTGACTTCTTCTACATGCTTTTGGTCAACTTTATCAAATTCATTGTTCCCATGGTTAGCCTTTTTTAGGTAAGAGCATTCATACAGAAACAAGTTTCAGTGGGGGAAAGAAGTCTGCAAGGGATGGCGTCCATGAGAATGTACCCTGAAGACCGCTGATCATAGGGTGTGTGATTGACCAAGGGCCTAGTTGCTGAGCTTTGAAATCCATCACACCATCTGCATAAGCCAGGCCTCTGATGGCCAATTTCTCTGACGGCCGATTCTGGCTGGCCAAAGCCATCATCCAAACTTCCATCCAACCCTCTTTCCCTCTCTCCTTCACTTTGAGGTGCAGCCTTAGCATGATTCCCTCCCTGTTTCCCTTACAAAGAGGTGTGCTGGATCCCACTTGGCTGGGACTGGCTCAAGAGGATCAAGTGCATCTCTTCTCAACTTGGGGTTCAGGGACACCATGTTGATAGTGTGAAACGGGCTAAAGTGGGAGTGATTACATCAAGTAATACACAAACATTACAAATCAGGTCTTTTTCTCATAGAGACCTAGTTGATGAATAATTATCTGCATACTATTGGCCTCGTCAGCATTCCTCATAAAATTCCTGCACATTTAATTATCTTTGGCGTCTGCTTCCTGGAGTACCCATATTAACAAAAAAGGGGTGAGGAGAAAAGATAAAATCAGTTTTGGACATACTGATACAATGGAGAGGAATCTTGAGATTCACCAAGACCATCAAAATAAGATTTCTTTCTCCAGTAGGAACATTATCATCAGCTAAGGCTAAGTTGTTCCCTCAGGAACTAAAGCTTAGGATATTGGCTTTTAGCAAAAATAACTCTAAAGGTTGAGGTAGTGCACCTTTTCTAGCTTTGTGGCCTCTAAAACCTTCTAAATCTGACCTAGCTTCCAGGTTTTCTGTTCTAAAAATTCTTCACTGGGATGGATATTATTTTTTCCTTAAATATATATATATATATATATATATATATATATATACACACACATATACATATATATATTTTTTTACTTTTCTCACTTCATTTATCACGATAAGCCAAACTTTTCTCAACTGTCCCTCTAGTTCCAAATTTTTACCATCTCTCTTTACTTGAAAATCGCCAGAATCTTTTCTTCTTCTTCTTCTTTTTTTTTTTTTAAAGCTAACCTATTACAAGTCAATTTATGAAATTTGCCTTCCTTTTTCTCAGGTTGTCTAGCTCCAAGTCTGCAATTTTTAACCATTATCTTTTGTTGCAGAAGAAAAATATCCTTCATATACTGAATTTACAAAGCTATGATTATTAACTCTTCAAGAGTTGGACAAATAATTTGATTTAGTTTTTTCTATTAGCTCCTACAGGGAAGAGGCTAAGAATAACTCTTTAAAAAGAGCAAGCTGTGGAAGACACATAATCTACCTAGTAGGGCCTTAGCATTGTGCTGCTGGAAATCAGATTCTACTCTATGTACCTCTTCTAATCTTTACCACCTGTACCTTTCACTTTATGGGCACTATCTTGGTTCTGTGTTTGGGTTTAGATCCTTACCCTTTCCCTGGAAGCTTGGCCCCTTGAGGATTATACCCTGGCTTTCTTCCCAAATGGCTAATCATTCCAGCTTAGGGCTTAGATAAACAAGTCCACCAAGATATGCTGAGCCATTGCTAAACACACTTTTTTAGTGTGTTTATGAGATCAAGACAAAACTAATACTTGTGAGATAATTTCTATGCATATGTATTTTATCTATAATAAGATATTCTCTTAGATAATGTATCCCAGATGAAAATAATTTCTCACATTTATTAAACACCTATTATAGGCCAACTACTGTGCAAAATATTTCCACAGCTTATAGAGGTTGAAGAAGTTGCCCAATGCCCCACATCTGTCAAGAGGAAGAACTAGATGTCTAACTGGGTCTATTAACTTCAGAGCCTATTTTTTAACCATTGGGTTGTATTATTCTTCCATAGAAATTAGCCAGGTGAAGGAGCCCGTTTATTTAACCGAGCACTGGAGTGCAAAGAAGAATGTGGTACACGGATATGAAAAGAACAGTGAATCTTTTGAGGTTTATGGGGAGAAATCAGTTTTGCTACCAGATTGAGGCTTACAAAGGATTTTTACAGTGATCATCATACACATAATAACTACTGTCATATATATAATTTGCAACTGAAGTTGTAAGACAGCATCACTTAATTCTAGCAAAGGCTGAAGATCAAGAACATAGGGTCAAGTGTTGAGCTTTAGAAGAAATTCACCGGTTAGCTTAAAGAAGCGGCAGACCAGGAAGGTGGAAGAATGTCAAGTTAGGATCTGTTGCAACAGCATCGGAAGCAACACAGTGGCCACTGGAATACCGGTTACTACGGTACTATTTTAATGTAAATAATTCATCTGGAAATAATCTCTAAGAGAAAAAAATTACAAGTGGGAAGGGATAACATGTTATAATCGACTCTTTTTTTCCTTCTCAAGTCTGAATTTCCTTCCTCTCCTTCTCCATTCTGCATTTGGTTAACCAGCACAGGTGAAAAACATGTATTTATTTTGGGGGGGCACAAAATATAAGATGCTAAAATGACCACAAAGTTTTGTCATAAAACTGAGGATCATTATAGTAAAATCTCATGTTCTTGGCTATTACATAATCAGAAGATACCAACAATATTTCAAACCTAGTATCAGTACTTTGGATCCTGAAACAACCAATAGTTTTCTCAATATGGCTGAGGATTTTCCAATTGGCAGATGGAGATGTCCATCAGTATGTTCTAGACACTCTGGTACAATTGGATACAGTGTCAACATCTCGGGTTGTATACATTTACCTTTAGAATATTAATAGCAGGTGCTGGATCAAGACCACCCTAAGTAGGACCTGATGGGAAATCATAAGAAATCAATCAATAGAAAAAATAATCCCCAGAATTTATAAGAATGGATTTTATACATGCTTATTATTTTATGAAAATAAAATAAAAGGCCTTTAAAAAGGTCTTTTTAAGAAGACTCAAGATTATTTTTGTGTTTTCCTTCCTTTTTTTTTAAATTTTTTTTTAACATTTATTTATTTTTGAGACAGAGAGAGACAGAGCATGAATGGGGGAGGGGCAGAGAGAGAGGGAGACACAGAATCGGAAGCAGGCTCCAGGCTCTGAGCCATCAGCCCAGAGCCTGACGCGGGGCTCAAACTCACGGACTGCGAGATCGTGACCTGAGCTGAAGTCGGACGCTCAACCGACTGAGCCACCCAGGCGCCCCACCTTCCTTTTTTTAATTAAAAAAAATTCTTTGTACGTTTAATTACTTTGAGAAAGTATGGGACTCAGACCCATGAACTGTTACATCACAGACTGAGCCAAAGTCAGGTGCTTAACCAACTGAGTCACCCAGGCACCCCTTGCCTTTTCCTTCTATTGAGATCTACATAGGGACAGCTTCCGGACTTCGAATTCCTGTACTTTACCTGACAGCAAAAAACAAACAAACAAACAAAACCTCCCCAAAACAAAAACTGTTGGAGAAAGTTGGTAATTAAGAAACTTACTGTTAGGTGACTGAAAACAGAGGCAAGGAAAACAATTTTGTCAATTTGGGTCAAAGCTGACCAGCTGGTTGTTTTGCATGCTAATGAAGATTCAATGAGAGAGGGTAAAAAAAAAAAAATCAATGAGCTGAAAGGCCATCTTATTTAAACTAAGAAACCCACTCAAAAGTTTGTGGACAAATTCCCTCTTTCTAATAGAAGTAATGAAATCTCGTTAAATCAACAGATGCTAATTTTGAGTCAGTGATCGCATGAGCCAAGGCTGTGATAGCAGCTCAAAGAAAGGCCAAGTGTTTAACAAAGACACCTCAAAATACGATGGATTACAGAGTAGAGAATTTTACCTTTCTCTCAGGCAACAGTCCTTAGTTAACAAAGTGATCTCTGCTCCAGAGAGTCACTCAGGGATCGAGGTCACTGGTGCAGGACTGAGGCTGCCACCCTCAGCCCGCGGCTTCCAGGTTAGTTTCAGCCACAAGAGTTTTAAGCCAGTGGGAGCCTGGGGTCACGGAAAAGTTGCAGTTCAGAGCAAGAGATGGACCTTGCATCATGTAACATGGCAGCTTCACATCCATCCTCGGGTCAGAATTCCCTACACATTGGTCCCGCCTGTCTGCAGGGGATGCAGGGAGTTCTGTGTAGCCACGTGCTCAGAGAGAACACATCTGGGGGCGACCAGCGGTTTCTCCAGCACCTGTACTAAAACTTAACCTCAGTGTTCCTGGCTGATAATTGGAAAATCATACAGGTTTTCAATTCCCAATCACCTTTGGGCTAAATATGTTTCAGAAGTCAAGATTTTTGCTTTGTAGATAAGCAATTAGTTACGCACACTCTGAGTTGGGAAGCACCCCAGTGGGGTTTGAGACAATACCTCTTTAAGCAAATCAATGAATATTTCTGTGGTGTAATGCAAGATTATTCATGGTAAGTGAGATGAATATGACGAAAAGTAACCTCCTGGCAGTGCATGCCAGGTTTTGCCTTCATATAAGTTTGCATCAAGCTTAGGGAAAATACTTTTAGCTTTGAGCTTTGAAATTGTGGATAAGGATTTGTGGACCTGAGTTAATAGAAAGATCATGCAATTTAAGCAGGATTGAAGTAATTTGAAAGCCAAAATTTTAAAGCAGTGATAATGGCAAGAGGTCAAAAAATTCTTATTTAAGTTCTGTCCTTTACTTTTTTTTAACTGATTTATTTATTTTGAGAGAGACAGAGAGAGTGCAAGCGAGGAAGGGGCAGAGAGAGGGGACAGAGGATCCACAGCAGGCTCTGGGCTGAGAGCAGAGAGCCTGATGTGGGGCTCAAACACTCGAACCGAACCGTGAGATGACCTGAGCCAAAGATGGAAAGTTAACCAACTGAGCCATTTAGACGCCCCTTAAGTTCTGTCCTTTAAAGTTATGGTTCCTCATATCTACATCTATTTTTGTGGCAACTACACCTAAAACAAATGACAGGATGACTTAGAAGTTCAGGAATGTATAATTGAAACAGGTGCTAGGCCCAGAGCAATAAGGCTAAGGATGTTGGATATGATGACAGGGAAGGAGGAAGGCTGGGGGACCAGAAAGGGGGAATCTCTGCTCTCTGGGAAAAATGTCTAAAGTGGCTCCTTTAAGAAAGTAAGGGAATATATTGGCATTGTGGTTGTTAAGATAATGAGCAGAACACAGAGAAAGCAGCATGAGTGCCAAAGAAGGCAGTCAATAAATGGCACTAAAAATACCGTTTCTCTCTCATCCAGGATGGACTCTCTCCTCAGCTTGACCCCAGTATGTCTCCCTATTAGGTTAGAACCACTAGACCTTGCCTTCAAGCGCTGCCCTGCACTTTCCTTCTTCCCTCCACTCCCCCCCACTTTTTTTTGGCAAAAGAAACCCACACTGGACACACTATCACTTGGGCTTGCTAACTGTCCCTTAGTGCACACTGGCACTGGGGTGCTCATTTGCTTCTCTGCAGACACTACCACTTCTTATTTATTCTCAAGAAAAAATGGTTCAGGCACAGAAGTCTCCTGTAACAGATGTTTGTGCATGATCAATGCTAGAAGTACACATTTGTTACCTCTCTTCTGGATGCTCTCAACTTTTCTCAGGGCACCATGACTGAGAAGTGAGAGTGGGAAAATCGCTAGGCAATGAATAGCATCACTTGAGGGAGTCTTAAGGATTTTCTAAGGAGAACTAGTAGTTGGGTTGAACTTGTCCTGCACACATATCTGTAATGTCTACACTGAAGCTCTTATCAAAGAAGGGAATTCAAAAAGTAGACGTGAGGCTCACAGCAAAATTGAATGGAAAGTACAGACATCTCTGTCTGTATATATCCTTTGCTGCCCACACAGGTACAACTTCCCCCATTATCAACATCCCCTACCACAGTGGTATATTTCCTACCGTTGATGAACCTACCTTGACAATGTTACCATCAGTCAAAGTTCATAATTTACATTAGGGTTCACTCTTGGTGTTATATAATCTATGGGTTGGAACAAATAAGTAATGATATGTACCCACTAATGTACTATCATAAAGAATCGTTTCACTGCCCTAAAACCCCTCTGTGCTCTGCTAATTCACCCCTCCCTCCCTAAACACTAGTGACCACTGATCTTTTTTCTGGGTCCCTAGTTTTGCCAATTCCAGAATGTTAGACATTTGGAATCATGTACTAATTTTATTTAGAATCATATGGTATGCCGCTGGAATTTTTTGGACCAAGAATTCAGGGGAACTTTCCTTTACCTACATTTTCTCCTGTGTCTCTGTGAGACATCTTTACAATCTCTTCTTGATTTTGCCTTAAAATAAGGGAATGAATCCTAGTTCTCACCATCTGTCTAGCAATACCCAAAGATGCCAGACAACTGAAAACAACTTCTGTTTAATAGCTTGATAAGCTCCTATCCTTTGGCGTGTCTCCCCCAGGAGGATCTGATCAGAACACTTGCATAAAAATACAGTCAGTTGTGCTATAATGCTTGTTCTGAAAATGTAAATTTATCCTGGCACAATTGATGTATCAAAGGATAATTTGAGCATCACGGGAATCTCATGTTTGCTTACACATGATTTCATCCATGAGAAACACTAGATGAGCACAGAAAACTGCATTCAGCAGAACCTAGCAGCCCAGGAATACATAAAGCCTGTGCGTGTGCACGCGCATGCTCACACACACACACACACACACACACACACACACACCATCCCTCAACCACCTGCCAGCTACCTCAGTTCACAGCATGTGTTATGCGTCCCACCTACTCACGTTTGGCATGGCAACCTTCCACCTAACTCCTCTCCTTTCCCATCCCTCCCGATGAACCTCCCTTCTTTCAACGCTTCATGGTAACTCAGGACTTGCCTTCCTTCTAATGCTTATGTCCCCAAGCTGACTGTGCGTCTTTTTCAAGGCCAAGTGTCATATTTATTGTAGTATTTAAGTATTCCTTAACCATTTAACAACTATAAAACCACGTTGCTATGTTTATTAGGCTTATATATACACACATATATATTTTTTGTAATGTGTCACTGAGAAAGTTTTTAAGTGTTATGCCCACAAACCCGTAACCCCTGTGGTTTTTATTGCTCACTTTTGCATATCGCAGTGATTCAGGAGCGCATTCTCACAGCACTGACTGTACATGACAGGACGTTAAAATGGAACTCCTTTTCTTTAGGGTCCCACTGAGGATCAAGATCACCCATGTGCCAACTCCTCAGTTTTTCCCATGTTAAACCTGCAAAACCGTTGGGAAAAAAAAGTCTCTTTTTCATTTACTCTTGCTTTACGTGGGCCAGTGTCAGAGTTGAAGCAGCTGGGTGTTTGTTTGGAAATTGGAAGCTTTCTTTGGAGACAGTGACCGTGCCCTCAGCACCTCTGTGGGAGGACACTGCTTATATCCCCCACCTCTCATGCCTGGTAAGAGGGACTTTAAGCCACTGAGACAGCTTCCTGTGATGATGATGATTCTTCTTCTTTTTAAATTTAAATTGAAGTTAGTTAACATTTCAGGAGTAGAACCCAGTGATTCATCTCTTACCTATGACACCCAGTGCTCATCATGAAAAGTGCCCTCCTTAATGCCTATCACCCATTTAACCCATCCCCACCCCAACCCCCTCCAGCAGCTCTCAGTTTGTTCTGTGTAGTTAAGAGTCTCTTCTGGTTTTGCCTCATGCCTGAAGAAAAACCTACAACCTGGCTGACATGGTCACAAATACACTGGTCAGCACTCAGTTTTGCATATCCTGCTACAAATGCTTTAAATAACCATTCAGTCGTGTGTCACTGGGCAGGAGAAGAAATGGAGGTGATGGCCTGAGAGAGGTGTGGACAAGGTGTGCGAATGCAAGCAGAGGTCGGAGGAAGAAAAGATGCTAGTCTCCTAACTCTGAGGATGGAGGAAGGGGCTATGAGCCAAGGAAGGCAGGTGTCCTCTCAAGGCTGAAAAAGGCGAAAAAACGGATTTCCCCCTAGATCTTCCAGAAGGAACCCGGGACCTCCTATACCTTGATTTTCACCGGAGAAAAAACAATTTTAGGCTTCTGATCTCCAGAACTGCAAGATAAATTTGTTTTGCTTTAAATCACTAAGTTCGAGGTCATATGAGAGGAATAGTTTTGGCCAATAATTTGGCCCCGAATAGAAAACAAACACTTATTAAGGGTAGAGGCAGAGGGGAAGAAGGAGAGGGGAAAGACTTTTCAATTCTTACTCGATAGTGTGGGTTACAATCACATGTGTCCACTAAGTGCTGACGCAGCTCCAGGGACTGAGGGGGACTTTGCTTGGTACCAGGATGAAGACACTTCCAAGTGCTGACACCATCTGGCAATGCCACAGCCAGTGGCACAGGGGACAGCCCAGGCAGACACACCCACCTACTGGCCCTACTGATGATGTATTTGGTTTGCTATCGGCAAAATTACTTTCTACCTCTTCACCTTTGTTTTGCTCTTTAACTCTTTACAAGACACTATATATGCAAGTCAGGTGAAGTGGGGCTGGGCCCCAGGTCCTTCACTTTCTAGCCAGGTGACCAGGCCCGGGGTCTGCTGGGCACATACCAAATGTAAAACAGATGCTGCTTTTCATCAGGTCCTTCTTTCATGCCATGGTGATGGGTGTTCATCAGAAGTCCGGAATATGGTCTCAGAAAATCATGCCGTATGTCCAAGCCAAGAAGATATATGGACAATTAGTCCTACAGTGTGAAATCTCAGCTCTATTCAGTTAGGAAAATAGAATACTATCGCTGCACACTGGCTGTATCCTAGGTACTGATTAAAGGGCAGGGTGCTGGTGAACCTTTCACTTCTTTACCATGTTTGTATTTATACTGTGTGGCCGGTTCACTTGTCAGACAGCACCTGGTGTAATTTAGGGGCTTAATATATGTTAGGAAGGTAGACTCAGAATGGGGTTTGGATCTTTACTTTGTTTCTTAGAAAGTTTTTGACCCCAAACAATTTTCTTAACCTTTTCAAGGCTCATTTATTCAACTGACCTTTTATCGAGTATCTACGTTGGGTTCACCACTGAGCTGTCCCGGGGGAATAGTCGATAAAAGACAGAGTCCCTGCCCTGCAGAGAAAACCATTAGCCTCTAGCTTCCTCAAGTGTCAAAATTTGGATAATAGTACCCATCTTGCAGCATGTTGCAAGGATTAAATGAGATAAATTTTTATGAGAGTGCTTCACATTTAGAAGAAACTCAATAAATGTTAATTTCTTTCTTTCCCTAGTGGCAGCCTAGTGGGAAGGAAATTTTTCAGCTGGGAAATCTTTATTTGTGCTTCTCAAGTAATACTAACAGTGCCTTGGGGACGACTGGCTTAGAATAACAACTATGAAAACAATATTGGAATGAAGGTAACCCTAGATTGGTGAAAATTATAATGAGCTTTTGGTCAGTCTCCAACACTTGAAAATACTCCTCTTTATAAGAATGACTTGATTATATGAACTTATTATGTGGTCAGATGCACTGGAAGATACCCCCTTCTCCACTTTCAGGGACAAATGGAAAATAATTGAGATTTTAAAAATCAAATTAACAGAAGTACATTTTTTTTTTTTAAGTAGGCTTCATGTCCAGCATGGAGCCCAAGACCGGGCTTTAACTCATGACCTTGAGATCAAGACCTGAGCTGAGATCAAGAGTCGGCCACTTAACTGACTGAGCCACCCAAGTGCCCCTAACAGAAGTACGTATTAATTAATGCTCTTGGATTTCTAAGGAAGCCTGTTATAGCCAACGTAGTAGCCACTATAAGACATCCCCCCCCCAAAAAAAAGAGTTAAATCTCTCTTAATATTGTAACAGTGTGATTGTTGGTTCACAAAGGGGAAAATCAAAGTTCTATTAACAGGAAGAATATTATCTTCTCATGTGAAACTCGTCTGTTTTCTCCAAGAAAAGATAAGCTCACCCGAGAGGCACATTTGCTCCTTGGGTGAATTGTGACGAGGCTCCCACAGCCTTCACAACAGTGAGAGCCTGGACAGCATGAGTGCTTCCACCCAAAGGCCACCCAGACCGCCTTCTGTCAACAAGGGGGGGTATCCGTTGGCGGCAAGAAGACCACACTGTGGGGAGCCACGGGGCATCTCGGGAAGAGAGTGTTAAAGGGGGTTGTTGTGGATTTCGGGTTTACATTTGTCGTTTTGGGGTGAGGAATCAATGAGACATGGTTTTTCTCTGGCATTGTCAGAAAACTGGAGATCATGTGACAAAATTTCTTAATTTTTATCAAGGACGCAGGAGGAATGGAGCAGACCTCTGGAGCTGGAGTTGGTAAAGCAGAAGACACTCCAGTTAGCCAGATGAAGGAGATGCTTAAGCATTATTGCAGTTTGCCCTGTGTTTTTCATCTGTGTGCTCAGACATGTTTATGATGCCATCTTGTTTTGTCTCCCTTCATCACAGTCACTGAGTGACCTTGTCTGACGTTGGTGTTGTGTGTAATCATTTATGTTCCACGGAACACCAGGCCTAGCTGTGAGCTGTGGGCTAACGGCTGTCAGGAACAGCTTTTTCCTTTCTCGCCTGCCTACTCTCACCGTGTGCACTCTTCCCTCCCCGTGCAGCAGGAACGGGCAGTGACAGACCCAACAGAAGGAGCCATTAGCTGTTGGCATCTGGAGCAGGCTTAAGATTTGTATGTTTGCAAGATACTAGAAGGAGGTTAGTCTGTTAATAAGGGGAAGAGTGGGGAGGCAGGGACTAAAATAGGGCAATCACAGAAGGAGAGGATCTGGAGAGAGAGAGAGAGAGAGCAAGGAGAAGGGGAGGGCTCTTGGAGACACTTTCCCTTCCTAGTCTGTAGGATTCCTTGCCTTGTTTGATGCAAGAAAATGTAGGTTACATAGGACTTATGCATAGAATGCTCTTTGAAATCCACCAAATTTATTAGCAAACAGCTTTGAACACCTCCCTTGGAGTTTGGTTTGTTTTGCCTTGGCAAAGCAGGAGGCGCTCTGAGAAGGGGCTCTTTCATGAATTACATTTGAGTCAGCCCTGTATCGACACCAGTCCCTCACCCCTATTGCCCTAAATCTTCCATTAACAGCCATGCGGTTACCCAGGCATAGACTTAAAGAAATTGAGGGAGAGGTGAACGTTATTCCAAGAGCAGGAGTATATACTCCCTCTATGTTGGAAAAGAAAACAAAACTCCAATACAAATGAATGAAGTAGAGGCAACCAAGCCTGAAAAGTCAGCATTTTCACGATGGGCTTATATCCTGTGGTACTGTACTATTTCCTTAGAGTGAGATAATGAGGTTTCCGATAGAGGGCTTTGAAATAGAAAAATTGTTTTTGTGAACAAAAATATATTTATGAATGATGAATTAGCTAATTAACATATTTAAACTTTAAATATTGTCTGTGTCTTAATTCAGTCCAAAAATTGGGTTTAGAGCAATGTCGGGGGGGGGGACACTGCTCTTGGGGAGGACAGAACACGCGTGTGGTGGAACCAAAGCACGGCACCACACAGCTCTGCATTGAGGCGACAGTTCCACACAGGACATGATTTTCAGCCAAAGGACCTTACGTGCCCCCTCTCCAACCCCTGTGACTGCTACAAATCTACAAGGAGTAGTGATAACAGAGAGAGAAAAGAAGACCGAGTGACCCCCGCAGACTAGACAGTTCAGATGAAAAAAGGCAAGGGCAGTAACAGCTTTACCAGGGGCTCACAGCACAGTGGAAGGAAACACAGCCTTCCCAGAAATGACTGGATGATAAAGAACGGCAGACCAGGTTTTGAACAAGTAGATAAGGAAACATTAAAATTCACAGGGATTAGGAACTTCTCTGAAGGAAGAGGTGGACAATTCTGGCAGGCAACGTGGGAGAAGAGAGCTGCTAGGTGCAGGCCAGCCAGAACTGACATTGTCCCTGTAATCATACACTTGGAGAAAAATGTGTAGTGAAACTTCCCATATTCCCAGGTAGGCAAGAATTTCTTTATGTAAAAAAGTTTGCAAAATAAACAGAATATTTTTTTTCACTATAGATTAATAATGACTTTATTCTCTAGAAATCCTTTGCCAACATCAAAAACTCTCTAGATTCTGCTTTCTAGTATGGCAGACCGTGGTAAGGGGCCTCACCCTCTACCTCTTCAGGAAATGAAATCTTGAAGAGTTAGTCTGTTTTGATGAATTAGATATAAAACCTTCTTTTTTTTTTGGAAGTTGAGATGAGAACTTTTTTTTTTTTTTTTGCATTTAAGCTGTAAGACCAAGCTGAAGACAAAGACAATATACCTAAATATATTTTAAAATTATTATTATTAAATCTAGGACAAAGATTTTTGGTTAAATTATAACTCAAGCATTCATGACCTTACAAATATTTATTTTGAATTTTATTTGAATATATTTATTTGCAGTATATAATGCAGACGAATGGTTAAAATTCAAGTACAAGAAGATATGTGACAAGTAAATATTCCAGACTCCTCTTTTTTTTTTTTAATGATATTTGTGTGTGTGTGTGTGTGTGTGTGAGAGAGAGAGAGAGAGAGAGAACAGGGGAAGGGCAGAGAGAGAGAGACTCAGAATCTGAAGCAGGCTCCAGGCTCTGAGCTGTCAGCACAGAGCCTGATGTGGGGCTCGAACCCACAAGCTGTGGGATCATGACTTGAGCTGAAGTCAGATGCTTAACTGACTAAGCTATCCAGGTGCCCCACCAGATTCCTCTTTTTAGTACTATGAAGAGCCAATGGTCCTGAAACCTTCTGGCTACAAAACTGGGAGATCAAATAAGGTCAGTAACAAAGACAGTTTGAGTCCAGGTAGTACCTGAAGCACCAGGTATATTGGGACAGACCTTTGCTTTCTTGAAGGGGAAGGCAGTGTCTGCTCCTTACAGGATAAGAAGTTGAGCTGGAAATCTATGAATAGAGCCGGAGGAAGACAGAAGACACGTGTTCTATTTCTACATTGGTTTGGATGGAACTTAAAAAAAAGTCCTCCCACCAGCTCTCACCTGGCTTGGAGAGTCTGAATTTCTATTGCTTAGATGGCGTGAAAATTTTAATTTTCAGCAAGCAGGTAATTTTAATTTAAAGTGCACAGAGTCTATAGTACTCCTAGGTAATTAAGAGAAGGAAATGTCAAAACTCCTTGGAGGAAAAAAGTCTCAATCCAGGCCTCAGAACTGCCTCACAGAGAGATTGGCAGAAACTCTGAACTAATAAAAAGAAGTCATAAAACACATCAGAGGGAGTCTTCGTGGGCAATTACCAAAAGAAACAGACCTGCAAAGACATTGGATATTGGGATTGCTGAATAGGAATATAAAATGGGTTTGGTTAATGTGTTTAAATGAATAAAAGCAGAAATGAAAAATACGAATAAGGATGAAGAAATTACCAAATATTACCAGACGGTTTTGGAAAAAAAATAGAAATAAAACCCACAATAACTGAAGTAGAACAGCCAAATCAATAGAAGGATTACAGCAGTAGATTTGGTACGTGAGGAAGTGTTTAGAGCAGTGGGGCTATTCTGTGTGACACTGTAAGGGTGGATACAGTTTATTAGACATTCATCAAACCCCATAGAAAGGCAACACAAAAAGTGAGCCCTAATGCAAACTAGGGGCTTCAGTTTGTAACAATGTTTCATCATTAGCTCAATTGTAACAAAAGTATATCACACTAATGCAAGATACTAATAATAAAGGAAAGTGTGATTGGTAGTGGTGATGGTGAGGAGTATGTGGCATTTATTTCCTGCACTTTCTCTCAGTTTTTCTATAAACCCAAAACAGCTCTAAAAAATAAAGCCTAATAGTAGTAGTAGTAATAATGATAATAATAATAATAATAATAATAAATCATGAAAGCAGCCAGTTAAAAAGATTACACACTAAGGAATAACAATCAGACTCTTAGCTGGCATCAATAATGACAAGGGAGATGGTCAACAGTAGAATTATATTTTCAAAGTGTTTAGAGAACACAACTATAAATTTAAAATTGTGTATATTGTGGAGGTACCTGGGTTTCTCAGTGGGTTGAGCATCCGACTCTTGATTTCAGCTCAGGTCATGATCTCAGGGTTGTGAGTTCAAGCCCTGCTTCTGGCATGGAGCCTGCTTGGGATTCTCTTTCTCTTCCTCTGTCCCTCTCTCCTGCTCATGTGTGCGCACTCTCTCTCTATCTCAAAAAAAAAATGTGTATATTATGAAACTCTCAAGAACAAACATGAAAAAAGGCATTTTTCAAACATACAAAAAATGTGTTTACTGCAAAAAATAAAACCCTTCACTAAAGTATTGTCTGAAGGACACATTTAAGGATAAAATAAAGAGAATCCTGAAATGAAATCTGAGATTCAAGAAAAAATAAAAAGTAATTAAAAATGTGGATAAAATAATAATAAAAGTGTCTAAAACATAGAGAAAGCTAAAATATAGGGCAAAAAGAGCTTGTGAGCCAGGAGGGGGCTGAGAGCATTAGATCATTTTAAGGTTCTTTCACTGTCAAGCGTTAGAGTGTGGGCTGGGCTGCTATCGAGCATAGTTCTTGGAGCTGTGTGGCAGGGTGACCCTGAGTGAGGCATAAAGTTTTCACGTTCAGAATTGCAGGAGTAACCTGCACTTATCTTCTAAACCAGTAGAAGGGAAAAGATAGAATGAGAAAAATCTTATTTCAATAAAAAGGAAAGAAGGAAGAAAGAAAACTTATAGAAAACATAAGATAAGTAGAAAATGAAAATATGGTGGTATAAACGGGTAAAAATATATCAATGCTAATAATTAATGTTGCTCAATTTCACTCTCTCAATAAAGAATCAAGTTGTCACGAAGTCAGTAATGAAACATTTCCAACTCTGTAGAAGACACATTTCAAACATAAGGACAATTAAAAGATGAAAACAAAGAACATATAAGATACATTGCACAGATACTAAGCAAGAGAAATATGTCCAGTTATAATAATAGCAACAAAATGTGTTTTATGAAAAAAGGTATTATAGGAGGAAAAAGAGAGTCAGTCACTCTCTTTTAAAGCAAGTAAAAAAATCAGTAAAAGTTTAGGAACTTTGAAGAAAACCCCCAATATTTATGTAATAGGTCTCTATAGTAATAATTAAGTATACTGACTTTTTTCTTTGGCCATAAAAGCAAGTGTCCATACATTAAAAAATAGAAGTATCACAGATACCACATTTCTTCCTAAAGTGCAATTCAATTAGAAGTTAGTAACAAAGCAGTATATAAAATTTTTCCATGCAGGTGGGTTTTTAAAAAAACCACACTTCTAAGTCATTAATGCATCTACTTATAATTACATTGCAATATATTAGAAGATGCTTAGAACCAAAAGAAAAATGTGGCACAGCATTAAAATCTGAAGGCTTTTGCTAAAATGATATTTAGAGGAAACTTTAGAATTTTGAAGCCATATGTTAGAAAAGAAGGAGATCTGAAAATCATTGATATCAGTATCCAAAGTCAAGCCTGCTAGAGGATCACCATGCGTGCCATGAGATGTCCTGCCCATGCAGACACCTACTTAGACTTCCTGGCTGGCCACGGGGGTGTTTCTCTGCTCAGAAACATCAAGGAAGGGCTCAGCAAAGTGTCCTCTCCTTCCAGTCACGCATAATTCTCTTTCAGTTCTTGTTTTCTCACAAGGTAGGCGATAATTTATGTTCCGCCTGCCACCCTGCTCCCTCTCCATCTTAAGTGTTCATTTATTTTCAATGGAAAGTTCTAACAATCAAGCCTTGATGACTTCACAGGAACATTATTTGCTGGTTCTCTCTGTTTCTCTTCTACTCTTTGGATTTTATATTTTATATCCAACAGAAATTGCTGCATTTTGTTACAAAGCAAATAAATTTCATCATGTAACTGGGATGTTGCCATTGCCTTGGATTCCTTGCCTCAATAAAATCACTCACAAACAAATGGCCTGGGTAATATGAACAGCACATTCTTGCCAGATTTAATTAACTGAAATTGTCCAAGACTTGTGGTGCCTTTGGGAAGACTAAATCTTGCATTTAGAGATCTCTTCAATGTTGATCCGAGAAGAGTCATCAAGTATTTGACTGTGGGTGATCTCCCAGGGGTCTGAGGCATAGATGACCCACTCCATCTAATAGAACTCTTCTAATACAGGCAGGCTTGTAGAGCCATTTTCCCAAAACTGAACACCAGATTCCCACCCAATTAAGACAAATCTGAAGGCTTCTAAAGAAAGCTTAGAAAAGGAAAATCAATATTCTCTGAACACTTGCAGCTTCTCACACCAAAGCAAGTGTCACATGCTGGAATTCATTCTTAATATTCCAGAGAAATATTTGAAATAACAAAAAATTTAAAAAAAACAGCGGCAACACAGATTAGAAAAAATGTTATAAATAAGTACAACTGAACCGAGATTAAAAATTTTTTTTTTTTATTTTTGAGAGACAGAGAGAGAGAGAGAGAGAGAGAGAGAGAGAGCATGTGAGAGCTGGGGGAGGGGCAGAGAGAGGGAGAAAGAGACAGAGAATCCGAAGCATGCTCTGTGCTGACAGCAGAGCGACCCATGTGGGGCTCAAACTCACGAACCTTGAGATCATGACCTGAGCTAAAATTAACAGTCAAATGATTAACCAACTGAGCCAGGGGCCCCTGAACAGAAACTTAAAAAGAGCAAAGGGTAAGATAAATTCCTGCAAATAAATTTTAAAAGACTAAATGAACTAAACAATATATACTTTTTATTTTTTATTTTTTTTAAAGTTTTTTTATGTTTATTTATTTTTGAGAGAGACAGAGAGAGAGTGTGTGTGAATGGGGGAAGAGGAGAGAGAGAGAGGGAGACACAGAATCTGAAGCAGGTTTCAGGCTCTGAGCTATCAGCACAGTGCTCGATGTGAGGCTCGAATGCACAAACTGAGTTTATGACCTGAGCCGAAGCTGGCTGCTCAACCGACTCAGTCACTTGGGCACCCCCATACTTTTTAAAGCTGACTTAAAAAGAAGCTGACTTAACAGAGAAAGACAAATATCGTATGACTTCACTTATATGAGGACTTTATGACACAGAGCAGATGAACACAAGGGAAGGGAACCAAAAATAACATAAAAACAGGGAGGAGACAAAGCATAAGAGACTCTTTTTTAAAAAATTTTATTTATTTATTTATTTTTAATTTACATCCAAATTACTTAGCATATAGTGCAACAATGATTTCAGGAGTAGATTCCTTAATGCCCCTTACCCATTTAGCCCATCCCCCTTCCCACACCCCTTCTTGTAACCCTCTGTTTGTTGTACATATTTATGAGTCTCTTCTGTCTTGTCCCCCTCCCTGCTTTTATATTATTTTTGTTTCCCTTCCCTTATGTTCATCTGTTTTGTCTCTTAAAGTCCTCATATGAGTGAAGTCATATGATTTTTGTCTTTCTCTGACTCATTTCACTTAGCATAGTACCCTCTAGTTCCATCCACGTAGTTGCAAATGGCAAGATTTCGTTCTTTTTGATTGCCAAGGAATACTCCATTGTATATATATATATATATACCACATTTTCTTTATCCATTCATCCCTCGATGGACATTTGGGCTCTTTCCATACTTTGGCTATTGTTGATAGTGTTGCTGTAAACATGGGGGTGCACGTGTCCCTTCAAAACAGCACATCTCTATCCCTTGGATAAATGCCTAGTAGTGCAATTGCTGAGTCATAGGATAGTTCTATTTTTAGTTTTTTGAGGAACCTCCATAGTATTTTCCAGAGTGGCTGCACCAGCTTGCATTCCCACATAAGAGACTCTTAAATATGGAGAACAAACAGAGCGTTCCTGGAGGGATTGTGGGACGGAGGATGGGCTTGGATAAGGGGCATTAAGGAATCTACCCCTGAAATCACTGTTGCACTATATGCTAACTAACTTGGATGCAAATGAAAAAAGAAAAAAAAAACCTGACTTAAAAGGAAATATGAAACTTGAGTTGTCTTACAATCATTGAAGACATTTAATCAGGAATAAAAAGGGGAGCCTGGGTGGCTCAATCAGCTGAGGGTCTGACTCTTGATTTTGGCTCAGGTCCGTGGGATCCAGCCCCACACTAGGCTGTGCACTGGCAGCACTGGGGGCGCTGCAGAGTGGGGGAGGGAGAAGGGAGTAGGGACCTCCCTCTCTCAAAATAAGTAAATAATCTTAAAAAAAAAGGAGTAAAAATGTTCTCCACAAAGAAAGCATGAGGACCAGAATCCCAATTTCTGTCTCACAGAAAATCATCCAGAGACTAGAAAGAGGAAAATTTCCCCCAATAAATTCTAAATACCAAAATCAAAGAAGGGTAATCTTGTTCATGAACAAATATGTGAATATTCTAAACACAATATTAGAAAACCCAGCAGAATATAACACAAGCTCATTTATTGTGACCATTTGGGGTTTAATGCAATAATGCAAAGGTGTTTCAATACTAGAAAATTGATTAATACAATCAATCACATTCTGAAAGTTAAAAAAAAGCATATGATCATCTCAGCAGAAACAGAAAAAAGTACTTGGTAAAATTCATAATTCAGGGCTCCTGGGTGGCTCAGTTGGTTAAGCATCCAACTTTGGCTCAGGTCATTATCTCATGGCTCTTGGGTTCAAACCCCATGTTGACCTGTGTGCTGACAGCTCGGAGCCTGGGGTCCACTTCAAATTCTATGTCTGCCCCTCTCTCTACCCCTCCTCTGCTCACGCTCTGTATCTCTCTGTCTCTCAATAATAAATAAATGTTAAAAAAAAAACTAAAGCAAACATCATTCTCCATGGTCAAATTCTATAGAACAGTTCTCTCTAAATCACAGCAAGACAAGATTTCTTGCTAGCATGGTTTCTAATTCACATCATAATAGAAATCTAAGCCAGCATAGGAATAAGAATTTAATGGAAAAAATAAAACTTGTCAGTATTTACAAATGATGCAGTTGCCTATATAGAAACTCCATCCCCACACAAACATACACATGCACAAAAGTACCTACAAAGTATTATAACGAGATAGTTCAGGATAGATACTGAATGTTGAATTAAAATAAACTGCCTTTCTATACATTAGCAATAAAGATTTAGAAAATGTAACTTGAAAAATGATATATATAAGAGCAACAACAAATGTATATGTGTGTGCATAATTACATACTTTGTATAATATGATTATAATTATGTAAGATATATAACATTATACTATATATATTACATATGCACAATTATATGATTATATATATACATGAACATAAATAGTATCAAGGAATAAATCTAACAAAATTTGTGTAAGGTCTGTGGATATAGTTAAAAATTTTATTGAAGTATTTGAGAGAGAACTTAGTGAGGGTGGCATCATGATCCTGGTTAGGAGAACTTCACACCGTAAGTATATCAATTTTCCAACAGGGCTAGAGCATCAAAATACTTCTAATAAAACTCCAACAGAATTTATAATGGAATAGGACAATATTACTTTAAAAATTTATTTGGAAGTACAAAGAGTTAAGAATAAATGAAAGAAACTTTTCAACTAGAATGAGGAAGGAAAATAAGCTGTATCAGACATCAAGAGATATTATAATCTACAGTAAGTCAGATAGTGGTATTTGCACTGGGATACAGCAGTAGATAAGAGGAATCTGATAGCCCATAAACAGCACAATGCAAGTATGGAAATATAATAAATGATGAGTTGGTACTCTACATCAGTGGGGAAAATGTGTACTACGCCATGAACACCTCTCTAGTATCTATCTACCTATCTACCCTTTTATTCATCTATCCATCTATCTTCCTATCTGAATGTATATAAAATTTGTATGCATTAATGATTTAAATGTAAAAGGGAACCTTACAAACTTGGAAGGAAAATATAGAATAATTTCCTTATTGCCTTCAGGTAGAGAAGGATTTCTTGAATGACATATATAAAGTGCAAACTGTGAAAAAAAAGCTTGATACATTTGACTCATTAAAATTAGGAACTTTTTTTCATCAGAAGTTACTATAAAGAAAACAAACAAAAGGCCAGATACAGGGAGACTTTTTTTCCCATATGTAAAATTGAAAAAGGAGTACTATCCAAAATAAATGAAACATTTTCATAAGTCAGTAAACCAATAAAAATAATCAAAAGATGTGACAAAAAATTCACAGTAGAGGAAATAACTCATAGTACAAAAAGAACAAAAGATACAAGCTAGTATTTTACAGAAGAGGAAATTCAAGTAGCCTAATATATAAAAAGAAGCTCAACTTTATAACAAGTGAAAGGTAAATTCATATAGTGAAGTATCCCTATATATTCAATACATTGGTCAATATTCAAAGGATGACAATAGCAAACGAGATAACGAGATAAGAACCATGGGGACATCCTAAATCAATTGTTAAGGGTGTAAACTTGTGCAACAATTTGGCATTATCGTGTAAGTTGAACACAAGCATGTTCAATCCTGGCATATGCACTAAAGAGATGATTGCTCGTTTGTACAAGGGGTCAGGTAATGGTGTTGTTAATAATAGGAAAAAAACCCTGCAAGCAACCTGAATATCTATTGATGGTAAAATGGATATTTTCATGAATTGGACATCACAAGAAAAGTGAATTTGAACTATGTATGTCAAATGGTTGAATCCTACAAAGCTGATGCATAAAGGAAGAAAGCCAAAACGATATGAAAAAGTGTGGTTCCACAATACAGAATTCAAAACCCAGAAAAATAAGTGGTTCAATAGCATATACACTACATATATTTTTTTAAATGTTTGTTTTTGAGAGAGACAGCATGAGCAGGGGGAGGCAGCGAGAGAAGGAGACATTCTAGCTCCACCCATGTAAGTTGCAAATGGCAGATTTCAACAAATAATCCTAAAATTTGTATGGAACCACAAAGACCCTGAATAGCCAAAGCAATTCTGAAAAAGAAAAATAAAACTGGAGGCATCACAATTCTGAATTTCAAGCTATGTTATGAAGTTGTAGTCATTAAGACAGTATGATACTGGCACAAAACCATAGATCAATGGAACAAATTAGAAAACCCAGAAACAGACCCACAACTATATGGCTAACTAGTCTTTAACACAGCAGGAAAGAACAACCAATGGAAAAAAGACAGTCTGTTCAATAAATGGTGTTGGGAAAACTGGACGGCAACATGCAGATGAAACTGGACCACTTTCTTACACCATACACAAAAATAAATTCAAAATGGATGAAAGACCTACATGTGAGACAGGAAACCATCAAAATCCTAGAAGGAAAAACAGAAACCTCTTTGAGCAACTTCTTACCAGACATGTCCCCGAAGGCAAGAGAAACAAAAGCAAACATGAACTATTGAGACCTCATCAAGATAAAAGGCTTCTGCACAGTGAAGGAAACAATCAGCAAAACTGAAAGGCAGCATACAGAATGGGAGAAGATATTTGCAAAGAAATATCCAATAAAGCGTTAGTATCCAAAATCTATAAAGAACTTATCAAACTCAACGCCCAAAAAACAAATACGCCAGTCAAGAAATGGGCAGAAGACATGAATAGGTACTTAACCAAAGAAGCCATCCAGATGGATAACAGACACATGAAAAGATGCTCAACATCACTCATCAACAGGGAAATACAAATCAAAACCACAATGAGATACCACCTCATGCCAGTCAGAGTGGCTAAAATAGACAACACATGAAGCAACAGGCATTGGTGAAAATATGGAGAAAGGGGAACCCTCTTGTACTGTTGGTGGTAATGCAAACTGGTGCAGCCACTCTGGAAAACAGTATGGAGGTTCCTCAAGAAACTAAAAATAGAACTACCCACAATCCAGCAATTGCACTATTAGGTATTTACCCAAAAGATACAAAAATACAGATTTGAAGGGTATATGCACCCCAATGTTCATAGCAGCATTATCAACAGTAGCCAAACTATGAAGAGAGCTCAAGTGTCCACCCCATAGACTGATGAATGGATAAGGAAGATGTGATATATATACAATGGAGTATTACTCAGTCATCAAAAACACTGAACTTTTATATTATATGTTCTTAGTGGCAAATATTTTTATTTAAATTTGTTAGTCTTTTGACTTTGCTTATATATTTGCGTGCAATAGGTATGTTTCCCAAGTAGAAGTTTTAAAGGTTTACTCTTAACTATTAAAAAATTAATATTTATTCAATAGAAAATGGTAATATTTGAAAAATTTGTAATATTTTGTGTAATTTTGAAACCATATTAATAGTTTTTTAATAAATTCACTCATAACTCTATTTTTGAACTTGCTCTGAAACAAGAACATATTAACAAATAATAGATTGTTATTATTATTAATAATAATAATGTGATATGCCATCCCACTCCCTCTCTTCTGCTGCTTTTCCATGTCCCCCATATACCTCTCAGTGTTTTCCCTTTTTCCACCTAGAAGTTCCCTTTGGCTTTCCCAAAGCTCAAGAGTCATACTAGAAATGGGAATTTAGGTGGGGTAATTAAAGTGCTTTATTTGAAGGTAAAACTGGGAATGTGGGGAAAGAAGGCCAAGAACGTATTCTTGGAGATCACCAATACCCTGGGTGGAACAAGAGGAATTCAGGGGAGAGACTGCAGACAATCAGAGAAGTCAGAAAAAAACAAAAACAAAAACAAAAACAAAAAAACCCCTGGCAACATGGTGCCACAGAAATTAAAAGGAAGAAGGTTTTTAAGAGAGTAGTGAAAGGAATTAAAATTTTTTGAGATCTGGGGTGCCTGGATGGCTCAGTCAGTTAAGTGTCTCACTCTTGGTTTCAGCTGAGGTCATGATCTCAAGGTTTGTGGGTTTGAGCCCTGCATTGGGCTCTGTGCTGACAGCATGGAGCCTGCCTGGGATTCTGTCTCCCTCTTTCTCTGTCCCTTCCCCACTTGTTCTCTCTCTGTCTCTCTCTGTCTCTCTCTCTCTTTCAAAAATAAATAAATCCACTTAAAAAACTGAGATCTTAATAATAGCAGTAACAATAATATTGGACCAATAATGTTGGTCTTTTTCAGAGTAACTTTTATGGGATGGTTTAGGAAAGTGTAGCTTTTTACAGGGATGGGTAGTGAATGGAAGGAGAAATGAATACAATAAATGAGAATTATTGCCCTTGAAAAGAACTTGGCTACAGAAGGAAGAAGACATTACTGTGGGGGAAGTTTTGTTTTGTTCTGTTTTAAAGATGAACATAACAGAACTATGTTTTATACCTGGGAGATTCACTAGATGGGATAAAGAGCAGAAGAAAGAGTGTATATTCATTCGGGCAGGTTTTTATGGTCATGGTATTTACCATCACTCTGATCTTAAATTTTAGCTGATTCTTACAAGAAGTTCTGGTCTTGATTCATGAAGTTCTACTCACTATATCTACTAAAGACCTCCATCATTCATATGCGAAATAGCAATGCATAATTTTTTAATTTTTCCCCTATGTACACCTTCCTCTACTTCTGCTTTTCCCATACCTACCAGTGGTATAAGTATACGCCCACATGTTTATAATCTACTTGGAGAATTAACAATCAGGAACTCATTCACTTTAAAGAATTCTATCTCATTGTTTCCATATACTCACAGAAAACTTTTAAACTTTTTAATTTAATTTAATTCAATTTTATTTTAGTGAATGATTTGAAGTAGCAGACCTTTTCTCCTAATCATACTATTTACATACCATGAAAGCCATCAGAATAGCTTCCAGCCAGAATGTTTAAGCAAATTCTTTCTCCTCAGGTTTTCTAGAGGGGAATAGAGTTCCCACTTCTTATAGTTCTTTGAAGACAGGTGAGGTATGAGGTCCCTGGATGGCTGAATTAAGAGCCATGTGGCTCTTGATATTGGAGTTGTGAGTTTGAGCCCCGTGTTGGGCATAGAGATTACTTAAAAGAAAAAAAGAAATAAGTGAGATGAGATTTCCAACATTCCAAGTGATCTCCTTTGTCTGATTCTCAGAGTATCTGCCCATCTTTTTCTACCTGCATTCCTTATGGAGAAAATCATCCTGGTTATCATTTGTCTAATAATATCCAATAAATTAGAGCCTTCTTAAAATTTCAGGTGCTCTAGGATCAATATGTACAGAGTGCACTTCATATAAAGCTAAAACCTATAAGCTGAGAATATGAAAACCTTTTTATAATGAGAAGAACCCTGAGTTCAGCTAGCTATCTGAGTTCCTTCAAGGCAGATGGGGAACCACACCTGTGAGTTAAACTGGGTTCTCCAATATCTGAAACTTACTGGTTGGCAGGGAAACTAACTAAAATGATGTCCTATTTGAACACTGGAAAATATGAAGCTATTATAAAGCATGATGTACATCTATATATACTCATATAAAAAACTTTCTAATATCCATAGTCATGTAAAAAATACACAAAGCAGAGGTATAGTATACTTTTGCATATGGAAAAGTGTTTATACATGCAAAGAGCATTTCTGAAAGGATGCCTCAGAAACTAGAATAGTCCTTGTCTCAAAGTAGGGGAAACAGGTGGCTGGGAGACAAAGAGGAGGAAAACAACTTTTCATAGATGCAATTTGGATTTTTTGAATTTTATACTGTGTAGATTTAATGCCTACTCAAAAGAATAAAAACTTTTATTTTTGGTCTTGGTGTGTGTGTGGAGGGGGAGCAAAGACAAAGAAGCAGAAGTTTGGAGAAGGGTGGGATTGTGAAGTGAAAGGGAATAAGCCTTCGTTATCTGAAGTGATCTGTGACTAAAGAATAAAACAGGCCTGGTTTGGATGTTGAGCTAGAAGCAAAGGCTAAGAACTAAGCCAAATAATAGAGAGGCTGTTCAAGTTTCCCCTTATTTAGTGGTAAAATCTGTGAGATATTACTTGTACTCTATGCATGTCATTTTCACCTAATGAGTACATTGATGAAGACTCTCATGACTTTCTAGAACAGTCTACGATTTACATGGGTCTGAAACCCTGGCTGTGCACCAGATTCTTCTATGAGGTCTTAAAAATACAGTACTGTGTGGTCTCTCCCTGGAATTAAGAATTAGAATTTCCAGTGCTGAGGTCCAAAAAGCCACTGAATTGCAGTTTTTAAAGGCAGGTAGCAGGCAGAGAAAAGAGACTGGCTCAGGACCAGGAAAATTCAGGGAAGAGAGTGAGACACCTATTCTCAAATTGGATCCTTCTCTCCCTACCACCTTTCAGGCTAGGAACTATGAGCACAGTCTCTGAAAAGCTCTCTGCGCTTCTTGCCAGAACATGATTCTGAAAAAAATAATAATAGCTGCCAGTTATTGAACACGTATTTTATTCCACCCCCGTGCTAGGTGTTTCAGATCTATTTCCTTTAATCCTCACGACAACTCAATGAGGAAGGCACATCTGTTTTACAGATAAGCATCTAAAGCTGAGAGTAGCAAGATAAGCATCCAAAGCCAGGAAGGCAGTACATCCATGTCTTCATGACTCTGCTCAGTGGCCTCGAAGTCTCACGACCCTGGGGCTCAAAGTAAATCTCAGGCTCTGGGAAACTGCCAGAGGTGAATCTGGAGGGTTCAGGACCACCCATTTAGGAAACCTTCGGCCGTGTACCTCATCCTGGGGGCCACTCTCTGCCGAAGGCTGAAGTCTTGAGTTTCAGTTCCCATTAGTGTACTGTCTCAGACTTCAGATCTGAGCACACCCCTGCAGAACACCTCAGTGTTCACATCTGTGGTTTTCTTTTACAATGGGCTGCTAGCAGAGACATGAGGGCGTTTATTTTCTAGACAAGCATATGCTCATAGTTAAGAGATCTGGGTGACCCCCTCCTGACCCTGGCACTAGCACTAGGAAAATTCCAGGATTAGTCAGTTTGAAAAACTGGGGCCATAAATACTCACCTTCTCTGAAATTCTTGGCCCTTCTGGGTAATCTCTCAAGAGCAGTGCTTCTGGGCCTCTATCTTCTTCTCTCTTATCCTGATACGATCTGCTCATCTCCTCTAACACTGTTTCCAAAATTACTCATTGTGACCCTGGACAATCCATACCCTGGTCCACAATTTACCTTAGATTTTTGAAGTCTCTGCTATTTTGTTCTGCCCTCTTTAACTGAAACTTGGATTTCCACTGAGCACTACACTTGCCTGCACTTGTCCAGATAGAAGCAACTCACTTCCTACAGACTAAACACCTCAGAATGGCCACTCCAGTAGAATGGTTCCACCACCTGTGGGTGAAACCTTGCTACTTTTGAGGCTCAGGGCTTCCAGTTACACACCCTCTAAAGTAAGTCGCCGCTGTCATTATCGTGCTCCTTGCCATTCGCTACCTTTCACTGTAGATTTAAAAAGGGTCACTTCCCCCCCCCCCCCTCACCGCCCCGATTCCTACCACATCATCCCAAATGACTTTAGTATTCATGTGATTGACACATTCAGGACCCTAATTTCTAAGTCCCTTGGCCACCTAATCTAGAGAGACCGTGGTTTTCATTTCATTTTAGTTATTGCTTCTAACTGGACTTTTTTTTTTTTTTTCAACGTTTATTTATTTTTGGGACAGAGAGAGACAGAGCATGAACGGGGGAGGGGCAGAGAGAGAGGGAGACACAGAATCAGAAACAGGCTCCAGGCTCTGAGCCATCAGCCCAGAGCCTGACGCGGGGCTCGAACTCCCGGACCGCGAGATCGTGACCTGGCTGAAGTCAGACACTTAACTGACTGCGCCACCCAGGCGCCCCCTAACTGGACTTTTTAATAAGGAAACCTTAAATTTAACTAATCCTCTTCATGATATATCACTTCAAAGAATTCTTATATTTTACTCTTTTTAAATTTTTAAAAAAGTTTTATTTATTTATTTATTTATTTATTTATTTATTTATTTATTTATTTATTTTTAGAGAGAGACAGAGTGTCAGCAGGGGAGGGGCAGAGAGAGAAGAAGACACAGGATCCTAAGTAGGCTTCAGGCTCTGAACTGTCAGCACAGAGCCTGATGCGGCCCTTGAAGTCATGAACCATGAGATCATGACCTGAGCCTAAGTCGGACGTTTAACTGACTGAGGCACCCAGGCACCCCTTTCTTATTCTTTATTATATCTCCAAACTCCATCATGCCCTAATCTCACTCTGCCAATATTTAAATGCTTAACTTCTCTTCATGTTCAAATGGAGAATCAGAACTACTTTAAGTGATTCCATAACTTTAGAGATTAGAACCACTCTAAATTCATGATAGCCAACCTCAAAAATCAGGAGTTCCTGACTGTTTTTGTTAGTCATGTTTACCTCACTCTTATTATGAGATATTTCAGACATTCAGACATTTTCCACCATCCTCAAACCATGACCCCCAACCCTCATTTCAGTTCCTGTAGAAAACCTTGCAAAAACAGAACAATATTGGCCACAATGTTCTAATTCCTACAAAACCAACACCACAAAAGTGTCTGAACCCACGTCCATCCTTTCATTTTTCTCTCTTTACAATGAATCATGTAGAAGGCTATATTTTCTATCTTTTTTTATTTAGAAATTTTTTTAACATTTATTTATTTTTGAGAGACAGAGAGAGGCAGAGTGTGAGTGGAGGAGGGGCAGAGAGAGAGGGAGACACAGACTCTGAAGCAGGCTCCAGGCTCTGAACTGTCAAACGCAGGACTTGAACTCACAAACCGTGAGATCATGACCCGAGCCAAAGTCAGATGCTTAACCGACTGAGCCACCCAGGAACCCAGAAGGCTATACTTTCTATCTAATTCTATTCTTTTAATCCATGTTTCTGGGTCTTCCACTAACTCAGGAACCATAGACTTATCAACCCTCCCTGTTTCATTTTCAACCTTTATTCTCTACTTGTCATCAGCATTTAAACACACATATTTTTCCCCCAACTTCAATAAAAACTGAACCAAACAAACACAAAACTCCTCTTCCTTGACTCTTTGTACCTTCTTCATGTGCTGTTTAATCTATCCCAATATGAGTACTGTCTCCATCATACTGCTAAAACGACTTTCTCAAAGAACAAGAAACTCTTGCTGCAGAGTGCAGCCCTAAAAGCTTTGCTCTTACTTTTACTTTAAAAGCTCAAATTTTTTGAATTCATAGACAACACTTGCTATCTGTTTTCCAGTCTCTTGGGCCATACTTCTTAACCTTCTCTCTAAGCATTTTCCTCTGACTATTCTCTAAAAGCTGTTCTTTAGGTTTCTGTTTTAGTCACTCAGCTCTTCCCTTTACTGATTTAATTCTATGGCTCCCAGTCGATGATTTCCAAACCTATTACCTGCAACTCAGCCCTCTCTCTTGAAATCCAAAACAATATATCCAACAATCTCCTAGACTTCCCCCACAGGAACTTCCAACTAAATGTCTTGAAACATAAACACTTAGTGTTTTTCGCTCCCTTCTCTAAAATTCTTTTTCCTCTTCTATTTCAACATTAATGAACAACATCAGCAATCCGGTTTCCAAAGCCAGCAATCTTTCCTTTCTCACATTATATTCAATTTATTCCCAAGTTTGGGAAACTCTGTCTCTGTAGTTGCCTTAAAATTTTTTTTTTTACATTTATTTATTTTTGAGAGACAGAGCAAAGTGGGAGAGGGGCCGAGAGAGACAGAGAGAGAGAGAGGGAGACACAGAATCTGAAGACACAGAATCTGAAGCGGGGCTCAAACTCACAAACTGTGAGATCATGACCTAAGCCGAAGTCAGACGCTCAACCGACTGAGCCACCCAGGTGCCCCTGTACTTGCCTTTAAAATATTCCCTTTCTGGGGGATCCTGGGTGGCTCAGGCGGTTAAACATCAGACTTCGGCTCAGGTCATGATCTCACAGTTCGTGAGTTCGAGCCCCACATCGGGCTCTGTGCTGACGGCACAGAACCTGGAGCCCACTTGAGTTCTGTGTCTCTCCCTCTCTCTCTGCCATCCCCTGCCCCCACTCACACACACTCTCTCTCAAAAATAAACATTAAAAAATTTTTTTTTAAATAATAAAAAATAAAATGTTCCCTTTCTGTTTCTCAGCACTGCCACTTGTCTGATCTAACCATCTGGATAGTTACAGTAGTTTCCTAATTGGGCTTCTTTCTTCCAATCTCTCACCAGTTCACTTCTAGAATTTTTAAAAAATTAAGGCTTATACATGCATTTCTCTACCAATACTTATCAATTGGCTCTCCAGAAAGGTTGTAAATCCTCCAAGCTCTATCAGCTTCTATCTTTAGATACTATACCTCATTGCTTTTTTGCTTCTACACACACACACACACACACACACACACACACACACACACACATTCATTCCCCGTTCCATCCATATTGAACTACCTACTGTTTCATGTACTATTTTGATGTTAGTCATCTTGTTCATGTACCATTTGTTCAGAAACCTTCCCCATTCAGCCCAATGCCTCTCCTCTCCCCTCCTATACATTTTTTTGACAAAACTGTGTCACCTCCTGCTTGACCTTTATTCTCACTGTTTCATCTCAGGCACAACTTTCCCAGAAATCTTCCCAGAATCTGTACTAAGTGATTTAACTTCAAATAGAGTCCATTCTTTCTCATAATCACTACTTACTCAAACACTGTGACCATTCCAAAGAATACTCTGGGTTGGAATGATGGAATGAGAAAAGAGTTTTATTTGGGATGTGGAGTGTTTCAGATAATCTACATTTATTTATGAAGAAATGGAGAGTAGAGAGTTGAGTATAAAGGCCTAAAGCTTGAGGAAGAGGTCTGAGGTTGAGATACAGATTTGGGAATTTTCAGAATACAGATGATCACTGAGGCCATGGAGGGGATGAGATTTACAGAGCGAGTGTGTAGGATGAGAAGGTAAGAGAAGAGAGAAGAAAAGTGGCAAGGAGAGGACAGAAGTGAGCAACCAGAACACGAAGTTGGGGGAAAGTTGGCTGGCTCCACCAACGTGCAGTCTTGGTTCTTTTGAAACTAGAGTCCTAATTTCCTCTTGGAGAATTATCTCCTTCCTCATTGTATTCATTCTTGGTATGTTGAAAATCAATTTCTCTGCCCTACTCTAGCTAAGGAATGAGACTGAAACCTTCTATGTCACTACATCACTACATCCTGACTACCATAACACAAGGACAGGAAAAAATTTAAAAATAGTTTGGAGAATATTTATTCCAGATTATGCAATCTGATGAGACTCTTAATTTGTTCTTGTAGCTCAGATCCCTGAGACTTCCTTGGTGTTCCAATTTTTTATAAATAAACCTGTTTTTAAGCTTTTACTTTGAGCCAAGGAGTTACAGATACGCTTTTGACAAATTCCATTACAGTTTAACATGGCCGGAGTCAGGTTTTCTTTTCTTTTTTTCTTTTTCTTCTTGCCATCCAATAACTCAGTTATACTAAAGAAAAGAACATTCATGGGATTTGCATTTTTATGTAGGATACTGAGAAGAAATTCCAAATAAGATAGAATGGCATGTAAGAGTACCATTGAAGATGTCTCAAAAGCCAAAGTGTTTAAAAAATGGAAACAAGTGTTTGAAGATGAAAATCATTGCTGACATTAGGCAATTTAACCCTTTTATTGGTTTTATTAAATGAAGGAATAAAGAAAAAAACATATGAATGAATAAATTTTGAAAAATCTGTTGCTGTATCAATTTTGTGATTTTAATTATTTACCAATTTTTGCTTTTTATTTCTTTTTTTCTTATAGGCTGTTTCACTTTGTTTATCCTTTTATAATTTTTGTTTTGAATGCATAATTGTTTTATACTCAGTTTTCCTTGACTAGAAATCAAAATGTTTAAGGTATATATTTCCTGTGAGTAAAGCTTTATAATTCCATCTTTTTTCATATTTTTATTATTGCTGCTTTAAGAATATTCTCCTATTTTAATTTCGATTTCCTCTTTGAGAAAGTGAATTTTAATAATATTAAAGTATTTTATAGAAATAGTACTTCTAACATTTTTCTTTTGTATTAAGGTTAAAGAATGTGACACTTCTATTTGGGGGTTTATTGCAGTCATGTATTTTATGCGATATAAATACATTTTATTTTTATAAATTTTTTTTTCAACGTTTATTTATTTTTGGGACAGAGAGAGACAGAGCATGAACAGGGAAGGGGCAGAGAGAGAGGGAGACACAGAATCGGAAACAGGCTCCAGGCTCCGAGCCATCAGCCCAGAGCCTGACGCGGGGCTCGAACTCACGGACCGCGAGATGGTGACCTGGCTGAAGTCGGACGCTTAACTGACTGTGCCACCCAGGCGCCCCTACATTTTATTTTTAATTAAAAACGTTTATGTTAGGGAAAGAGAGCACAAGCGGGGAAGATGGGTAGAGGGAGAGAGAGAGAGAGAGAGAGAGAGAGAGAGAGAGAGAGAGAGAAAATCTTAAGCAGGCTCCACACTCAGCACTGAGCCCTATGTGGGGCTCAATCCCACACCCTGGGATCATGACCTGAGCAGAAATCAAGAGTCAGATATCAACAGACTGAGCCACCCAGCGCCCCTAAATTGCATTTTATAGTAAATCTTTTATAGACATTTAGTTTCAGCTTACAGAGTTTGACACATACTAATGTAAACAATGTCTTTTTCATTATAACATTCAGTCAGTTGTATCCATTATTTCTGGTCCCCTTGATCTGCTGTGGAGCTGGACAAGTGAGTGCAAATCTCTTACGATGGTAAAATATCCACTATTCCTGCACTTTTAGTTTAATGTGTGAGATTAAAATATATTGATTCATGAGACTTATATTCTCCACTGTGCATTATATTCTTCATAATTATAAAGTGCCTTTCCCTTTTCACTTGCTTTGAATCCAGTGTAGTCTGATATTAACAGCTGAGTTCATATGTTTTTTTGTGCTTAACAGTCTGCTCCGTATCATTGTCTGTTCCTTTACATGCAATGCAATCTTGCTCAGTCATTTCCTTTTAGGCAGCCATATCTTGGATACACTTTGTTTTGTTTTGTTTTTAAACAATCTGAACCTTTTTTTGTTTGTTTGTTTTTGTTTCCTTTTGTGAAATAGATGAGTTTAACCATTTACCCTTATAGTTATGTTTGGGTTTAAATCTGCTATATTAGATTTGCTGTTTTTACTGACTTCTTTCTTGAAACTGCCTGGTTCCCTGATTTCCATGGCATCGTCGAGGTCATTCTTTAATCCTCCTCATTATCATAGTAATATATTTTAATTATGGTCATAACCACTATTTTAAAGAACATATAACATGATAATTTCTCTGTATATACAATAGACATATTGATGTTGTACCTGAATACATTATATTTATATGTGTGTTAATGTGTCTTTTATGTCTGTTATATTTATATGTGTGCTAATATACCTGTTGTTTGTGTGTATGTTGGTCTGTCTATATGTATATTTCATCTTTACAATGACCCAACATGGCACATACTTTTTACTGAGGCACATATTTTAACATAGTTTTAGAGATGAGAATCTGAGGCACAGCAAGATTAAGCAACTTATCACAAGTTAACTGGCAACTTCATAGTCCTGGCATTTTAACTCATTGCACAATTGCACAATACTACTTTTTTTTAATGCTCATTTGTTTTTGAGAGAGAGAGAGAGAGAGAGAGAGAGAGGGAGGGAGAGAGAGAGGGAGAGAAAGCAGAGTGAGCAGGGCAGGGGCAGAGAGAGAGGGGGACAGGGGATATGAAGTGGGCTCCATGTTGACAGCAGAGAACCTGCGGCAGGGCTTGAACTCACGAGCCATGAGATCATGACCTGAACGGAAGTCAGACGCTTAATCGACTGAGCCACCAAGGCGCCCCTGCACGATACTACTTTTGGGGTAGTATGAGTGAGTATTCTTGCATGACTCTGATTCTCCCTTCTGGATCTGGAGTCTGTTCTGCCTCTATTCTGTATTAATCAATTTGTTCCTTTACTCACTCATTCATTCAGCAAATATACCCTAAGCAGTTAACTATAATATTCTAGGCTCTGGGGACAGGCAGTGAACAACATGGACAAGCATGTCTGCCATCGTGGGCCATAAATAAAATGGACATCTTGAGAGTGCTCACTGTGCTAAGCAAGGTAGTGTGATGGTGAAAGGCAATGTTAACATTATAAGGACAAGCTCTGCCTACCAAGTTATTTTTAGGATGCCTTCCTTCTAGTTGGAAGTGGGGCTTCCTCCTACTCAGGGGTTTGTTTGTCCTTATTTTTCACAAGAGGATAAAAACTCAATCCCCGTATTAGCTAACTGCTAAAGCAACATACTTTTCTTATGGACACTTATAATGCAATAATAATAATGGTAATGATAATTAATAATACATCACAGCTATTTTTGCTTATGCTAGCTTCTAGAATGTATACAATCAATTTTAATCTACCCCTAGCAAGGATATTCCTCTACTGTAGTATGCCATACATCCTGGTTTGCCAACAAGAGTTCTAATCTCATCTCTGTTTGAAAATAATCATTAGTAATCCTTCCACATCTTTTTAAAAATAAGAAAGCTTTTAAATTACCACATGAAAAAAATCTCTAAGATCTACTGCAAAATAGAAAAATCAAACTGCAGAACAGAACAGCATATGTGGTATGTAAGTATTTGTCCTAAAATGAAAGAAAGGAAAAATAGACACAGATATATTTTCTTGACAGACATGTAAAATTTCTCTGGCAGGATACACAAGAAAGTGATAATATCTAGTTATCCCACCTCACTGAGGCTGGGAGGTAAGCTTTTTCTATGCACACTTTTTATACTTCTGAATTGTGTGATTATTTTCCCTGGGCAAAAAAAAAATACAATTTAAAAATTTAAAAGAAAGAAAGGTAGTGGTTAGCTATTGAACACAAATAAAATTCTACAGAAATTATGGATGGTTAAAATCAAATGATGCATATTTGTGAAAGATTATAAATATTGGCTAAGAAAAATCATGCTCTTGAAGGCTTTTTGATCCTTTAGAGAAATCTGTTTGTGAACTCTTTTTATCCTTTGCCTAGATGATTGTATCCTTTTACTTTTTAATAATAAATTGTATTTTCAGAACAGTTTTAGATTTACAGAAAAATTGAGAAGATAGTACAGAGTTCCCATATACTCCACATCAAGTTTCCCGTTATTAACATCTTATATTACTAGTATGGTACATTTTGATACATTTTTTGGTTACATTTGATACATTATGTTGATACATTATTACTAACTAAATCCCACATTTTATTCATATATCCTTACTTTTACCTAATGTTTTTTTTTCTGTTTCAGGATCTCACTCAAGAGCCCACATTACATTTAACTGTCCTGTTTTCCTAGGGTCCTCTTGGCTGTGACCATTTATCAGAATTTCCTGGATTTTGATGACCTTGACTGTTTTGAGGACTATACTCAATTATTTTTATTTATTTATTTATTTTTAAATGTTTATTTATTTTTGAGACAGAGAGAGCGTGTGAGTGGGGGAGGGGCAGAAAGGGAGACACAGAATCTGAAACAGGCTCCAGGCTCTGAGCCGTCAGCACAGACCCTGATGCAGGTCTTGAACCCATGAACTGTGAGATCATGACCTGAGCTGAAGTCAGACATTTAACCGACTGAGCCACCCAGGCACCCCTTAAGGACCATACTCAATTATTTTGCAGTATGCTCCACTATTGGAATTCATCTGATGTTTGTCTCATGATTAGACTGGGGTTATAGGCGTGGGGGTGGAAGACAATAGAGATAAAAATGCCATTATTATCAATCATAATAGGAGTACCTACCATTAATATTGTTTATCATTGTAGATATTGAGCTTAGTCATCAGACTGAGGAAGTGTGGATTAGGTTTCTCCATGGTAAAATTACTTTCCCACCCTCCTTTTCCACACGGTCCTCTTTGGAAGGGAGTCACTGTGGCAACCCACATTTCTGGAATGATGATTTATGCCCCCACTCCACCCAAGGGTGAAGTATCACCATAAATTAGTTGAAGAATACTTCTGCAGAGATTT
Organism: Prionailurus viverrinus; assembly: GCF_022837055.1. Lineage (NCBI taxonomy): Eukaryota > Metazoa > Chordata > Mammalia > Carnivora > Felidae > Prionailurus > Prionailurus viverrinus. Next base: position 18,752,096 of record NC_062564.1, read on the forward strand.
GTCTCTTCTCCCTCATTTATTTACTTATCTAGTCATCTGTTCATATTGGTATAGACTCACTCCTTGCATTTTAAAAAGTGTCCCCTGTGTAGATGAGAAGATACATATTTATTGTGTGCCTTTGAATCACGACCCCAATTTGTTTTGCCTTGGTCTCACATCCGTCACTTATTCTACATGTCAATTGTCTCGCTCTGTTGCACGTTCTGTGTTGCACATGTGTCATTCTGGGCAATTGTGGAGGATAAATAATTGCATCTGCTATACAAATGCACAGAGGAAAACACAGAAAGAGGTTTTTGGTAGACCAATGCCGCCACAGGAGCATCAAGCAACAAGCTTGTGTCTGTGTGAGTGAGAACGAATACATGGAACAGCATAAATTTGAACCACATGAGCAGATTTATTTAAGAATCCATGTTCTTGAAACTTGGCTATCAGTCATCTCAACCCTTGAGAAGACAGAATAAGTTACTCTGGACAGCTTCAAGGAAGATTTAATTTGAGATTGATGTTTCCTCCTCAGAGAGTCCATTCTTCCATTCTTCCAGTCAGCCTCACTGACATCACCCCCAAACAACAAACATCCCTACTTACAACTTATCTCCTAAGCAAAACCCATTCGGGAGCACAAAGGCATGCTGAGGGCACAGTGTCACTGTATAAATCGTGTGTGTAGTTTCATTCACTACCCCTGCTAAGGCACCTGGATAAGATTCATCTATATTCCTCAGTTCCTGGAACCAGAATATAGCTCTCCCTAATTTCAACTGGCTTAGAGCTAAAAGAAGAAAGCTTTATGTGGGAAGTTGTCCCCGTTGACTTTTCTGGTCTCCTTCTCTCCCTGCTCTTCCTTCTCTACAAATGAAGTTGCTCTAAACATTTGTGTCTACACCTGAAATTAATGTAACAATATGCGTTGACCATATTTCAATAAAACTAAATTGTGTATAACTTTTTGTGTGGAGATATGCTTTTATTTTCCTGGGATAAACTCCTGACACTGGCTGGGTCATTTCATAGATATATGTTTCATATATCTATGAGTTTGGCAATGAGAAATTGCCAAACTGCTTTCTTTCTTTAAAACAAAAGTTTTAAATTTTTAAATATTTATTTTTTTTAAGTTTATTTATTTATTTTGAGAGAGAGGGAACATGTGTGAGGGGGTGGGGAGGGTTACAGAGAGGTAGAGAGAGAATCCCAAGCAGGCTCTGCATTGTTAGCAAAGAGACTGACTCGGCTCAATCCTATGACTGAGAGATCACGACCTAAGCTGATATCGAGAGTAGGATGCTAAACCCACTGAGCCACCCAGGTGCTCCGCCAAACTCTTCTCTGAAGTTCTATAAAAGCTTACATTCCTAGCATCAGCCCATGAGTCTTCCAGTTCCTTCACATACTCGACACCACTTGGTATAGTCAGTTGTTTTAATTTTCGACATTCTAGTGGGTGTGTAGTCCTATCTCACGGTTTTATCAAATGGCTTCATCGGCGATGTTTCGTATACTCTGGTAGAACTCTCCCAGTTTCCTTATTAAAAAAAAATATTATCATAGAATATTTTGTTTACCAATAATGTTTCAGAACATTTTGAAAAAAAGATACTTTAAAATCCTTTTCAAAATTTTATGTAAAATTTAGTTTACAAGTTAGCATAAAATAGATTTATTTTTATTGGTTCATTTATTTAACAAACATCTATTAAGTATCCATTATATGTTAAGCTCTGTGTTAAGAATGTACTGGCTATACAAGGATGGGTTAAGATGTTTTCCTGTTGTTATAAAGTTTGTAGTTTGGGGTGGAGGGCATGTCAGGCCTGGTCAAAGTCAAACTGCAGTACGTGATTGGATATTTTGGTTTTGAGGTAAAGTGAGATTAAGAAGGAAGTAACACTGAGCGATCCCAATATTTAAGATATATATAGAAGGTAGGTCAGGAAGGCAAATGAGAAGTAGAAATTACACACCAAATGCAAGTGAAAGAGGGAATTTTGCAGATTTCAAGAGAAAAATTCTTGAAGCAGGGCATGGTTAACAGATACAAATCTTGAGAAGAGTTCCCCTAGATGAGCTCTGACATGAACTCTTGGGTTTGGAAAAAAAAATCAACTAGTTATCTAAATGTATTTTTAGTATTGCGATAAAAGTGGAGACATTTCCATCTAGAAGTAAGCTAGAAAACTTTACTTATTTTTAAGAAGTGATGATCAAAAGGTTTTGGATTTTTCTTTACAGGAGTCAAACGTTTAACTTTCATTCTCAACATTTCTAATACAAATATGATATTTAATTTTCATTATTTTTAGTGGTGTGTTGTAGGCACACTACTGAGGGTTTCTTTGTATCACTTTTTTCCTAAAGTCATTAAAAAAATTCAAATAGCATTTTTGTAATTTACTTTGTTATAAGCAAACCATACTGTTTTGTTTATTTCTTTTTCAATATTTATTTTCAATGTTTCTGGTTATATCTTCATGTATCATCTAAATTTCAATTTGTGCCCATAGTTACCATCCTGATTTTGTCCCAGTTTTAAAGGGAATGATTGGGATTTTGAATTGAGGTTAATATTAATTTTTAGTTTAAAAGAATTTTGTTTTGTCATATTAAGAATGAAACTATTTCTTCCTATTTCCAAATACTTAATTGGAAATACATGTTGAACTTTTATTAAATATTTTTTCGGACACTAACTGACATACATATACATACAATATTTATATAACTAAACCTCTTTTAACTTATAATAATGGTGCTCATCTTCAACCTACCCTATTTTCACTCAGCGGCAGATACATAAGACTTTCAAGGCCCATACTTGACTCTGTCCTGGCAGCAGTATTTGAGTGAATTTGGACCATCTTGGGTGTTGGAAATTAGTGTTATTTTCCCAAGCCTAGAATCCAGTAGGTCTATAGTGAGCTTTCATTATGTATGCCCACTATCTGGTTCCTCTGCTTCTTGCTGACTCTGTATAACTGAGTGAAGCCGCTCTATTTGTGACTTGACCATATCCTTTTGTCCCATCATGGAGGTCTCCTTCACTCTGGTGGGTAGTTCTTCCTTCCTCATCCACTTACACCTCTCAGAATGAGGATGTGGTACTTTCTGAAATCTCCCTCCCAGTTTATTTGAAAAGCTATGAAATGAATGATTTGAATCTAATCCTTGCCTCAGAGTTTCCAACTGAGAGAACACAGACTAAGACACCAGGCTACTGATATGCTTTCCCTGTTTGCATATTGATATGTCTTATAAGGACCAAGTCCTGGCTGGAGTCACCCTCATTTGGCCCTAGTTTGAATGCTCTCATTCTTTTTTATTGACCCCCTTTGTCATTTCTACTCTTCATTAACTATCCATGTCCCCACCCAAAAGATCCACACCTACAAAGCTGGATCCAATCTGATGAAATCTTACCCGAACAGGAATGAACTACTTTTTAATTCCATATTTTAGTGACCATATTGTACTCATCTGGAAACGAGATACAGATGAAATTTGCTACAGTTCTTTGTACATTAATTTGTCAGTGTTGGGTATCCTCCAAGAAAGCTAAACATTATATTTTAATTATATATATATTTTTCTATCTGATCCCAGATTTAGATATCAATTTCTATAAAATTTGCCAGAAATATAGTACATTTGACCCTTGAACCTTATGGGGATTAGGGGCAACAAGCCCATGCAGTCGAAAACCTACATATAACTTTTGGCTCCTCCAAAACTTAAATACTAATAGTTTATTGTTGACCAGAAGCCTTACTGATAACATAAACAGTTGATTAATGTGTTATATACTGTATGCTTATAATATAGTAAACCAGAGAAAAGAAAATGTTATAAAAAATCATAAGGAGGAGATATTATATTTACAGGAATGTACTATATTTATCAAAAAAAAATCATCTATAAGTGGACCCACACAGTTTAAACCCATGTTGCTCAAGGATCAGTTGTAAATGTATTAACTGCATCTCTCTTTTTCCTCCCCCCGCCCTCCCCCCTTCCTTCCTCCCTTCCTTCCTTCCTTCCTTCCTGCCTTCCTGCCTTCCTGCCTTCCTGCCTTCTGGCCTTCCTTCCCTCCTACTTTGGGAGTGTGTTTAAAATCTTCTTTAGTTGATAGCTTACACACCTTATTTTTACATTTTTCTTAGAAAAAGCATTTAAATTTAGGGCTGTAACTTTAAGCACTGTTTTGATTAGATCCCACAGGAACTAATATGATATGTTTTGATTTTCACAGTTTTTTTAAACAATATGTTATTATGTATTTATGTATTCACTTTTCTCTTGACCAAGTTGTTATTTAGAAAAGTACTTTAAAATTTTTTAGTATATATTATTTGGTGCTTATTTAAATCCATACAATTAATTTAAAAATTCTATAAATTATACTTTTAATATGATTACATCAAAAATTGTGCATAAAGATAAAGAAGCAAATCCATCCTCCTAAAACAATTATTTAGGTCCATTTGGTAAACTTCTATTATTTCTTCCCGCATGTGAAATTATTTTTGTGGAATTGTTCAAATAAGTATTTTTAACATTATATTGTCTTAATTTATTTCTACCAGTTCCTCCAAAAACATAGGAGTTTATTATTTACCATTATGCTATAAGCATTTTCCATATTGCTACATAAGTGTTTATAATTATTAAATGTGTTAAAATGCAAGATATTCTATGATTGAATTTGTTATAATTTTATCATTTTTATCATTGCACATTTAATTTATTTATATTTGGGGGCTATGATAAATAATGCACAATTAAATGTATTAATTTTTTCTGTGTTTTTGGTTTATTTCCCTGAGACAGATTTACATAAAAGGGGTTTTGGCACTGAAAGTATAAATCTTTTATGGTTCCTAATAAAATGCCAAATTGCTTTCCTAAAGTGTTGGAGCATTTAAAAATGCAATCAGATGTGTGAGAGAGTACCCATTTCTTTATTCCCTTGCCAGCATGAGATTTTATAATTTAAAACCGTTTTTTTCCTAATTGAAGAGATTTAAAAGGGAAATGCATTTTCATTGCATCTCCTTTCACTTTTCAAAATGTGTTCCTTTGTTGCATTTCCTAGTTTTTGAACTATCTGTTCATGTCATTGACCATTTTTCATGTTTACCTGGCATAATATATATCATTCTAGCTGACCTGAATGTTATTGTTAAGACAACATCAAGGTATTTTGTTTATTTATATGCTGTATTTTAATCTCAGAGACAATTCCTAGTGAGTTCATTGATCATAATGGTGAGAATGATATTTGGTGCTCAACACAGACTTTAGAAGATATACTAAAATAAATAAATAAATAAATAAAAAGAAGATACAGTAAATGTGTCTCACTCACATCCTATTTGTTTTTTACGTGTTTTTTACTGAAGTATAATTGACACACAATATTATATTTCTTTTGGGTGTACTACATAATGACTCAACAATTCTACACATTACTCAGCGGTCATCAAGATAAGGTATTCTTGATCCCCTTTGTCTATTTCACTCACTCCCCCCTACCCACTTCCCCTCTGGCGACCACCAGTTTGTTTTTTGTATTTATGAGATTTTTTGGGTCTGATTTTCTCTGATTTTTTATCTTTTTTCTTTGTTCATAGGAGTGCATGCATCTTATCAAATTGTTGTTTTCAGTTTTTTTTTTTTGGGGGGGGGAGGCGGGGTAAACATTCAGTAGTGGAGCTACTGGATCATATGGTAATTTTACTTTTAATTTTTTTGTGTAGCCTCCATACTGTTTTCCACAGTGGCTATACAAACTCGCATTCCTCCATCAGTGCATGAGGATCCCATTTTCTCCACATCCTCCACAACACTTGTCTCTTATCTTTTCTATTTTCACCATTATGACAGGTATAAAATGATATTTCATTGTGGTTTTGATTTGCATATCCTTGATGATCAACGATGTTGAGCATTTTTCTTTTCTTTTCTTTTCTTTTCTTTTCTTTTCTTTTCTTTTCTTTTCTTTTATGTTTATTTATTTTTGAGACAGAGAGAGACAGAGCATGAATGGGGGAGGGCCAGAGAGAGAGGGAGACACAGAATCCTAAGCAGGCTCCAGGCTCTGAGCTGTCGGCACAGAGCCCGACGTGGGGCTCGAACTCACAGACAGCGAGATCATGACCTGAGCAGAAGTCGGACGCTTAACCGACTGAGCCACCCAGGCGCCCCAATGTTGGGCATTTTTCTATGTGTCTGTCTGTTGGCCATTTGTATGTCTTCTTTGGAAAAACATCTATTCAGATCCCCTACCCATTTTTAAAATCAGATTATTTGGATTTTTTTTTTTTTTGGTGTTAAGTTGTATATGTTCTTTATATATTTTATATATTAATGCCTTATTGTATATGTTATTTGCAAATATCTTCTCTCCTTCAATAGGCTGCCTCTTAATTTTGCTGATGGTTGCCTTCACTGTGCAAAAGTTTTTTATTTTGGTGTAATACTAATAGATTAATTTCAATTTTGCATTTTTTTTTTTTTTTTGGTCTGAGAAGACATATCTAGAAGAAAGTTTCTATAGCCAGTGTAAAAAAAAAAAATACTGCCTATGTTTTCTTTTAGGAGTTTTATGGTTTCTAGTCTCACATTTAGGTCCCAAATGCATTTTGAGTTTATTTTGTGTATATTCTAAAACAGTAGTCCAGCTTCATTCATTTGCACGTAGTGGTCCAGTTTTTCCAGCACCATTTGTTGGATAGGCTGTCTTTTGCTCATTGTATATTCTTGCCACTTTTGATGTAGATTAATTAACCACAAAAAGTATGGGTTTATTTCTGAGTTCTCTATTCTGTTCCATTATCTCTGTTTCTATTTTTGTGCCAATTAATTGGCCACAAAAGTATGGGTTTACTTCTGAGTTCTCTATTCTGTTCCATTATCTCTGTATCTATTTTGTGCCAGCACCATATTGTTTTGATTACTACAGCTTTGAAATCTGGGACTGTGATTCCTCCAGCTTTGCTCTTCTTTCTCAAGATTGCTTTGGGTATTCATGGTCTTTTATGGTTCCATACAAACTATAGAATTCTTTGTTCTAGTTCTGTGAAAAATGTTGGCATTTTGATAGAGATTGCATTAAATCTGTAGATTGCTTTGAGTTGTATGGACTTTTTTTTTTTTTTTTTTAAATTTTTTTTTTTTTCAACGTTTATTTATTTTTGGGACAGAGAGAGACAGAGCATGAATGGGGGAGGGTCAGAAAGAGGGAGACACAGAATCGGAAACAGGCTCCAGGCTCTGAGCCATCAGCCCAGAGCCTGACGCGGGGCTTGAACTCACAGACCGCGAGATCATGACCTGGCTGAAGTCGGACGCTTAACCGACTGCGCCACCCAGGCGCCCCTGTATGGACTTTTTAATAATATTGTTTTTTCTGATCCAGGAGCATGGAATATCTTTCCATTTGTTTGTGTTATCCTTAATATGGCTAGGACTTCCAGTACTATGTTGAATAAAAGTGGTGAAAGAGGACATCCTTGTCTTGTTCCTGATCTAAGAGGAGAAGCTCTCAGTTTTTCACCATGAATGTGCTATTAGCTGTGGATTTTTCACATATGACCTTTATTACATTCATGTATATTTCCTCTAAACATACTTTGAGAATTTTTATCATGAATGGGTGAGGTGCTTTCTCAAGTGTTGTTTCCATATAGACTGAGATGGTCAGATGGCTTTTATTCTTTATTTTATTAATGTGATGTATCATGTTGATTAATTTGTGGATATTGATCCACACTTGCAGCTCTAGAATAAATCCCACTTGATCATGGCGAATTATTAAAAATGTATCATTGGATTTAATTTGCTAATATTTTCTTGAGGATATTTGCATCTATGTTTATCATTTGCCCATATGTTTCTTTTTTTGTAGTGTCTTTATCAGGTTTTGGTATCAGAATAATGCTGGCTAAATAGCATGCCACCAAAAAATAAATGAGTCACCTAAGAAATTGAAGATGAAATTTAAAAAAATACATGGAGACAAATGAAAATAAAAACACACTGGCCCCAAATCTTTAGGATGCAGCAAAAACTCTTCTAAGTGGGAAGATTATAGCAATACAGGTCTACTTCAATCTCAAATAAACAACTTAAAGGATCTAGAAAAAGAAGAAAAAACAGCCCAAAGCAGAGTATAAGGAAGGGAATAATAAGGATTACAGCAGAAATAAGTGAAATGAAGAATAAAATTAAAAAAAAAAATAAAAGAACAGATCAGTGTAACCAGGAGCTGGTTCCTTAAAATGATCAATAGAATTGATAAACTCTTAGTTAGGCTCATTTAGAAAAAAAGAGAGCACTCAAATAAATAAAATCAGAAATGAAGGAGGAGAAATAACAACCAACACCACAAAAATACAAAAGGATTATAATATAATTCTATTAAAAATTATATGCCAAGAAATTAGACAATGTAGAAGAAATGGATAAATTCCCAGAATTGTATAAATTTCTAAAACTGAATTAAGAAGAAATAGAACATTTGAACAGACCAATTATCAGCAATAAAATGGAACTAGTAACAAAAAAACCCTCCCAACATACAAAAGTCTAGGATGAGATGGTTTCATCGGTGAGTTCTACTAAATACCTAAGAGTTAATAGCTAATCTTCTCAAACTATTCGAAAAAATAGAGGAGGAAGAAAAACTTCCAAAATCATATTCTGTTTGATTAAATATATTCATATACTATAATTAAGTCAAAAACCATGTGTAAATATTATAAAGTTAGTTTCCAAAAAAATAAAATAAAAGTAGTTTCCAAAAGAGTCAGGAAAATATGAAAGTCTCATAAATAGCCATCATCTAACTGTCATCTGTCAATGTTAATATTTATGGATTAATCAGTGGTTTTCATGTGATTATCAGCTGCTTTGCTGGATTGACTGCATGAAAACCACATTTATCTGAATCTCATAAAATGTATTAATTTTTAAAAATTCACAGATAGAAAAGGGAAAATGGCCCACTATTGACTTCAAGAAATCTCTACCTAGACTTCTTCCACCTGCATAGGGAGTCGGGGTACAGAGGCGCCCACGGGGCAGTGAGGAAAGCTGGAACCAGGGACAGTATATCACATACAGTTGGTGAGTCCCACACACTCTTTTGACCATGACAATTAGCAGATAGAGAACAATGGTGTTAAACAATTCAGTGAGTTCAGATGGCTCAGTTAACATACTCAGCCCCGTAGGCCTGGTCATTCTGCCTGGGGTGTGGTCTATTGCACCCATCAAGGTGTCCAGGTGGTTTCTCCCAAGCTGACTGAATTGCTGCACTCTTGTATTTCTTCTGTGTCACCTTGTGTCTTAGATGAGGTCCTGCTCTTGTGGCAAGGAGTAAAATCTAAGAGTGGGTACACCCACCCAGAGTGGAGGCTTTCTCTTCTTCTTTTGGAATTTTGTCTCCTACCACCCCCAAAATTCCATCCTCTCCCTTGCCTCCCTGTCACCCCAGCAGCACCCATCCCCTATGGTTGCTCAGCTACTCAGATAAAAACAAAAATGAGAACAAAGCAACAGTACTTTGGGAGACAGAATCTGCCCCCAGCTCTTTGCTCCATATTCAGGTAGCTTTGTGGATTTTTGGACAGTGAAGCCAGGGATTTCCATCTGGAGTCTAGCCCAGCCTGTACAAGACCCCTTGGAGTTGTATCAATGAATTAGGTTCACAAAGTACTTAGAACAGAGCCCGGAATAAAGTCAACTCTTAATAAATGAAAGCTATTATTGTGTATATATTGGTTAGCTCTGTTTCTCAGGTTCTCCCCGGATAAAGTTGTCACATGATTACCGATGGCTTCTGGTTAGAAATTATAGCATTGAAGTAAAAAAGTGTGCCCTGTGTGCATAATGTTAAACTCTGTGTTTGATGTGTACAATTTATTTTACATTTCTCTGTGAATTTTTTAGAATCTTTTGAACTCTTTTTTCTTTGTTTTAGTAAAAAAAGAGGAAAAAGCAACATTTTTTTCAGCATTTGTAAATACTGTAATCAAGAATTAGAATTCTATTAAAATGGAAGGCTATGGATGTTTTAATTTAGATCCTGTAGAATATCTAGCATGTAATAGGTGCTTAATAAGCAATAATATCTAAAACTTACATAGCACTTGTGCCAAGTAAGGTCTAAGTGCTTTACCTATTTAACTCATCAGTTAATCTACCTCTACTTTTAACCTAGTTGGCAGCAATATTTCCTTCATTTTATGGATGAGGAATTCAGACACAGAAACTTGCTCAAGGTCATTAAGCTGGTATAGCACATATGGAATTCAAATCAAGGTATCTATATATCAGTATATAGATATGTAAGTATATGTATATATTAAACATATATTTCTATGTATACATACAATATATGTATCTACATGTATAGCATAAATGTATTATATATATAAATATGTATCTATATAAGAATCTATAGTGTTAATCATTACATTGTCTCTAAGAACATCTAGTGACACATGGGTGAACTTCAAATAATGACTTTTATGACTAATTCATACTGATGGGCAGTATCAAAGTCTTATAGCCATGGAAGATCTAAGTGCTTAATTAATGAGTTAAAAAAAGGTTGGGCATGAAATCATATATATATATATATGTATATGAAGCTTACATATGTGTATGCATGAGTGCATGGTTATATATGTGTATAATACATGTATAATTAAGGATATAAAAATTAAGAATGGTTTGGATTATGATTATATTTTACTTTTATATGTGTTCTAAAGACATATACAAATGTGTATACGTATTTTAACATTGTAGATACATTCTAATAAGAAGATACACCTTCATCCAAACTGAAAGGAAATGACTGGACTGGGTAATCCTTTTTGTGAGCTTGGAAACTAGGAGCATATACATTACATAACTAAGTTTAAGTCCTTCAGGTTTCGTCATACTTTATCACTAAAATGATGACATTTTAATCATCCAAACAAAGAAAATTTTGAAAGTGAAAGAGGCCACTAAAAATAATTATTTGAAATGTTCACCTATTGCATTGAAAATTAGTTCTGTTATACTGGCGAATCTACATGATAGTTCTCTCTGAAACAGTCATCTTTGTGTGTAAAGTAAAAACAAAACTTCTTTAAGATAACTTCTTTATCATGATAATTAGAACACTAAATTTTAACATAAGCAGAATACTCATCTTGATATATCATCACACTATTTAATCAGTTGCCTGGCCAGAACTATATCTAATGCGATTGTTGTTTATTTTCTGAAATTTTTTTCAACATGGCTTTATTGGTTTTAATTTTTCATAACAATCATGTTCAGCACTTTTTAATTTGCATTTTACATGAACTCTTGAGATTTTTTTTTTCTTTCTTTACCTTTTTTAAAATATTGAGTTATAATTGACATACATGATGCTGGTTTCAGGTATAGAACATAATGTTTCAATATTTGTAGTGATTTTTTTTTAATCTAAAATATTTTTAATTGAGAAAATGTTCTCTCTATAGGTGTTGATGTACTAATAAAGTAGAAAAACTTCTGTAGAGGATTTCTAAATCTAGGGTTGGGAAAAATACTGTAATATGTAAAAATTTTAGGCTAAATATTTTATAAGCCTCCATAACTCTATGGGACTTTGTTTGACATGTTGAAATATTTTATGAAACGAAGCTTATCAATTAAACTGTCTCTTTTTGATTGTTTAGAATGTTTCATCAAGTTTAGATTTTTCAAAATTGTACATCTTAATTTCATTCCACTGTTTTGGCAGGCCAAAAATCTATGTAATTAAAATGAGAGATCCATCAGAAGTCCTTTCTACCAATTGAACTATTTTAAAAGGAAATTATAGAATTTAAAAATTAAATCTTATAAACTGAACTCTTATGATCAATTTGTCCAAGTTTTACTTTTGTAGGGATACATTTCCATATTTTCCTAATTGCTAATTTTACTATGAATAATTACAATTTGCTAAAAGTTTTAAAATTGGAAGTTTGGGCTGCTCTATTCGTTGACTAATTTAGTTGAATATTGATAGGTGATTTTGAATGAAGTGCAACTAAAATCCAGGGGACTCTTTTACAAAGGTGCTGACTTCTTTTTTTTTTAATTTTTTTTTCAACGTTTTTTTATTTATTTTTGGGACAGAGAGAGACAGAGCATGAACGGGGGAGGGGCAGAGAGAGAGGGAGACACAGAATCGGAAACAGGCTCCAGGCTCTGAGCCATCAGCCCGGAGCCTGATGCGGGACTCGAACTCCCGGACTGCGAGATCGTGACCTGGCTGAAGTCGGACGCTTAACCGACTGCGTCACCCAGGCGCCCCCAAAGGTGCTGACTTCTAAGTTGATTTACAAAATAGTTATCCAAATTCTCAAATATGTTTAAAAGTCTGTTGATGATGGGCAACAAAGAAAAGAATGTGTGTTTGCCAGGCAGCTGTATTTTCTCAGATGTAAAATCAGCCTCATCACAGAAGTTCTGTAGTTCAGTCTCTCTAATGGTGTGACTATGTGATTATGTAAATATTAATAATAAAGCTTTGATTTTGATTGGTAGAATTTTGAAACTTGTTTGGATCGAATTACAATTATGTGTGTATTATAACTAATTTTAAATACATTGACAATTGATAGGTTTCTCAGTTTAGTAAGAACATTTTTACTATGTCCTGTGCTCCACCAAAATTCATGACTGAATTTATATCATCACCACAAAACCACAGAATTTTATTTTTATTGTTGAATTTTTACACAGAATTTGGAATGGCATTTACAATAATGTCAGACATTTCACCTTCAACTGAATGATGTGCCAAAAACATTATTTTGCCTCTAGAATCAAATGAAAAATTAAACCCTAATTGGGAATTGCTACTTTTCTCTTTTAAGCATCTCAAACATTAATAAGTAATTTGACATTATTTAATTATTTGCAAAATTCTAATGTAGCCTTTGCACGAATAGCCATTGCTTCACTTCTCATACATGTACAAGAAAACTTGGAGTGGAAGATAAATAAAATTAACAATCTAAACCACTACAAAAGAACTTTCTGGAAAGTTGAAAATGTTCTAGATCTTCACTGTTCAATGGTAGCCATAAGTCATAAGCCATTGTGGCCACTTAACCTTTCAAATGTAGCTAGTGTGATCAAGAAATTAAATTTTCAATTGTGTTTAATTGGAAATTATATTAATTTTAATGTAAGCAACCATGGACTCTAATGGCTACCTTATTGGGTAGCACAGATCCAAGTAGTCTGGATATCAATGAAAAGTCATGATTCACAGGGGTGATATTAGAAGGTGTTTTCTGCAATTTTTTGTGCTAAAACTTTGTGTTTTGGCAGTCTTTTTTTTAAATGTCTCTTTCAAGTTTTTTATTTAAATTCCAGTTAGTTAAGATACAGTGTAATATGAGTTTCGAGTGTAGAATTTAGTGATTTATGGCTTACATACAACACCCTGTGCTTGTCACAAGTGCCCTCCTTAATACCATCACCCATTTAACTCATCCCTCCACCCACCTCGAGCAACCCTCAGTTATGTAAAGTCTTAAATACTAACTGTTGAAGTGTTTGAACAGAATCGAGTTAGTTAGTTTTTGAACAGAATCGAGGCTTCAGTTTTGCAATGGTACTACTACAAAACTAATGGTGTATAGAAAATGTAAACATATAGTTTGGGTAAGCAACATGGAACTTTCTTGAGAAATGGAAATTCATTTGTCATTTAAAAAGCCTTTATTTATTTTTCTTTTCCTTTGCCAAATGGGTTTACTGCCAGGTCCAAAAGTGTTATCAAACAATAAAATAAATGAGTAGTTGTAGATGTACACATTCAACAACTGACCCCAAATTGTGGTAATACAGTTAGATCTATTCTATCTACATTAAAAAAAATTTTTTTTAACCTTTATTTATTTTTGAGACAGAGAGAGACAGAGCATGAACGGGGGAGGGTCAGAGAGAGGGAGACACAGAACCTGAAACAGGCTCCAGGCTCTGAGCTGTCAGCACAGAGCCTGACGCGGGGCTCGAACTCACGGACTGCGAGATCACGACCTGAGCCGAAGTCAGACGCTAACCAACTGAGCCACCCGGGTGCCCCTCTATTCTATCCACATTTTATGATCAAACTACACAGACTCCATTTCCCTTTATATACACTGCACGCATTTTGTCTATACTTTTTTTTCCATGTTCTTACTGACCACACTGATTTGCAGTCTGGTGTCTCTTGCATTTTACAAGCTGGGGAACATAGATCTCACAATTTGTATACACCAATGGAACTGCAGAGGCAGCAATGTTGAATACATGATTGACATTAAGACAAGAAAGACTTGGGAGACCATGGCTGCTAATGTTAGAGAATATTTCATTTAAAAAAATCAGGTTTCTGGAAGTATAATTAACAAACTATATATATTTAAAGTGTACACTATGATGATTTGATATATGTATACGTTGTGAAAGAATTCCCCCATCTAGTTAATTAATACATTCATCACTTTGTTTTTGTTTATTCAGTTTAAAAAAAATTAATGTTTATTTATTTTTGAGAGAGAGAGAGAGACAGAGTGTGAGTGGGGGGGGGGCGGGCAGAGAGAGAAGGGGACACAGAATCCAAAGCAGGTTCCAGGCTCTGAGCTTTCAGCACAGAGCCTGAAGGGGTCTTGAACTCATGAACCATGAGATCATGACCTGAGCCGAATTTGGGATGCTTAACCAACTGTGCCACCCAGACAACCCTACTGAGTTTTTTAAAAAAATTTATTTGTTTATTTTGAGACAGACGGAGACAGCATGAGTGGGGGAGGGGCAGAGAGAGAGAGGGAGACAGAGAATCCCAAGCAGGCTCCACACTGTCGGTATGGACAGAGCCCCAGGCTGGGCTCCATCCTATGAACTTGAGATCATGACCTGAGATGAAACCAAGAGTTGGATGCTTTACTGACTGAGCCACCCAGGCACCCCTATTTATGAGTTTTGATGAGAACATTTAAGTTCTTCTGTTTTAGAAATTCCATTTTGAAAATTCCATACAATACAGTATTATAGTACAGTGTTATCAACATGGTGATGTTTCACATTAGGCCTTAATTCATCTTATAGCTAAAACTTTGTCCCATTTTACCAACCTTTCCCTATTTCTCCTACCTCCCAGCCTGTCAACGACTTTTCTACTCTATTTCTATGATTGACTTTTTTTTTTCTTTTTTTGGTAGATTCCACATATAAGTGATATGCAGTATGTGTCTTTCTCTGTCTGGCTTACATCACTTCACATAATGCCCTCAAGGTCCACCCATGTTGTTGCAAATAGGATTTCCTTCTTTCTTATGACTGAATGATATTCCATTTTATGTGTATACCACATCTTGTTGATACATTCATCTGTTGATGAACACTTAGGTTGTTTCCATACCTTGGCTACTGGTATGAATAATGCTGCAGTAAACACAGGGTGCATATATGTCTTCAAGATGCTGTTTTCAGGGGCACCTGGGTGGCTCTGTCATTTCAGCATCTGACTCTTGATTTCTGCTGAGGTCATGATCTCCTCATTTGTGGGATCAAGCTCTGCATTGGGCTCTGTGCTGACATCACAGAGCCTGCTTGGGATCCTCTCTCTCTCTCTCTCTCTCTCTCTGCCTCTTCCCTGTCTGTGTGAGTGCACACACAAGCGTGCACTCTGTCTCTCAAAATAAATAAATGAACACTAAAAAAAAGATGTTTTCATTTCCTTTGGGTATATAACTAGAAGTAGGAGTGCTGAGGTCATTCCATTTTTATCAGAGAATCCACAAACTGTTCTTGAGAGGGAGGAATTGTTCATGATGCATCTTGAAATACTGGGAAAAAAGAGGTAGTTTTCAGTCTTTTGGATTTAACCACTCATTAAAGGGGGAGCTCTGCTCACTGCACATGTGCCTCATACAGTCCAAATGTGACCATGGCAGAAGTTGGAAGTACCAAGAAAAAGCCCATCAAAAACATTCTGGCTTATTTTACTGTAACTATTAGTAATGATTTGTCATTAAAAAAACAAAAATCTATAGGACAAATGCTAAATAATGTGGGTCATTATATAATAGTCACACCAGGGTTTTCGGGGGCAAAGAACATGCAGTTACCCTCTTTATGACCATTTATAGGTGTAGCAGTTTCTATACTTGGGCATTCCTACCGCTGTACATGACTTTCGGCTGACCAATGGCACTCCCTGCCCATTCTTCCTCCTGAGTTGATTGCTGAGGTTATTGTATATCTTTAATTTCCAACCTTTTATTTATTTATTTATTAAAAAAAAATTTTTTTTCCAACGTTTATTTTATTTTTGGGACAGAGAGAGACAGAGCATGAACGGGGGAGGGGCAGAGAGAGAGGGAGACACAGAATCGGAAACAGGCTCCAGGCTCCGAGCCATCAGCCCAGAGCCTGACGTGGGGCTCGAACTCCCGGACCGCGAGATCGTGACCTGGCTGAAGTCGGACGCTTAACCGACTGCGCCACCCAGGCGCCCCAATTTCCAACCTTTTAAAACTCCTGGTTTTCATTATTTCCTTGAACAGGCCTGTAAGAGCCTTGTCAGCCTCAAGGCTGTCCTTTTATTCAAACCTCAGTAATAAACAGATAGCCTGGTTTCCCAGCCAACAAAGATGCATACATTGAGTGCTTTGGAATATTAATATTGTTGAGCACCTCCTGGGGCTAACAGGCATACATGCAGAAGACATCTCCAGGTTCTTAAACACACTCCTGAAGGTCCAAATTCCTTTATTAGCATACAGCAAAACTTTCAGAATTTCATATGAAGATGACTCTCTATTTACAAAATGAAGTTTGCAGCAATTGAGAAAAAAGGAAGAGCTCTTTCTGAGCTAAATATTCAATATATTTTCCCCTTGTATCATCCGTATGGGGTGCTTACATTTCTTAATTTTTCTTAAGTCTCAAAAATAGTGAGCGGACTGTATGTACACATTCCTCATCCCATGGATGTAGTACCAGAGAATCAAAATCATCTCTGCACATTGTGCAGGGTTGATTTCTTGATGCTAAAAGTTCTGGCATTTGAGCGAATGCTTCAATGGGACACATTAATACATTCTTCTTTCTTCCATTTCAAATATTTAACACTGCACAAGTCTATTGCTGCTTAAAGTGGTAGAGATAAAAGGTAGTGAGAACCAACTCATGTGGAAGAGATTTATTTAATCTTCATTTTGGTTTACCTGCCTCGACACTGTCATTGACAGGATGGAGCCCCTGTCTCTCCACAAGGCAGGGACTACAGAGAAAAATGCTGCTTATCCAAGAATTTAATGGGATTCTCACAAGTTCACAGCCTGGACTACAGGTTCCTTTAGTTTTGCTTATGCTCTGGGATAAACAGCTTGTTTTTCTTCTAAAATTGTTTTGTTTTGAGTGTCCAGAACTGTTCCAGGACTGGAGTGTTGTGCTGTGTTCCCCACTTCCTTTCCCTGAACTAGTTTTCATCTTCTTTCCTTTCTCCTTTTCTCCCTCCTTCCCTCTTTTTGCTTCCTTCTCTCTCTTGTTCTTTCTCTCTCTCTTTCTTCCACTATTATTTATGATATTCCTGTTTCTTTTAGGCATAAGAATTAATGAATCATAGTCTCTGATTTCAGATTCACAGTTCGTTGGAGAGCCAGGGCAAGGAGGTAAGAAATGAATTCACCTAATGGAACCAACCATAGGATTGGTAAATATTTTGTTACTATTATCCATGTCCTAAATTAATTGAGAACACCATAGCTGTATTGCTTCTAGAATATGCAAATGAAGGCTAACAACAGCACATTTTTTTTCTTCTTTTTCCTCTCAATATCATGAGTATATTGTTAGACACATGTTTGAGAACAGAATTTATCAAAAACACGAAGTTCTAAGAATCTTCAAGGCAACTGTGGATGAAAAAAAATCTTATTTCTTTTTAATAGTCATTGTTTCACTCTTGCCCTTTAAGTGATGTCTATAATTACTGCTATAATTTATAGCTGTGCATTGTTCTATATTGAGCAGCTCTCTTTAATGGAAGTCACATATTACTATCTCAAATAATCATTTTTTTAACATTTATTTTTTTTTTTGAGAGACAGAGAGATGGCATGAGTGGGGGAGAGGCAGAGAGAGAGAGAGAGAGAGAAAGAGGGAGACAGAGAGAGAGAGAGAGAGAGAGAGGGAGAGAGGGGGAGAGGGGGAGAGGGGGAGAGGGGGAGAGGGGGAGAGGGAGACAGAGAGAGAGAGAGAGAGAGAGAGAGAGAGAGAGAGAGAGAATCTGAAGCAGGCTCCAGGCTCTGAGCTGTCAGCACAGAGCCCAATGTGGGGCTCAAACTCACAAACTGTGACATCATGACCTGAGCTGAAGTCCGACGCTTACCCGACTGAGCCACCCAGGCGCCCCTCAAATAATTGAATAAACATATACAGTTGATTTTATGAATACTTTAAAAATTCTTTTTCTACCTTTTCCTTCCATTTTTTATTTTATTCATTTTTTTGAGCTCTGTGGGGCCTGAACTCATGACTCTGAGATCACAAGTCACATGCTCTACCAACTGACCCAGCCAAATACCATTTTTTCCCAATAAATAAAGCACATTGTCCAATTTAAGAAACCAGGGTAAGGACTGAATTTTTCAGTGTATCACATGTTGGTTGGGGAAATTAATAAAGAATATATCACAAGAAGAAATCTTGCTTGGGCAACGGGCCCCCATTTGAATGGTCTATTTCCTGTAGAGCTCCTCATGGAACTGGCCTTGGGAAGCCTGGTAACTAACCTCACTACCAGTTGCCATCTCTTTTATTTGCAAGCCTTCGGAGGGATATCCTAGACCCCACAGGCCCAGTGGGCTGTACCAGAGACGATGAGCATATTAATATGTTATCCTGGCGCTCTTTTCCCACATTTTCACTTACATGTGAACTTTCCCACGGGCTACAAATTGTTCTGGACAGAGACAACAACATCAAATTATTTAATATAGCTTTGAGTACATTCCAAAGAGAACACTGAAAACAATGCAAGGTATTCAATATTTGGACAAAAGTCTGGATGTTTCACTTGTGCGCTATGTTTCCTATTTCAAGCTTTACTACCCTCATCTCCCTTCCCCATCTCAGGAATTGTCAAAATTTATTATTTAAGAGTTTAAGTCAACATTTTACCAATTGAGCTGTCAAAAAATCCTGAATATCTAACGTAGTTAAAAGTTAAAAAAAATTTGAAAAAATCATGTAAGACAACCACTCTCCATTTAACAAGGGTGTGTGAAATCACCTATAAGATGCAGAGCTGAGGAGGGTTTGCATTTTTGACTAATTCTCTTTCAATTTGGTTAAAAAGTGCCATCAGACTTCTAATACTGCTTTAAAAAGTTGACAATAAGTGATATTTGATTTAAAAAAACTTGTAAGCAATCTCATTTTCCTCAGAAAATAATAATTGTCCTGAAATTCAATTTAATGCTATAATTATACTCAGTATGCTTTATTTGAAATCGTAGGCACAATAAAAATAAAGATTTCACTTTCATACACTCATTATTTCTTATTTTAAAAATAAAAGAAAGTCTTGCCCCCCCTCCCAATATAATGAAGCAATTACAGAAGAAATGGAGTAATCAATTTCTAATATATAACACCATGGCAATAAAGTGAGCTATAATTTAAATAAAGTCATCTTCTGTTAGGTCGACAAAATGCAGAGAAAGCATTTTACTAGCCTTCCATTTTCCTCTCAGTCAGAAAGCTGAGGCTAATGAAAGGGCTGAGGTTAATAACAATCCCATTTCGTTGTACCATTTATTCTTTTTTCAACACATAAAGCTAGGTTTGGATAAAGTCTTTTTGCCCCTTGCAAACAAAATCTCAAAGTAACTTTCAGAAATTAATCCATTTCCCCAGATGCGAAATTAGTATGGTTTGGCTGAAGAAGAAACAGTCCGAAACTTGAGTTCACTTGGTTTGATCTGCACCACTGAATGACACATGTCCCTTAATGTCTATAATCTCTGAATCTCAGTTTTATAATCTGAAGACAAGAGGCTTTGAGTGTCAAACCCGTAGTATGTGTGACTAAAAATACAGTGCATGCCAAAGTGAATGGGGCTGCCCATGAGCTCATGTACAGTGAGTTTAGGGCCACTTTGTAGTTTGGGGGAGAAGAAGAGATGATCATCTTTTTAGGAAGATTCTGTGGCTTTTCCAGCATATTTCCTAACCTGCACCATTCTAAAACTCCACTCCTCAAAAGCTCTCAGTCACCTGTTTCTCCCATGCTCTTAGAAAATTACCTTAGCTTCTTTCTCAGAAAGACTATAAATTATTTGGTTAGGGGGTGACTAAACTACCCTCATCTTAATCTCAGCATATTTTTTTTCTTTGACATCTATTTGATGAGTCTTCTTTCTTTAAAAAAAAAAAACCTAGCAATCTGCGTCGGTAGTGGAAATAACAGAATTTTGAGACGCTGCTAAAGTTGTGTGAGTTTGAGCCAAGAACTGAACCTTGTAAGCTCTGGTTTTCTCCCACTTAAAATTTGCACGATGACACCTACGTCACTGTCACCTGAGTGTTGTGAGATGCCACATAACAATAGGTAGCCTATAGCCCGACCAAAATAAATAGTAGCTTTTATGAAGTTATATTGTTCACTCCTTTTTTTTTTTTCAGTGCAAAGCTTTTCCATTTCTTTTGACTTCTTTCTTCTGCATTTCAATCTCTTACCCCTGGTTTCTTCCTCAGAGTCTCCAGTTACACACAACTCTCCCTCCATCCTCCCTCAAAACTCCCAGCTCACTTGATCTTGCTGACCTGCTCAAACCCATCATCTTGTTTCACTGCTCCCTCCTCTAGCATGTTGATAACCATTGTCTCCATTTCTTCTTTCCCATTTTCTTTTAATTCCCTGCAATCTGTTTTCCTTCCACAGAACACCTCAGACAACTGCACTTTCAAAGCTTTCTAACAACCTATTAAATGTCAAATTAGATGACCTTTTCTCTGTCCTCTGTCTCTTTAATACCTGCACAATTGATACTGGGAACACTTGCCGACTGGGAGTAATCATCTTTCATCAGGAATGAGTAACTCCCCTCGGAAACTGTGGTTATTCCAGACAATGCAAAATGTATGTATACTTCATAATAGTTGCAATTTCTGTCAAAAAGGCTTCAGAGAGGAAGTGAATATGCATTTTAGTATGGAGTATGCACTGGATTGGTACTGGCATTTCTTGGGGGATTTAACTCCTCCTATTAACAAAAATAGCAAGTCCATTTTCCTCGAGAAATTACATAATACAGCAGCGTATGGATTTTTTCTAACTTTTCTTCTTCTGGTCGTACCATATAGTCTTAATTCATTAAGTAGAATACTTAGCCTGAGAAATTTGAAACTCTGAACTTCCCTTACTGATCAGGTTTCTCTTTTCCCTACATTAGGCTGCTACATCACTTCACTTCGTACTTTTCTTTCTCTCCCAGTTAACCCACTGAGCTTCAGCTGTTGTAACATAAGGACGGAAGAGGGCAAAGTGGGGAGAAAGGTCACACCTGAAAGACTGAGTTAGCAGCACAGAGATCCTCTCCTGCTGCATCACCAATTGTCAGCCATTCTCTCACCTTCTAGAGCACCTGCACTACAGCCAGACCCTCAGCCACCAGCTCTTGAACTGAAAGGAGTGCACAGCAGAGTCTGTCTCAGCTCCCCGGGAGCCAGCCCATTCTCTCTAAGCCTCCTGCCAAGTTGGAGGCTGAACTGTCCTCCAAAGGCAATGAGTGGGGATTGGTAACTCAGCAATGGCACCCTCCAAAGAAGTAATGCCACTGGCAGTTTCTTCCCTCATTACTCAGACGTCTTCTGAGGCCTGAACGAGGAACGCAATAGTTGTGGAGATGGGTCTTAAAAATTTCCTTTGAGAATCTGCAGATGTTGGCATGGGATCTCATGTTGTAACTTCAACATAATTACATCTTGGTACCAAGCAAAATCATTACATTTAAAAATCTATTGCACAGGGGCGCCTGGGTGGCGCAGTCGGTTAAGCATCCGACTTCAGCCAGGTCACGATCTCGCGGTCTGTGAGTTTGAGCCCCGCATCAGGCTCTGGGCTGATGGCTCAGAGCCTGGAGCCTGTTTCCGATTCTGTGTCTCCCTCTCTCTCTGCCCCTCCCCCGTTCATGCTCTGTCTCTCTCTGTCCCAAAAATAAATAAATGTTGAAAAAAAATTAAAAAAAAATCTATTGCACATACATACATATACTGTGGACATCCTTTTATGTTAGTACATTCTTGCCTGTTTCTATGAAAGGATATTGGGGTTCAGAGATGGTAAGGATCTTGCTCAAGTACACAACTAGAGTAACCTGTGAAGCTGGGATTCAACACTAAGTCTGTCTGAGGTCAGAGTCTATGTTTATATACTATGTATGTGTCTCTTTCCTAGATTTATGTGGTATTTCCTGGCTCATTGGAAAATGCCCCAAGTTTTGAGGCACTAAAGCTTCAGGTAAAGGTATAAACATTTCCCTGTTTCTGTTTAGTTACTACCATGTCTCCAGGATAGGACCATGGATGTTGATGATTTCACAGGAAGTCTGTAAACACAGGTGGTTACACAGTTATTTCAGCTGTATACATAAGGAAGTAGGTTAAATAGATGTGGTTTCTGTCCCCAAGAAATTGTGGACCTCTAGATTACCCATTCTTTCATTTACTCAACTATTCAATAAGATCACCCAAGCTATCTGCCATAGTAATAAACAAGAAGAAAAGTCTCTCTCATTGAGCTTATTATTCTGCTAGGAGAAATGAATACATATAAGAGGATTTCAGGCTGTAACAAAATTAGAGATCTATAAATCAAGATAACAGAATAATATGTGGTTGTGATGTTAAAGAACAGGGTCTATGATAGTTAATTTGAGCTTATACCTGAAGAAAGAGGAGGAGCCAGCCATGTAAAAAGTCAAGGAAAGACTCCTTCAGTCAAAGGTGCAGGGAGATTGAAGCTGGGATGCATATGGCTGATTCTAGCAGCTCTTGGAAGGTGAGTTCAGGGCTCGGGTGATAGATGATCTACAGTGGACCCTTGTGTTTGAGCCACATGGGTGGGTCCCTGCCTGGGCTCCCATTCATGTTCTATGTGGCTTCCGGTGCAAAGCACCTTAGGGGCAGAGGTGTCAGCCAGTAGTTCCTTTGCCTGTTCATCTCAACCCTGGCACATGAGGTGGTCACTTCAACCACTTTTCTAAAATGTGTAAATATAATGCCTACCCTTCTCCAGTATCTCATTGTTCAAAGGGGCAGAAAGACAGAATTTTCTCTGATTTGTGTTCCATTTGCCTATTGTTTCAGAGGTAACACCTGAAAAGAGATTGTTATGTACTATGAAAGGTAGAATTCTAAGATGGCCTCCAGGATTCCTGGACCCTGGTGTGAACACACCTTCTTCCCATAATTCAATAAACATTCATCTAGGTTCTGCTGTGAAAGCAGTTTGCAGATGTAATTCAGGTTCCAAATCAGTAGACCTTAAGATAGGGAGATGCTCTCGGTGGGTCTGACCACATCACTCTCCCTTTAAGAGAGTTTTTCCTGGCTGGTCAGAGAGAGGAAGCCAGAGAAATGTACTTGCTTTCTTCTAGGCCAGGATTCATGGTATGAACTGCCTGTAGAACAGGTCAGGTGGCAAGTAACTGAAGACAGCCTCTGCTATTTAAGAGCTGACACCTGCAGAAAAATGAGACCTCCATTCTACAGCTGGAAAGAAACAAATCCTGTCAATACCAGTGGACTTAGAAGAGGACCCAAGACCCATGTGAATATATCAGGACAATACTTTGATTTCAGCCAGGTGAGATGTGGAGCAGAAAATCTAGCCACACTGTGCTCAGACTTCTGACCTACAGGAACTGTGGAGGAATACTGTACATGTGTATTGTTTTAAGCCACGCTTTGTGGTAATTTGTTACACAGCAATAGGAAACTCATAAGCATATGCTATTCATGGATGATCCAGAGGAAGCTGCTGTGGTTTTGGAGAGGGGTTTCTGCACAGTCTCTGGCTCAGGAATCAATCAGATGGCCAAACAGTTATTTGAAATCACAGATAAAATCAATGATGTGATGACTTGTGGACAGCACATGGAAGGACCCCTTTCAGGCTTATTTATGTTTTTATAATTTCTTTATTACCACAAAAAGCTAAATTCAAATAAGATCACTTTATTTCAAATAACATATTTGTTCCTAATGCTTACTCCCACAAAAAATACCCTCACTATTAGGAGTACACTATCATTAGGACACACTTATATGTTCTCAAGTTCACAGCTCTCTTTTTTTTTAATTTTTTTTTTCAACGTTTATTTATTTTTGGGACAGAGAGAGACAGAGCATGAATGGGGGAGGGGCAGAGAGAGAGGGAGACACAGAATCGGAAACAGGCTCCAGGCTCTGAGCCATCAGCCCAGAGCCTGACGCGGGGCTCGAACTCACAGACCGCGAGATCGTGACCTGGCTGAAGTCGGACGCTTAACCGACTGCGCCACCCAGGCGCCCCTCACAGCTCTCTTTAAACATGAAAAAATTTGCATTCATAGCCTTCACCAGAAGAATGTTTACATTAACCACATAAAAGATAATATGGGGAACATAAACAGATTTCTTATAAGCTGCACAATTAAAAAAAAAGCAAGTACAAATATTAAGTAAAAGCAAGTACAAATATTAAGTAATTCTGAGTAAAGGAGAACCATTTAAAATGTTTACTAATTCCTTATATTTTATTAGCTGTCTATATGTCTATGAGCAGAATATGAAATGCAGTTTGGCACAGATGCGGTTTATTTGATCAGGGGTAGATACCAGGCTCAGAGAGAAAAACTACAGATTTTTCTGTCCTGGGGAAAAATCATTCCAGTGAGTCAGATCATGCTGATCCATTATTGTTGGCAACCTAAACACTGAACCAAATGTCCAGGTAGAAAAGGAAATGGAGTTAACTGGTTTGGAAATACAGAGGCAATCCTAAAGGTTTTCAAGTCCAGCTTTGCCATTTTCTACCACACAAGTCTTTCAACTATAATGTCGGAGTGTTTGTTAAAGGCAGAAAATCTGTCCAGATTTCACCGGACAACCAAATATATTTAGGGTATCATCAGAATGCTGAAATGTAAAAAGTGTGTCTTACACTAAGCTTACCAGTGTCTCCACAGAATGTTGAAAATACTGAGTGTTAGTGCCAGGAAATAGTGCCTTTTTGAAGGTTTTCTTAGTTAATTTCAGTAGCAGTAGAGTATAAGAAAACATTGACTCCTATTTTTACCATCACAAATGGGTGAGCAGCTATGAAGACATGAGGCACATCATCTGGGTAATGGTCAACTGGGCCATGCCCACAAAAAGAAAAGGAAACATACCTTTGGTAGCCATCTGGCTAAATTGACCAAGGAAGTGAGCCAAACCATGTAACTCAAGCTCAAAATGAATAGCTTCCAGAGTAGTTTGTACAGCAAGTTAGTCAATGCTTGATTAAAACAGATATACTTATTATGAAATGCAGATTTAAAACCTCAATAATAAAATATCTGGAGGGTATTTCTGTGATCATCCAGTACAATCTTTATGCTGATGAATGTGGAAAACTTCAGAACCTGATCATGCACTTATAATTTCCCCCAGTTCTTGAATGTGATTTCATGTAGAAGACAAAAATGTTAAATTTAAAGTCTTATTCAAATTTAAACTTTACTTCTATATATTTGAACTGGTTCATTTTCTCTGACAGTACACTTATACATTTTAGTATTGTACTTTGCTGAAAAGTGCCTTGGGATGTGTTTGCGTCAAAGGTGCTATAGAGGTTTATTTGTATTGTACTCAAAGTGAATGCATTCTCTCCAGATTGCAAGCACAATCAATAAGATGAATGAGTTTCTTGAACTCTTTTAGTGCCTTGTCTATAATAGTCCCATTACCAAGTCACCATGCAACTTGGCAACTTTTCATCTAGGGTGGCCTCAGGACTGAATAAGCAAGAAGAAAATATAGCCACTTGCCTTGGCACTTCATGTTATACTTGATGCTCTTGGCGGGCTGTGATTGAGAGTAGGTCTTAACTGCATGCTCCTCTTAAAACATCTTTTCTAAAAACTTTCTGCCTTTAACAAACACTCCTACATTATAGTTGAAAGACTTGTGTGGTAGAAAATGGCAAAGCTGGACTTGAAAACCTTTAGGATTGCCTCTGTATTTCCAAACCAGTTAACTCCATTTCCTTTTCTACCTGGACATTTGGTTCAGTGTTTAGGTTGCCAACAATAATGGATCAGCATGATCTGACTCACTGGAATGATTTCCCCAGGCATTTCAAACTTGCCTGGTATAAAAATTCCAGCCCAAATATTCTCCTGCCATGAAGAAAAACAAAATGGATTCTATACCACGATTTGTAACAGACTGATATACATGCTGACCAAATGGGTCAGATTGAACAAGTTAATCCCTAAGGAAACACAAACTACACTTAAGTGGGAAAATTATCTTGACTCTAGCAGTCAAATATGGGCCCAAACAGTGCTACTGATCTTTTCAGGTGTCATATCGGTGGAGTAAACTTGATTGGGCCATGGTCCCTGGTATACACATCAACACATTCAGGCAGCCTTAATGTAGTATCCACGAATGAGCTTTAGGGACTCTGTAATCCCCTTAAAGCTACACACAAATGTTTGGTATTTATGTGCAAATGTGGATTTTTTCTGAAATTGAGTATTTTGTTTATATCAAGTTTTCAAAGAGAGCCATTTAATGGTTAGCATTTTTGTAATTTTCCATGAATATAAACACATGCATAAATATACTATTTTAACAGATGAGATACCAATTCTAGCCCTATTTTGTTGTCCAGCCCCCAACCCCACCTCAATTTTTTCCCTCTCTACCTGTGTCATCCTTCCCTATCCCTAACCACTCTTGTAGGTAGTTCATGGGAACAGCTAAATGTACCTTATTCTGTACCTATCTCAATACTCACATTAGCACATATAAAATTTGTATGTTTGTATATGTGAATATATATGCATGTATTTGCATTTATAGATGGTTTTCGTTAATTGTTTTTAACAATTGTATTATAACATCTTGCATTATACATGATTTCATTTTTTTTTTATTCAATAATTTGTAATGGGAATCCTTCTAAGTAAGTGGGTATGGAAACAAATTTACTTTCTTTTTTTTTTCCCTCAAACTAGCTTTTATATGAAATATTCTTCCACATCACATGAACTTGAAAGCTTTTGGGTCCATTTCTATCCTTCTGAGTTTTAGAATGCCCAATCCTCACAATTGCTTGTCTTCAAACCACAAATTTACTCTTTCTATTGAATGCATGGTATTTAAGGCAAGGATGTGACATCATTTATTCAATTATTCTCTTTATTGGTACAGACTCCCTTTTTTCCTCCTCCCTCTCTGTTGTTGGTATAAACAAAGCTTCAATAAACATCCTTTCACATGTATCTTTATCAACTGGTAACTTTCATTGTTTTGGCAAAGATTCCTAGAAATAGCATTGCTAGGAGAAAAGGCATGTTTTAAATTCTAATAGACGCTGTCAGGTATAAAGATAACAGCACATTTCCACCAGCATTATATGAGAATGTTCCTTCACCTTTCTACAGTAAGTTTAGAGCTGTTTTAAAATTTTTGTGTGCCTGGGGTCTAGAAAGGAATATTTCATTTTTAATTAAATTAAACTTAATTTGCATTTCTGGCTATAAGTGGGGTTAAGCACCTTTTAAATACCCACTAGCCATTTGAAATTGCCTTTTTAGGACTTTCCTATTCACACCCTTTGCCCATTTTCTTATTTGTTTCCTTGTTTTTTTTAAATATTTATTTTAGAGATCTTTATATAGTATAGCTTATTTTACCATTTAAGTATTAGCTACAGAAAAAATTAGCAAAATTATTTTCTAAATACTTTGACTTTTTATAGCATCTTTTGCTATAACTGAATTATTTGAAAATGAAATTACATACATGTTTTACTTTTATCTGATCATTTTCCTTAGAATTCTTCAAGAATCTCTAGAATGTTTTTATAGCAATCCGTAGGATAAAACTCTGCAGTCTTTACAGCAAATACTTGGAGAGTGAAAGTTGGTCTGGGATACTTTCTACCTATTTATCACAAGGGCTTAATCTGTTTGTAAAATGTCTCATTTAATTAAGAGTTACAATGACTTGGAAAAAGTTTTATCCCTAATATATTACCACAGTCAAAATTTACCATAAAATGTTTCCTTATGCACTGTGATATCTCTGTTAGGATACTACATTTGTTTTCTGACATTTTAAAACTTTGAACATCATTATTACCATCTTCTCTGCTCTTTCCCTGTGGTTAGCCCTCCCTGGTCTCAGCGTTCTGGCGGTATAGTTTAGAAAGTATATTTAGTATCTTAACTCTGGTATTTACATATGGTTGTAAGCTTGTTGTAGAAAGAAACATTTCTAGCCTCTTAAATTCAAACTTCCACAGACTATCATCAATCCAGTATCATTGCTCAATATTCCATTTGTTCATTTAGCAAATACTTCTTTAACTTGGCCTTATTTATCATCAGACTTTTTTGTTGGCATTATGACTCTTTGGATCCATTTAGGAATTTATGTGTGTCTGTATTTTCTGTTCACACTTGAGTTTTTTTTTTTTGCTCTTAATATGTGAAACCCATTGTACAAAATTACTAAAAACAAAGTCTGTTAAATTTTTTTTTACATGTTGAATAATAGAAACAACAAACTTTCAATAAATCTCATTATCTTTATATAAGCACAGATGTTGACAATCTAATTTTGTTTTGTTTGGGGGCTTGAAAAAGGAGATATGGGAAACAGGAAGTTGCTGAGAAAATGAAAACATCTCAGAAATATAGCCACAGAGGAAGTGAGCAGGAATGCTAGGAGACTGATTATCGAAGCCTTATCTGAGAAAGTCAAAGAAGGAAGTTAAGGTATTTGATGCCCAGTCTCTCTGAAGGCTTAACACCAGATAAACAGAGACTAGCTGGTTTCAGACCCTTAGAAAGGGGAAGTTTACGAAGTTGCATGACCAGAGGGCTCATGCTTGTGTCTAGAAGTGCAAATGTGATACTCTAATATTTAATGCCCACATTATAATAGTTCCAAAGCCAAGGGCGATTTGATTTCTGGATGTCTCCCTGCCCATGTAAAATAGTGCTTTCTGGAAATTTCCAAAGATTTGTAATGCGTTTGTACTACATACATTCACAAATCATCCGTCTGGTTTCATCAGCGTGGTTTAGAGTCATGGGTCTTTTTCTTTTCTCCTGCCCCGGATGCCTGGAGATGTTGCTCACTGTTAACAAAATGCATATAGGAGGAACAACATCACTGCCACTGTCATATCCCATGAGGACACCAAGGGGCAGGCCAAGAGCTCTCCAGGGTCTCCCCTGCCATGTTTCCAAAGCAGCTGCTCTGTGACTGCAGGGCTATGATTGAATCCTTCCTACAGTGATAGGCAGAGAGACTATGCCCTGTTGTGGGCTATGGTGTTAGCTGGGTGAAGACCCAGTGTGACTCAAGGTCGGAATCCCACACTGGCTCTGATCACACGCAAAAATTTTTGCATGACCCTTGTATTCAGATTTCCTAGTGGCATTAGCTTAAAAACATAAACTCTTCACTCGAATGATCAATCGTTTTTAAGGGCTCTGTAGTCTCAATTCACACTTAACATATATTTCTCCTCATAATAGCAAGAACAGCGCCAGTGGAAGCTTGCATGGATGCAACTCAATCTATTACATAGATGATTTCTCCCCCAATCTTACATTGAGCAGTTTTTCTCCTCAGAGCACAGATATATCAGCTGCTTTGCATTTGCATTACTAAATAACTCATTCAAGTGGTTTCCCAGAACAAAGGAAGAGTGTGTCTCATGATTTTTTTTTCTTTTTTTAACTTTTGGCAAGCAGAGTATGACTGTTTTAATTTTTCTTCTTCTGCTAACACCATTCAAGTTTCAAAGAAGCCCCAAGTGCCTTAGACTTCTTCTTTCTCTACCTCAGAATCCCCATCAGGGGAAAACTCTCTCAGGCTATGACCGGGGATACCCCCGGGGAAGATGGCTGGGGGAGATGAAAATCTCTCTTTAAATGGGTTAAACATAAAGCACCTAGAATGATACTTAGTAACAGTCAGTGCTTAACCAACATAGAGCTCATGTATAGTCATTATTTCCCTTACTCATCTTGCTCTATTTTGGAGAGTCCTGCCACATCCTACCACATCTTAGCCATCCTACTGTCTAACAATTGTTAACTGGAGCCATGGGATCCAGCTCTAGAGCCTGGCTCTGGAGATGCAACAGGGCAAGCCAGTTCTAGTGTCTAAAGGTCAGTACAGTCTTTACCTTATTCCAGAAACTATTAGAAAGATATTCAGTCACTAGAGAGTGGCTGCATCCGGGAAATGATCATGCAGTTTACACTTGTGGTCAAGCTGTCTGTCCAGACCATATGTTGACGGAGCCAAGATACCTGGCTGGAGGATGGGCCAAGACTTCAGATTTAGATAAACACAAGGATTCTGGGAAGAGTACTGTGTCACAATTCGGCTATAAGGAAAACAGACAGAGGCCCCGTCCCTTGCACTGGCTCATTCCAATAAAGCAATAGAGCTGAATTAAAAGTGACATTGGTTTCAACGCCAGCTTCACCTCTTCCTTGATGTGTGACCTTCTACAAGACGTGTGATCTGTTTCTTCTTTTGTAAAGAGAGGATATTAATAGTATCATGTCAGAGGGTTGTTGTAAGGATTAAGTATATGTTACATATGCAACATGTGTGAGAACAGTGCTTGGAATATTGCAAGATATTAATACAAGTTAACTTGTTAACTATCACAGGGCCTTGAGGAGACGTGGGGCACAGGGTGACAAAGCTAACAGCCCTGCTCCATACAGATAAAGGGCCCCGCATGAGAAAGGGAGTTGGGGGCTGTGGAGTTCAGCAAGAGCTCTGGAGTTGGGGAGGCTGAGTTCACAGGAGTGACTCAGTGAGTGGTGCACTTCCTGCCTTAATCTCATTTACTTGAGGAAAATCCTTAGGTATGAGTCAGGGTTCTCTAGAAAAACAGACCCTGTAGGAGATATAGAGATATATGTGAGAGGAGATATATTATAGAAATTGGTTCATGCTGTTATGGAAGCCAAGTAGCAGCATGATCTGCTATCTTCAAACTGAAGAACCAGGAAAGCTGGTGGTATAATTCTGTCTGAGACTGAAGGCGTGGGAATTAAGAGGCCAACGGTCTAAATCTATTTTTTTTTTAACATTTATTCATTTTTGAGAGACATGGAGAGACACAGCATGAGTGGGGGAGAGGCAGAGAGAGAGGGAGACACGGAATCTGAAGTAGGCTCCAGGCTCTGAGCTGTCAGCATAGAGCCTGACACAGGGCTCGAACTCATGGACCGTGAGATCATGACTTGAGATGAAGTCAGATGCTTAACCGACTGAGCCACCCAGGCATCTCTAAATCTTTTTTAAAAATGTTTATTTATTTTTGAGAAAGAGAGAGAGAGCAAGAGAGAGCGTGCATGTGCAGGTAAGCCCATGAGCAGGAGAGGTGCAGATAAAGAGAAGGACAAAGCATCTGAAGCAGGCTCTGTGCTGAGAGCAGAGAGCCCAAGGTGGGGCTCGAACCATGACCTGAGCTGAAGTTGGATGCTCAGCTGACTGAGCCACCCAGGTGTCGCTGGTGTAAATCTTGATTGGAGTAGGAAAGCCCAATAACCTAGAGCACTGATGTTGGAGTGCAGGAAAAGATGGTTGTCGCCGCTTACGTAGAGAAAATTCATGATTTCTTGGCTGTTTGGTTCTCTGCCTTTGGGCTCTCAGCAGATTGGATTATGCCCACTCACACTGTGGAGGGCCATCTGTTTTACTCACCTCACCAGGTGAAATGCTAATCTCTTCCAGAAACACTCTCACAGACACACCCAGAAATGTTTTTACCAGCTCTCTGGTCATCCCTTGGTCCAGTCAAGTTGACACAAAATTAACCATCACAAGTCTTTAGTTCAAGTCTTTGCTAGCATGAATCAAGGTCCTCTCAGAGAGACCTCTGCTTCCTAACGAAAATTCCCATAAGCCCTCCCCACCTCCCCCCAGTTTCTATTTCTTATCTCTGCTTTACTTTTTGTTCTTCTTGGCACCTATCACTAATTCTAAATAGTATCACTAAAATACTACATATGTTGGATATTTGACTTATTTATTTATTTATATATTCATTTTTAAGTAATATCTACACCCAAAGTAGGAGGGCTCAAACTCACGACCCCAAGATCAAGAGTCATAGGCACTATAGACTAAGCCAGCCTGGCACCCATCTATTTGACATGTTTATTCTCCAATACAAGCTCCACAAGGATAGGATTTCTTATCTGTTTTGTTCATAGTTTTGTTCCTGTTATCCTCAGCATGTATAATACATTCTGGCACATAGTAGGTGCTTAGTATATATTAGTTGAATTGATGACCACATGATTAGTGAATCATGGCAGAACTGAGTCTTCATATGGAGACACAACTATTGATGTAGCTGGAAGGATGAGGAACAGGGAAATGTAAGATAAACACACTTCTCTCTTGAGAGGGAACATATGTCAATTGGAGAGATGAAGTTTTTGCCTACCAAACAGTGTATCTTCTCAGCTCACCCAGAGTTAAACTAGCTAGTCCTTAGTCATAAGCCAAGATTTTGAATATCTGAATATTTATTACTCAGTTGTGGCTGTGATGTGTTTAGATGTTGAACCTGAAATGTTAAACCTTGAAGTTTAAATCTGAAAAATGGTGGTGGCTATCACAGGACCTTACATTCTACAGGGAACATGCTAGGGAGGAAATTGGGACTGTCTTGCTGCCTAATCACATAGATGCCACCATCTCCTTTCAGAAAATGTGCACATTCCCTCCTAGATTCTAAGCCTCATAAGGGCAAGAACTTTACCTTGGAACTGCAGCACCTAATATATTTTGGTGTCTGTTACATACAATTATTTGATTAAGTGATACGTACATTTTAACGAGTAATTCAATTTTGGTGGTACATTGGAAAGACGGAAATGTTTTTTCATAGCAGGATATTAGTGGTAAGAGAACTGGATTAGCAATCAGAAAGAAGACTTTTGTTCTAATTGAACAAATTGTAAGAAGTTGGGTAAATTCCTTAATCTCTTCAAAACTTTTATAAATATGTATGTGGATTAAATGAACCATAAAATTATGGCTTGTAATTCAGAATGGGAAACATAACTTGTTTTTGTCCTTTAAATGAATCAGAAGGTAAGTGACCTGAAGCATCCAAAATTGCTGTTTTGTTACATAAATGGTGTTTTAAAGAATCCCTTAAATAGCTTACTCTATCTGTAAAGTAATAATAATTTCTGTTTTACTTACTGTAAAGTAGTAAAAATTTCTGTTTTATTTATTAGTACAAATAAACTGATATAAATTTTGCAAGCTAGAAAATGCTATTAAGAAGTAGCTTATTATATTGTATTTAAACTTTTTTAAATTTCTCTAATAATAAGTACAATTACAGAAGTTTTGGTTTAATATGTTTTCAAGTTTTTTGTTTTGTTTTGTTTTTAATAGTGTGCCTTTACAGCTTTCAGGTTATCACTGAGTTTTTTTTCTTCTTCTTTTTTTGTAGAGTTCACATAAAATTTTGATGAACTCTCTGTGTAACTCATGTTTTATTGTCTCTTGGGTTATTATAGTTAAATACTTCAGGTCAAGCATTTTATAGGATACACTTATTCCAAGTAAATAACTCAGTAGGAAGCTCATTTCTGCATATTTTGTTACTGCTTGCTTATATACTGTGACAAATGCCCTTTCAAAAGATTAACAACACTGAATATTTAAAATCTTAGGCGAGGTGATAGAAAATTAGTTGATCCACAGATTTTGAATATTTAATAAAGCATTGGAGAAGAAACCAACCAACCAAATAAAAACCTGCCAATTTATTATTTTGACAAATCCCAAACCGAAAAACTAATTTTAAACAGCTACAATTTTTTTTACTTGCGTCATTATGGTTAAAAGTCTGCCAGTAATTCTATAATAAACCCTATTTCCAGAGAGATTCTATTTGCTAATAAAAATTAATTCTAGTTTAAGAGTTTTTTATGTTGCTGTTGCTGTAATATACTATGAAATTGTTGTTCCTAAAATTCATATGACTCTAGAGAATACTGCTAGCATTCCTGCACCCCTCCCCTGCCAACAGTGTGGTAGGCAAGTGACCAGAGAGATTTTTTAAAACTTCTTTTCTCGGGGCACCTGGGTGGCTTGGTTGGTTAAGCATCCGACTTCGGCTCAGGTCATGATCTCACGATCTGTGAGTTTGAGCCCCGCATCGGGCTCTGTGCTGACCGCTCAGAACCTGCAGCCTGTTTCAGATTCTGTGTCTCCCTCTCTCTCTGCCCCTCCCCTGTTCATGCTCTGTCTCTCTCTGTCTCAAAAATAAATAAACGTTAAAAAAAAATAAAACTTCTTTTCTCTAGATCTCTATAAAATAGCTAATAATCAATGATATTGTTTGCTACTTCTGGACATATGTAAGCACATGGTATGCTTTCTTAAAGTTGCAACAACCTGATAATAATTACTTTTCTGAGAAAATCATATTCATATAAACCCACTCAAATGTTAACATAATCCACAATAACAGTCACCTTTTGGATAGCTGGGAGACACTATTTCAAGTTCAGCTATTTCTGATCCAAATCCCTACAGAATTGTGTGCAGAGAGTAGTAAGGGGAATGCTAGCTCTTGTAACAACAACAACAAAATCTGTACAATAACAGTTTATTTAATGCTCAGGGAATAGTCCTGGATGAGGGACAGTCCATGGGAAAGTTATCTTTTATATATTGTTTAGGGAACCATTTTGGAAGAGACCCTCATCTTCAGCACTTGGCGCCCAAGACTGTTGTAGTTGACTTAATTTCTGATATCTGGAAGAAGAAAATAGCATGGGAGAGTATGCAGGAGGGTTTTATGGGCCACGCCTGGAAGTGGAATATGTCACTTGCACTCAAATTTCACTGGCCAGAACTCTATCAGCAAAGGAGACTGAGAAATATAGTCTCAGTTTTTTCCTGCATAGGAAAAAACACAAAAAGAGATTTTGGAGAACAGTTTTTAGCCTCTGCCACAACCTGCGTGATTGATTCAGAGCATTGTGGACAAAGTAATGTAACCTCATTTAAAAAAAAAATTAATGTTTATTTACTTTTGAGAGAGAGAGAGAGAGAGAGACAGACAGAGCATGAGTGGGTAAGGGGCAGAGAGAGAGGGAGAGAATCCCAAACAGGCTTCAGGCTCTGAGCTGTCAGCATAGAGCCCAACGTGCCACTTGAACTCATGGACGACAAGATCATGACTGAGTCGAAGTCGGACGCTTAACTGACTGAGCCACCCAGGCACGCCTTAAACTTTTAATGTAAAATAAAGGTACCTGTGTTTCCTATCTATTTTCTGTAAATTATTATCTACGTTGGGCAAATTGATTCATAGTCCAAACTGAAGTTAAGGTTGTATTAGAGACGATGCTTACTTAAATATCTCATTTATTTCTTTGAAAATATATTCAAAATTAATCTTTTTCTAGGAATACTGATTTAAAAATTAAATTAACCATGACTGAATGCATAGCTTTGAGACAATAGCTTAGGACTTATTTCACCAACCCTTCCAATACTAATTATTCTCTAATTGATCTGAACCATAATACAGTAATTGGTCACTAGTACGCCGACACTTATCATAGTCACCTCTTAGAGATCAGTTTTTGTTTCACGCTACAGGTTTTTAAATTGAGTAGCATCAGAAATGATGTGAAATGGCACAACAATCCCTAATTAATAAAATATGAAACCAATAAGGTAACTATTCCCTCGTTAAAAATATCACAGATGATTACGATATGGTTTTGTCAAGTAGATTGTTACATGAATCGTGTCTCCAATGGCGTTGCTAAAAAGCAAATCCTTATCTTTAGCAAATGCATGAAGACGACAGACATACTTTGGGAGTCATGGAAACTGACTTGTTGCCAAAACCTGGGTGTCACCATGATCCACTAACCTGTTCTGTAACATTAATGAGTGACCTGTCGCTAACCACAATGATGAATAGGGAGTTTATGGTTTAGTGAAGGAACACATACATGCAAGACCTCTACCTTCCCCCACTGCAGTGGTAGCACCATGAGTTTCATAGCAAAGGGAAAACTAAGTGGAAGTGTGCTGCTTAAACTTATCAGCAGAATTAAAAATCAAAACATGAACAGATTCATTGGTGGGAATGACACCTAAGTTTGCCTGGAAAAAAACAAAATAAAACGTTGAAGTCCTGGGCCTGTGAAAACTCAGAAATATACTGTTATAATTCTAAGTTTACCAACCAAGCCAAGTTTGTACCGATTAAGGTAAAAATTGGATATTCATCACAGGCAGAAACAATTTTTAAGGTCCTAAATTATAATTTCTAGGTAAAATTACAACAGGTATTTCTATTGTTCACACAGCTCTGCTACACTTCCCATCCCTCTCCCTAACCATACGTGTTAGGGTCTGCAGAGAAGAGTTCTCTATGATTCAGAATCCAACTCATCTAATCATTGGCAATAGTCATAGAGGTTAAGAGTGGTCTGACTGCAGATATACTCATGGACTATAACTAAGCTTGTAATAAGAGTAGCTTTATTATTATTCATATTATCCTTAATATCTTGGGGTTAACAGATAATCAGTGATGGTTTAAGACTACTGCTTTTCCTCACTCCTTGCTCTCCACATGTCACTCTGCACGCCAATTGTTTCAGCTAACATCTCATATTCCATAATTTCTTTTGCTATTACATCTCATCAGAACTTATCTGTTCTATATATCTTATAGCTTGACACTCATGAGATAACCACAGTAGTATTGTTGTATACTAAAGGGTACCTTAGGAAACACAAAATTTTAATGTCCCAAAGTGACTCCACTAGTAGAGATCTTAGAAAACATGGATTACTGCTGGTTAAAATAACTGTGGAAGGAGACCATTTTAGTGCCTTGAAACATGTTTAAGATGGCCCCTTGTGATCCCCACCTGCTGGTATTCATACTGGTGTGTAATTCCTTTCCCTTGAGAGTTGATTGAAATTAGTAAACTCGATTCTAACTCATGGAATATGGAAAAACAGATGGAATGTTGCTTCTGTGATTAGGTTATAAAAGTGTGATTTCCAACTTGCTGGCATATTTTCTCTTTGGCCTTCGTGGATTGCAAGTTTTGACGGAGATGCTGCCATGGAGGAGAAGCTCACATGGCAAGGAACAGAGGGTGGCTTCTGGACAGCAGCCAGTATGGAACTACGGCCTCAGTTTGACAACCCACAGAAACTGAACGCTGCCAAAAACCCACTGAGTGAGTGTGGAAGAGAATCCTTCAGTAGTTGGGCCTTCAGATGAAACCACAGACCCTGGGCCAACATTTCGACTGCAGCTCTCAGAGAGACCAAGAAGAGGACACAGATAAGTCATGCACATATTCTTGACACACAGAAACAGTGAGGTGATAAATGTATGTTGTTTTAAGCTGCTAAAATTGGGGATAATTTATTGTTTAGCAATTGATACCTAATATCTGCCTCAAATTGTGTCATTTGCATACTTTGCTTACTTGGAAGTGATCTCCTAAAAGTGGGAACTGTATCATTTTGATTTGGATTTGGTAATTGACACCTAACAGTAATATCTGTAAATTAAGTGAATAAACAAAAGTAATTGTGCATGTGAAATCTCTGGTCTTCAGTCCTGTGAGCTGTGCCGCTTAGAACAAAAGTACATACTTGGAGTCTTCCTTTGTTTGGCAGGGAAGGGTATCAGTGATTCCATTACACTGCTAAAACTGAAGGGAAATGGCCATGTGACCTGATGTGTCTTTGCACCAGTTCTTACCAGTGGCCACTCCCAGATTCCCTGAGAAGATGTTCCGCATATTAGTATCATTACAGAACTTCCCACACATGGATATTTTTCACTTTTTAGCTTTTATAGATTTAACTTTCTTTTACAGATCACTATGTTTTAGAATTCAGAAGCACATTATACGATTGTATATATCACTGTTGTTTCTGCTTAATTATATATTAATTATAAAGCTTTATTATTCCATAAATGCACTGTATTTTGCTTTATAGTAAAAGAAGAGCTATAATATACAAATGCACAATAAATTTTGCAACGTAAAAACTGGAATATATGCTTGTGTTACTTCATGTTTATTATTAAGCAGTTAAATTATAAGGCCCACTCCACCGATTTTGATAGAATGCCCAGATTGATAATAATGAATAATAATGACAAAAATCAATTGCAAGACTTTATGGCTTGCCAAACTACGAAAGCTCTTGATATTTTGAAAAAAGACTACGCAGGAATAAAGCAAATTCAAACTGATGTGTTTGCTTTCAGCATGAAAAATAAGAATTAGAAAAATTTGGAGGTGGAGTAATCTAGAGGTTCTGCCTCTGTCTGAGATTAATGTTTATTCAGCAATAAACTGCTTTATTGTAAACCATATGTCTGGAGGAATTTAGAGATTCGCTGATTTTCCATGCAATGTCTTGATATATGGGCATTGTAAATTTCTGAGGAATTCTATTAGTCAGTAGCAGTTTGCAATTGTTTTGAAATACTTTATGAACAAAGAGAATAAAAAAAAATAAACAGAACACAGGAGTAAAATAGCCAATAATTATTGGCAATCAAGAAATTGACTTTTCTAAAGTAGTTATCATCTAGGATAGATAAGAAATGCAGGCTGCAGCCAGGATGGAATAGTACCTTGTCCAGGAAAGTAATGGTTATTATCAATATTTGTCTCATAAACTATAGGCCAAAATCCCACTGCTTAATTGGGAAGTCGAATCCAATTGGTTGTTACCTCCTAATTAAGGCAATAGATAAGCATCATCTTAAACTGGAAGGGTCACTGAAGAATATTGCAGTGTTTAGATTGAGAGATGTTTGTCTCTTCTTGGTTCCTTACCTTGATTTCTAGGCCTACACTGTGAATCAATACATGTTTGTTGATTACATGGGTGACAAAGTAATGGAAAAAGGCAAAGTAAAAGGGTGGGTAGAAATAATTACATAGATGTCTCAATAACATCCCATGTGTGCCCAACATAGAAAGTTATTCAGTTTTAGATGACATTAGTCATATTACTTCTCGTGAGTATTCTGTGCATGAAGACATAGGAGGAGGTTTTTCCTCATCTAGTGCAGCGTCAACGTGCAATTCTTCCGTTTACATGTACTTATCTCACAGCCCCATGCTAGTTATTCATAAGGTCTCTATTAACTTCATATGAACTGCCATGTGGTTCCTAAACTAAATGAAAAATACTTTCATCTTTCTCATTTCTATGACTACAAACTTCCAACTCACCATGTTTCTCTCAGGAAATATTCACAGTATTCATAGTTAGCCATTTTAAAAGAATAGCACAGCACCTCGAGACTTTCAGTCAATACTTTTTAGTTATAAAGTTTCCAAGAATGAAATCCTTCACAAATAGAAAACGTTTTCAGGATATTATACCAAGTTACACGAATATAAATTTCATGGTTGAATCCTAGCAGTGGAAGGGACCTCAGAAAGTATCCAACTAAACTCCCTCACGTTTTAGAGAAAGAAACTAAACCTCAGTAATATAAAGTGTATTTCCTAAGGTCACATTGCCAGCTAAAAAGCTAATGCATTTAAAATGAAAATCTAAAATGCTACCTTTTTTTTTGGCTTATTTATTGTTATATCATTTTTAACAATTTCCTGCCTGTTTGTCTATACAAGTATTTTATAACAAGGACATATTAAACAAAATATTAAAGCGGAAAAGAGTAAAAACAAAAATAAATTTAAATAAGAACAGAAAGTTAAAATCCACTCCCCGCCCCCCCCCCCGCCAAAAAAAAAACCCAATACCGAAACAAACCACAAAACCAACAATAATAACAAAATGCCAGCTATAGAGGCTTATGTTGTAGCTACCATTTGGGTCTAATGTTTACATTTATATAATCTCAAAGTCTCTGATCTCACCAGCTTGTGACTAAAAAAAAAAAAAAAAACAAAAAACAATGCCACATTGACTTTTAATATCCAGGTTATGATAGTAGGAGGCGCCACTAGCCCTAATTTTAGGAATTACGTCCACTCAGAGTGATCCTCAACTGTTTCTGGGAGATCTCCAGACTGCTTCGCGTTTGCCTGGGAACACTTCCTCCAAGCTCTCCGTTCCCCTCCCCTCACCAAACCCCAGACTGCTGTCTTGGCTGCTGTGACCCTGGGATGTCTTTCCCCTTCCTACAGCAGCTGTGGGTTTTCTGCTATTCCATCTGGACACTGGGACCTGTTTTACCTGAATTGCCCACAGTGCAACTTGAACTAGATGAAGACTTTAAACAATGGCTTCTCAAGTTCTTGGATAACAAAAGGGAATGGAATGCAAAGAATAATATACAGCTCTTAAGAAGGCTCAGAACTATCACAGAAACCCCTTATAGGCCCACTTCCAGCCTTAATCCTGTCCTGCCTCATTTGCAGTGATCAGAGCAGCTCCTATGCACCATTGGAAATGTTCTAGGGATTTCTGTGCCTTAGAATCTAAAAGTCAGGTCAAAAGAGACTCATAAGCAAGCCCCCAAAGAGAAGGAAGCTTTTCTCACCTTCGGGTAAAGACTGCTTTCCAAGTTCTCATCCCTTCCCCCCGTTTTGACACTTTTTTCAGTCCTGAGGATGGGGCCTCTCCTCAGGCACAGGATGTCACCTTTCCTAATGGCAACAAA
Organism: Prionailurus viverrinus; assembly: GCF_022837055.1. Taxonomy (NCBI): domain Eukaryota; kingdom Metazoa; phylum Chordata; class Mammalia; order Carnivora; family Felidae; genus Prionailurus; species Prionailurus viverrinus. The sequence goes on from NC_062564.1 coordinate 18,793,119, forward strand.
ATGGCTAATGTACAATAGTCTTTGTTAGTGTAGTTTTCAAGTTGGGTTGACTAAGGGTTATTACCACATGGGGGACATTACATGCCTGGACAGCGTAGGGCAATATCAGCCTCAGCATAATTTCGTTTTGTAGTCTCTTTTAATGATTCAGAAGTGTTACAATTTAATCATACCCAGGGTACCTTTCTCAGATTCCTTGCGGCCAAAGTAAAATTGTATTTACATAATTGTGATCAGAAGAAAAAGTATATTAGTGTTTTTACAGGAATGAATAAGCTACCTCATTAGGTGCATGCATTACTACTCTTGGATTTAAAGACAGGAGAGCAAAAGCTTCCTGTCAAAACCCACTACAGAGAAAAATGAAGCTAATAATAGGTACCAGAAAAAACACTTTATTAAATAAATTCTTTAGTCGAGTAAGGTAAAATAATTTTTGGTTTGAAGGCCCAGAATATTTTCTCAATTTTCTAGGTTACTATTGGCACAACTAGTCCATGCACTGATAGCTGATGTACCTAAGCCTTCAGTAGGAGTTTCCTGGACCATACTTTGACCACATTAGGGAGGCTCAGTGGACAAAGCTGCTGGGGATTCCTGCCTTGTACTGAGGATTGGGTTAGAAGCTTCACAAGTCTACACAAGCATTGTAGAAGTTATCTGAGGTAGCTTCTGGTATTAAAAACGTATAGTTTGGGGATTATAAGCAATAGATTAGTGACTTCTTACCTATATCAGTGGGCCTGGAATCAATCTAGTATCTGCTCAACATACAGAAGTCAAAGCATTTGACTGGGGCGACATGACAGTCAACAGTTACCATGCTTTTCAATTTAATGTTAATATCCCTACTTAAAAATTTCTCCATGGTCACTTTCTTCACAACTACCCACTCAGAAAGCTATCAAAGTACCATTATTATTTGGCATTTGTAATCAAGCACTATGTTTTTGTCAAAGTGATATTTTTCATTGGCTTTGTTTTCTTCATGATGCTTGTAGCGGACTAAGCATTTGGACTGATTGACTCTGCTTGTTGACAGTCATAAATAAAACCGAACTGACAAGTGAGGGAGCTCTGGCATTTACAATGACAAGGTTAAGTTTTGCTTGTGACCCTTTCCACTTTTCATACAAATAAAATTTTCATACAGAAAATTGGGGGATAATTGAGAATTTATATTTTGTAATAAACATATAGTCCTGCCAAACATTTGTTTTATACTGCATCAATCCACATGTTTAGTCAACTAGAACGATACCATTCTCATATTAAATTGTACATTTAAGATGTTTAGGAATTATTTTATACCTCCATTTGTTTTTTTTCCCCCATGAAACCAAGACTCTGCCTATATAAAGAAACTTTTAGCAAGTTTCTAGGTAATCCAAATTGAACTGAAGCTCCTGAAAATTTTTTCTACTTGAAGTATTGTTTACATTTTGAGAATTAGTTGAGTATCTATTCAATTTTGTTTGTGTTTGTGTATATACTATGCATTATTTCTTTCGTGTTATCTTGGGAGGAATTTGATGCAATCATTAAAATGTTTTTAATGAGTCTTTTTTTTAAGTGTAAAATATGTAACAGAAATGGACAAATCGTAGGATTTACAGTGTGCTGAATGATCAGCAATGATCACACAAGCAACCAACAACCAAATGAAGAAACAGAAATCCCTCAGCCCCTCTTGCTGTCACTATACCTCATTCTTCCCCACTGGCAACCATTATTCTGATTTCTATCACCATAGATTAGTTTCGATTGTTTCAGAACTTCATGCCAATGGAATATAACAAAATGCCTTTTAGTCTGGCTGCTTTTCTTTTCTTCTTGCTTATTTATTTCTTTAAACGTTAAAAAAAAATGTTTATTTTTGAGACAGAGGGAGACAGAGCGTGAGTGGGGGAGGGGCAGAGAGAGAGGGAGACACAGAATCTGAAACAGCTCCAGGCTCTGAGCTGTCAGCACAGAGCCTGACTTGGGGCTGGGACCTACAAGCTGCGAGATCATGACCTGAGATGAAGTCAGACACTTAACCAACTAAGCCACCCAGGCGCCCCAGTGTTTGTTTATTTTTGAGAGAGAGAAACAGAGGGCAAGCTGGAGGGGGGCAGAGAGAGAGGTAAGCAGTCTCAGGCTCTAAGCTCTCATAGCACAGAGCCCGATGAGGGGTTCAAACTCCGGAGCCATGAGATCATGACCTCAACCAATGTTGGAAGCTTAACCGACTGAGCCATCTCGGAGCCTCACGGCTGCTTTTCTTAATGTTGTGTTTTTGAGGTTCATCTTTGGCAGCTGTTCATTTTCATTAGTGAATAGTATTCTGTGTATGTGTATAGAAAAATTTATTTAGCAATCCTACTGTTGATGGGCTTTTCAATGGGCTTTTCCCCAATTTTTGATTAGTGAAAATAATGCTGTTTGGAACAATTTTTTGCACGTCTTTAGGTTCACATTAGTGCACTCAGTGAATAACTGAGTTGAATGTATGCCTTGGAACTGGAACCCAGTGAAATGTAAAAATGAATATTTTGCTTTGGTAAACAATGCCAAACAGTCTTCCACAGTACTATAAATAATAATCTCTTTTGTAGCAGTGTATGAGATCTAGATCCACAACACCCTAGACAACACTTGGCAAATATAAATATAAATATAAATATAAATATAAATATAAATATAAGCATAGTTTTAGCTATTCTGGTAATGGTATTTTGTTGTGGCATTGGTTGACATTTTGTTGACTGTATTAATCAGGGTTTTCCAGAGAAACAGAACCAACTGGATATGGATCGGGGTGGGGAAGGGAGAGGAGGAGAGGGGGAGAGAGAGAGGGAGAGGGATAGATTTATTATGAGAATTGGCTCATTTGATTACGGAGACCAAGAAGTCCCAATTGCTGTCTGCTACCTAGACAACCAGGAGCTCCAATGTCTGAGGGCCAAAAGGGTTGGATGTCCAACCTCAAGAAGACAGTGAGTTTACCTCAGTGGATTGAAATGATGCCTTTCCACATTGGTAAGGGCAAATCTTCTTTACTCAGTTGACTTATCTGAATTCTTACTTCTGGAAATGCATTCACAGACACAGACAGAAATGATGTTTTACCAGCTATCTGGTAACCTCTTAGCCTAGGGCATCCCTTAGCCTAGTCAAGTTGACCCATAAAATTAACCATCACACTGATTTCCAATTAAGTTGAGGATCTCTCCATAAGTTTGTTAGAAGTTTGCCCAAGGCAGATCCTGTTTTTATTGGTCATCTTGGTAAAATAATCAATAGCTCCCTCTTTCACTTCCAAGAAAGTATTGCCGATTTGTCATCTGGATATCCTTTTGACTAACCAGTTGATGATTTTTGCTCAATTTTGTTTTATATTTTTCTTATAATTTGTGGGAATTATTTATTCCGGAAATAATATTCTGTTTCTGGAAATAAATTCTTCATTCGTTACATTGATTGTATGTATCTTTTTCTGCTTTGTGGCTTGCTTTTTCATTTAGTGGCATCTTCTGGCAAATAGGTGTTCTTAATTTTAATGCAATTCAAATTTTTATGAATAGTGATATTCTGCTTTAGCCTAATCCATAGAACTAAGATATTTTCTAGTTTTCTTCTCCTTTCACATTGTGGTTCTGTACACTTCTGTTTATGGTGAGGAAGAAGTCAAGATTAACTTTTTTCCACCCAGACTTCCAATTTATGTCTATTTATTAAAATACTGACTTTTCCCCACTAGTCTACAATACTATCACTGTTGTACATCAAGTATCCATATCTATGTTTGATTTGGGGCTCTCTATTCTGTCTTCATGGACTATTGGTAATCCTTTCACCAATAACCCACTGATTTCAATGCTTCAACTTTAAAATAACTTCTCATCAGTTGTGGAAGTCCTCCACCTTTTTTATTCAAGATTTTCTTAACTATATATATTATGTGTAATAAATTATATATAACTATATAATGTATAATAATATGTAAATATATTAACACATCAATACAGGTATTATTTATAAATTATGAAATTATAATCATAAATGGATATAATTAATTAAATTAACAAAAATAATATATTATATACTATATATGATTTATATCATGGCCATGCATAAATATTTATTAGAAGGTAATAGAAAGACACATAGTAAGTTGCATACAGACTATAACAGCAAAAATTTTAATGCTAAAAAACCCAATTTAACCCAATAAAAAGGAAATAATTTTTCGAAGTTTAATTCAAATGACAAATATAACATTATTAAAATAATGCTATATATGAATATTTAATGAAATTAATGGGTATATCTAATATTAACTCTAAAGTAGTATACAAAATAGTATAATCAATGTGATCTCAATTTTATAATATACATATTCTTCTTCATATATATATATATATATATGCACACACATCTTATATATATGTGTATATACTTATGTACATTAAATATGTGTTAGAAAAAATAGTAAAAATTGTATATATGGTTGTGTTTTAGGACTTTGGGCAATGCTAATTTCCATCTTTAAACTTGTATTTATTTTCCATATTCTCAGGAAAAAAATAATTTTATTGGAAAATAATTTTCTTTCTTTTTTTCTGGTTAAAATATATTTTATTTATTTATTTATTTTTTATATGAAATTTATTGTCAAATTGGTTTCCAGTGGAATGGGAAAAGATATTTGCAAATGAACTATCGGACAAAGGGCTAGTATCCAAAATCTATAAAGAACTCACCAAACTCCACACCTGAAAAACAAATAATCCAGTGAAGAAATGGGCAGAAAACATGAACAGACACTTCTCCAAAGAAGACATCTGGATGGCCAACAGGCACACGAAAAGATGCTCAACGTTGCTCCTCATCAGGGAAATACAAATCAAAACCACACTCAGATACCACCTCGTGCCAGTCAGAATGGCTAAAATGAACAATCAGGAGACTATAGATGCTTGAGAGGATGTGGAGAAATGGAAAATAATTTTCTAAATGCAGGGCTATCCTTAACATTCATTTGCGCAATTACAGCCTGTATTTGTTTGAAAACTTTCTCCTCCCCTAGATTATTCATTCTGTGTGTGCAGGAACCATATCTGTTTTGTCCCCTGCTGTTCCCTCACTATCTCTGACAGCTGGAAAAACATGTAGAACATAGTAGAAACTCATCAAATACTTCTTCAAAGATGTTGGAGAAATCAATACAGCTATACTATAGAATGTTGGTCATCTAAATGTTTACTATAAGCTCCAAAATATGGTAAAAGCTTTGTTTGATACTCAAGAAGTATATGACAAAGACAAGACTGATATCAAAGGAACAAATGAAAAATGCTACAAAATTGTTTAGTTTAAAATTACAGGTATGTAACCTGTTGATATTTACATAGTACCATGTTAGCATTAGTCTGTTTACTAATGTTTGGGGGCAAAAAAACTAAATGGATGCATTTTGAGGTAGATGCAAGGAATGTAATTTCCATGTAGGTCAAGAAGGCAGGCAGCCTGAATGGGCACAGCTGAGGGAGGGTCTCTGGCAGGGGGAGGGAAAAACACTTAAGAGTGAAAGCCTGAAGGACTGGCATCAAGGTGAGAGGGCCTAGAGACTGACTACCTGTTTCAGCATTTTGCATGTTTCAGGAAGTTTGTCTTATTATTCAGGAAGTTCCCGGTGCATGGGGTAGAGCAAAGTCTTATGTAACTATTATAATGACAGGATTAATGACTATGAAAGGCACAAGTAATTCTCAGGACTAAATTCTCTTAGGATTCATGGGTCTACATTTTCTTGGTTTGAGTCATTAAAGAAAAAAATATTTCTGGGGAAATTAAACAACTTCTTTCATTATTTATTTTTATTTCAAACAAATGCAATTTGACAGAATGCTTTAAAAGAGAAGCCCCATAACTACCAGACTAGTTAATAAGTTCCATAATCATCCCTATAGGACAGTCTACAGTCCATGAATGAGAAATTGTCATTTTTACAGAGACACATGAAATTTGAAACATTAAATCACAATTTTCTAGTCTATAATCATTAATCAATTGCTTAAGTAATAAATAACCTTTTAAATGGTTTGGCCTTCACTAGTTAGAATCACTTATGCAAATGGGAAATATTAATGTCAAATTAGAGTTGATGTATAAGTAGTTACGAATAATTTGATAGATTATAACAATCCTTTTGTAATATTTTGAAGCACTTTTATTGCATTAAGCAGCCTACAATTGCCAGGGTATTTGCAGGGTATTACTTTAGTTACTATGTAGACTATTTTTTTTTTATTTTTTTTTTCACGTTTATTTATTTTTGGGACAGAGAGAGACAGAGCATGAACGGGGGAGGGGCAGAGAGAGAGGGAGACACAGAATCTGAAACAGGCTCCAGGCTCTGAGCCATCAGCCCAGAGCCTGACGTGGGGCTCGAACTCACGGACCGCGAGATCGTGACCTGGCTGAAGTCGGACACTTAACCGACTGCGCCACCCAGGCGCCCCTGTAGACTATTTTAAAAATTGAATATTTGTGTTCTCACTGTCCTTCTATTGGAATTGATGGGTGATATCTGATCTATTTGCCTTGCTTCCTAACATTCCACTGATTTTTATCACTTGGTTAGATACAAAATAAACCAAATTATTAGTATTTTTAAAACTACTTGGTATAGGAGAAGAAAATGTGCCCAATGAAGTTGTCCACTTGGAACGTGATTTTTAGGAAGAAGCAAATAAGGCTGATATAAACTGTTTGCTAGAACTTACCACGTTACTCAGCTGGTATTCAAAGGCAGTAAATGTCAAGGTGCTACTCAAAGCAATGAACTTAATAACCATATATCAGGGATGACATTAGCTCTGAAAATATCACAGATAAAATACACACTATGGCACTGTGTCTTTGCTTTTTTAAATTTGAAGTGGAAGACCTACTAAAATCTATAAGCTGGGTCTATGATAGCCACTAACCTTAGAAGATTCCTCTGTATTAATCCCACTAGGTTGTTAGAGCATTTATAACTTGTTGATGAAATGAAGTTGATAGATCCATTATATTTTTGGTAAAGGACAGGATGAAATATAAATTCATTGTTAGATACCAGTATGTTTCTCAACAGTGAAAAAGCTTTCACAATTATTTCAGCTGTCAGAAAAAAATGAAGTGCTAACATTTCTTTTAATTTGTAAACTCTTCTGTAAGACAAATCTAATTTAAGCTTGCACAGAAAATGATGGATGTTGAAGGGGACATTGAATCTCCTCTACTTAAACAATTTGTATCCTTATTGTACCTTCTTATTTATAATCACTTTAAAACAACTGTAATTATCTTTCTTAAGATTGATACATTACAGCTACTTTTAAAATCATTCAACCTTTGTTGCCAAGTAATTTTCTTAAAATTGGGTAATATATAAAATATGGGCTCAAGATACTGATTAGAAAAATAAAATTATTCTAATTATGGTTACTGGGTGTATAATGAAATGTTATATTGCTTCTTTGGTATTTACTGAGACTTCAGATATTTTGTGATCTGTATACAGTATGTTATTAAGTAGCTCACATCTTGAATTATACTGATAGGCTTCAATAACTTCGTGTCTTTTTTGTCTGTTTGATATATAACTTTCTGAGAATGGTGTGTAAAATCTACAAGTCCAATTGTTGACTTAATGATGTCTCTCCACAGTCTGATTAATATACTTTGATACACTTTGAGCCAACATGGTTAGGTACATAGTTGTTCATGGTAGACATAGTAGGGAATCTGTTCTATTGTTCCTTCTATTATTATATTCATGTCTAATATTTTTTTCTAACATGATATTTTTGCTTTAAAATCTGTTTTGTCAGATACTAAGATTTCTATTCTGTTCTTTTTGTGGCATATTAAAATTTACTATTCCTTTTTTTTTTTTTGAGAGAGAGAGACAGAGAGACAGAGAGAGCATGAGCAAGTGGGGGAGGGACAGAGAGAGAGGCAGAGGGAATCTTAAGCAGACTCCACACCCAGAGCCCAACGTGGGACTCCATCTCATGACTATGAGATCATGACTGGAGCTGAAATCAAGAGTCAGACACTTAGCTGATGGAGCCACCCAAGAGCCCCTAGGCGTATTAATTTAGTGTATCTTTTTTCCATCCTTTGATTCTCAGTTATTCTGTTATTAACAATCTTTTCATTTTAATTTTCTAAAGTTTATTTATTTTGAGAGACAGAGAAGGAGAGAGAGAGAGAGAGAGAGAGAGAGAGAGAGAGAGAGAGAGAGAAAATATTCTAAGTAGGCTCCACACTGCCAGTACAGAGCCTGACATGGGGCTCGAATTCATGAACTGTGGGATCATGACCTGAGCCAAAATCAAGAGTAAGATGCTTAACCTACTGAGCCACCCAGTGGCCCCTCTTAATTTTCTTTAATAAGAAAGCACTTTAGCATTCTTCCATGTCCCTCCCTTTACTAGCCCCCAAACCCACCCCTCACATCATATTAATGTTCGTTCTTTATTGGCTTGGATACATTTTCCTTTGTTTCATCCTTCCTTTATTTATGTATACAACAATAAAAAACCCTCTACTTTCCATATATCTTACAACCTCTACTTAGTACATCTCTTATAATGTATCTTGAATAATTTCTCCAATTATTTGAGCGTATCCTTCAATGTGTATCTTGGTATTTATTGTAAATACTTTTAAGAATTTGTATGTCTGAGAATATTTTTATAATAATTTTAAAATCAGTGGACTATTTAGCTTCAGAGAAAATTCTAGGCTAAACGATTTTATTTCAAAACTAACATGTTATTTTCTGTTATCTTTCTGCATGCAGTATGTATTTCCTCATTTATAGGTGACTTTTCTTTTTTCTTTTTTTTTTTAAAGTTTATCTATTTTTTATTTTGAGAGACACAGAGACAGCACAATTTGGGGAGGGGTGGAAAGAGAGGGAGAGAGAGAGAGGGAATCCCAAGCAGGCTCCCCACCAACAGCACAGAACCCCATGTGGGGCTCAAACCCATGAACTGTGAGATCATGACCTAGCGAAAACCAAGAGTCGAACACTTAACTCACTGAGCCACCCAGGCTCCCGTATAGGTGACTTTTCAACTTGCAAGCTTTATGAAGGTTGCCATTTATATGATGTATCAAATTTTCTAATAATTTGTATCATATGACATTGTTTTTCTTCTTATTGTTTGGTCCTCTGTGAGCCCTTTTACTTGAGGTCACTCATCTCTCTTTAATCCTGGGAAACATTTCCATTATTATTTTATACATATTCCCATCTTCATTTTTATTTTCCTCTCTTCTTAGACTCTTGTAATCTGGATGTCTGAACCTTTATTCTAGCCATTTTTCGTTTAGATTTTCCACTATATATGCTCTTTGTCTAGGACTACTGCTCTCTGGTAAGTTCCTAAACTGAGCTTTTAGTTTACTAATTTATTCATCATCTATGTCTGTCCTACTATTTATCTGAATTATTTTGTTCTCCATTTCAACTGCTATGTTTTTCATACTCAATATTTTTACTGAGTTTAGATTTTGTGGTGTTTTCTGTTGCTATTATCGTCCCTATCTCCCAAAGCATACTTATCATGCTGTGTTTAGATTCTTGGTCCATCTGTTCCCATAATTATGTTTCTGATACACATATTGTCTCAAGACTCAGGACTTGGACCTCTTTTTCTATCTACACTTTATCTCTGGTGATCTTATGCTGTTTAATGGCTTTAAAATATAATTTTTATGGTTATGAGTTGCAAATTTGTGTATCTGTTAGGAACTTGTCCACTGACTTCCAGACTCAAATACCCACCTGCCTACTTGATAGCTCCATTTGGCTCTCTCATAAGCATCTTCAACCTAAATGTCCCAGACCAATATCCACACCCTTTCCACATACAACAACTCCTTCTGTAATCCTCTCCATTTCAATTAAGATGTTCCATTCTTGGGGTGCCTGGGTAGCTCAGTTGGTTAAGCCTCTGACTTCGGCTCGGGTCATGACCTCGTAGTTTGTAGGTTAGAGCCCCACATCGGGTTCTGTGCTGACAGCTCAGAGCCTGGAGCCTGTTTCAGATTCTGTGTCTCCCTCTCTCTCTGCCCCTTTACTGCTTGCACTCTGTCTCTCTCTCAAAAATAAATAAACATAAAAACAGTATTTAAAAAGATGTTCTATTCTTGGGGCTCCTGGCTGGCTCAGTGGATGATGGAGTGTGTGACTCTTGATCGTGGGGTTGTCATTTTGAGCCCAACTTTGGGGATAGAGAGTACTTAAAAATAAAATCTAAAAAAATAAAAAAAGAGATGTCCCATTCTTTCAGTTGTTTAGACCAAAAATCTTCCTACTCATTGCATCATTGACTCCTTCCTTGCTTACATATCCCACCTCCAGCTGATCAGAAAGCCACCGGCGTTACATATCCAATATATCCACAGCAGGACAGTGTTACACTTCCTCCACGGCCTTATCTATGCCTTTTCTTTTGCCTGTTTGTCAGTCTTTGTATGGGAATCTTGCCCTCTTCTACTCAACATGGTAGACAGAGGTACCCTGTTAGAATGTCAGCCAGATGGTGTCAGTCTTCTGCTCACATGTTCTGCTAGCTTGCCATCTCACTCACAGTAACAGTCAAAGACCTACCTGTGACCTATGGGCTTCCATCTGATGCCCCCTCCCCCACACTCTTGAGTCAACTCCCCGACCACTTACTCTGCTTTTCTTCTTCACTCCATTCTACCCACACTGATCTTCTTGTTCTTGCTTAAATATGCCAGACTTCTTGCAGGAGATGATCTCAAAAATCATCTTTGCAGTGAGGCCTTCTCTTTCTTCACCCATCCTCAGTGAATTTCACAGTTAGCCGTTTTATGTCTCCTTTTCCCAATTCACTTTTTCTCCCTTACCAACCGTTGCTACCTAATATTATATATACTCATTTTAATTTTCAATTAAAGTTTCATTTACATGCAGTAAAATTCTCACCTTTTAAAGGACAGTCCTGGAATTTTGACAGATGTGTATAGTAGTGGGACCACCTACCAAAATAAAGATATAAAACAGTTCCAATGACCAAACAATTCTTCCATGTCCTTTTGTGGTTAAAATCCTTGCCAGTGCCTCCAACCCTTGGCAATCAGTGATTTGTTCTTCCTCACTATAATGTCACCTTTTCCATAATGGCATATGCATGGCATCATGCTGTCACTTTTTGATTTTGGATTCTTTCACTTGGCATAATGCACTTAAGATCCGATCATACTATTGCACGCTTCAGTGTGCCACTCCATTTTACTGCTGAGTAGTATTCCGTTGTATGGATGTACCACTGTTTGCTTACCCATTCCCCATTTGAGGGACATTTGGGTTCTTTCTAATATTTGGTGATTACATAAAAAAAGCCACTGTAAACATTTACATATAAGCTTCTATGTGAGCACAGTTTTAATTACTTTTGGAAAAATATCTCTGTGTAGAATCTTTAATTATGTGGTAACGACATGCCTAACTTTTAGGCACTCTTTCTTAAAGTGGTTATAACACTTGTCATTTCCACCAACCATGTACAAAGGTTTGGAGTTGTGGTTGCTCTGCATCTGCAGCACCAGTCAGAACTGTGGGGGGTTTTTTGGTTTGTTTTTCTGTTTCTTAGTCATTCTATTGGTATTTAGTGGCATCTCACTGTTTTACTTTGCATTTCTCTAATCACTAATGACATTGAGCATCTCTTCATGAGCTTATCTGCCATCCTGATATCCTTCCTGATAATGTGTGCAGAAAGATTATCCATTTTCTTCTTTAGAGTTTTTCTTTTCTTATCACTGAGTTTTGAGAGTTCTATGGATACAAAATATTGATCAGAAATATGATTTGTAAGTACTATTTCCCAGTGCATAGCATGAATAAAATTATTCTTAGTATTTTTCTTATTTTTTCTTATTTATTTATTTATTTATTTATTTATTTATTTATTATATCTCTTTTTTCTTTTTTTATGCCTATATTTGTTTATTTATTTTTTAATTTACATCCAAGTTAGTTAGCATATAGTGCAACAATGATTTCAGGAGTAGATTCCAGTGATACATCCCCTATGTATAACACCCAGTGCTCATCCCAACAAGTGTCTTCCTTAATGCCCCTTACCCATGTAGCCCATCCATCCTCCCACAATCCCTCCAGCAACCCTCTGTTTGTTCTCCATATTTAAGAGTCTCTTATGTTTTGTCCCCCTCCATGTTTTTATATTATTTTTGTTTCCCTTCCCTTATGTTCATCTGTTTTATATCTTAAATTCCTCATACGAGTGAAGTCATATGATATTTGTCTTTCTCTGACTAATTTTGCTTAGCATAATTCCCTCTAGTTCCATCTATGTAGTAAAAAATGGCTACATTTCATTCTTTCTGATTGTTGAGCAATACTCCATTGTATACATATACCACATCTTCTTTATCCATTCATCTGTCGATGGACATTTGGGCTCTTTCCATATCTTGGCTATTGTTGATAGTGCTGCTATAAACATTGGGATGCATGTGCCCCTTCAAAACAGCACACCTGTATCTCTTGGATAAATACCTAGTAGTGCAATTGCTGGGTCGTAAGGTAGTTGTATTTTTAATTTTTTGAGGAATCTCCATACTGTTTTCAGAGTGGCCACACCAGTTTGCATTCCCACCAGCAATGCAAAAGGGTTCCCCTTTCTTCACATCTTTGCAAAGTCTATCATTGCCTGAGTTGTTAATTTTAGCCATTCTGACTGGAGTAAGGTGGTACCTCATTGTGGTTTTAATTTGTATTTCCCTGATGATGAGTGATGTTGAGCATTTTTTCATATGTCTGTTCACCATCTGGATGTCTTCTTTAGAAAAGTGTCCTTTCATGTCTTTTGCCCATTACTTCACTGGGTTATTTCTTTTTTGGGTGTTGAGTTTGACAAGTTCTTTATAGAATTTGGATACTAACCCTTTATCTGATATGTCATTTGAAAATATCTTCTCTCATCCCGCTGGTCGCCTTTTAGTTTTGCTGATTGTTTCCTTCACTGTGCAGAAGCTTTTTATTTTGATGAGGTCCCAATAGTTCATTTTTTGCTTTTGTTTCCCTTGCCTCTGGAGACTTATTGAGTAAGAAGTTTCTGCGGGCAAGATCAAAGAGGTTTTTGCCTGCTTTCTCCTCGAGGGTTTTGATGGCTTCCTGTCTTATGTTTAGGCCTTTCATCCATTTTGATTTTATTTTTGTGTATGGTGTAAGAAAGTGGTCCAAGTTCATTCTTCTGCATGTTGCTGTCCAGTTTCCCCAGCATCATTTGCTGAAGAGACTGTCTTTATTCCATTGGATATTCTCTCCTGCTTTGTCAAAGATTAGTTGGCTATATGTTTGGGGGTCCATTTCTGGGTTCTCTATTCTGTTCCATTGATCTGAGTGTCTGTTTTTGTGCCAGTACCATACTGTTTTGAGGATTGCAGCTTTGTAATACATCTTGAAATCTGGGATTGTGATGTCTCCAGCTTCAAGATTGCTTTGGCTATTCAGGGTCTTCTCGGGTCCCTGAATCCAAATTTTAGGATTGTTTATTCTAGCTCTTTGAAGAATGCTGGTGCTATTTTGATTGAGATTATGTTGAATGTATAGATTGATTTGGGTAGTATTGACATTTTAACAATATTTGTTCTTCCAATCCATGAGCATGGGATATTTTTTCATTTTTTGGTGTCTTCTTCAATTTCTTACATGAGTTTTCTATAGTTTTGAGTGTATAGATTTTTCACTTCTTTGGTTAGGTTTATTCCTAGGTATTTTATGGGTTTTGGTACAATTGTAAATGGGATCAATTCCTTGATTTCTCTTTCTGCATTTCATTATTGGTGTATAGAAATGCAACCGATTTCTGTGCATTGATTTTATATCCTGCAACTTTGCTGAATTCATGGATCAGTTAAAGCTGATGGAATCTTTTGGGTTTTCCACATAGAGTAACATGTCGTCTGCAAAGAGTGAAAGTCTGACTTCCTCCTTGCTGATTTGGATGCCTTTTATTTCTTTGTGTTGTCTGATTGCTTAGGCTTGGATTTCCAACACTATGTTGAATAACAGTGGTGAGAGTGGACATCCCTGTCATGTTTCTGACCTTAGGGGGAAAGCTCTCAGTCTTTCCCCATTGAGGATGATATTAGTGGTGGGTCTTTCATACATAGCTTTTATGATATTGAGGTATAATCCTTCTACTCCCACTTTCTTGAGGGTTTTATCAAGAAAGGATGCTGCATTTTGTCAATTGCTTTGTCCATATCTATTGAGAAGATTATGTGGTTCTTATCCTTTCTTTTTATTTATATGATGTATCACATTGGTTGATTTGCAGATATTGAACCAGCCCTGCATCCCAGGTATAAATATGTGATCACCCACCTGATCGTGGTGAATAATTCTTTTAATGTATTGTTGAGTATCTTGTTGAGAATTTTTGCATCCATGTTCATCAGAGAAATTGGTCTGTAGTTCTGCTTTTTAGTGGGGTCTTTGTCTGGTTTTGGAGTCAAGGTGATGCTGGCCTCAAATAATCAGTTTGGACGTTTTCTTTCCACTTCTATTTTTTGAGCAGCTTCAAAAGAATAGGTGTTAACTCTTCTTTAAATGTTTGGTAGAATTCCCTTGGAAAACCATCTGGTCCTGGACTCTTGTTTTTTGGGAGATATTTGATTACTTATTTGATTTCTTTACTGGTTATGGGTCTGTTCAAATTTTCTACTTCTTCCTGTTTCAGTTTTGGTAGTATATATGTTTCTAGGAATTTGTCCATTTTCTTCCAGATTGCCCAATTTATTGGTATATATTTGCTCATAATATTCTCTTACTATTGTTTGTATTTCTATGGTGTTTGTTGTGATCTCTTCTCTTTCATTCTTGATTTTATTTATTTAGGTCCTTTCTTTTTTCTTTTTGATCAAACTAGCTGGTGGTTTACCAATTTTGTTAATTCTTTCAAAGAACCAGCTCTTGGTTTCACTGATCTGTTCTACTTTTTTTTTTTATCTTGATAGCACTCATTTTTGCTCTAATCTTTATTATTTCCCATCTTCTACTGGTTTTGGGTTTATTTCCTGTTGTTTTTCCAGCTCTACAAAGTGTAAGGTTTGGTTGTGTATCTGCCATCTTTCTTCCTTCTTTAGGAAGGCCTGGATTGCTATACTTCCCTCTTATGACCACCTTTGCTGTGTCCCAGAGGTTTTGGGCTGTAGCACTATCATTTTCATTAGCTTCCATGTATTTTTTAATTTCTTCTTTAATTTCTTGGTTAGCCCATTCATTCTTTAGTAGGATGTTCTTTAGTCTCCAAGTATTTGTTGTCTTTCCAATTTTTTTCTTGTGGTTGATTTTGAGTTTCATAGCATTATGGTCTGAAAATATGCATGGTGTTATCTCAATCTTTTTGTACCTGTTGAGGGCTGATTTGTGTCCCAGTATGGGATCTATTCTGGAGTATGTTCCTTGTGCACTCAAGAAGAATGTGTATTCCACTGCTTTAGGATGAAATGTTCTGAATATATCTGTTAAATCCATCTGGTCCAGTGGGATATTCAAAGCCATTGTGTCCTTGTTGATTTTCTACTTAGAGGATCCGTCAATTACTGTAAGTGGGGTATTGAAGTCCCCTACTATTATGGTATTATTATGAATGAGTTTCTTTATGTTTGTCATTAACTGATTTATATATTTGGGTGCTCCCACATCGGGGCATGTTTACAACTGTTAGATCCTCTTAGTGGATAGACCCCTTAATTATGATATAAAGCTTTCATTTCTCGTTACAGTTTTTATTTTAAAATCTAGATTGTCTTATATAAATATGGCTACTCAGCTTTTTTTGGTGACCATTAGCATGAGAGATGGTTCTGCATTCCCTTACTTTCAATCTGAAGGTGACTTTAGGTCTAAAATGGGTCTCTTGTAAACAGCATATAGATGGATCTTGTTTTCTTATCTATTCTGTTACCCTATCTCTTTTGATTGGTGTTTAGTCCATTGACATTTAGAGAGAGTACTGAAAGATAACAATTTATTGCCATTGTGTTGCCTGTAGAGTTGGTATTTCTAGTGATATTATCTTGTCCTTTGTAGTCTTTGTTGCTTTCGGTCTTTTTTGTTTTGTTTCATCTTTTCTCCCTTCAAGGAGTCCCCTTAAAATTTCTTGCAGGGCTGGTTTAGTGGTCATGAACTCCTTTAGTTTATACAGTCCTAGTAGTGCTGAAACCTTCTCCTTTCTCCTTTCTCCCTTTCTTGTTTAGTCAAGAAACCTTCTCCTTTCTCCCTTTCTTGTTTAGTCTTGTGGGGGCTTCCACTCTTTCTCTTTCTCTCCAGCTACTTTTGGGGGGAGTGCTTTTCCTGGACTCTCCTCCCTTTCTCTGTCCTTTCTCCATGAAAACAGCTATCCTCCACAGCTTCTCTCTCCCCTAGTCCACCTCTCTGCCCCATGTACCTGCTGAGTTCTGGGCTCAAGTTATACAGATTGTTATGTTAATCCTCAGCTCAATTTTCTAGGCGTGCAAAATGGTTTGGTGTTAGCTGCATTTCAGGGATGAGAGAAGCTGAGAACTTCCACACTGCCCTGCCATCTTGGCCCCTCACTATTTTCTTAGTATTTTTCAGAGAACAGAGGTTCTTATTGATAAAGTTCATTGTTAACTTTTTTCTTTTATAGATTCAATTAAAGTTTATACACATATAAAGTGTGTATATTTAACAGAAATATACACAGTAAGAAATATATGTATATCTTTACATTTCTTTATCTTTTTCTCTCTCTTTATCTCATTCACAGCAAGAGAGAACAAGAGAGAATTACTACAAAAATTAGCTCACACAGTTGTGGAGACTGGCTAAGTTATTTCAAAATATGTAGGACAGGCAGTTATGTGGATGATCATAAGCAGTTTTGAATCCACGGACATGGGTGACAGTAGTATTCCATGGGTAGAGTATCTTTTCTCCAATTGTTCATTGCTACTATATAGAAATCTGATTGGTGTTTGTGTACTGACCTTATGTTCTGCAACCTTAATAAATTCACTTATTTGTTCTAGTATGTTTTTGTAGTTCCACTGGGATTTTCTACAAAGACAGTCATGTTGCCTACAAATAGTGACCATTTTATTTCTTTCTTTTCCATGTGCATACCTTCTGTTTCTTTTTCTTCATTTATTGCACTGGGTGGTACCTCAATTAAGAGGTAAATCAGAGCAGTTTGAATGTCCATCCTTGTGTTGTTGCTAATCTTATTTTTTGAATTCCCTTGCTCTTTGCCAATGTCAGCGCCATAAGACAGGGCCTGAAGGTAGGGTTATTTCTTTGTATGAGTCTTTGTTTGATCTCCAATGCCAATAATAATGCTCTAGTAATCAAATATTTGATGAAGAAATTATTGTATTGTTTTGTTTGCATTCTTTCTCTTGAGATAGTTTTAGTCCTTGTTTTGGTATTTGAGACTAAAAACTCAAATTCTCATGTAGTGTCAAGTACTGAGGACTAGACCCCAGTCAGATGAGTTTAGGAGAAAGAGGGAGGATGATGTCCAGACTGAAGAGCACAGGCACCCCAGAATCACTGTGTACTAATCAAGCACAGCTTGATACCCCTAGAGGAAAGTGGCATGCTGCACACGTAGACTTCTCAGGTTGACATGCACTCATTCAGGGATTTGGAGGAAGCACACGGAGGGTGAAGGTTTCAGAGTGGGTGGCTATTCTCACTGACTTTTTTTTCCCAGCGGGAATTTCTTGCAATTTTCATCTTACCCCAAGGGTACCTGTATAGGTGTCCTTAATATTTCTTTGTTCTTAATATTTCTGTAATGTAAGCTCATGGAGAGAAAGTTTAAAATTATCTTCCTCAACCCCTTTACTGCTGCATCAAGCTGCTGTGCCTAGCTAATCCCATTCACTTTCCACTCTTGCCTCTTCTCTGCTATGTCCCTTTCTCTTTCCTTTTTTCATTTGTTAAGTAAAAATTTTAACTACAGTAAATTTCAAATGGATATACAGAAAATAGCATAGTGCCCCTCATATACCCTTTATGCAACTTAAAAATATTAGCTGATGGCTCTCTCTCCTGGCCGATTCTGAGAGAAACCTCAGACTTGATATACGTGGTAGATCTGTATTGTGTCACTTTAGCAAAACGGCTCCTATGCTTTCCAGAATTCTCTGTTCTGCAGAGCTCAAGATTACTGTGGCCCACAAGAGACACACATGAGATTTGGAAGGTAGAGGAGAAGCTGCAGCCGTATTTATTTTATGTTTGGAGGGCCAGTTCAGGTCATGAGGTGCTACTGCTGCTCAGGATGTTGTCACTTTTCTTCTGTTGTGTTGGCAGCGGGGCTTGCATTCCCTTATGCTCGGCCAGACCCTCCTTCCGTTTCTCCCATTTCTGGGCTGGGTGAGCGCCTAGCTGCCCATGAAGGAATCACCTTCTGCAGGGTACAGTGTCATTGAGACTGAAGGCTTGAATGTGGTGAGAGAGAAACATGGTCCTACAAGTTCTGATGTTGTCCTTCTTCACCCACTGTACATCCATGTTCCCTTCTCAACCACCCTTCTCACTCTGAAGACTTCATTCTCTAGCACCAGCCACAGAAACAACGGCCTCACATAGGCTGTGTCATGTCATAAGGTCAAATGGAAGCAACACTTAAAATGAGCCTTCAAAAGTAATATGCTGAATGAGACAAATTATGGAAGATAGGGCATGCTGGGCCCTTACTATTTTTATCTTCTAGTGGTCTGCTTCCCTGATTAAACCCCAAATGAAACATTTTTTCATTTATAAATATCTGTATATGCAAAAATACAAATGAGAAAATTCTGTTAAATAACAAAACTGTTGGGTGCCTGGGTGGCTCAGTCACTTGAGCATCAGACTCTTGATTGCAGCTCAGGTCATGACCATGGTTGGTAAGATTGAGCCCTATGTTGGGCTCTGTGCTAACAGTGTGGAGCCCACTGGGGATTCTCTCTCTCCCTTTCTCTGTCCCTCTTCCGCTCTCTCTCAAAATAAATAAACATTAATAAAAAACCAATTCCATGCCATTTTGTAGAACCAAACAAAAATAAAAATGATTTCTCTTGGGGTGCCTGGTTGGCTCAGTTGGTTAAGCGTCCAACTTCAGCTCAGGTCATGATCTCACAGTTCCTGAGTTTGAGCCCTGCATGGGGCTCTGTGCTAACAGCACAGAGCCTGGTTTGGATCTTCTGTCTGCCCCTCCCCCCTCCTCTCTCTCTCTCTCTCTCTCTCTCTCTCAAAACAAATAAATAAACATAAAAAAAATTATTCCTCTCCAGTTCCAATCCTGTCCCCCTCCCCACCCCCATTTTGAGAATATATCCTTTTACAGTTTCACTCAGAGAGCGGATTTTGGGAAGAAATCCATGCTACTTTGTTCTCTTGCTAGCTCACTAAAATATATATCATCTGATGAAATTTTGTTAGCATTTGATTGCTTTAAAGATTTCTATCTTCAATGAAAAATAAGAGGCCAGAGAGATTATAATAAGATACAGTATTATAAGTGATTTGTGACAAGCATTCTTGATTTGCTCCTTTTAAGTCACTTTTCAATGTGTTCATTTCCTAATGATATTAGGAAGTTAATGCATTAATGTGATGGTATGGGGTATATACCTACACTAGTATAGAAACAATTATGCTGATAGATATAACAATAACAACAACAAAGAAAACCCACCTCTTTTTAGAAACTCTAATGTATTCATATTGACTATGTTTCTTGATAAAAGTCTCTGGATACTGGTTGTCTACTAATCCTTGATTGTGAATTTATAAGCCCTAAAAAAATAGAATAGAATATGAACCTTTTGACTTAGCAACAGTGATTCTATTTGGCATTAGAAATGATTTTTGAGCAAACCAGATTATAATTACTAACTT
Organism: Prionailurus viverrinus; assembly: GCF_022837055.1. NCBI lineage: Eukaryota > Metazoa > Chordata > Mammalia > Carnivora > Felidae > Prionailurus > Prionailurus viverrinus. The sequence continues at coordinate 18,813,079 of NC_062564.1, forward strand.
GGTAATCAATTGATTATAGTTAATGGAGATTAGGGTAAGATTCCTCCAGAATCATAAACTGAAATAGAAATTTCCCTGGTATCTTTTTATTTTTATTGATACTAGTAATGCCAAACCGATACTTTCTGGCAAAACAAAGCAATAAAACAAAAAGGAAAGGAAGAAAAGAAAAGGGAGGGAAGAGAAGGAGAAGGAAGAGAAAAAAGCCCTTTTGGAGTCTGAAAGAGGTTTTACAGTCAGTACCTATAATTGAAATAACAATCACAAATGAACCAAGGATGAGATTAAGCAGCAGGTCAGAGATGGCATTAAGATTCCAGTAACTACTTAACATATAAATCTTGCCCTGTCTGAAACACTCACATATATCAATAACAATGACAACAAGAACCTGTAGGTAAAGTAACTTCTTTGTGATTTTACAAGACACACACACCCACTAACATAGCATATTTGCTTGTAAGCTGCCAGAAGTAGTTTTCTTTGTTTTATAACCAAAACTGGATGAATACCTTGAAATAATTTCCTCAAGGAGGATGAAAATATGTTTATATGGATTGATGTTGATGCTAGTAGTTAAAGACTGGACTCCTAAATCATCATGATATTTACACCATTTCTGTGTGACAAGGACAGCAAGGAGACTGCTCCACACTCTTCGAGTTTCAGTATGGGACTATATTAGGGTGTTGTCTGAAATAAATAATTATTTATTTTTCACTGGAAGGGGAAAATAGAAACTTTCTGAGAAGCCTTTTCTGGGAAGCCTAGAAATTAAAATTAAGATCACATAGGGCAACGTAAGATAATTATTTTCCTCCAATATCCATCCCTGATTAAATTTCTAGCCCTATTAAAATGTATGAAAAATTAGCCATCTTATTAATAATTATTTCAACTTGTTCCAGTTTTGAGTTAAACTGATTATGTATAATAATTTTTCCAGTTTTAAACTAGGAGAGTAACATCATCGCTGCTACTAAAAAGCAAACGAAATTCATTGAATCTCCTTACGTACCTGAACAGTTCCAAGCATATATCTTTAAAAAGGAAAGTATTCAAATTTTTTCTTCAAAGTTGTTTTATTTCTGTTTACTATAAACTTTTATAGAACTTAGATAATTTGGCTATATATTCTATTATTTGATTACTCATCAGAAGGATATGTTAAAGTTGATGTTTCAGTATTATTGAAACATAGCACATGTTCTTTAATAAATTAATGGACACGAACATGGTATGATTATTAAGAGGACCTATGTATATATTTAATTTACCAATTAACTGTTACATAAAAGCATTACATAAAGTGTCATGATGTCAATGTAAATATCTCAAATCCATCTACTTATTAAATTCCTTCAGAAAGATTTTAATTACGTTAATTTATAACATCCAACATCCTTTTGAATTTATTCTAGTTCATTAATCTAAGGACATCCATATTATTAAATACAGGCATCAGCACTGCTCTTGCGGTAAAGTTATAAAGGAAAAAGCTATTGTGTACTTTCCATGGCTAAATAAAACTTATAGAGAACTGGGGATGACTTCATGTTTAGAGGTACATGTGGATAAATAAAAACAGAGTTTCTCTTATGCTTTGCATTATTTTTCACTCAAGGCTAGGGGAATTGCAGCCATCTGATTGAGATTCATTTGCAATACACTGTAACAAAGGAAATAGAACGTTTATTTGAAATGACCTTGCATTCCACAGTTTAATTTACTGTTGTTCACATTTGTATGTCTTCTCTAGCTCATGACATGTCCCTCCAGGTCTTAAAGTAGGATCCCCAGGGAAAAGCAAAGTCAAAGAAGATAGATGTCAATGTTCATATTTGCAAATGGGTTAAATTCCCCCAGGGAGAAATGAAGATACACCAATCTTCAATAGTCCAGAGTGGGGTGCCAACATTATAGGGTATCAAGCATAGTTACACTATACTTTGAAAGCTAATAGCCACCGTAGAATTCTATTCACTGTAAGGATAAACTTTCTCCTGTAATATAACATAATGTAACATAACAGCATCACAGAGCATAGCATGCCAATCTATGATCCAAGTAACAGCCAAAGGAACTAAAATATATATACCTATGTATATATATATATCTGACTACTTATTATATATATATATATATATTTTTCCTAGATATACAAAATAATTCAACATTCCTAAAAATTTCAAATAGCTCCTAGTTTACAGAAGTTATTTTATTTTTTTCTTAATTTTATTTTTTTTATATTACATAAAAATTAGTTAGCATATAGTGCAACAATGATTTCATGAGTAGATTCCTTAGTGCCCCTTCCCATTTAGCCCATTCTCCCTCCCACAACCCCTCCTGTAACCCTCTGTTTGTTCTCCATATTTAAGAGTCTCTTATGTTTTGTCCCCCTCCCTGTTTTTATATTATTTTTGGTTCCCTTCCCTTATGTTCATCTGTTTTGTCTCTAAAAGTCCTTATATGAGTGAAGTCATATGATATTTGTCTTTCTCTGACTGACTAATTTCACTTAGCATAATGCCCTTCAGTTCCATCCATGTAGTTGCAAATGGCAAGATTTCATTCTTTTTGATTGCCCAGTAATACTCCATTGTATATACATACCACATCTTCTTTATTCATTCGTCCCTTGATGGACATTTCGGTTCTTTCCATACTTTGGCTATTGTTGATCGTACAGCAGTTATTGTAAATATTACATTTAAGTCTGACTGAAAAGTATAATTTTTGATTGCCCAATGCTTTCAAATACGAAGCATTGGCTAAGCCTGCCAGGTAATTAAAAAAAATACAAATGTAGTGTTTTCATTGTGCACAATGGGAACTTAAAAATCATTATATAATAATGATAAATTCTAACTAGATAATTCATATAAATTAGAGGTTTTGAGCAACAAATTTTGGGGGTAAAGTGGGTATAGACTATCTCTTTATTATCATTTATTCAAAATAAAAGTGTAGTGAAGGAATTATATTATTTTTTGATTCATTCAAGTGTATATATTGATGTCCATGATTGGCAAGTAGTCTGTTAGGAGCTTGATATTATATTATGGTCAACAAATAATTAAAAATTGTAGTTTCTGCTTTCAGTGGAGTTTAGAGTGTAATGCAGTTTATTTACATTCCATAATTAGTGGTCTGTGTGTGTGTGTGTATTGTTTCCCCTTCCTTTTATATAGAACAACCCCACCACCACCACCGTATTATCACACTAAAGAGTATACTTTTTTATTCCTCTTTCCTCATTTCTAAAGGATTTCAGAAAAGTGATGAGGGACCAATTTAGGGTGACCAACTTCACTGCAAAAGACAAATAGTCACCTGTTTCCATCCTGTGACAAGAGGAAGCACTGTATCCGTTGCATGGGTGGCAGAAGCTTTAAAGGGGCATTTCTCTACTGATTTACTTACTACAGCCTAGGATCCAAACACAGTTTGGATATTTGACTGAGTATTACTAGCTCAGAAAAGTTAATTGTATCTTGCAGAAAGAAACTCAGATCATCATAGATCATTAATTATTTCTATGAAAAAAGTTAATATAAAAATAATAACAATAGGGGTGCCTGGGTGGCTCAGTCGATTAAGCGTCCGACATCAGCTCAGGTCATGATCTCATGGTTTTGAGTTAGAGCCCTAACTGGGACTCTGTGCTGACCTCTCAGAGCCTGAAACCTGCTTCAGATTCACTGTCTCCCTCTCTCTCTGCCCCTCCCCTATGCATGCTCTCTCTCTCACTCTCTTGTCTCTCAAAAAGAAACGTTAAAGAAAAAAAATTAAAAATACAATAACAATAGATACCTTTTTTACTCAATCTCTACTTGCCTAATTTGTTAGATTAAACAAAACTTTCACTTCCTTGAGATGTAAAACAGAGTATCTCAGTATACTGACTTAAGTCTGCAGAACAGTATGTAGGTATGGCTCCTAGACCTCCTCTCTAAGACTCTCATTCTAGAACCACCTGGTGACCAGTGTGCTGATAAGAGTCAGTTTGTTCCCAAACTGATTTGTGCTGGTTAGATTTAATAATTATAAAATTTCATTAAGTATTATGTAAGTAATAAAAAGGAGTTATTTTTATAAAAATCAAGGAAAATTTATTGGAAACATTGGATAATGCAAATAGCTAAAAAAATGATTAGAGGTATATGAGACATATGTGAAAGAATAGGAAATGAGTGTTAAATTCCAGACAGATTCTGCACTAAGCTTTTTTCTTACATGGCTCCCCATTAAAGGAAGCCAAACTTGAATTCATAGGTGATGAATTATGGTTTTATTTTATGCTGGAAAAATAACACCAATAAACAATCAGAAATCACATATGAAAAAGGCCTTGGTCCTATGTCAAAAATTTGGCTAATGAATGTGAATTTATTTAAGTTAAAATAATGTGTTTAGGAAATGTAGGTATATAGGTTTTAAATGATCACTGCTTTTACCACATAGTTTCAAATATATATATATATATATATATATATTTGAAAAATATATAATCATTGAGAGTTTCAAATAAAATTGTTTCAATGAGACAGTCTGAACTAATTTGAATGGTAAAAGCAGTGAATACTTGGATTAGAAATGCTAAGTGGCTACGGTGAATAAATACTCCTGTTTTAGAATTCCACCTTTATGGCTTTATGAGTTATTTGAATCAAAAGGAATTTTCTGTGTCCAAAGAAGAGCTTAAAACAAAACAAAATAAATGAAGAAATATGCCATCAAGAAAATGAATTTTCTACATTTCCATCTCAAGAAAGGAAGTCTTGGTAGGTAATTTTAGGGGCGCCTGGGCTGCTCAGTTGGTTAAGCACCTAACTCTTGATTTGGGCTCATATCATGATCTCACAGTTTGTGGGATTTAGCCTATGTTGGGCTTTGCACTGACAGCAGGGAGCCTGCTTGGGATTGTCTTCTTCCCTTTCTCTCTGCCCTCCCCAGCTTGTGCGCTCTCTCTTTCTCAAAACAAATAAATGTCATAAAAAGAAGATAATTAAAAAAAAAATCTTCTAGAAAACCGACAGTATGAAAGAAAGTTTTTTAGAGTTTGGAAATAGAGTCATCCGAGGAAGGAATATATTTGTGGTGCCTGCTGCTATACAATATTGGAGAACCTAAGGAAAGTAATACAAAATTATAAATTCTAAATTATATATGAAAATGAATATTTATTTTGAATAGGAAAAGGAATCAGTACATATATATTTTCAAAGTTGACAAATATCACAAACATTATATCATACAGAGAAAGAACATTTAGTAACTATTTGACACTCCTCCACATTACCATTTCCCCTTGCATTTGTATGTAATGCTATTTATATTTCTTTCCTTTTTTTATTGCTATTTATAGTTTCAAATAATAATTAAAAAGTATTTTCTAGGGGACAATGGAAAGAATGTCTTGCTTCTTGTCTGATTGATCAAAATTTGATCTTTAGGAAGATTTCTTTAAGTTTCATCATTTGTTATTGGTAATGCCATGTAAAATTTTTAGAACTGTCAACATTTGGAAAACTTGTATCAAATTGTTTTCATATAAGAACTCTGAGATTCAGAACCATTTTGCTGTATCAATAACAGTTTTGCAGGTCTCTTAGTGTCAGACAAAGATGGATCTGAAATGTTGGGATCTGGAAAAATATGTGACTGCTCATATAGTCACACAGTTGTGCTTGCTGTTTGCAGCACTGTCACAAATGTTTGCTTTAGAATTGTAGGAATTCAGATAAATTCTATTTTGTACAATTCCCATCCAACAACAAAAAAATAAGGATATGTTTATAATTGCTTAAAATTGGCCTTTTTGGGTGCTTGTTTTGACAACACATTGTACTAAAAATTAGAACGATATGGAGAGGATTAGCATGGTCCCTGTGTAAAGATGACACACAAATCTGTGAAGTGTTCCATCTTTTTATCACTAGGTGATATATGGAATTATTGAATCACTATATTGTACACCTGAAATTAATATAACACTGTATGTTAACTATACTGGAATTAAAATCTTAAGAAGCCAAAAATAAAAAATAAAAATAAAATCAGCCTTTGGAAGTGTACCAGGCAATAGATTGCCCTGATACTCAAGCTTCATTAGATTCAGTCACTGAAACCCAGCTCTCAAAGTCAATCATTTACAGATAGTGAGGGAAGGAAGTAGGTTCAGATGAAGAGCATCCAAAGAAACCTCATGTTTTACCAATGAAATATTAACTCATGCTGTTTGCCCAAGGTTGATGGCAATGACTACGACTTTCTTACATTCTGTAGACGAAGCACAATTATTTACTGATTGTTTCATTTGATGACAATTATAATTCTCCTTAAAGTCACACAGTGCTTTTTTGATTTTTTTTGGGATTTATGCATATCATCTCATCTGGTTTTGCTTTGTTGCTACATCCTTTTCAGGGATGTGGAGTAATGCGGTGAAGTGACCCACCTAAAGTCCTGTGTTTTTTAAAGCAGGGTTTCAAACCAAAACTTTGCAACACAATAAATCCAGTGTTTGCTCTAGGCCATACTGAGTCCTTTTCTGTACAATATTAATGACATCATGACATTTAAACGCATTCTTAAGTGTTCTGGCATATTAGGCAAGTTAATGTTACCTGATGTCACAAGTAACCTCAACTCTCCATAATTATAATAAATGCGTATTTCCTACTCCAGTGTTTTAAAGTACAATGTGAATATTTTTAATAGGATGGCTTTCAGGGGTGGCTCTGTTGCAAACATTTCCAGAAGGACCCAGGCTCCTACTGTCTTGTGGTGCTGTCACCTTCCATCTACAGTCCCTGATTGTGCTGCAGAATGGGAAGACAACATGACGTATTAATCCTCATGACATGTGTAGCTGCTGTCACATGACACAATATTAGTAATGTGGCTGCAACTACGTGGAGTGAAACAGGGAAATACATTCCCTGGCTTGACAGCAACTTCCCATCCAGAGAATAAACAAAGAAAAAAATGGTTTATTAAAAAAATAGTTATTGTAGGGGCGCCTGGGTGGCGCAGTCGGTTAAGCGTCCGACTTCAGCCCGGTCACGATCTCGCGGTCCGGGAGTTCGAGCCCCGCGTCAGGCTCTGGGCTGATGGCTCAGAGCCTGGAGCCAGTTTCCGATTCTGTGTCTCCCTCTCTCTCTGCCCCTCCCCTGTTCATGCTCTGTCTCTCTCTGTCCCAAAAATAAATAAACGTTGAAAAAAAAAATTAAAAAAAAATAGTTATTGTAGTCAAGTTTTTGAATAGGTAAATGCTATGAGAAAAGGAAGAGACAAAATTATACTTTATTTTCTTCTTGGCCATCACTCTAAAACTCTACTTTTTAAGCTTACAACATGAAGAAAGATTCTCAGAATGTAAGAATAAAGAGATATTCAAAGGACAGATTAAAAAATATAATTCTTTATATTTTTCCATAACTAGTGAATACATTTGTGGTTCGAAACCTGAGATATAAATTATGAGTTCTACTATAATGGGTATTCTATTTTTTTAGAGACTTTTTACAAAAATGTTTATTTATTATTAAGAGAGAGAGATAGAGAGGGAGCAGGGAGGGGCCAAGAGAGAGGAAGACCGAATCCCAAGCAGCCACCATGCTGTCAGTGCAGAGCCAGATGCAGGGCTCAAACTCACGCACCATGAGATCATGACCTGAGCTGAAACCGAGTCAGATGCTTCACCGACTGAGCCACCCAGGCACCCTTGTAATGGCTATTCTAACTTTAAGTCATGCATTTGTAGAAACATACTTTTTCTTTCATTTTTTTCCAGGTTTTTTGTTTGTTCATTTTACATTTTGGGGGCACGTGATATGTCAGAATCCCCTGTAGGCATTGAATCTCTTTCAAGGAACTCGCAATTTAGTAGGAAATAAGCCATACACATAGATGCAAATACAATGTGCACAATGAGCTACCCCATGAAAGAGATATACACAGAATACTTTGGAAGTCTGGGCAGGGGCACGTGAAGGGTGAAGGGGAGTTGACAAACTTTGGTGATGATGAGACAGGCTTGGCCATTTTAATCAAGGGCTTTTTCAAGTACTAACAAATAGGAAAACATAAGTTTGCTGACATGGTAACAAGCTACTTTTCTCCATTTTCTTGAGAAATAATTGACATTTGTTACTGTACAAATTAAACATACAACATGGTGGTCTGACTTATATATACAATGAAATGGCTACCCCAATAGGTTCAGCTAGCACCCGTTTTTCCCATACAGATGTAATAAAAAGAAAAGAGAATAAAGGATAAAGTATTCTTCTTGTGATGAGAATGCTTGGAATTCACTCTCTTGACAACTTTCCTATATATCATATAGTAATATTAACTACAGTCATCACATTGTACATTACATCTCTGGCACTTAATTATCTTGTAACTAGAAGTTTGTACCTTTTAAGCCCCTTCCTCTACTTCCCCCTCCCCCTGCTCAGCCTCTGGTAAGAAGTCTGATCTCTTTTCCTATGAAGGTTTTGGTTTTTTAGATTTCACAAAAAACTATTTATTGATAAAACAAACCACTAGTAATTCTTAATTTGTAAAAGTCCGTCTTTCTGGAGAAAAAGATTTAAATAATATGTAGAATAGAAAGCAGGGGGAAAAACATCTTGCGTTGATAAATGTAGAAATTATGTTTGTATCACAAAGATCTTAAAGATAGGTTTACTAGTTTTGTGAACTATTATCACCTTCTCATTGTCTAATATGTGGAAATATTTCAAAATTTTAAAAAGTCAGTATTTAAGATGATGGACAATTAGCGTGGCAAAACCTAAAATTTGACTGTTCTTTCTTGTCCCTTGCAAGTGTCATTAGAGTTTCTAAGATTGTGGCATCAGTATTCAGGTTTATCACCTGTGCCTCATAAAAAACAAACAAGAATACTTAGGAATAGTTCGGTAGATGGTAGTATTCAATCAGAGTAAAACAAAATGAGAAAGATCCAGGATAAAGGATTAAGTGTGCTGAAACTCCTTGGTTGACTTCTTAACAAGGTTTTTTGTCCTCAGTAGGGTTAATGAATTAATCATATAAAGAAAACTACACATTAAGCTGCACATAAATGAGCTTGGCCAAATGCAAAGCCATCTACTTCTGGCACCTGCCTTATTTCTTTTTTTTTTTTTTTTTTTTTTATTTTTGGGACAGAGAGAGACAGAGCATGAACGGGGGAGGGGCAGAGAGAGAGGGAGACACAGAATCTGAAACAGGCTCCAGGCTCTGAGCCATCAGCCCAGAGCCCGACGCGGGGCTCGAACTCACGGACCGCGAGATCGTGACCTGGCTGAAGTCGGACGCCTAACCGACTGCGCCACCCAGGCGCCCCGCACCTGCCTTATTTCTGACCCCTTTTCCATGTACTGCTGTGCTAGACTCGCTGAACTGCACAGGCTCCCAGGCTCAGCCCGTGCTGTTTCCTTCCTCTTGTCTGCGTTCAAGTTGTTCCCAGTCTGGAAAAACCCTCACTTACCCTCTGCTTCCTTTGCATCTTGAACTCCCTCTCAAGAGCCAGATCACACATTGTTTTCTGCCCCTGATTCGACTTCCCTCCTGCTCATTAATTAAACAAATAATTGCTGAGCACCTGCTAGACTTCAAGAGGTGTGTAAGGTGCCAAGGGTCCAATTGCTAATAAGACAGGTGTGTTCTGCTTCCCGGAACGTGGGATCTTGTGGGGGATACTCCTGGTGGCCCACACCACCGTGAACTCACTCTTTCCAGGCATTCTTCTGAGGGATTTGCCATAAATTCGCTGGTTTAATCCTCACAGCAACCCCATGAAGTGGGCACCATTCTCTCTTGCATATAATGCATGAGGAAACAACAACATTGCAAGCTGCTACCTGGCCACTGTCAGACCCAGGTAGGCCTACCCCTTAAGGAACCCTGGGTCTCTTCATTTCCCAGGGACTTGTTTCACATTTGTTGAATGTCAGGTCCCTTGGATTCTTCTGCTCTTGACCCCTGACACGACGTCAAGCTTCTCATTTTGCTTATAGTGAACCTAGTGAGTGTGCAGCTCCAGCCACCCTGTCCCCGTAGCCAGTCATGCAGGGCTCTCACCACATCACTCTTCCTGTCACACTGTACTTCATGTATGGGCCCCCTGTCTTCCTGTAACACTATAGAAACGAGACAGGGAGTTTTTTTCAATATTTATTTATTTTTGAGGGAGAGAGTGAGAGAGCATGTGTGAGCGGGGAAGGAACAGAGAGAGAGGGAGAGAAAGAGAATCCCAAGCAGCCTCCACACAGATATGGGGCTTGAACTCAGAAACCGAGAGATCATGACCTGAGCCGAAATCAGATGCTTAATGACTGAGCCACCCAGGCACCCGGCAGTGATTTTTAATGAGCTCTTCAACAAGTATTTATGGAGGCTGGAGTACTGAAGGCTGGACATCATTCTAGGTGTCAGAGATATAGTGGTGAAAAGACAAACAAGTCTTACTTTGTAGAATATGTCCTGGGAGGAAGATTAAAACCAAACCCTTTTGCACCTCATTGCTCTAGGTGACGTTGTCAATACTGAGTCAAAAACAGAAGTTCTCCAGATTGGACCTAGAATAGTAATAAAAACTAACATTTCTTCTGTCTTTATAATGAGCCTGTCTTTTTTCCAAGACATGTATATTTATTCGTTTAATAATCCCTCAAGGTAGGAACCATTGTCATTCCATTTTTAAAGATTAGGGAACTGAGGTTCAGAGTGGTTTGAAGCCATGTGGCTAGTAGGAAGGTAGGACTTCAGATTCTCTCTCAGACATTGTGCCCAGATCCTGTGTGCCTGGCAAATATCTTTGAAAGCAACAAGAGGAGAGAAGAGGTGAGCTGTGTTGAAGAGAGGGGCCAGAATGATCCCCCTTACACAGAGAAGGGGAGATAGCTTTACAGGCAGACAAGACCTGCCCCCTTCTCTGGGGGGCGGTGCCCTGGGAAGTTGATAGCAGCTCAGAAAGAAAGTGTGCTGAAGGAGACTGAACTTTGCACAGCTTTTTAGCATTGACTAAAATTCTCATTTGCCCCCCATGGCACAGAGACAGAAAGCCATCAGACTAAAAGGGTCCTCATGACCTTGAAACCATGCAGTTGCCAGCTATGAACACGGAGGCTTAAGTTATGGACCATCCCCATTTCAAGTCACCAATGGGCTTCAGTATGATCCTTCCATGGGGAGAAAGTCCTAAAAACATTTGTACTTAAATTTCCTACCAGCCCAATAAAATAAAGCCCAGAATAAGATTCACCTTCATTAAAGGAAATAAAGACATGGACATATCTTACACATTTGAGTTTATGGTTTGACATTCATAACTCTTACACAACAAGTATTGAAGTGCAGATCGGGATCAAGGGCTGTGCTACACGCAGGATGCACAGCAGTAAATAATAAGGTCTGACTTAGTGAAGTCTACAGTTAAGTGGACAAAAATGGTATTGAATAAACAAATACAAAATTTTAAAAATACAAATTTTGCTAAGTTTTATGAGAATCTAAGACACTATTAAAGGGGATAACATGATACATTGGGCTTAGGTTAGGGACAGCATTTCCAGAGGGTGAACATCAGTTACTCAAGCGTGGGGTGGAGAAGAAAGATTCTGAGCACAGAGAATAGTACAAGCAAAGAGTAAGAAACACCCAAACGATTGAAAAGGGAGCCAGATGCCTGAGCATAGCAAGGGAGAAGGAAAGTACCATGCGAGTTAGAGCTGAAGACACAGGAAGTAGCCAGAAACTGAAGAACCTTGTTAAAGATTTATAGTTTAACCTTATCTGAAATGGTAGGGTACTGAGGGCTTTATAAAATGGAAGGAACACATTTAGATTTAATTTTTAAGAAATATCATTAGGGCACCTGGGTGGCTCTGTTGGTTAAGCGTATGACTCTTGATTTAGGCTCCGTTTATAATCCCAGGGTTCTGGGATTCGGCCTTGTGTCTGGCTCCACTCTGAGTGTGGAGCCTTCTTGGGATTATCTCTCTCCCTCTCCCTCTGTCTCTCACTCCACTCGCTTTCTCTTTCTCTCTCTCTCTCTCAAAAAAAAAAAATCATTGGAATAGAGAGTGGAAATGGTGAGACCAATCGAGAAATCATTTCCATAGTGGCAGAAAGAGATACAGGCGGTGTGCACTGGGGATGGTGGTAATAGAAAGAGAACCGGGTACCCTAGACATTGATTTTGGAGTAAAACTGATAGGATTAAGGGAAGTAGGAGGTAGACAAGGTGATGGAAAAGAAAGTGTCAAAGAGATCCCCAGATATATAATGTAGACAACTGGGACAATGGAAATGACATTTGCTGAGGTGGAATAAAAACAGGTTTAAGGAACAACCAAGAATTCAGAGGTGGACATGTTAGTTTTAAAAATATGCGTGCAATGCAAGAAGGCATTTATCATGCTGACTATCTGGGTAATTCTGATATGTTAAGGTAAAACCTACAATTAACTTATATACATCACATAGATCTTTTGCTCTTTGTCTAAAGTAGGAGGAATTTGAAGGCCAACCTCATGCCTGCTGATTCTATCTTGTGGTATTGATATAAGCAACTGGAATGAATACATGTCAAATCCACAAAGCTTCTGAAAAGTCCTAGAAAGGAAGATCTGTATCTGCAGAGTCATGTGTACATGAGTCAGCAGCATTTTATTTTAAATTCTTTTTAATATTTATTTATTTTTGAGAGACAGAGTGAGACAAAGTGAGACTGGGGGAGGGGCAGAGAGAGAGGGAGACACAGGATCAGAAGCAGGCTCCAGGCTCTGAGCTGTCAGCACAGAGCCCGATGCAGGGCTCAAACCGACAGACTGTGAGATCATGACCTGAGCTGAAGTAGGACACTCCACTGACTGAGCCACCCAGGCACCCCATCCTTTTTATTTTTTTTTATATTTATGAGTCAGCAGTATTTTAATTGTTTAATTGCCCTACTCATTAGCCCAAGATAGATTTTTAAGTCTAAGCCTTAAAATAAGAATAATTTACAGTTGTTTTTAGAAAAAGAAATAAAAGTGTCCACCATTTGATCATCTGTCCCTAATCTGCCTCACCTTCAAAGCCATAAAATAAGAAAGAACATAAATTAAAAGTTTCCAAATAAATATTCACAGAATGGTGATTCATGCATAAATTTATTTGAATATAAAGCTCCAAGCTGGTTTCCCTCCCAATGTTTAGAATTAATAGGAGCTAGAGGTAGGTCAGCTCCCTTGGGAATGACCAGTAATGTTTTCTTCTATGTTACAATCTCAAATGCCATCTTCATTTAGTTATAAGGATTCTTCTTCCATTTTATGTATTTGCTCTCCTATTTTTATCTCCTTGATCTTAAACTGAATGCTGTGACCAAGTGAGAACTCTAGTTTCCTGTCTTTTGTTATCCCACACCATTTCTGTAACCTAATCAAAATGTGCTATTTTTTCCCAAGACATTGCCATATTTTTCTCTCATCATGACACTTAATTTGAAGGTGGCAGACTGGAAGATGCACTGTCCTGTGACAAATTTGTAAGCCACGAATTGATCTCTGCTCCACACACAGCAATATGCAAGCGTGGTATCTTGCAACTTATCATAAATCATGTTTTACTTCTTTGCTCATAGACTTTGTGAGAGCTGAATGCAATGTGGAGATGGATGGGGGTCAGTTCCTCACTGTCAGCCATAGCGGCTGGTAATTTATAGATAAGATATAACACCTGTGAGTTATGATGTCTTTTGTTTGCTTGAGTTGTCCTGTGCTGAGCACTGCAATGCCTACATCATAATGTTTGAGGGTTTCCTATCATGTACTAAAAACAAACAAACAGACAAACAAAAAAACCAAAACCCCAAAACCCCACAACAACAACAACAACAACACAAACATAAGTCAAGGAAGCATGGCATTATACCCATGAGCTATTAGATTTATCCAATCAAAATGCCATTTCATCTTTTGGCATGATGCCCTAGGACTGATGCACAAGGAGGCTGCAGGTGTAATGACTACAAGTATGGCTGCTTGAACTAAGTCAAATTCTTCATTTCATAATCATTAAAAGAACTGCAAGGAACTTCATCACAAGTCTTCCACAGATGGAATAGTTCTCCACATCCCCTAGAGATACAAACACACACACACACACACACACACACACACACACACACAAATAATAAGAAAGAAAGAAAATACTGGCAAGAGGTACTGTGTCCATGTTGTTATGAAAATGTAATTTTTAAAAGTAAACATAAGCAACTGATTAAGAGAGATGGAAGGAAAAAGTATCTTTGTTCTATGAAACATCCCAACTGCCGGTTTATTCTCATCACATCATTTTAATTTGCAGAAGAAAGTACAGTCTGAAGTGTACTGACATTATCATTAATTAATATTAATTGGGTCTTACATAGTCTCCCAAGTGTTCCAGTTCTACCCTGATTGTAAGTTAAGCACTTTTTACACTCTTTATAATCATTAATAGTAATATGGCAATGTGTATCACTGATCTAAGCAATGAAATGCAAATCGGCCACATCAATTTGGAGATGATGGATTATGTAGTAGTAGGGGGATCAATTGTTTATGAGGGAGAGCAGAAAGAAGCGGCAATATGCCATAAGCAAATGTTAGCAGCTCTTATTCCCACCCATGTAAGCATCCTCTCCTGGCAAATGCAGCTATGTCTTTCTTTCTGTTTTCATCATACCTGACACACGCATTCACTTTATCATACTAAGAGAAAGTTGTTGGTTTATACATTTGCTTTTCTACTGATACCAGTTTGGAAAGAACTAGCAACAGTCGAGGTAAGGACACCATATATATATATATATATATATATATATATATATATATAAGTTATATATATATAATTATGTTATATATATTTTAATCTTATTCTTTAGAGTATAACTGAAGACTTTCATATAGTAGGCACTCAATTTTTAAGCAAATAAGAGAACAAATGAATGGAATTGGAAAACAAAAAGAAAAAGGGAAATAGAAGTATATACCTTATATGTTAATGTATAAGTCTATGAAAATGAGTATTAGTTTTCTCAGTTTTGTATAATTTAATACATTCGAAATAGAAACCACATAATGTGTTACATGGATGCCTAAAAAAGTATATGTATATATGCATATATGTATATATATATATATGTATACTTGTTTTATATATATGTTATACTATATATATATATATTCTGCATTCAAAATGAATATGTTATAAGCTATCAAAGTCAAATATGCTTCCAAAATATATGCTTAAATAGGGAAGTCTGCTAATATATGGAAACAACATGTACATGGTATTAATCACATCTCCTTGGAAACTTTTCATTTGAAAAATTCCAAGTAATCCAAATATCCAAAAAAGTATTGCAAATTCCTGGATTTATTTTTAGGAAAAAACTGCCATAGCTTATATGGGATAAATATTGACGAGCTATATTTCTATTTGTTGTTTATTCCTATATTTTATTATCCAAAAAGACATATATGCAGAATAAGTATACTATATCTGATATTGTTTTATTTCAACAGTCTTGTTCTTAATTATAATTACAATAGCAATAACAAAAAATCAAATATAGATAGACTCTATTTCCTCTAGTCTTAAATCACTACACAATAGCCTGATATTTTAATCCAATTACATACTTTATTATTTTTATTATTTCAGTGTATATAAAGGGAAAAAATGGAGGTGTGTAGACAAGAATGATTAGGCTGGTATACTCTTAGTATCTGTTAAAATGCAGGCACTGTGAAATTTTCTAAATGAAGTTAATTAAAGTCTTAAGAATTAGCTTATAGAGCTAACCATATATACCATAAAAATGACAACCACTGGCAAGCTTTTATTTCTTTTTTCCATTTCTGGACAACTTCAGGCTACTTTCCATTTTGGGAATTCCTGGATCCTAAGACACACACTTAGTGATTTCCCAGAACTTAACCTACTGTATAAAGGCATAAAATTATGAGAAATAAGAATGAGAATAAGAAAAGGCAGTAATTTTAAAAAGTAATGATGAGTCTATCTACAAAACATAATATTTCATGGAGTTCAAAGTCATGGTAAAATTCTAGAATGAATTTTTATAAGATGGCTTTTGAGCTTTCAGAAAGCAAATGGTAATCATTCGGATATAGGATGGATGGCTAAGATTAAGTAATACTGAATTATCAAAAGTTTCTAAAAATAGTACTCTTGACCAGGAATATTTGGAAAATGCTATAAGCATAGTATATCTGAAATTTGATAAGAAATGTAACATAGAGGGGCGCCTGGGTGGCTCAGTTGGTTAAGCGGCTGACTTCAGCTCAGGTCATGACCTCACAGTCTATGAGTTTGAGCCCGACGTTGGGCTCTGTGCTGATAGCTCAGAGATTCGAGCCCACTTCCAATTCTGTGTCTCCCTCTCTTTCTACCTTTCCCCTGCTTGCTCTGTGTCTTTCTCTCAAAAATAATAAACATTAAAAAAAAGAAATGTGACGTAGATATTTTTATGTTTATTTATTTATTTTGAGAGAGAGAGAGAGAGAGAGAGAGAGAGAGAGAGAGAGAGACAGGGAGAGGCAGAGAGAGCGAGCGAGAGAGAAAATCCCAAGCAGGCTCCCTGCTGTGGGCACAGAGCCTGATGCAGAGCTCTCCCACGAACCATGAGATCATGACCTGAGCTGAAATCAAGAGTCAGATGCTTAACTGACTAAGCCACCCACGCACCCCAATGGCATAGATATTTTTGATGGTCTTTTGGGCATGATAATAAAATGTGGACTAGATGGGTACCCAAGTGAATTTATAACTAACTGAAAGACAATATTACATGAAAGTAAATAAAAATAAGTATGTTTACTGATGGTTCATTATTATCCTGGACAAATATCTGGGTAGCCTGCTGCAGGCCTGTATCCACAGCCTTTTTGCACTTACTATTTCAAGGCATGATAATCAAAAGAAGACATGGAAACACCAAAATAAAAAGCTTGTTCACAGCAAAGGAAACTTTTAAAACAAAAAAGGAACCTACTGAATGGGAGAAGATATTTGCAAATGATGTATCTGATAAGTGGTTAATGTTCAAAATGTATAAAGAACTTATACATCTTATTTATCTGATGAAAAAATGGACTGAGGACCTGAATAGACCTTTTTCCAAAGGAGACATACAAATGGTCAACAGACACATGAAAAGATGCTCAATATCACTAATCATTACAGAAATACAAATTAAAACTACAATGAGATAACACATTACACCTGTCAGAATGGCTAAAATAAAAAACACAAGAAATAATGAGGGTCAGAGATGATGCGGAGAAGGAGTCCTTGTGTACTGTTGGTGGAAATGCAGACTGGTGTAGCCACGGTGGAAACAGTATGGAGCTTCCTTAAAAAACTAAAAATAGAATTGCCATATCATCCAGTAATTCCACTGTAGGGTATTTACTCAAAGAAAATGAAAATATCAATTTGAAAAGATATATGCATCCCTATGTTTACTGCAGCATTATTTACAAAAGTCAAGATATGAAAACAACCCAAGTATCTCCATCCATCGATGAAAAAAGAAGTGGTATATATATATAAATATATATGTACATATATATCTATGTATATATATAAAGAAATATGTACATATATATTTTTATATATAAAGAAATATGTACATATATATTTATGATCATGATCATATATTTAGGTCACCTATATTTAGGTCATGATCATGATCATATATTTAGGTCACCTATATTTAGGTCATGATCTCATGGTTCCTGAGTTTGAGCTCTGCGTTGCGCATGGGGCTGTGCCCTGACAGTAAGGAGCTGGCTTGGGATTCTCTCTCTCTTTGCTCCCCCGCCTCTTTCTGCTCACATTCACGAGTGCTCTCTCTCTCTCTCTCTCTCTCTCTCAAAATAAATAAACTTAAAAAAAAAAATCAGGCCTTGCCATTTGCAACAACATAAATGGACCTAGAGAGTATAATGCTAAGTGAAATAAATCAAAGACAAATAGCCACATGATTTCACTTATATGTGGAATTTAAGATACAAAAAACAAAGACAAAAACAGACTCTTAAATACAGAATACAAACTGAGGGGAGGTGGGTGGGGGAGGGTTGAAATAGATAAAGGGGATCAAGAGTACATTTATCTTGATGAGCAATGTATAATATATAGAATTATTGAATCATTATATTCATACCTGAAACTACTATAACACTATGTCAATTATACTTGAACACAATTTTTTTAATTAAAGAAAACAAAACATTGAAAAAAAGATGAAACCAATCTAATGAAATAAAAATAGGATCTACATAAAAACAGGGTTGGGTGAACGTAATTTAAGAGTAATACTGTGAAAAATACTTACATTTTCAGACACATACATTTTCATTCTTTTCCAATTTAGGTGCAGTTGTTCTTTTTTTCCCCCTTAAATACTTACTTAAGAATAGACCATCTGTTTTCTTGAACTGGCAGTGTTGTAGAAAGGTTAGAGCAAATAGCATCAGCTTCTAGTGTAGCTGACTTTGCATGAGATTTTTGAACTAGAAAAAATAAAGTGTCATGTGTTTGTACCAGTTGGGGAAAGAAGAAAATGTCAAATTCAGATATTTAATCATCCTGGATGATTGTGACTATTCAGGGTTGTGACTATTCTTCCATAACTCAAATGTGACTTCTCTTTTAAATATTATTCTTAATATACACAGTGAGTTTTCATTAAGATAAAATAAAAAGAAAGGAAAACCTTTTCAAGTCAGAGATTTAAGGTAAATTAGATACAAACATTATGTTAATAGCTGTATGTACTTATACATTGATGAAACCCTCATAATTACATTGATTCATTAAGGAGAAATAAATAAATTCAGTAGAGTTAGATACATTTCTGAAATTAAGTAGAAAGCAAATGTAGTAAAAAATGTTACCTGAAAGTGAGACCAAATCTTTTGCAGTAAACTAACTACTTTTAATGGCTACTCATATTTCATTTTGAAAAAAGAAAATATTACATCTTAAATATAGTAAGTTCTAGGAAAATTTAATGAGAAAGAGTAAGTAATATTCAAAAAACTATAAAACCAATGATGTATAAAAACCATGGTGCATAAAATCGTAACACAGATTTTTATTCCTTTTGGTAAAATGCAGTTAAACAAAGAACTATCACATTAAGTTGGATTGGCATTGCCTGCAGGCTTTTCTTTCTTGAGTCAGAGGTTAAAGAAAGAAGTATATTAAGAATTTAAAATTGATTCTGAAGTCAAAAAGCTAGTGTCTCTCAGTAGTATTGACACAATTTGGTCATGTGGGCTGGGTGAAACTTGATTTGACAAAAAAGTAGTTATGATTGGTCCAAACCTACATGATTTAGGCAGTAAAAGGTAATGCAAGGGTTTTCAAACATTTCTGATGAATAAAGTTTGAGGGGTGCCTGGGTGGCTCAGTAGGTTGAGCGACTGACTTTGGCTTGGGTCATGATCTCATGGTTTGTGAGTTTGAGCCCCGCATTGGGCTCTGTGCTGACAGCTCAGAGCCTGGAGCCTGCTTCAGATTCTGTGTCTCCCTCTCTCTCTGCCCCTCCCCACTCATGCTCTGTCTCTCTCTGTCTCAGAAATAAACAAACATTAAAAAAAATAAAGTTGGAAAAATAGGCAGATTGTCTCCAGGTCTACATTTAATTTTTATTTATTTATTTTGAGAGAGAGAGAGAGAGAGAGAGAGAGAGAGAGAGAGAGAGAGAGAAACGCTAGCAGCGGAGGGATAGAAAGGAAGAGAGAGAAAGAATCCCAAGCAGGCTCTCAGAACGGCTCAAACCAACCATGAGATCATGACCTAAGGTGAAAACCAAGAGTCGAATGCTTAACCAGGTGAGCCACCCAGGTGCCCCTCAAATTCTACATTTAAATGAAGATGAAGTAAAGATAGGAATTTGGTTAAATGCAGATGTATAAGGATGGTTCCATCTTTAAATAGGGCTAATTTCAGCTGCAACATTTTAGACAAAGGGCTGTGGAGAATCAAAATCTAAATCTGTACACAGTATGGCTGTACCTTCGTTTTCATCTCATTTTTGTTTGCTTTTTAGCTTTTGTGAATTTAAACTACGTTTTTAATAAAGGCTCATAAATATTATCATAAGTGTATTTTCTTTCCTCCAAGACATCCTTTGACAATCGATTATTTATTATCTAGCTGTGACAAGTTTTTATCCATCTTTCTGACTATTCTAATTTGGATGACATCCTTTAACCTAATTTTAGTGAATTTTAACTTGATAATTAAAAAACAAAACAAAATGAAAGCTTGCATTAGGATGGGATGTAATGAAAAATCTGTGGATTAGCCCACATGTTATTTTACCTTTCATATTCAATTTATTTCTCTACTTCTTTTTTTAATCTACTTCTGAATAATTCAGTAAATTTGTATAAATCACTAGAACGAACAATACCTAAAACACAAGCTAAACACACATACACACACACACACACTCATACATACACACTGGGGATTTAATAAATAATTCAAAATTTTAAATATAAAATAGCTTTATTGAATAGATTTATAAGAAATTTGATTAACACAGGGAAATAAGTCACCCCAGTCCAAAGGCTGCCACATGTAATACTGGTCCCTGAACAGTGCTTGGCAATCTAAGCAAGTAGCACATGAAAATTTTGGCAGGACACCATACTTCTTTTTTTTGCTCTGAGCTGTGCCTTATATACCTATTTTGTATGTTTACAGACCATTTCAGGGTTAAATCCACGTTTATACAGGAATACTAAATGTTTACAGAATTAGCTTCTGTGATTGGGGTACTCTCCAATCAGCTTGCAAGTGTAGGCATAATTACAGTGGGGGTTATTCTCCCCCTAGGTGACCAGAGCTGACATTTCAGGAGGGAGGATCATAACTGTGAATAGAAACCTAAAAAACTGGTTGAGACAGGATGTAAAAGTGAAGAGAGGATGGTGTGGTGTGAAGAAAAAAGGTTTTCTAGTAGTTATGGTAGAAAAGAATATTAGAATGAAATGAATAATGTTACTATTAGTTTAAAGAATAATTTTCATATAGCCATGAGTGGACTTTTAAAAGCTTAATATTTAGAACACCATATTTTTAACACCGTGTTGGAAAGTTCTGGTTAACTGTCTTTTTGCCTTTATTTATTTATTTATTATTTTTTATTTATTTATAAAGATGAAATTTATTGTAAAATTGGTTTCCATACAACACCCAGTGCTCATCCCAACAGGTGCCCTCCTCAATACCCATCACCCACCCTTCCGTCCCTCCCACCCCCATCAACCCTCAGTTCGTTCTCAGTTTTTAAGAGTCTCTTATGTTTTGGCTCCCTCCCTCTCTAACCTTTGGGTAAATTCCCTTGGGTAAATTCCCAGCAGTGCTATTGCTGGGTCATACGGTAGGTCTATTCTTAATTTTTTGAGGAACCTCACACTGTTTTCCAGAGTGGCTGCACCAGTTTGCATTCCCACCAACAGTGCAAGAGGGTTCCCATTTCTCCACATCCTCGCCAGCATCTATAGTCTCCTGATTGTTCATTTTGGCCACTCTGACTGGCATGAGGTGATATCTGAGTGTGATTTTGATCTGTATTTCCCTGATGAGGCGCAACGTTGAGCATCTTTTCATGTGCCTGTTGGCCATCTGGATGTCTTCTTTAAAGAAGTGTCTATTCATGTTTTCTGCCCATTTCTTCACTGTATTATTTGTTTTTTGGGTGTGGAGTTTGGTGAGATCTTTATAGATTTTGGATACTAGCCCTTTGTCCGATATGTCATTTGCACATATCTTTTCCCATTCCGTTGGTTGCCTTTTAGTTTTGTTGATTGTTTCCTTTGCTGTGCAGAAGCTTTTTATCTTCATGAGTTCCCAATAGTTCATTTTGACTTTTAATTCCCTTGCTTTGGGGATGTGTCAAGTAAGAAATTGCTGCAGCTGAGGTCAGAGAGGTTTTTTCCTGCTTTCTCCTCGAGGGTTTTGATGGTTTCCTGTCTTACATTCAGGTCCTTTACCCATTTTGAATTTGTTTTCGTGAGTGGTGTAAGAAAATTGTCTTTTTGCCTTTCTTCTAATAAGACATTGTTAAGAATGCAGAGAAGGTATGGTATTCATCCTTTCTCTTGTTAACGAGATATAACATGTTGACTGATTTGTAAATATTGAACCACACTGGCACCCCTGGAATAAATTCCACTTGATTGTGGTGAATGATTCTCTTAATGTATTATTGGATTTAGTTTACTGATATTTTGTTGAGGATTCTTGCATCTACGTTCATTAAGATACTGGACTGTAGTTTTCTTTACTTGTATTGTCTTTATCTGGTTTTGGCATTAGCATAATGCTGGTCTCCCAGAATGTATTTTGAAATTTTCCTCCCTCTTCTATTTATGGAATAGCTTGAGAAGAATAGGTATTAACTCACTAAGTGTTTAGTAGAATTCACCTGTAAAGCTATCTGGTCCTGGACTTTTGTTTGTTGGGAGGTTTTGATTACTGATTTAATTTCATTGCTGGTAATTGGTTTGTTCAAATGTTCTCTTTATTCCCGATTCAGTTTTGGGAGGTTATGTTTCTAGGAATTTATCCATTTCTTCAGGATGTCCACATTTTTGCCATATAATTTTTAATAATATTCTCATAATCCTTTGTATTTCTGTGGTGTCTGTTATTACCTCTTCTCCTTCATTTCTGATTTTATTTATTTGAGTCCTCTCTCTTTTTCTCTTAATGGATCTGGCTAAAAGATTCCTCAATGTTGTTGACCTTTCCAAGACCCAAGTCCTGGTTTTATTAATCTATTCTATTGTGTTTTTAATCTCTATTTCATTTATTTATGCTCTAATTTTTATTATTTCCTTTCTTCTATTGGCTTTTGGCTTTGATTTTTTTTTTCAGGCTCCTTTAGGTATATGGTTATATTGTTTATTTAAGATTTTTCTTTTTCTTGAGGTGGCCCAAGGAATTTGGACCATTGTTTTTATTTTCAATTGTCACCATGTATTTTTTGTTTTCCTTTTGGTTTTTTGGTTGATCCATTTATTATTTAGTAGTATGTATTTAGCCTCCATGTATTTATGTTCTTTCTGGATTTTTCCCTACGACTGATTTCTAGTTTTATACCACTGTGGTTAAAAAGATACATGATAGGGCACCTGGGTGGCTCAGTTGGGTAAACCTCTGACTTCAGCTCAGGTCATGATCTATCTCATGGTTAGTGGATCCAAGCCCTGCATCAGGCTCTGTGCTGACAACTCAGAGCCTGGAGCCTGCTTCAGGTCTGTGTCTCCCTCTCTCTCTGCCCCTCCCCTGCTTGCTCTCTCTCTCTCTCTCTCAAAAATAAATAAAAACATGACAAAAAAAAGATGCATGATATAATTTTAATATTTTTGAACTTATTGAGAATTGTTTTGAGAATTGGCTTAACATGTCATCTATTCTGGAGAATGTTCCATGTGTACTTGAAAAGAATTTGTATTCTGTTCTTTTTGCATGGAATGTTCTGAATGTATCTGTTATATCCATTTGCTCCAATATGTCATTCAAAACCACTGTTTCCTTGTTGATTTTCTGTCTGGATGATCTATCCATTGATGTAGGTGGGTGTTAAAGTCCCCAACTATTATTGTATTTCTTTCATTTTCTTCCTTTATATCTGTTAATAGTTGCTTTATGTATTTAGGTGTTTTCATGTTGGAGGCCTAAGTATTTTCAATTGTTGTATCCTCTTGTTGGATTATTTTCTTTACCATTATGTAATGTCCTTCTTTACGTCTGTTACAGTATTTTTTTTCAAAGTTTGTTTAGTTTGGCATAAGTATTACTCCCCCATCTTTCCTTTTGCTTCTATTTGCATAGTAAATGTTTTTCCATCCCTTCACTTTCAATCTGCATGTATCTTTAGGTCTAAAGTGAGTCTCCTGTAGGCAGCATATAAATTGTTCTTGCTTTCTATTCATTCAGTGAGTCTGTACCATTTGGTTGGAGCATTTTGTCCATTTACATATAAAGTAGTTAATGATAGGTGTGTACTTGCTACCATTTTGTTACTTATTTTTTGGTTGTTTTTGTAGTTCTTTGCTATCTTTCTTCTTCTCTTCCTCACTTCCCTTGTGATGATGGTTTTCATTTATATTATGCTTGGATTCCTTTCTTTTCATCTCTTATAGGTTTTTGATTTGTGGTAACCATTAGTTTCATATGTAACATCTTATTTTTATAGCAGTCTATATTAAGTAGATGGTCACTTAAGTTTGAATCCAATATAAAAGCAAAAATTTTTACCTCCCTCCCACATTTTATGTATATGATGTCATATGTTACATCCTTTTATTTTATGAACAGTTGACTTATTTTTATAGATAAAATTAATTTTACTGCTTTTGTGATTTAACCTCCAAACTGGTTTTATAAGTGATTAATATACTACTTTTATTATTCTTTGCATTTACTTGTGAATTTTTTTCCTTCTATAGATTTTTTACTCCTGATAATAACGTTTCCTTTCCACTTGAAGAATTCCCTCTAAGTTTCCCATGAGTCTGGTTTAGTGGTGACAAGAGAACGGATGAAAACCATATGATCATAGCAGTAGATACAGAAAAACAAAAAACAAAACAAAACAAAAAACATTTGACAAAGTACAACAGCCATTCATGATAAAACCTCTCAACAAGGGTTTAGAGGAAACATACTTCAACATAATAAAGACCATATATGAAAATCATACTCAATGGTAAAAAGAACTGAGAGCTTTTCCTCTAAGATCAGGAATAAGACAAGGATGTCCACTCCATCATTTTTATTCAACACAGTATTGTAAGTCCCAGCCACAGGAATCAGACAGAAAAATATATGAAAGACATCCAAATTGGTAAAGAAGAAGTAGCACTTTCACTATTTGTAGATGACATGATACTGTATATAGAAAACCCAAAAGACTGCACCAGAAAACTACTGCAACTGATAAATGAATTAAGTAAAGTTGAAGGATAAGAATTAATATACAGAAGTATATTGCATTTCTCTACACTTATAATGAAGTAGCAGAAAATTAAGAAAACAGTCCCATTTACAATTGCACCAGAAAGAATAAAATACCTAAAAATAAACTTAACCAAAAAAGTGAAAGACCTGTACTCTGAAATTTTAAAACATTGAGAAAAGAAACTGAAAATTATATAAACAATTGAAAAGATATTCCATGCTCATGGATTGGAAGAACCAACATTGTTAAAATGTCCATATTACCCAAAGCAATCTACAGATTTAATGCAATCCCTATCAAAATGCCAAAAAAATTCTTCACAGGACTAAAACAAAGAATAGTAAAATTTGTATGGAACCACAAAAGACCCCAAATAACCAAAGCAATACCAAAAGACCCCAAATACCCAACCCAAACATAGCTGGAGGTATCACAATCCAAACATGTAGTAATAAAAACAATGTGGAACTGGCACAAAAATAGATACACAGATCAATGGAACAGATTAGACAGCCCAGAAACAAACCCACATTTACAGGGTCAATTAATCTACAACAAAGGACACAAGAATATATAACGGGAAAAGACATCTTCTTCAACAAATGGTGTTGGGAAAGCTTGACAGCTATAAGCAAAAGAATGAAGTGCATTTTCTTACACCATACACAAAAACAAACTCAAAATGGATTAACGATCTAAATGTGAGGCCTGAAACCATAAAAAGAAAACACAAATGGTCATTTATTTGACATCCACTGTAGAAACATTTTTTTTCTAGATGTCTGCTGAGGAAAGGGAAACAAAATTAAACTATTTAAAACTACATCAAAATGAAAAGCTTTTGCAGAGTAAAGGAATATAACAATAAAACAAGAAGCCAATTTACTTAATGGAAGAAGATATTTGCAAATGATATATCTGATAAGGGGTTAATGTCCAAAATATATTAAGTACTTATACAACTCAACACCAAACAAACAAAAAGCAAAACCACATAATCTCGTTAGAAAATGGGCAGAGAACCTGAATACACATTTTTTTTCCAAAGGAGACATACAGATGGCCAAAAGACACATGTAAAGATGTTCAACATCACTAATAATTACAGAAATGCAAATCAAAACTACAATGAGATATCACCTTATATCTGTCAGAAGGGTCAAGGTCATAAACACAAGAAATAACAAGTGTTGGTGAGGATGTGGAAAAGAAGAAACCCTTATGCACTGTTGGTGGGAAAGCAACTGGTGCAGCCATTATGGAAAAACAGTATGGAGATTCCTCAAAATATTAAAAATAGAAATGGGCAAAAGACATGAATAGACACTTCCAAAGAAGACATCCCAATGAGTCACCATGATCAAGTGGGATTTTTTCCTGGGCTCCAGGGCTGGTTCAATATTCACAAATCACTCAATATGATATACCACATTAATAAAAGAAAGGATAAGAATCATATGATACTGTAAATAGAAGCAGAAAAAGCATTTTCAAAAGACACCATCCATACTTGATAAAAACCCTCAACAAAGTAGGGATAGGTGGAACATACCTCAGGATCATGAAGTCCATTTACAAAAGACCCACAGCTAATATCATCCTGGATGGGGAAAAACTGAAAGCATTTCTCTATGGCCAGAAAAAAGACAATGATGTCCACTCTCACCATTACTATTTAATATAAAATACTAGAAGTCTTAGCCTCAGCAATCAGACAACAAAAAGAAACAAAAGGCATCCAAATCTGGGTATTTATACAAAAGGATTAAAAACAGGATCTCAAAGAGATATTAGTGCTTCCTTGTTCATTGCAACACTATTCACAATAGCCCAAATATGGAAACAACCTAACTGTCCATTGACAGATAAACAGAATAAGAAAATCTGTTATACACATGGAATATTATTCAGCCTTAAAAGAAAAGAACAAGAATTATGCAATATTAGATAACATGTACGAATCTTGAGGACATTATGCTAAGTGAAACAAGCCAGTTACACAGGACAAGTACCACATGATTCCATTTACGTGGACTATCTACAAGAGCCAGACTGATAAAAGCAGAAAGCAGAACGGTGGCTGCTAGAGGCCAGGGGTAGGGGCAAATGTGGAGTTACTATTCAGTTATATCGAGATGAACAAGCTCTAGAGATTTGCTACGTTGTGATATTTAGATAAAAATACTGCTTTGCACACTGAAAAATATGTTAAGGGGGTGGATCTCATGGTGGGTGTTCTTAGTACAATAAAACAAAAATGAAAATTAGACAAAAACCACAAAAATCTAATAAACATTCCATTTTTTTCTTGTCAGCTTACCTGTTCCCAGGTTGATATTGAGGGCAAGCTACGTTTGCCATACTTCTAGGATAGAATGACAAGGTAACAGAGCGTTTAAGTGGCTTCTCCTTCCCCAAACAGGACATTTCCACTTGGAAACCTGAGACTGCATGCACCAAACAGTCCTCCCCCCAAGATGTGTTTGGTCTTTCCGTAATGTGTGTCGACTCAGCTCCTTGTTCTTCAAGGTAGATTTTCTGCACCTCCAAGCACAAGATCAATGCCTATGTAATCTTCATATATTCGCATAACCCTCTCCAAAAGTCCCAGTATTTATGCTAACACTTTGTAAATAAGCACTTAGTAAATTTAAATATATTTCAAAAATATGTATTTTTCTTTTTTAATGTAAAAAGTTTTTTTAAAAACACCATCTTGTGGAGATTTTTCATGAACTCAACTATCAAATTGTGTGGGGAAATATAAATATTAGTTTAATCAGACATGTGTTAGTGTTTTTCTTTTTTCTGGACCAAGGTCTTAAAGTACAAAAGAGAGTGAAAAAGTCCCTAGGGGCTGAGATCACGAGGACAACTTTATTTCTGTGTTCTTCACAGTAATTTTGACTTCACTCTTCTGACTTTGCCAAATACAACCGTTTCCATATTAGGCTACTGTTTCCTATGATGAAACTCTAAAAATCCACCCTTGTACTTATATATAGCTTTAAATGAACTCAGACACATAGTTGTTTTAGAATGATGCAATTAATTCCTATAAAAAGCCATCTACTTCTGTAGCCAGGAAAAACAATGGCTGGAGCCCATGCTGTGCTGTATAAGAGAGCTGCTGAAAATACCCAGCTCTAAATAAGGTCGGAAATTTGTTGATTGGTGTGTTGGGAGTTTTTTTCTCCTTCATTTTCCAAAAGAAGGAGCAGACACATGTTCTGGCAATTTTCTATTTTTTCCTTCTCCCCAGATTTAGCTCAATGATTGCACAATTTTCTCAGGGCTCATCTTCCAGGAAAGTCTATAGCGAACAGGTATTTCCGTGCCAGTCTACATCAGAAGACAGTGGCCTAACAGGGGAATGCGTTACTTGCCCAGGGACCAATCCACTTGACTTAGTTACATGGGTAAATCAATTTAAAGAAGACAATGGTAATTACAGAGATGAATCGATGGTCTAACCCCCATGGTGCCCAGGAAGCACCAAGGAATGGTAAATAATCATCTGATTACTTATAAAAAAATTCCACTCTGAGGACTTTTACACCACACTTCAAATAAAACTATCGAATTACCTTAATGAAACACAGTTTGAACATTTATCCTGTTTTGTATCAATGGGTTCTTTGTTTCAAGCGCACCATTTAAAAATTAATGCTAGGGTTCAGTTATGATGATACCTGCTCCAACACATTCTTGCATCAAGCATTTAGTAGTTTCCTACCACGAGCATTGCTTGTTTTTGTCTCCCAAGAGGAGTCATGTTTCTGGACCCCTGATCTAGAAATGAGATGGGATGCACATTTGAGAGTGGATTAGAATGCTGGATATTTAATTTGTGGCAAGCAACAAAGAATATATATATATGTCACACCAACGGAACATGATAGGCAAGCCTAAGTCAGGGAGTACACAACTCTCTAATTCACACAAATTAAATGTGGTGATAATATAAGATGGCAGCCATGAAAGTCTTAAAATGTGCACACCATAAATTCCATTCTTTTTCCTACCTTAACATTTTTCCTGGATACTAGAATTAGAAGTGGAATGGCAAAACTGTAGGCAAATAAATGACGGTGTGTTTAAGACAGTTCCCAAATTTCAAAAAAAAAAAAAAAAAAAAAAGAGGTGGTCACATTTGAAACCATAACTCATCTGGGGGCAGCTGCCTTCTGATTTCCTTCAGGACTCTGGGGGAGAGAGAGAGAGACTGACTTAGAGAAATGCTAAGAGAAATCCTCTCATCTGTCACCTTCTTTGCATTTTTACTGCATTCATATTAGTTCATGCCTGTGTTCTTTCTCACTTGGGGTTTTTTTCAGACTTCAGATTCTCCTCTTTTGACCCAAGTTTTTATGCAACTGTCAAATACTGCTTTCAGTGTGGGGGGGGGGGGGTTGGGACACAGCTATAATCAGGTTCCTATTTTGCTTTAAAACCTTTTTAAAAAAATTTTAAATGTTTATTTATTTTTGAGAGAGAGAAAGACAGAGTGCAAGGGGAGGAGGGGCAGAGAGAGAGGGAGACACAGAATCTGAAGCAGGATCCAGGCTCAGAGCTGTCAGCACAGGGCCTGGTGTTGGGCTCAAACTCACAAATTGCAAGATCATGACCTGAACTGAAGTTGGATGCTTAACTGACTGAGCCACCCAGGTGCCCCTGCTTAAAAACTTTTACAAGTTTGATACACAAGTTGATCACACAAGTATGATACAGATGTAAACACAAATATAGAACTATAGAATAATTAGAGGAATAATTTATCATCTAGCAACTGAGATTGCTGTCACTATGTGATTAACATATTTTTAGTGTTTTTGTACTAATCAAACATGCTACAATAAACTATTACTAATATAGTAATCATATATATAAACATTTAAATATAATTATGCTTATAATATATGTTTTCCTTTTGGGGGTTCTCTTTTATTTCATACAATGGGTGCAGTAAGATGTACCTTTCATATCCCAATCTTTGAAAGACCAAAAGGGGTGTGGGATGGAAGAGGGGAAAGAAAAGATGGACTGTAGCTTAGAAACACCAAATACAGTAAATGAGATGTTTAGGGTTTCTAGGTCATTCATTCCAACTTGTACATAAGCAGCTACATAAAAAATTAGGACAGAAAAACGAACTAGTAATGACAAGTGTTCTTTTGCCTGGTGATGTCCTTTGGGCACAGATTCTTAGAGAACCAGTGTTGTGGTGGGGATAGGGAGCTAGTCAGGGATGTGAGTTCATGATCATTTCTTCCTAAGAACGACTACCAACAAGAAGCTTTGACCAACCACAGGGAAGCAAAACACACTTCTATGGAAATGGTATGATAAGAACCAGGAGAATGTGAAGGTCCAAAATAACAGACCAACATTTAAAGAACACAATTTCAGTCCTTAAGGTGGAGTGGATGGAAGACTACATCAGTAAGCATGGAACCCAAACTTGACTAAGAAAGCGTCTTGCAAGATAAGCCTCACCCCAGGGCTGCCATGTTGGACTCGGGGATATCATTCACATTATAGTTTATGTAACTAGTGCTCCTGAGGTTGTAAAGTGCAGTGGCCATACAGAGCATCCTATCAAGTGTTATAAATGCAGTTCATGTTTAGGGGAAGGAGTGCTGGGATTGAGAGCTACAGAGTCATAGCCTTGAAGAGAGGAGAGAAGGCAAAGACAAGATAAGCAGTAACTGTAAATGACATGGCACCAGGCACTGTGCAGTGATGTCAGGGGCACTAGATCCTTGGTCCGGAAGAATGGTTTAATTCAAAGTAGGAGGAAAAAACCCTTAGATACAGTATATTTAAAAAGAATGATGGCTCTGGTCTCAAATTGCTTGGGATGGTTTTCCAGCTGTGTGACATGCCAAACTTTGTTCGACGTACTTAACATCTCTGGGCCTCAGTTTTCTCACAGGGTTGTTCTTGAATCAGTAAATACCCAGGAAGCACTTAGAACAAAGCCTGAGCCACAAAATGAGTTGATAAATGTGAGCTACTGCCGTCAGTACTGTCCATCTCTTTCAGGCTTTACTTAAGAAGCATAGATGTGAATCTGTGACTGGACTGTCTCAGAGAGTCCAGCCAGGAGGCATTGGAGAGGAAGAAGCGAGGAAATTAGGTGGGGACTAACACATGAACATTTTACTGTAACACTTCCCCAGGTTCCTCAAGCAGGCTACTGGATCTTTTTGGAAGTTTAGAAAGAAATCTTTCCACTGGTCCTCCTCTACTACCTTGTGCCTTTCTGTGAAGAGAGTAGAACCGATGCTTAAAACTTGATCCAAGACAAGTTCTTTGCCTTCAGATCTTGTGGGTTGATGTTCCCATTTTACGAGTTTGCTGAGAGCAAACACAACTGTCAACATTACCTTTTGCTGAAAGATAATTTTCATAGTTTAATAAAAGGTGGTTTATAGTTAATCAAAAGAATGAAGCACTGGGACAAAGATCATCATGTGGACAAGGCACTTCCTGGGAGACTGTGGGTTCTGCCCTAAGTAGTCCCTCTTCAATCCCTACTGCATAGGCTTTCTGGGTGGGCACCCGGCTTCTGTAGTGCAGGGTCCTCTGCTACTGGTGGATCTCTACACATTGGGACCATAGCATCCTCAAATGGTGACTGCTTGACTGTCAGTAAAAATGGCACTTGGTCCCTTAAGGATCGGTGTGTTGACACATATGATACAATTAACCCCCTTTGTCGGTCTTCCAGAAGATGATAACACAGGCTGCTATTGGCTGGATTTCAAGTGCTAGAAGAGCCTGGGATTGACTGCTGCAATTGTAGCATTAGATGGCAGTCAGTTAATGGGAACTAGAAAGATGTCACATAGTTAAAATTACATTCATTACCTTAAGAGTTCTAGGGGAATAGTATATTGCCAATAGTTCTTTTGTTTAAGGATCACTTCATTTTCCAGGTTCAAATGGTCAGAGTCATGGCAAAGGACATTCAGAAAAGGGAAAGGAAAACCTAGTTTATCTCTGTATATGTGTATTATAAGCTTATGAAACAAGAGTTGTGAGCTACATGTCTCTCAGAGTCCCTCTTCACCATCAAGATATAGAGAAGGTGAATTTAAATTGTTCTTAATGTTTATTCATTTTTGAGAGAGAGAGAGAGAGAGAGAGAGAGAGAGAGAGAGAGAGCGCTCATGAGCGGGGGAGGGGCAGAGATAGTAGAGGGAGACACAGAATCTGAAGCAGGCTCCAGGCTGGGGGTTTGAACCCATAAACCATGAGATGGTGACCTGAGCTGAAGTTGGATGCTTAACCAACTGAGCCACCCAGACTCCCCTAGAGAAGATGAATTTAAAACTCTATTTCATATCTTATGGAAAGCTCAATTTTCTCTCCAATAATTCTGTGAATTTGTGGATATGAGTATGTGTGTGTTTATGCAAGGGTGTGTGTATGTGTGTAGGAGGTATTATAATTAATCTTCTGAATCCTAATTCTTGCCTCTGTTAGATTCTTTGCTGCCATTCTTTTATTTTCATTTGATCATTTGTGCAAATGTTGAACTCACTCCTAACCTTGGGTTTCCACCAAAAACACAACAAAATGAAACAAAGCAAAAAGAAAAACAGTAACAACCACCAAAA
The DNA here is from genome assembly GCF_022837055.1 of Prionailurus viverrinus. Lineage (NCBI taxonomy): Eukaryota > Metazoa > Chordata > Mammalia > Carnivora > Felidae > Prionailurus > Prionailurus viverrinus. The sequence goes on from NC_062564.1 coordinate 18,845,770, forward strand.
AAGGTCTTTCTTTATATTTGACTATAAGCTTTTCTTGAAGATCTGATAAGACAGAGGAGGAGTTTCATCACTGTAATGTGAGCAACTCAAAACTCAGCAGTAGGAACCCCTGTTCTTAGATTAGATTGGAAGTGGTGCCCATGTTTCATAATGTGCTGTGCTCTTCTCCCCATCCTGCTATGTGGTAGAGCAGTTAAAACTGGTTCTTCTGGGAGAGTCTAGCTAGCTATTTATCAAATTCATTTCATTTTTTCTTGGTCATATGTTTTCTGGATGTCATTTCTCAGCTCCTTTGAAATTAAAGCATTGCTGTTTTATGCTATTGACCAAGTCTCAAATTACTAGGACTGAAAATACGGCTGTTGTCCAATGCCTTTAAAGTGTTGTTTCGTTTATTTTTACTGATTGTCTACTTATTTAAGGAGCAAAAGTAAATTCAGTCCCTATTACTCCATTCTGGCTGAAAGCAGAGGTCCAATTTGGAATTTCTCAGATGGACCATTCTAGCTCCTGATCTCTCTGTGGCATGAGGTGAGTTGTCTTGGCAACTAATTGCAGTTCAATTTCTCCCTGACCTACTTACTTCCCAGACAGGTGTTACTGGGATCACTTGTTAAAAAAAAATCACATACATGCAAATCTTCATCTCTAGGTCTGGCCACGGGGGAACTGAACCTAAAAACCTTCTCATACATAACTCTGCATATTCTTTCCCATCCACTTGCTTCACGTGAATATAGAAGACAGGGTAGAAGATGATAGAGGCCAAGAGGAAGGGAACCTGGAAGCCTGAAGGAGAGCCATCTCCTTAATCACAAACAGCTATTTGGACTTGATGTGAATGAGAAACAAACAACCATTGGTGTTTGGGTATACAGGAAATACATTTGAGTATAGAGAATACACACACACACATACACACATACATACTGGAATTTGTTAGAGTGACTAGCATTACTTTTACTAAAATAGTACTCAAGTCCCTGTCAGGCACTTGTAAGTGAGTTACAAACTTCTCAGGGACCTCAACTCCATCACTCAGTCACTCAGTCAGTGGCTTCCATTGAGCCTGAGCACTCTGGGACTGGTTCCAGGTTTTCTGGCATACGTATGTCTCCCCTTTCTGAGATCCCACCACCTTCCATAATGCTGCATGGGCATGAAGCACAGGGCTCAACACAGAAGAAACGCAATTTGACCTCTTATTCTCCTCCTCTTTGAATTGGGCCATTCCATTTTTGCTTTTTAAAAAATAGATACCCATTTTTTATTTTGTTTGCTTATTTATTATTTATTTATTTTATTTTATTTATTATTTTTTTAACGTTTATTTATTTTTGAGACAGAGAGAGACAGAGCATGAACGGGGGAGAGTCAGAGAGAGGGAGACACAGAATCTGAAACAGGCTCCAGGCTCTGAGCTGTCAGCACAGAGCCCGACGTGGGGCTCAAACTCATGGACCTCGAGATCATGACCTGAGCCGAAGTCGGCCGCTTAACCAACTGAGCCACCCAGGCGCCCCTATTTATTTATTTTAAATATTTATTTTGAGAGAGAGAGAGAGAGTGCACACCTGTGAGGGTTGGGGCAGACAGCGCGGGAGACAGAGAATCCCAAGCAGACTCAGTGCTGTCAGCGCAGAGCCTGACTTGGATCTCCATCTCATGAACCGTGAGATCATGACCTGAGCTGAAATCAAGAGTCAGATGCTCAACTGACTGAGCCACCTAGGCACCCCTCTTTTCTGCTTTATAAGCAGAGAATCTTCCTCTAGTGCCTCTCCCTCCAAGTTTGATACATATTTTTTTACTGCAGTCCCATAGTTAAGCATGAACCTGCTAACAAAAACAGTCAAACTTAGCTTCACATCATATTGTCATATGAAATTTCAGGTTCTAATTGGTTATAGATACCTCAATTTTTTTTTTTTGGGGTGTGGAAGAAAAATACATGTCTCATGTTTTTGTTTTGTTTTGTTTTCCGTTAATTATTATTACTTCAGAATCACTGTGCAAGTTAAACAAAAGGTATCTTGAGTTTGTATGAAATTTGCAATCCCTGGCTGAGGCCCTCCACTCATTGAGCCAATAGCTTTCCAGGCTGTTTTGTGGAAGATAGCGTCTTGGGGCTGAAAGTATGGCATGGCACAAAGCAAATGAAATTTCCACTCTTCCCATTTATATTTTAGACATTATAACCCACAAATTTGATTGTACTTGGTTTGCATGGAAAGACTGTGCTGTTGAGTCAAGATTTATCTTTTCATTCTTTTCAGTTTCCTATTCTAGCACTAAGAACAAGAAAAGTATGACCATCTTAATAGATAATCCCACCTGTGGCTACAAGGACACTGAGAAGTAAAATTCCAACATAGCTTGGAATTAATTGGAGAAAATGGAACTTGGTCAAGAAATAATAGCTTTCAAACACTAAATATCAAAGTGTATTTGTTGCTAAAATGTATTGAGTACCTATCAGATGGCAGGGCAGTATATATACACTAATAACAGCAACCCTGAAGAATAGGAATTATGCTCATTTTCCACATGATGAAATGAAGCTTTTGGATGGCTTTCCCAAGGCTACATAGCTAACAGAGGTGAGGTTAAAACTCAACTTATTTCTAGACATTGCTGACTTAAGGAAAAAACTGAGGAATTTTACAAAAATTATCTAAGTTCATGTGCAACATCTTCCCTAGAGAGGGTCTCATATTTTCAAGGAAATGCAGGAGTTCCAAAGACATCCTTTTCCTATCCTTATAAAAAGGCCTAATGGACATTGATTAAAACGCCATAACTTCCCTCCAGTTTTGATTACATGTTTTTTGTTGTTGTTGTTGTTGTTGTTGTTGTTGTTGTTGTTTTCAGCTCAAAGGCCGACAAATCATGGGCACAGGTCAAATCCAGCCCACTGCCTATTTTTCTGTGGTCTGTGGGCTGACACTAATTTTTGCACTTTTAAATGGTTGAACAAAAGTTGCAAAAGAATACATTTTATGACACAGGCCAGCTATATGAAATTCAAGTTTCAGTTCCATAAATAATGTTTTATTGGAACACAGCCATGCTTGTTTGCTTATGCATGGTTGATGGTGGCTTTCATGCTACAATGGCAGAGTTGAATAGTTGTAAGAGACCTTATGGCTCACAAAACCTAAAATATTTACTCTTTGGCTTTTTACAGAAAAAATTGTGCCTACCCATACTTTATGAGAATAGGCTTAAGGGCTACTCAGCTCTCCCAAGAGCTCATTCAATCTTATTGCCATTAGTTCACTAGTATCTTTATTCATTTATTCTTCCATCAGAAATGTTCTGAGTCTCACTTTAGTATCAAGAATTATGCTAGGCACTGGGGTTAGAGGAAGAAGGAACAAGCGAAGGCACGGGGTGACAAAACAGTGATAATGATAATGACCATCCTGGAGTAAACAGCTAGAATAATCACTCATAATTTACATGGAACATGAAGCAACCACTGTGTGGAGCTCTTTATGTGATTACCTCATTAAATGCTCAGAGCAACATTTTCAGATAGATTAGGCATCATTTATCCAATTTTTATAGATGAAGAGATTGAGATTTAAAAATGGCTATGTAACTTATCCAAGGCATCTAGCTAAACAGAAATTTAATAAGGATTCAAGCTTAGGTTCATCTTATTGCTGGGTAGATGTGTTTTTATAGGCACTGTAATGTCACAAATATCTAACAAAATATGTGTTGTTATTAGAATAATTTTTTAATAATACGCTAGCAGTCAAGTGCTTTATCAATAGAATCAAATTTTAACATCTGTGATGTCAGAAAGGTGTGGGTTTAATTTATGTTTGGATTTATTTGTATTGATAGGGATATCAGGAACCTGAAATGTTCTTTCCTTCTAAGTAAAACCCTGTAATAATGGCAGAAGAGCTCTCCTCCTTTGTTCTATTATTATCTGCCCACATCCAGTCCCCATAGGGTAGAGAAGATGAGCCAGAGCCACTGGAAATGGGATTTTGGAGTATGGGTAAAATCCATATCCTAATTTTTCTGTGTAGATGTTTATAATGATTCCTCTTTTTCATTTTTTAAAATTTATTTTTCAGAATGTTCTAAGTAGCTACATGTGGAATTTCTGTTCTGCCACATCAAATAAGGTATTTTTTAAGTTTATTTATTTTGAGAGAGGGAGAGAGAGAGCATGCAAGGGTGAGCAGGGAAGGGCCAGAGAGAGAGGGAGAGAGAGAATCCCAATCAGGCTCCGTGCTGTCAGCGCAGAACAAGACATGAGGATAGAACTCATGAACTGTGAGATCATGACCTGAGTCGAAAGCAGAAGTTGGACACTTAACCAACTGAGACACCCAGGTGCCCCAAGTGAGGTATTATTTAATTCAGTTTTATAAATACACTGAAAAATAAGACTCAGAGAATTGTAATAACTTGACTGACATCATACAAACTAGCCAGTAATATAAAAGGGGAGTTAAGACCAGGTTTGATATTATAAAAATTAAATAAAAACACAAACATAAAACCCTTTGTGCCTTAACATGTGATAGGCTGTATTCCATGAACAAAATTATGTAATGGTGAGTGTTTTCATGTGGCTGAGTGAAAGGCAGATGGATAAGAATGGTAGAAAATAAAGCCAGAGAAATAATTGGAGTACTCCATCATCTTCTTAAATCCTACTTTGAAGTTTACCTGGGGAAGCTTGTAATTTCAACTATCAAAACAAAAACCCAACTCATTAGTGAACAGCATTATGTGTATATCTTCATTTCTTTTTTTCCCCAAGTTTTTATTTAAATTCCAGTTAGTTAACATACAGTTTAATATTAATTTCAGGTGTAGAATTTAGTGATTCATCACTTCCATACAACGCCCAGTACTCATCACAAGTGTCCTCCTTAATCCCCATCACCTTTTTCACCCATCCCCACCCCCCACCCAACTCCCCTCCAGTGACCATCAGTTTGTTCTCTAAGAGTCTGTTGTTTGGTTTGTCTCTCTTTCTCCCCTGCCCGTGTTCATTTTTGTTTCTTAAATTCCACATAGTGAGTGAAATCATGTGGTATTTGTCTTTCTCTAACTTATTTCACTTAGTGTAATACTCTCTAACAGAATCTTTTCTCCTTCTTTATTTTCAGAATAAGGAATGTTTTCTTTAAGAGTAATGCATTTCTCACCCTTACCTTCTTCATTAGCATTGTGGCTAACCTTGTTCCGCACACTGCTCTCTACCTTTAACAACGTTTAAGACATGTAATTATGCCATTGATTAGAGGGAAGGGGAAGATTATGCATCCCTTTCCCCTCTAAGCCCTGGAAGAATTCAGCGTATAATGCTTCTTCTAGTCATTACATAGAAATGAGTTAAGATGTCTCCATAAGTCAAGTTAAAACAGAAAGATATGATATGGATGGGATCTGAAGTGTGACTTATTTTAAGAGATCTGTACATCATTAACTAATAGGAAATACCTAATCCTAATTAAGTTTTCTATGGAAGTGTCTCTTGAAAATATGACAAAAGTTACACAAATATGTTGTGACTACATCAAGTTCATTGTAAACGTTCTTAAGAAGAGGAAAAAAGTTGTAATCAAACAGACACTGTCTATGTGGAAAAGGAAAAATTAAAGCACAGATTTAGGAAGGATTAATTCATTTCTGTCCAGTGTAGGCATAGAGTTTCTGGCAGAATTATATCCTCAGTTGTGTCATAAGAATTTTTTTTTTAATAGGGGTGCCTGGGTGGCTCAGTCGGTTAAGCGTCCAACTTCAGCCTGGGTCATGATCTTGCCATTCCCAAGTTCAAGCCCCGTGTTGGGGTCTGTGCTGACAGTTCAGAGCCTGGAGCCTGTTTCAGATTCTGTGTCTGCCTCTTTCTCTCTGCCCCTCCCCTACTCACTCTCTCTCTCTCTCTCTCTCTCTCTCTCTCAAAAATAAATATTAACAAAAAAAGATTTTTTTGTTTTCAAATTTCACCATGATAATAAATATCTTTCAAGATTATCTTCCTTCATTTACTTGAGGCCCATGTTGAGTAATAAAGACTTCAAAGATTAATTCCTTTTCCATAGTATATTGAGAACCCAGAGAGTGGACATCAGTGTTCAAGTAGCTAAAAGTAGATAAATTTTCATCCTAGTTAACCCTCATAATTCATTAGAGTTCACCTGTCTTATTGAGCTTATTCAATGCGGTGCTTCCTGATATTTGTTCAGTTTTGGACAAGTCCCTCATGTGTGATGAGTCAAGGAGGGAGTGGCCAGCCGGCAGTGCAGGGCTGATAATGAGATTCCTTCCGTGACAGCTCTGTGGCTTCAACAATACACTTTTACAATACTTTGCTTTTTTATCTACGTAGCTCTTTTGAATAACCATATTTAAATACCCACAACACTGCTGGCCAGTGTATTTATTTAGAAGGCCCATTCTAAATTCATCAAAGAACATAAAAATACAGGACCTACTAATTTGTGCTTATTGCATTACTGATGAAAAAATTAGCAGGTAGACTGATGTATGTTCCATATTTAACTCCAGCTTTAGAGACAACAGAATCGTATCTTAGTGATAGAGAGAGAGGTAGGCGGAAAGCGAAAGCAGCTTTCATACTGCGTTTCCCACTGAGGTGAAACCAAAGAGGTCAGGAGAACTTCAGCAGCGTTGTTTATATCAGTAGATGAACTATTTCAACAAGTAGCATTTAACTACATCTGTCTATTTCTTAGGATTTGGTATCATTTCAAAGTTCAGTTCGTAAGTTCATTCAATTTTGAACTATCCATATAAACTTGTTTTTAATGAGAGATGACCTCCCAGATCTCCCATACCATCTCACAGATGTGACTGGAGTCCAATTTGAGATGTTCACATCAGTAAGGACTACTAGTATAGTTCATCAATCTTGTTAATGAGCTGACTATTAGCCTATCTCTGGTGTCACATCCTGGCACCCTTGATCTTTCACAGAAAGGAATTAGTGCTGGCATTCAGTGGAAAGCTCCAAATGGGCTTAATTGGAAATTTTCGGGATAAGATAGAATGTTCAATTTTTAGCTTAATGATGATGCTGGGACTATAAACATACCAGATTTGAGTTCAGTTAAGGTAATTACGTGGGTAAAAATGAAAGTGCAATTAGGCTACTCCAGCCTCTACTAAGTGCAATTATTGAGAACACTAACCTGGAGAAAATAGGTTCATTCTTTGAATTTGTTATTTAAATTTTAGTATGCTTCACAGCTTTGCTCCTTCTATTCTTACTCAGTGGGGGTCCCGGAAGGGGAGGGGGGAAGAACTACCCAAGACACTCCCCAAACAATAATTTCAACTGTTCTTCCTTTTACAAGGAACATGGTGCTAAAAAGTCCTAAAAATACTTAAAAAAAAAAAAAGATAGCTTTCTTAAGTATTTTTTTTTTGTAAACAATGAGGTAAAAAATGAGAGAAGTGTATTTTTTGTGTAGAAGTTATTAGGTTGAAGGAAGAGTCAGGATGTAGAAGAGAAAACAAATTGTCATAAAAGTTGTCAACTTCTGCCAGGTTAGTTATTTCCAAGTTAATTATTACTTTTTTTTAATTAAAAAAAATTTTTTTTAACATTTATTTATTTTTGAGACAGAGACAGAGCATGATCGGGGGAGGGGCAGAGAGAGAGGGTGACACAGAATCGGAAGCAGGCTCTAGGCTCTGAGCCATCACCCCAGAGCCCGACACGGGGCTCGAACTCACGGACCGTGAGATCGTGACCTGAGCTGAAGTCGGACGCACAACCGACTGAGCCACCCAGGCGCCCCCCAAGTTAATTATTAATAAATCCATAACTTTGTCATAAAAAATTCTTTCTAAACCATTCCCAGTATCTAGACCACAACATGGTTAGTCTGATCACTTTGATTCTTGGAACAACTGAACGAGGCCGAGTTTATGACAAGACCTGGATGGTGGCAAAGGCCGTAAAGATTAAAATATATACCTGGCCATTTTAGTTTGTCACACAAACTAAATTATATCCATTTCTAATGATATCCATTTCTAATGATATCCATTTCTAAATACAAAATTATATCCATTTCTAAAATATCAATTTGACAGAGTTGCTAGTTTAAGAAAATGTAAGTAGACCTTGGCAAGGAATTTTGAATTGTCTAAAACTTGGTGGTTGTAGGGTCTTTTATGCATGAAGAAGACATGGTTCCTCATAATAGTTCTTCTCCAACTATACCTGGTGCCAACCTATGTCTTCTCAGGTTCTTTTTGTTGTACCACCTTCACCTTTTATAAACATGTTTTATCATGAACTGTCTTATTGGGAGTCCTTTTCATACACCAATTTCAAGGACCTTTCCTAAAATTATATATATATATGTGTGTATATATATATATGTATATATATATATATATGTGTGTGTGTATATATATATATGTATATATATATACACACACACATATATATTTGTGTGTATATATATACATACACATATATATATACACACACATATATATGTGTGTGTATTTATATACATACTTATACATATGTATACATACAGTATGATGCATTTCTGTTTCAAAATTTAATATTGAAAGGAAAACATATACAAGCACATATACATCCACATTTATGTACATATACGTGTGTGTGTGTGTGTGTGTGTATACATACACACACATATTGTATCATACTTTTTTTCCCAATAAAATATACATTTGTCAAAATATAACAAGTAAGGAAGTAAGGCTGGGAAGCTAAATTATTACTTCTTCTAGATTACATACAGGAACATTTTTCATTTCACAAAATTTTTCATCCATTTTACTATTTTTCTGACATTATAAAAGATTTTGTTGGGGTGCCTGGGTGGCTCAGTCAGGCGTCCGACTTCAGCTCAGGTCATTATCACACGGTTTGTGAGTTTGAGCCCCGCATCAAGCTCTGTGCTAACAGCTTGCTAGGAGCTCAGAGCTCAGAGCCTGGAGCCTGCTTTGGATTCTATGTCTCCCTCTCCCTCTCCCTCTGTGCCTCCGCGGCTCATCCTCTGTCTGTCTCTCTTTCTCTCTTTTTCAAAAAAAAAACAAACATTAAAAAAGTATTTTGTCTACTGAATCAACTACATTTACTAAGTAACAAAAATGATAGTTTTCTAATTACCATGCACTGTATGCTTAATTTCATATTATTTTGTTTAATTCATGGAATGATCTTTGAAGGTAAGAAAACAATTTTCATTTTGTAAAGGAAAAAATGAAGGTTTATTAAATGTGTGACTATTAAGAGGCTGAAACAATGGGCCTTTCTTTCTCAGTTTGTGGAAGCACATACGTAGTTAATAGCTTGCATACACACTGCACACTGTAGTTAGACTGAGATTTGAAATCTTATTCTATTACTTCTAGCTATGCAACCTTGCACAAGATACTTCATTCACTTGTCTAATCCTTTGTGAATTCATCTCCAAAAGGGAATAAATAGCACTATCACCTCCTGGGATATATTCCTAAGGTTTAAATGGGATAATGCGTGCACTTTTTTAAGTGTCATGCCTGGAAATTTTTAAATTCCCAAAAAGTGTTTATATTTTTACAAGCTTAAAGGTAGTATAAATTTAGCCCAAGGAAGATACTTGATATTTTCAATTAGCTTGTGCATGCTTAACATGGGTGCATGTCTATGCACCCCAGCTTTTTGAATGCACACACAAAAATGAAATCAAATCTTACAACTCTTGGAATCCTGAAAGCCCAGGCTGAAAACTTTCCCCAAGAGCATGGCTTACCAGTTACTTTTTAATCTCTTGATCTCTAAAATATTACCAAAATGCTAACATCACAACAGTAAAGGATAAGTGGGCTAATGACGGAGTCGTGCAGAGCATTCTGAAAATGCCCAGATAGTAAACATTTAAAATGGAGCTTTAAGTAGCTTAGTTGTATGTTTTTAACTTATGTCTAGGATAAATTATGACTGGAAATCCTATGAAATGTTTCAGATTACATGATAGATTCAAAAGTCAAAGCAATTATATCAGTTTGCTAAGGCTGACATAACAAATGAGTGACTGAAACAACAGAGATGCATTGTCTCAGTTCTGGAGACCAGCTTGTTGGCAGGACTGGTTTTTCCTGACGACTGTGAGGAAGAATCTGTCATATGCCCCTCCCCTAGCCTTTGGTGTTTTGCTGTACATTTTGGCATCCTTTGATTAGTAGAACCATCACTCCAACCTTTGCCTTAATATTCACGTGTTCTTTTCTCTCTGTGCTATTTGTGCCTACATTTCCCCTTGTTGAGCACACAAGTCATATTAGGGGCCCATTCTATTCTAGTTGATCTCATCTTAACCGAATTATATCCACAATGATCCTATTCCCAAATAAGCTCGCATTCTAAGGTACAGAGTTCTAGGACTTCAATGTATGAATTTGGGGGGAACACAACTCAATCCATAAAAGCAATCATCACACACAGATATGCTGAGTACATCCAAGAAAGAAAAAGTTACCATAATAACAGGGATAATCAAAGTCATGTATTTAAGTTAAAAATTACTTTCAGAAAAATATAATTTATGATTAAATGGCAAGAATGCGTCTGGGAAGGATCTGAGGGATTCGATTAACCACAAGTTAAAAAAAAGCTGAGAGACTGATATGATTACTAAGACATTTTAAAGCAAATAGAGCCTGCATTATAAGAAAAATGAAAATTACCTATAAAACGTGTTCTAGAAGAAACAAGTAATGCTAACTGATGAAAGTTATAGCTGCACTTAAAGAATATTCTAATACACTTCTCTGTTCCATAATGGGTACTGAATTTCTCTCTGATGGAAGTATTTAAGAAGAGATGAGTAGCCATCTGTTGCAGATAGAAGAGGAATTTGGAAAAGTTTCTTAAGAGTGTTAACACACCTGCCCTTTTGTTAATTGTGATTAAATGACACCTGTAGGTCTTGACTTCCCTGGGGCTCCCTGGCTTTTATTGCACATCTATAAACCCTGTCTGCCCTCCTTTCTTCCTCTCCCAAGTGCAAGAAGTACAACAGACCACTACATCTTTGGATCATATACTGAGTGTATTTAAAATGAGATATTGCTGTCTTTTGGACTCTTATACTTTTCAGACCTGCACATATTTGCTCCTTGGGCAACTGCCTAGGTGTGACTGATTCTGTAGCTGACCTTCCAATTTGCCTGTTTCTTCCAGGTGTGTTTCTCTTTTGATTTAGTTGATTAAGTGTCTAACCCACTATACCTCCAAGACTCAGCTTTTCTGGCTAGACTTCAGTCTGGATCCCTTTGGCAAGGAGGGCATCTTTCCAAAGAGGGTTGGAACTCAACCTGTGAGCTAGAGAAGCATTTTATTCTACTAATTAAAAATGTGGGTGCTAGTGTCAGACACATGGTTTTGAGTCCCAGTTCATCACCTTATTTTTAGGGAAATCATTAAATATTGTAAACTTACTTCATTATTTCTTCAAAATTTGAATAAAAATGACAACTACACCATGAGAATTAAGTGACAAAATGCACTTGAGGCATTTCATACAGCGGATAGAATGTCCAGTAGATAGAATGCATTGGTAACTTGTGTGAAAAAAGAACAAGAAGATTTATGGGGGCCAGTTGAGAGGGGATGAGAGAGATGAAAAGGGCATATAAAAGGAGTGACACCAATCAGGAAGCCAAAGCTATGATTTGAATCCAGAGCAGAAGCCTTTTCCATATGGAAGCACACAGGATTTGATGGTTGTAGAATAGCTCATGTTGGGAGGGGCTGAGACCTGGTATCTAGATATGCCCAGGCTTAGCTGGTGACAAGGTTTCCTGCCAGATGGAGTATAGAATCCCGAAACTACACTGGTAACCTGTAAGTGGTAAATCTTGGTAGGGGATCTAGGTTGGGAGGTCCCATATGGAAATAACGATGAACAAAGAGAGGTGATAGACTGGCAACAGATGGGAATCCAAGCAATTGGGTGGATGGCAAGGGATCTGATCTCAGTAAAGACACTTGTTGTATGTATGTGTGTGCGTGTGTGTGTGTGCGTGTGTGTGGGCACCCACGTGTAGGATTTCTGTTTTTAATTGAGATATAATACATAACATTGTATAAGTTTAAAGTATACAATGTGTTGACTTAATACACTTACATGTTCCCATATGATTACTGCTGTAATGTTAGCTAACATTTCCATCACATCACTTACTTGTCATTTCTTTTTGGTGATAGGAACACTTAAGATCTATTCTCTTAGTAACTTCCAGGTATACAGTATTGTTAACTATAATCACAATGTTGTAGGTCAGATCCCCAGAACTTATTCACCTTCTAAGTTTCTACTCTATGATCTATATCACTTTGATCTACATTTTCCCTACCTACTGAGCCACTTCATTTTGAGTTCAGGGATTGAAAATCAGGTCTTTAATCTCTGGGGTGGAAACAAAGCAAGACACAGACTATTAAGAATTGGTACCCCAGAGGTTATAGGTATCTATGTTATACAAATAGAGACTTATATGAGGGCCTAGTTAATGTAAATAGGGGAGTATCTTAATCCATTTGGGCTGAACAAAACCACCAGGATGGATGACTTAAACAATAATCATTTATTTCTCACAGTTTTGGAGGATGGGAAGTTCAATATCATGGTGCCAGGGGTCTGGTGAGAGCCCGCTTTTTAGAAGAACTTCCATATTGTTTGCTATAATCTCTCAAGGCAGATGGAGGCAAAAATACTTTCTCAGGCTGTTTTTATAAAGCCAGTAATCCCACTCTTCACTCTCATGACCTAAGCATGTCACAAAGTCCCCACCTCCTAATACCATCATATTGGTGTTGAGGCCTTCAACAAATGCATTTGGGAGGATATAAACTTCAGTTCATACCAGAGGGTCAGTTAAGGAAATAAACTAGATTCCATTGGGTATAGAGTTTTGTCATGAGATTAGAGTAAATTATTGTGTCTGTTGAAGGAACTCAATAAATCTTTCCTAAACTGTGTCACTGAACTGCTTTAATTTCTCTGCTACTAGGGAGAAGATTGTCCTGGAGGCCTCGGTGAAGCTAAGCCTATTAAAGGGGACTAGGTAATTATCTATTATGGAGGAGAGTGCTCTCAGGCAAGGGAACAGAAAGCCAAGGTCCTTACAAAAGCACTTGAAAATGTGACTGCCCTATGTCATCCTACAAGTTGACTAGAAATAAAAGTTTGGGACAGTCACTCAAATATCTTTGAGCAAAGAAGAGTCAACTCTACAGTTGAACCTATGAAGAGAGCCACATTTTTGGTAAGCTACGAAGTAGATGGTGGCCTTGCCTCGCCAGGATAAAGCCAGATAACCCATTATTGGTCCAAAGGTGTAAATGCCAAGGAGGCTTTTGATCTAGTACAATATCCGTGTGTCTCCTAATCTCTTCAGTAGTCAATGTTTCAGACAGAAGCACCTGTAGAGTTAATGCTGTACACCTAGTAATAATTGTTTTTGCTTTGTTTTGTTTAGGAAAAATGAGTTAGGCACTAGAGATACTTTGATTTGTTGCTTTGCAAAGAATAATCTTGTCAATGGTCTTTATCCCTGAAGAAGAGCTTAGGAAAGACTAGAAACAAAACCTCTTCCAAATATACCAAATTTGCTCCAATACTTCATTTGACTGAAGGAATGAAAGCAAAGCCAACTTTGGGTAAAATTGAAGGGGACCTTATACCCATTATTCTCTCCTCTTTTTAGATACCTTCTCCTGTGCATTCGATAAGCAAAGCTGTGGGTCTGGCTAAACTCTCTGGAGCTCCAGAGTTATGCTTCTAACCTCTCCCAATCAAACAACATGATTTTATGTTTTTCCACCATGAAAAATTTAAAAAGGACTTTCCTATTTAGGCCACAAGGTGAGGGCTTTCTGGTTATTCTTTGGTTCCCAGTATAACATGCAAGCAATTGTCTATTTTATTTATGCATTGTTTACTGTGTATTTTCTAAAGTTGCAAGGAGAAGAAATCATATGTATTTTTAAGCTACTTTTCTTAAAATGCTATACTAATTTATGTAGGCCAAAAGAGCCTATTGACCTATTTATTGATCTCTGAGTCTAAAATGGACACATATATCTGATTATATGGTTATTTGCAATCTTTACAGGAGAAAAAACACACAAAATGCTCCTAGTAGTGACTGTACAACCCTGTTAATTTGTACTTATTTAAAATTTCCCACAGGTAATATTTTATTTATAACACTAGCAAGATTTTTTAACAAATAACATTTGATTTAAAAAAAGAAATAAAATTGAGCAATTTAATTTTGAAGGATGTAAATTTACATGTAGAAGTGAGGAAGAAATTTTCTATTTTATGATACAGAACTCAATTTAAGGAAGGTAATAAATTTGGAATTCACAGTCAGGAACAAGACACAGAATCGTGCCCTATAGTTCAACTCTCATTTACCAAATGTTAATTTCATATTATTTCTTCTTCTAATTTTTATTATCTTAAAATTTTTTTATTAAATTTTAGATATTTTAATATATTTTATTTAAATTAAGGCATTAGCATTCATAATTTAATACATGCTAATTTATTATGTAGCACTCTTTTTAAAACTCAACTCTCATTTACATGTCTGATACATATTAAGCATCTACTATATTCTTACCACTGAGTCAATAATTGTGAGGCACTGAACAGGCCTGACATGGGGTCTGCTCTCTTGAGCCTTCATTCTACAAAGTGAGGCAATGGATAAGAGACTGGGATGCTCTAGGGACAAGATGACCCAGATGGCTCTCACTGTCTCAGAGACAGGCTTTCTGGAAGGAAGGGAATTCACCCTGAGAGAATGAAGGCTGAGAGGGACATAGCAAAGCAAAGAGGATATGGGGTAGGGTTGGAAAAAAGTATCTCAGGCAGACAAAATAGCATGGAGATCTAGAGCTTTATAGACACATTAGGCTTTCGATCCTTTAGCCTGGAAAAAAATGGAAGCCATTGAAAGTTTTCGTGATGGGCGTGATACACAGGGCTGCTGCACATTGTACATGTGACTGAGCATGTGGTGCAGTGAACGAAGGCACTGCATTTAAGTGAGCTCTATTCACACAGGGACACTACATTTATGTATTGGTTATGGTGATTTACTGGTAGATGGTGATGAAATATTTTGTTCTCAAGTAGTTTAGGACAATTTTTTTGACAGATGGAAGTAAATTGTGTTGTGAAGAGTGTCCTTTAAAAGTTCACACAAAGGCAATGCAGTCTGGACAGCAGCAGGCTCTGGTTGTGCCAGTTTGCATTGCAAAAGATCCCTCTGTTGTGAACATGTGGGGAACAAATCAAAGGCAGGCAGAAGCGGATGAGGAAATGCCATTTAGAGGACTCCTGATCTGTCCATGTGAGAAATGATGTGGTTTGGAGTAGTGTGGTGACATAATGGTTAAAGAAGACTAGATGTGAGCAGTATTTGACAAATAGCATCAATAGACCTTGATATTTAAAAAGAAATAGATTGGAGTCTCCCAGATTATTGGCACTTAATTGATCAATTTCATTTATGATTTTAATGGAAATTAATCATTTAGCTCTCAGACTTCCAGTTTCCATTTCTCAATCTGTGAAAACCTTTCTAATTCTAAGTAAAAGAAGTCCCTTCCCAAGACTTGACTTCTTTATTTGGGGTTGAAATACATCTCTTGATATTTTGCTTCAGTCAGCTTTGGCTCTTTTTACTTGCCAAATCAATTGTAACCTGCTATGCAGTTGGTGTCTGTTATAATCCTCAGTTTGCATTTGACCATACTGTTTTTCACATTTCTTCAGCTACTGCATAGTTAGGTTTCTGATGATTACATCCTCTCCCTCCCTTATGCTCCCAGAAGCTTGAGCTTCTGATTTTCCATGGAAACCCATTTAGTTATCTCCTCTCACTTATAAACTCTTCAATTCCTTTTGAATTTTTCTTCTGTCTCTCACTAGAATTGCATTACCTTCTAATTTGGTAATGGCTGAAAATATCACTAACCTGCTACTGTTTTCTGTCTTTATCATTAATAACAATGTTTAATATTTGGTGACTTGATGCCCACCATGATGAGCTAGGCAGTGTGCATGTGCACACATACATATACTAGCTCACAGGTTTTGCAATTGGAAACTCCTTCTCTTTAGGCCTTTGAAAAGTCATGAGTGCTGATGCCAATCCAATTTTGACTAATTAAGTTTTATTAAAAATTAATAAACATTCAAATGTCAGTATGAATTCCTTTCTTAATTGATCATAAAATTGAGCAAAAAATCACTTTATCTAAAATGTTTACAGCCCAGCCATTTTGCTAGATTTATGTCTCAACAGCTTAAACATACCAACTTCTCTTCATAATAATTTCTAATTAACGAGAAATTACAAAATGGACTTCTCATTTGGCGTTCGTTTGAGGATTCTACTTTAATGCTAAAGAGAAAGAAATGCTGTCATAATCAATTCTAACCAGGGACTTATTAACAAGTAGAAACAATCTACAAATTCCATGATGGTTTTGTGGGGTCATGTTGCCACATGACTTGGTGACTCCTATTGGCCAAATGATGATCCAAGGCAGAGCCCACCATTGTCTGTCTCAGGTTTTGTAGGTTCTTTGCATCATAGATAGCACTTCAGCAATAAGGACTTTAAGAAATATCTTTTAATAATAAAGTTATGGTAAACACAAAGTTAAAAGATTGCCCAAAAAAGAACAGTATAATTTAGGTATTTCACATAAATGAGCTTTTTATTGCACACAATTCTCCATTGTGAACTCTATTAGAAAATATTTTCCCATTGCAGGTGATCACAGCTTTTTAATTTTCTTCCTCCCATTTTCCTTGATGCCTACTTTTTGTTCATTTAGTCATTAAAGTGTGTCAAATGGTCAGATAGGAAAAATAGAAGAAAATGACACGTAAAGCAGACTCATTTCTGGTATGGAATTCTCTAAAAAGAAATATGGCAATAGGGAGATAATTGTCTCAAATTATTTGGAGAGTATAAGTAGATTTCTATTATGAATTGCTGTCTAACTTCCATTTACATGAATTGCGAATTCAATTATATTTTAACCACATAAATGAGTATATTTCCTAAAAATTTATTTAGCTTTATCTTTGCTTTCAACTAAGATGTAAGATATTTGTATAATGGGAACCTCTGCATATATTGGTTTACAAGAAAAAGTTACCATGTTGGGGCATTGATTCCAATTCATCAAGAATTCTGGATCAATGATTCCTAGAAAGCAGAAACAAGCTTGTAATAGAAAAGCTTCAGGGATGAACTGAAATCCAGGATCAGGGTTAGAGGAAGAGTATTAGAAAAAGTGTGGTTCAGAATTTGGTTGAACAGATGAAGGGCGGGAGGGACAAAGGTACATTATCCGGGGATAGAAGGACATCTTGAGGTAGTCAGAAAATATCCAGGCCAATAGTTAGATCTTTTGGAAGTTCAAAGAGCAGAGACATGTAACCAAAGACCAGGAATCAGAATCATTGAGCGGTATTTAAGGAAGAGATTTTTTAAAAGTTCCTCAGGAAATTTTGTTGAGTTCTTCTGCTTAAGGGATCTACCAATGAACTTCAAGAGATTTATAAACCTCCTGAATAGGCAGGGAAAGTGTGTGTGTGTGTGTGTGTGTGTGTGTGTGTGTGTGTGTGTGTGTGTGAGAGAGAGAGAGAGAGAGAGAGAGAGAGAGATTGAGAGACAGAGAGAGGGGGAATGTTATTTTCCCTGGGAAAAAATTTCATACCTTTATTTAGGTACTTAAAGGGATCCCCCAAATTCCCAACAACTAAAACATCCAGTGTTTTATTTTATTTATTTTCTTAAGATTTTATTTTTAGGCAATCTTTACACCCAATGCGGGGCTCAAACTCACAATCCCGAGATCCAAGAGTCAGATGCTCTACTACCTGAGTCAGCCAAGTGTCTCCAAAACCACAATGTTTTTTAAAAAGTTTCTGAGAAGCTAAGGATATGAACAGTCATTATGTTATGATATTAGAAAGAGAAATATGTGTAAGAAAGAAAGATTTACAGTCCCATATTAATGAAGACTAATATTGAGAGAAATTTAACTGCCTGTCAAGCAAATGTATGACATTGATTTTCTACGTATGGCAAAAACGTACATTCTGTTCACAGTTAATCTACACGTCTGAACATGTCTGCATTCTATAGAAGGTGATTAAATTAGAGAAAATCACCTAAATGTTGCAAGAGGAATTGGTTGCTATAAAATATTATTGTGTGCTAAGTAAATACTTCTATAAAAAATACAAGAAGATATTTCAGTCAGTTTAGTTAGAAATAAAGAAGGAGACAAAACTCCAACACAGCCTACAGCTGTTAGGTGATTAAATGAAATGTCTTACATGGGGGAATACTGTTAAATTTTAAATTCCCATTATAAAGAGACATTAAATATTTCTATTTTATAGATTTAGTTCACAAAACGGCATTGCAAAATGTCCATCTCTCTTAAAATTTCAGCTAAATTTTCCTCCTACATGATATATCTGAATGCAAATTTTTTAGCAAAATTGACGTACTTGATATACAAAATAATACTCAGATCTATTTATGTTATGAGATTGTTTTTTCCACTGGAAAATTGGCCCACTATCAATGCATGTTGTTTCCAAGACATGTGTTAGATATTTTAAGTCATTGAATATTGCTCTGAGTTATTGAAGAGTCACCAATATCAGAAACAAATTTAAAGATTAAATTAACTAAATATTATGTGTTTACAGAAAACAGAACAAGAAAAAATGTGCATAAGACATTTAACTTTAGCCATTCAATCATTAGTTTACAATAAAAACTCAGGTTTGTGTATGCCAGACTGTATATTTATAGTTGGCACATATTATTATGACGGTTCTCTAATGGTTTAATAAAGGGAATATTTTTTTTTTCAAAAGAGTTACTTCACATCTGTGACATAACTGGCCTGAACTGGCATTACTCAGAGGAGACGGTAAAATACAAAACAATTTAACTAATTTCTTGATTATTCTGAAGGCCCATGTGGTTAAATAAAACAAACATTTCCAACTACTTCAAACTCACGATTTAAGCATGTTTATCGCTTATTTTTTCCATGGTGTCTCACTAAGGTGTATACCTTCCCCACTATTTGGAAATAAACAGAAATAATACTGAATAGATTTTTATTTAAAAAACAGCAAAATTCTTTATTATTGTTTTATTCTGAAGTTTTATCACATCAAGCTTTAAATGAAAGGAAAACTGAAAAAGAAATAAAGATAATTGATATAGATAGCAGAGAAGAGTAGAAAACAAGAAGACTGCTTTAGGCTACTAATTAACAGAGACAAGATAATTTACAACGGGTGTGGATTCAAGAACAAAGTGAAAAGAATACAATAAATTATTCTTGATGGAAATTAAAACTGCTTTTAGTAGTAATTCTTATATTAGAATGTAAGTATGACTCTAATTAAAATAATACCCACAGTTGTCAAGTAGAAATATGCCTGTGAAATTAGCATATTAACAAGACTCATATTTTTTCCAAAATGTACTTGTACCATTATTCTTGAAACAGTCTAACACATTTAATAGTATTTGGATCCTATTAGAAATGGTGTGTTTCATTCCAAAGGCTATTTAAAGCTTTTCCTAAGAGCATATAATTTCCGTAAGATTAGATAAAAAAAAAATTTCTTGTCTTATTCTAACTGATGGTTGTTACCTCAGCTTCAAGCAAATGCAGTTTACTGTCTCATGCAATGCTGGTTGGTGGTTTTCCCAATTTTAACCAAGTGGCTATATGGTAGGCAGCTCAATTGTGGAATGTGATGGCAGTTTGTGCTATCAGATATCAGAGAGAGATTCATGTGGGAAGAAAACTAACATTTTTAAGTACCAGTTCTCAGTATTATCTTTGTTATCTCCTCTAAAACCACACAAAATCTTTGTGGAGTCATTATTATTGTTAGTAGTAGCATTAATGTCATTTTACACATGAGGAAACGGACACTCAGAAATGCTATAACATATACAACATTCCCAAGTTGGCATAATTAGTACATGGCAATAACAGCAAACTGAATTTAAAGAGCAAACTTGGCAAACTAAAGAAACAGCCATAAAATGTTTTAGCCTTCCTCCAGGTATTAGAGTAATTGATCTTGAATGAAGTATTAAGTAGCTAAATATCTAACCTCCTTAATCACTCACACATTATAGTAGTTAGAGTATCTGATAATACTTTAAAACTATTTTTTAAAAGTTTATTTTGAGAGAGAGAGAGAGACAGAGAGAGGGAGAGAATGTGAGCGGGGAGGAGCAGAAGGAGAGGGGAAGAGAAAGAGAGAATCCCAAGCAGGCTCAGTGCTCACACCATGGAGCTGTATGTGGGGCCTGAACTCAGGAACTGTCAGTTTACAACCTGAGCCAAAATCAAGAGTTGGACGCTTAACTGATTGAGCCTTCCAACTACCCCTTGAAAATATTTTTTAAATTATGCTTCTCCCTTGGGGCGCCTGGGTGGCTCAGTTGGTTAGGCGTCTGACTTCGGCTCAGGTCATGATCTCACCGTTTGTGGGTTCGAGCCCCACGTTGGGCTCTCTGCTGACAGCACAGAGTCTGAAGCTTGCTTGGAGTTCTGTATCTCTCTCTCTCTGCTCTTCCCCTGCTCATGCTCTGTTTCTCTCTCAAAAATAAATAAACATTAAAAAAATATTTTTTTTCTCAATAAATATGTTATGGAAGACGATTAGAACAAATTTAGAAACAAATAAAGAAGGAAAGAAAAACAGAATATTTAAATAAACCAAAGAAAGCCACTCATTGTTTTTGTCACATTTATTTCAGTGTTATCTTTCTTTTCATTCTTTTTTTCTTTCTGCTCTGTATGTCTTGTTTTTTATGTTACATATTTGTGATCACTATGATGGTTGATTTTTTTTTACTCCACTACATATTTAATCCTGATTCCAACTTATTTTAAACACTTGTTTTAAACACTATTATTGAATAAATATACCATAGTTTATTTAACCATTGGGGCAATTTTCATATTTAACGGGCTCCCAAGATTTTCTACTATAAATAACACCAAGCTGAATGCCTTGTGCAAGAAGTTATTTTTTAAAAAATTTATCTATTTTGAGAGCATGAGTTCAGAGGGGTAGAAAGAGAGAGAGAGAGAGAGGGAGACAGAGAATCCCAAACAGTGCTGTCAGCATGAGGCTGAGAAATCATGACCTGAACTGAACTCAAAAGTTGGCCGCCCAACTGACTGAGCCTTCCAGGCACCCCATCCATGAAGTTTTTTATACGTTATTTCTTTAGAATAGATTTTTCAGAGATGACATCACTGGATTGAGGGTTTTTGATAGATTTAGTCAAATTATTTTTTTTTTAAGTTTGACTAGTTTATAGTAAATAGATATACATTAAAACATACTACCTTTGGGAATGCAACCTGGTTCAGCCACTCTGGAAAACAGTATGGAGGTTCCTCAAAAAACTAAAAATAGAACTACCCTATGACCTAGCAATTGCATTACTAGGCATTTAGCCATGGGATACAGGTGTGCTGTTTCAAAGGGACACATGCACCCCCATGTTTATAGCAGCACTATCAACAATAGCTAAAGTATGGAAAGAGTCCATACTCTCTGTCCATGGATAGATGAATGGATAAAGAAGATGTGGCATATATACACAATGGAGTATTACTTGGTGATCAAAAAGAATGAAATCTTACCATTTGCAACTATGTGGATGGAACTGGAGGGTATTATGCTAAGTGAAATTAGTCAGAGAAAGACCAAAATCATATGACTTCACTCATATGAGGACTTTAAGACACAAAACAGATGAACATAAGGGAAGGGAAACAAAAATAATATAAAAACGGGGAGGGGGACAAAACATAAGAGATCATAAATATGGAGAACAAACAGAGGGTTACTGGAAGGGGTGTGTGGGGGGGATGGGCTAAATGGGTAAGGGGCATTAAGGAATCTACTCCTGAAATCATTGTTGCACTATATGCTACTTTGGATGTAAATTAAAAAAAAAAAAATTAAAAAGAAAAAATATACTACCTTAAACCAGGAGCAGTATTCACATTAAAAGAAACAGTTCATTTGCATTTCTTTGATCACTACTGACAGGGAGTATTTGTTTCACAAGTTTGTTAGTCTACTTCAATTCATCTTTTGATGCTTTTTATTTATGTTCCCTAAATACATAATTTGGCAAATTGTCCAGTTGATTAGATGCCTGCGATTTAATCTGCAAATGTTCTTAGGTAAGACCAATTTCTAAAGCAGTTGACTTCTTTTATCCTTTATATAGTTAGATTTTCAATGTTCAACTATTATGTATCTGGCCCCATGTTACGTGTGAGGATTTAAAGGTGAGTAAATCTTAGTATCAGCAGACATACACTTTAAAGGTGCAGGAGCAGGCAGATCCTTAAACAGATAACCACTATCATGTGTATATAAATAACTCTTTTGAAGGTAGGCATGAAATTGCTTACCAAGGAATTCTCATAGAAGCACCTTCTATTTTCTTTCTTTTTGTCCATTAATTCTACCAGGAGATAATATTGAAGGAAAACACAGGAAATAACAGAGTTCAGAATTCTCAGTGATAAGATTTTTTTGTATGATAGTTGGGCAAACAAATATTCGTTCTGGGTCAGCAGGAGGCATTTACAGAAATGCAGAAGATTTATACTTTTGTACTTGTTCAAACTTGTACCACTACCAATGAGGACAGAAATAACCAGGACGGTTTCCCTTATAATTAAAACAGTCACCTCTTTATTCTAAATGTGAACTGCCAACTTCTGAAAGAGAGAATGAGGAGTCTATGACTGTTGTATAATCCTTCAACTAGGAAGCCAGTCATTCCTACCTCAACAGATATTCTTTAGAGAGGGGATCCGTCTAGCATAGGATGCAAATAAAGATCAGTGATAACATGGATGGATGGAAGGTAAAGATTGAGAATGAGCTTTCACAAATAGATATCTTAAGTAGCTTATTCTTGCTAAAGAGTGGATGGTGGTTAATGCTAGAACAGAACAATTTTACATTCTCTCTCTCTCTATATATATGTATATATACACATATACATATATATTTATATATGGAAGAATATACTCAGCATTTGGCATTCAGGCTACAGAAAAAAAAACCTTGAACAAGGTAGACACTAATGATATTTACTACTAATGCTGGGTCCCACAACGTGCATACCAGAATCCCAGAATGGTACCTGAGCAAGGCTCACTCTTTCTTTTTTTTCCCCCTTTTTGTTATAGTGGTAAAATATACATGACATAAAACTTTCCATCTTAACCATTTATAGCTGTACAGTTCTGTGGCATTACTCACTCTTCCTTGAGTGTGTCAATTTGACATATTATAGTTTTTAAATGGTACACATAAATTGCTGTAAGAATATAAATGACAGCCCCTATTTCTGCTTAGGGAGATCAAGGGAAGCTAGTGAGATGATATGACATTTAATTGGGCCTTACAGAATAAGTAGGAGTTTTCCAGACAGAAAGGAAGGGAGAAATGACATTCTAAATAGATGGAAGGTGGCATAATCATAAAAGTGCAAGACATACATTTTCAGGGGCAGCGAGTAATTGGTCTGAGAAGACAAGAATTTAGACTGTTATTGAATTAATAGGAAAGGAGTTTCACCTTAATCTTTCATCTTTTGAGGCTCGTGCTTGTGAGACAAGAGATGTGGGATCTGCTGCCTTTTTTGTACTCTTAACCTCGCCTGACCTCAGTAGCCACACAATGAGAGGAGCTGGACCCGATTACTGGTTGGCAAACATTGCCTGCAAACGTCCAGGTAGTAAGTATTTTCAGATTTACAGATCATACGGTCTTCGTCTTCATTGCTACTACTCAACTCTGTTGTTACTGAAAAAGCAGCCACAGACAATCTGTAAACAAATGGTCAAGGCTGGATTTCACCTGCAAGCTGCACTTTGCCAAATCTCAGAGTAGATAATCTCTAAAACACCCCTTGCGTTAACATTTAACAGTTCTGTTATTTTTGTTTTCCAAGTTTTGTTGTTTCAGATAATTTTGATCATGGAGAAGCATATTTTGGAGTACTGCATTTAAAATAATTAACAATATAGTTGCTTTTTCCGCTGCAAGAGAGTTACTGAATATCATTCCTTAATTGCTGCAAAAAAACCCATGTGGATGCTCAGCTTTATACAATGAAGGATATGAATCCCAGATTCTTACACCAGATGACAGAAGCAAGAATCATAAAGTAGCAAAAGCTAATACTTATGTAGAACAATGGAAGCCAGCAGAAAATGCTCCCCGAAAATATGCCTTTGTCTCACAGATTATTCTGAGTTAGTTACTTGAGACACAGTAGGTACAAGGACATTGTGGCCCTCCTTCAGAGCCCTGAAAGCAGGAAATAAATCTCCAATGTGAAAGGTACCCTCCCTGTACCAGAGGTAGAGGCATTCTTATCACCAAAGACAGGGAATTTAAGGTGGAGAAGCCTGTGTAAACAAATCTTGTTACTTCTTCACTAATTTACTGCCTCAAAGCCCAAATTGCTTTGTCCTGTCAATTCTTTACAAATTTGTTTCTTTATTCAAAAGATGTAAAAGCTGCCTGCTTTGGTCACATCTTTGAGTGTTATATATTTTTATGGGGCACCCACATGTGCGAAATTAAACTCCTTTTCTCCTGTTAATCTATCTTTTGTCAGTTATTAGCCCAGGCAAAGAACCTAGAAGGGAAGAAGGGAAATGTTTCCTACCCCTACAGGAAGATGATTAATCTTTTTCTACGCAAATCTAGGAAATATAAAATATAAATTAGTAATAATTTAACCTTGACTTATAGCTATAGGGCTTATTTTAATGGTAGATGTGCTCTCATTTATTTTGGTTTTGTATGGATCAGTAATAAGGGAGTGCAACTCTCTGATGTACTATTCTATTTAGTGTCTTTATTAAATCAAATTAAACGCATGTTGGACTAAAGCATAACTAATGAGAATTATCAAGAAAAAATAAGATTATTAGTATTTCCAGTCCAGTATCACCTAAAGCCAGACTTGGAGGTGGAATAAGACAATGAACTCAGTTCTTACCCTACATAATCCTATGGAAGCATAAACTCATTAAAATAGTTTTACTTTAATAATCTTTGGGTGTCTTTCTATAGAGTGAACACATATTGAAGAGTTGCATGGAAGCAATTGTGGGAGGGAAGAAAGTTCTGGATTGATGAAAACCCTTGAAGTATCAGTTAATAGTATCAAAACAAAGAAAATGTCATTTTTATTTATTTTTTTTTCTAATTTTTTTTCAACATTTATCTATTTTTGGAACAGAGAGAGACAGAGCATGAACGGGCGAGGGGCAGAGAGAGAGGGAGACACAGAATCGGAAACAGGCTCCAGGCTCTGAGCCATCAGCCCAGAGCCCGACGCGGGGCTCGAACTCACGGACCGCGAGATTGTGACCTGGCTGAAGTCGGACGCTTAACCGACTGTGCCACCCAGGCGCCCCGAAAATGTCATTTTTAGAACTAGCTTCTTAAGGCTCTGAATGCAAATTATAAGATTATTTTTCTCAGTTTACCTCATAAGAGTACTTTAGAGACACCATAATGTTTAGAAATAAACAACTAAATCACATTTTTGTATTTTAAATTATATGTCTCTTTTTATCCCATCCTTTGTGAGAATAAAAATTCAATGTATGGAGGTAGAAGGTCAGGGTCAGAATTGAGAATAAAGATGCACTAGAGAGTCAATATAAAGAGCTGAGGTTTGGTTTTATTTTCCATTAGAAATAGAGTTTCGACAGAGCACATGGCTTGCCGGCTATTGACTACTTTTATCTCTGTCTCCTGCAGTTTGGAGAGGCCAATCAGCAAAATTCACAGCAATGAATAAATAAAAGTAACTGCACCACGTTCACACTTCTTGCCAGCTGGACAAGCCCAGAGCAAGGTTTGCCCCTGTATTGACCTTGGTGATGCTCCTCTGAGCAGGGTCCCTGGAGGATTCAGGGAGTATGGCTGCTTTACTAGCCTGAACTGGTTACACCAAAGATCATTAAATGGTTCCCATTAAGGGTCACAAAGTAAACACTTCAGGCTTCATGGGCCCTTTCAGTCTCCATCACAACTACTCAGCCCTGCCATAGATAATACATCAATGCCTGAGGGTGGCTGTGTTCCAACAGAACTTTATTTGTGTGAACACTACAATTTGAATTTCATATAATTTTCACGTGTCACAAATATTACTCTTTTGATTTTTTTTCAACACTTTAAAAATATAAAAATCATTTTTTACTTGCAGGTCATGCAGAAACAGGAAGTGGGCCAGATTTGGCCCATGGGCTGCAGTATGTTAAATTATGAGTAGACACTTTTGGGGGGAAAAAAAAATTAAAAATTTTTAGAAGTCATTCTATTTTGAGGCCTCTTGGTTACTTTTTTTAAATTCATATGTTTTATTTACTTTGTGAATTGAAATATATTTGACATTTAACATTGTGTAAGTTTAAGGCTGCAACATGTTGAACCAATACACTTATATTACTGCAATATGCTTGTCATGGTAGTGTTAACACCTCTTATCGTGTCACATAATTATCATTTCTTACCCCTTGATTATTAAAATAGTTTAGCCTTGAATCTAACTTTTACACTATCACTGTCACTTGCATTACTATTCATTCATTCAGAAGTAGCTTCTTTCTCCATTCATGCTAGGACTCAGAGAGAAGATGAGCCAAATTACTTGCTTCTCCTTTAATCTCCTCTCCTGCTTCTTTCCCTAATGACTTGGAGTCCTTGAATGGGAGGAACCTGCTAAGCCATTTTTAAAAAGTATGCTAGGGACACCTCCAGGTATCCTTAAATCACTGCACTGGGTTAGAAGTTTTCCTCTTTAGAAGAAAGATAAGAATGATTGATTCATCACAAATTATTTGGGAACAATTAATTTAAGTAATTTATTACTCACTGTATGGATTGAATTATATGTCCCTTCCAAAATGCATATATTGAAGTTCTAACCCTCAATGTGGCTGTATTTGAAGATAGGGAGACTAAGGAAATAATTAAGATTAATTGAGGAAACAAGGATAAGGAAGAGACACCAGAGGGCTCCCTCTATCTCTCTGTGTATGCACAAAAAAAAAGGCTACGTGAGAACATAACCAGACAGTGGCCTTCTACAAGCCAGAGAGAGAGAAGCCTTATCAGAGGAACCCTGATGGCACCTTGATCTTGGACTTCTAGCTTCCAGAATTATAAGAACATAAATTTTTGTTGTTTAAGCCACTCAGTCTGTGGTATTTTGTTGTGGCAGGCTGAGCACGCTAATATACCCATATATGGGTCATGATATCTATATATAGGTATGATAATAATTTGCTAGTAAGCTGTATAATTTTTTGTAACTTTACCCTTATCCTTAAGCTTATTGGTCAAACAATGTCAACAGTTTTCTGTATATGCTTTCCTTGGGGAAATAAACATCAATAACACATACACCGTAACTCAGCTTTGACTTTCAAAACAAACTTTAAAAGGGAACAGATATGAAACACTAGTCTTGAAAACTAGGCTTTCAATTCCAAGAGCCAAGCACTTGAGAGAAAATGGAGTTTTCTAAATCCTAAGTTTCCTTTCATTTTTCCCGAGTTCTTATTTAAATTTCAGTTAGCTAACATACAGTGTAATAGTAGTTGCAGATGTAGAATTTAGTGAATTATCACTTCTATACAACACCCAGTGCTCATCACGAGTGCCCTCCTTAATACCCATCACCCATTTACCGCGTTTCCTTTTAAATATCAAGAGCCACATTTAGGAAGTCTAAGAATATCAAGCTCTTGGTATATGTCAGAGACTATGGAAGGATACAGGGTATGATGTAAGGACAGAGTTCCACGACAAAACAAAGAAAATAACAAGTTTTTCTGGGATGGGAGAGGAAAGAATTTAGTGGATATGGATCTGCACTACAGAGGTTGCCAGGGCACTTTTGCTCCCTTGCCTGGTGCAGGGAAGAGGAAACCATGGAATCTATGACAATAACAGCAAAGGTGTGTGCTCTGAGGCTCCTACCTTACAGAGGACCCAGCACCAACATGAGCAGCTGCAGCGATCAGGAACGCCTGCGTGGTGTTTTTAGGCAGAGAAGAGAAAGCCTCCCAATACTCCTTTGTCTCCAGGGGGGGCACAGAGATATTCTGCAGATCCTCAGAAAATTTTTGAAAATTAAGCAGCAGTATTCATCCCAGGAGATGCTGCCTTTTGGGATAGTTGTGACAAAGGTCCCAGTAGCATCAAAGTATAGTTCATGTGCCAAGAGAAGCGATGTCCCAAGACATTAGCAGCAGAGGCAATAGTGTTAAAGAAGGAAAACTCAAAAACAACTGAGTTTAGACATCTTGTGGTTGGGCTGGGGTGGCAGCAATTACTCAAGGTCAGTATCTTCGTCCCCAACATGCATGTCCTCTTATAATCCTTTGGCTCTTGGACAAATTCTAAGAGGAAAAGGGAGGTGTCTTTAAAAGTGGGAAACGGTCCAGATACAAAGTTTAAATTTTTAATCATGAGAAACTAAAATACTAAGTTTGTTTAAACGTTTACCCGAAGCGTCTAAATTTTTAACCAGAAATGATTGTGTTACCTTGAAGTAACACGATTCAGGTCTTTTGCACGTTAGGAGAAGCTAAGCTATGCGGAACCAGCCTAAATTGAGTTGAATTATGGGAAAATTAAAATTTTATGTCTGCATAACTGAATTGTATCTATAATTTTGATCCTGCTGCAGTTGTTGGCTAATACTTACAAAAAAGAAAATGATTGGGGCTCCAGGGTAGCTCATTGGGTTTAAGTGTCAGACTTCAGCTCAGGTCATGATCTCGGAGTTCATGAATTGCAGCCCTGAGTGGGGCTTTGTGCTGACAGCTCAAAGCCTGGAGCCTGCTTCGGATTCTGTGTCTCCCTCGCTCTCTCTCTCTCTGCCCCTCCCCTGCCAGCGCTCTATCTCAAAAATAAACATTTAAAAAAATTTAAAAAAGAAAAAAGAAAATGATTGCCATAGATATTTTTTCTAAACTACTCCATGAAACTGCCCTGGTTAACTTGTAAAGAACCGCTACTGCCAATAGTGACTCAGAAAACCTGCAAGTATCTGAAATTCTCTCTGAATCGTAAAACATTCACATTATGTTCAGGGGGTTTGCGATGTTAAGTCAATATTCCCACACTATAATCATTATAAATTAGTAATGCACATATCCTGTCAGGAAGGACTTTGGGTTGTTAACTGTAACGTTATGCTTCCCAACAACAAACCTATTCTACTGGAACGTTGGTAAAACCTTTTTACCGTAATGATTATTTTTTCTTAGGGGTAGGGTAGTCCCCTCGTTTGTGGTTCAGCTTTCTTTGCTTTTAACCTCCAGCCGCCAAGCCCGGGTCTCACGCCAAGGCTCCCTCTCCTGACGCCGCCAAGCCTGCTCTGAAGCCGAGGCTCCTCCTCCTGACGCAGCGTCATGACGTCCACAGTAGCCAGACGCTGCGCATTGCAGCGCTTGCGTCATTTACTGCGTCATCTCTTCATGTAAGCGTTTTACCATGGCCCGTTAATATGAGGTGAGTACAGTATTATATGTTGAGCGAGAGAAGCCACATTCATAAAACTTTTATGTGTATATTGTTATAATTCTATTTTATCGTTATCTGTTGTTAATCTCTTCCTGTGCCTCATTTATAAATTAAACTTTATCATAGGGGTGTATGTATAGGGAAAAGAAGAATATATAGAGGGCTCAATGCTATCTGGGGTTTCAGGCATCCAGTGGGGGCCGGGGAAAGTATCCCGGATAGAAAAACGGGGGCTACTGTATTCATATTAATGGGGTGATTGATACATTTCGATCCTGCCACTTTTCTCTTCTAGCACCTTCATTGGTTATCACCGTCTGTCAATTTTATGAAACCCTTGTTCGTGCACACTTGGGTCTCCATGACACAGTTCCAGTGACCATTTTTGCTGTATGCTTTGCTCCACGTCAAGAGCGTGCTATAAAGGCACTACACATGTTGTGTCTTTCCACGATGTTATCTTATTCACTCATAAAGCAGGGTTCACACAATTGTAACAGGCTTGGGATTCCGAACTCCTTTCACTTGGCTTCCTACGCATACACAAGACATACAATACAAAGCCACATAATAAACAAAGTACAAGTGTAAGAAGTGAACAAACCAAAGGGAAAATCAGTCGGTGAGCACACAGCTGAAATGAGGACTCCGTCTGCTCTGCATCAGCTGTCAGCACTTAACTGCTGATTATGTTCCGTGGTCAGCCCCGCAGGGCGTTCAGTGGCAGTTGGCCTTTCGTACGTGGTCAGATGTGGAAGAGTCAGCATCTGGAAAATCAGAGAGCTTGCTGCAGAAATCCTGCCTTCTTGAAGGAGTTTAATCAGTCGTTAGCCATTTCAGGCCTCTTCTGGTTCTAGTGATTAACAGTTCTTGGTTCTTCCACGTTCTCTTGGCCTTGTTAATTAGCAGTTCTTGGTACTGTCAGCGTGTTCTGATTTTAGCAGTGTCTGTTTCTCAGCTCATCGCCCTTGGCTGCCGTCCTGAATCTTTATGTCACTGCTTGACATAAGTGACCCCATCATACTCTCTACACTCAATTATTTTAATATTTATCCAAAATTGGTTATTGGCTCTTCCCCAGTAACTCTGTGTATCTGCATGTGTCTTTGCTCCTAATTTCTCTCTGGAGTGACTTCCCCAACCTCTCAGTATCTCTGTCTCCTTTACTAATCATTTCATCAATCTCAAATACACCCTTTTTCTAAAGAATACCTTGATCCACTTTATTTCAGTATTCTTTCCTCAATACTCCGTAGACCTCTTTTAGACCTCTCCTGAGGTTTATCCTATGCTATTTATATGATACTTCTTGTGATAGTTTATCTGCAACTCATACAATAAAGTTCCTTGTGCATAATTTTTATTTCTTGCTTGCTTTAATCTGTGTCCTCATTACCATATTGAGCATACATAGCCTGTGCTCAATCAATACATTTTTTTTTGAGATAATGTAACAATGACACTTAAGTTGCTATCATGCCTTCAATTTAAAAATCTGTGATCGCTCCATAAAAGAATGCTTTGGGGAAAAGAAAAGACATGCATGAATTTGCATGTGATTAATCACATGTCACTCTTTGCTTTCAACTTTCCTTCTAGGTGGGAATAAAAAACGTGCAGTGTAGAAGTTTAAGGACTCCACAGAGCTGCCCAAGGACACGGGGAAAGTGATTAAAGAGGAAGCTTCTAGGGATAGAATGGACCCAGGGAAGGAGGAGTTACTGCTGATGGCTAAGCTTGTGAGAACAGATTGGTGAATAGGAGAAGGCATGTTGTAGGGAGAAAGAGAAGGACAGAACTAAGAATATATCTCCAGGCCACAACCCATGCACAAAATAGAGGGAGGAAAGAAAATGATACTCATATATTAAAGATACAGTGTAGAAATACAGTGTGTGAACTTAATAAGAGAATGTAATTAGCTTTCCTGATAAAGGAGCTTGAAGTTGAACACTGTGCTATGATGTGCCTGTGGTGGAAATGATTTAGATTTCTTAAATGTATGACACAGCTATGCAGGTGTGAGCAGTGAAGCAGATTGCTGTGCAAAATTCTGTCCAAGTAGGCTAGTTGTCAGATTTTATATATGCCTATAATGGTTTCCCATTTCCTCACCTGTGGGAGAGCTAATCAATAAATAAATTGGTACAAGAAACTAACACTATTTATACACCATATCTTGGGAAATCACCCAAGGCAGCGAATTGGAAGGAA
This sequence comes from Prionailurus viverrinus, assembly GCF_022837055.1. NCBI lineage: Eukaryota > Metazoa > Chordata > Mammalia > Carnivora > Felidae > Prionailurus > Prionailurus viverrinus. The sequence continues at coordinate 18,877,704 of NC_062564.1, forward strand.
CTTCTGTAGATATGAAACAGGCCACTCAGAAATCAGGATGACTAGTGATACTACTGTCAGAGAGCCGTTTCTTGTGCCAGAAGAGGGCCGCGATCTTCGGGAATTCTTACAAGCGGAACTGCCAAGAATAGAACTCAGCCTTTTCAAAGGTGTTCTTTTTTGGAGAACTTCAAGGTCATCAGTGGAGAGAGCAATCCAGAGAAATTCTTTGCTTTAGAGATGAATTCTTACTACCCTCACTCCCTGATGCTCCCTTTTATTTTGGGCAAGTGAGAGTTTCCAATGGGCTCTACCTGGTCACTCCATATTTATTTTAAGAGTGGATTAGATAATGTATGATCATGTACTTTGTAAATTAAATTTTAAAAAGCAAGTTTTTTAAAAAATCAATTTCCAAACTAATGAGACCAAGAGTATTTTCACTGAGTATCATGAATCAATGTTTGACTTTTTTTTTTTGAGAAATTGTTTGGACAATTGGGATAATTTTCTTTATCGATAAAACATTCATTTAGAATTGACCTCCTCGTTTCCACTTACCCATTTTCTCTTTTCAACTCTGTACCCTGTTTTCATCCTGCTGTGGGTGGAAATCACTAATGAATCATTTTCCTCTGTGGCCCCATGTCTAGCTTTTTCTCCAACTACTTTATCTTACAAAGAGATCTATATTTAATGTGTATCTTATCTCAAATAATTAGCTCTCTTCTCTAAGAAACAAAACTGAACCAAACAATATTGGGCACAGGAAAGGAGGAGTAACTGCTGAGGGAAAAGATGGTAAGTTATTGACCTCACTGGATGCCATTTTCTTTCTATATAATCATTTGATAATTCCTATCAACTCCTGCCCTAAAGCCCACCTCCATCCCTGAAGGTGGGATTGAATCAGAGTGCTCTAGACAAACAGACCAACAGAATCTGTATCTATGTATCCACATTCATATCTCTGTGTATCTATATAGCTGTATCTATTTAATGAGGAAGACTGAGATTTTTTATAAGGAATTGGCTCACATGATTATAGAGGCTGACTAAATCTTATGAAATGCCATCTGCAAGCTGGAGACCAGGAAAGCCAATGGTGTAGTTCAATCTGACCCTGAAGGCTTGGGAACCAGAGTAGTTGCTAATAAAATTCCTAGTCTGAGGTTCGGAGAGGACCAGCATTGCAGCTCAGCAGTCAGGCATGGAGAGAAAAAACCTCACTTGCTCTGCCTTTTCTTTCTATGCAGGCTTGCACAGACTGGATGATGCCCACCCATCTGTTTTACTCAGTCTACTGATTTAAATGCTAATCTCATCAAGGAACTCCCTCACAGAAATAATGAAATAATGTTTAGCCCAATATCTGGGCATCCTGTGATCCAGTCAGGTTGACACTTAAAATCAACCATCTCAGAGATGCTCCAGGGTGAAGCAAACTTAGCTACACAGTGTCCACTCCATTGACAAGAACTCTGTTGCTGGCAGTCCAGCTTGCTTCTTCTCTATCCTCCCACATTCAGTGTTTTACTGTCAAGACTCAGTCACTAGTTACAGCTTCAGAGAAGCCCTGAGACTCTCAAGGATGCCAGTGAAGCTCGCTAATGCTGTCTTCTTGTAAGTGTATGAAGAGTGCCCATGACTTTTCATAGCTTAACACCAATGCCTGGAGTGACATTCATGTTTTCTAGTGCAGGTAACCCCAGTCACCATGGGGACAGGTATTTTACTTGAATTTGTGGGGAGCAGGAATGGTGATAGAAAAATACCACAGTGCTTTTACTCCTGTGAATTCCATTCAAGGAGTTCTCTCTTTAAATACATCTTCCTTTAGTTTTATTTTCTAGCCCTCTCTTATGTGGCCTAGAGGTAGATGATTAAGATCGATAGAGACTTTTGGGCTACCTGTTCCTTCTTTGAAGATGTAATCACTCATCATCCATGTAGTTATCAACTGAGAGGACCTTGGTGAAACTTGGAGACAAAAGGAAAAAAAGTCCCATTTGATAATTCTTCTACGTATGCTTCCATGGCATTCTGATCTCATTGTTCATAGCAATTATCACAGTAGTAATTTTACATTTATTTTGACAGTTGTTTGACTAGTATCTATGTTCGCCACTGTTCTGGAACTCCATTTGGCAAAACCTGTCTTATTATTCTATCTCTAAGGTCTTACACCAATGTCTTGCATGCAGCATATTTGAATTAATGATTAGATGAACTGATGACCAGTCAGGGGTCTGGATATATTTATTTTTTCCAGTTACTGTTCTTTTTTTTCTTTCATTGAAGAAATTCTTTTAAGTAAGGGCAGTCTTCTTATGAACTAAAATGCAAACATCCTGTAGTCTGTCAAATTTTATTATAATATTAAAAGCTCTTCTAGTGGTCACTTTTGAGTAATAAGTGAAATATACATTTATTCACTCTGTAAAATTAATAAGCAATTACTACTCAGGCACTGGGACTTTGGAGATGAAAAAACAGCAGATTTCCTCTAAATATTTACAGTAGCATAGATGTAATAGACAAGTAGTTACAGTAAAATGTGGTCTATTAAGTAATGTATGTGTAAGTAACATTTTTTTAAATAAGTATAATGTTCTAGGTCCTTTACTCACATGTAATATATATATATATATTTTATTTTTTACAACTGCTTTCTGAGTTATGTTTCATTCCATTTTTTTCCAATGAGAAAGCTGAGGTTCAGTGAATTTAAACCTTTTGAAAATTTAATACATTGTTTGGGTTTATGTTTATTTGGTTTCAAAGCAGGCACTCTTTTCTTTGTGGCACATGACAAAGAACCACATCTTTAAGTCTCTATGTCTCTATGAGGGGAGCACTCCTAAACTCATGAAGGCTCATAAGTGAGAAACATAATAAACTGTATTACTATTTATTGAGTACCTACGTTGTGCTAAGCATTATGCTGGCATTTCTTTTTAGCCTAAAAATAACTCTAAGATATTGGTATTATCATTCCTATTTCCTATAATGGGACATTGAGTCTCATCAAGTTTAAGTTGCTTGCCCAAGTCATATATATAAGAGGTGGAGCTAGGAATTGAAATCAGTTCTAATGATTACAAATCTATGCTTATAACATTTTTTAAAAAATGGTTCTTCTGAGACCTTGTTTTGACATTACTATAGGCCACATGAATATAACCTGGTTATGACAAGCAAACAGTAGTTTAAAGGATTTTTAAACCTGCATTTCAACACTAAAGTCTGAAAACTTTTTTTTTTTTTCTTCTGGCTTCATATGAACTCCTGAGCTTTTGGTGTCCCTAAAGATAGGTTTTATATCCTTTACATTGTCATGATAATTCTGACAATATTTACTGCTAATCAACTGATGTGGAAAAATCCAACTGCTCCCTGTGGGATATTATGGAACATTGGTTAGTATGAATATTATCAGCAAGGACCTCACAAGCTCCTCATGTTCCTGTTTCTTCAACCAAAATTCATTCATCCATGGACCAATCTGCTCCTAAATTTGTAAACAGCTGTCCAGTAATAAACTCACTAAAATGAATAATATTCTCAAGCAATTGCATGCAGTTTCACAAATGCTCTTATTGTCGTCCTACCCGTCTCACTGCTATTTATGAGCTGTTAAGGCAATGAAAGGGGAGAATGACTTTTTTTTTTTTTAAATAAATGTGAACATGGTGACTTACACTTCAAGGTTCTAATCACCCTTTGAGCTCTTAAGACATCTATTTGTCTTTCTGATTTAGGTTGTGTGTCTCTTGAGCCCTAAGCACATATTCTTTATGCCTGGTACAGTGCCAGATCCATCAGTGTTAAACAAATAATTAATCTTCATAATGATAGCTTGCAGAGGTGGTCCCACAATTATGGAAGGGCACCTTGATATTCTCGGGAAGTCTGCTTTGAAAAACAGATGTGTGTGGCAGATAACAACTGAATATTAAGGCAAATTATTTCACTTCTCAGATCCTCAGTTTCTGAGTCTAGAAAACAAGGGTGTTGGACTAGCTGCTCAGTTGTTGGATTAGAAATTCATGAAGCTAATCCGCATGTAGTCCTTTTTAATCCAAAAATTCTTTTAAGTTTTAGAGAACTACTCTAGTTTTCTGGGTTCCTTTCACTTTCCATTCAAATGTGTGCTGTAGGCTGGAATCTGACTAGATCCCAGTGTGTAATATTTGATGTATTTTTATCTTTCATCTCAGCTTCGTGGATTAAATATTGAAGAACAAATATACTTTCTTATAAAATAGTAGCAATGGCCTTGTATACAAGGCTGCAAGAGTCCCACACTGTTTGGCACCTATTTCCTAATAGTATCCATAGCAAGATAACACCATTTATGTATTCAGGAGGCTATGGCAGAAGGACAAGGGACTTGGGATTCGAGTCTGACCACCATCACAAGGTACACACAGTGTACCTATTTAACAAGCCTGTTAAAGTGTATGCAGAAATACACTGTTTAATGAGCTGGGGGAAATATCTAAGTTTAGTTATCTTACCAACATAATAAGGAGACTGGTAGTGATTTCTAGGGCTTTATGAGAATTAATGTATGTAAACTGCCTGACATAGGGGAAGTGCTCAGTAAAGGGTGATTTCCTTTTCTCCCCCTTCTCTTTATCCTCTCATCCTGGCTTCATTCAGCAGTCCTTTTTTAGTATGTGCATATTTCCACATTATTTGAAACCTCCCAGAATAAACCTGGTCTGGTGGTGCTGTTGTCAGAAATCTGGAAGTGGTGGCATTAAAGTGGTTATATCTATTAACCCATCTTTACAGAACTATCCTCTGCAATTAGCCTATCAATTCTGCCTAACCCTTTGGATGAAGGCATTTAATACTGCTGAAATGCAATCATGATGGGTAACCAGTGAGTCTAAAGAGGTGGGGATATTCTTTGTCTTTGGAGAAATATCCATTTGGGGGGGAAATGTTTTCAAACTTCATACTTGACTTGGGGTCTCTGATGTCATTGTGGTGAGCAGTACTGTCAGCATGGGCCATCATTGTTGAAAATGCCCTTCCTTGGTTAGTTGTGTTAGAAAGTTGGGGGAAAGAAGAGCAACATTATAGGAAGCCATAATCAAACCAGTTTATATGTGTTTTCAAAGTTTCCTTATGAGGGAGCAGTATGATACAAGGCAGTGAGAATTCAAGTCCATTCAACCCATACCTAAGTGTGCCTATTGTGTCTGAGGCACAAGAATTGGTGCCAACACTAATTCTGTCAGAATATCACAGAGGGAAGTGGGGGCAAGATTAAGATAAATTCTGGGGCACAGGGTAGAAAGCATAGGAACTGTCTTGTAATTCAGAACCTACCCAGCCAGGGCCAGCAAACATAAGGACAGAATTTTAGGAGGTAGGTAGAGTCTGAGAATGAGAAGTGGCTTATACATAAAAGGTAAAAGTGAGCGGAATATAAACATTGTTAATTCATAATATTCAGTCCAGCCTTGATAAAGATTTATGGCAAGCATCATCCTTTTTTTTAAAGTAGAAAGATCACAGGATCAGAAGTATAGAAATCTCTGATGAATCTTAACTCGCTGCCTGAAAGAAAGGTGGACTTAAACGCACATCTCTCAACCTGTCTGAGCATTAGTTTTTTTAGTTGTGAAATAGAATTAATAATTCTTGTTCCGTTTCACAAAGTGGATAGTCGTGAGAATAGAAAAAGGTAAAAAGTAAATTAAGATGTTTTGAAAGTGATGTATTATTTAAATTCCATCCATTATTGTAGACATTTTTAAGGTTAACATCAAAGAGATCTCTCTGAACTCTAAAGTTATGATGTTTTTCCTTCTTGCCTTCAGACACAGAATAAATTATGAAGGATTATTTTAGCTTTGCTTTTCTTTTTCTTTTTTTTTTTTAATTTTTTTTTCCAACGTTTATTTTATTTTTGGGACAGAGAGAGACAGAGCATGAACGGGGGAGGGGCAGAGAGAGAGGGAGACACAGAATCGGAAACAGGCTCCAGGCTCTGAGCCGTCAGCCCAGAGCCCGACGCGGGGCTCGAACTCACGGACCGCGAGATCGTGACCTGGCTGAAGTTGGACGCTTAACCCACTGCGCCACCCAGGCGCCCCTAGCTTTGCTTTTCATGTAGGTATTTATTCACACATGTTTAAGTGTATTAAAGCAAAGGAAGGGTAAGATGCTGGTGATAACTTAGATATTTTCTATATCACTGATAGCTAGATGATTGTTGGTGATACTTTTTTAATAAAAATTATTGCCTGAATACTCTATAAGAGAGATTCGCAGAGAATGTCTTTGCTTTTTTGTCAGTGAAGCATGTATCCTTTTTGAATTGGCCTTACTCAATATTTTGCTCATTCAACAGAAATAAAAAAGATCCTCAAATATGATATTTATTGAGTACTCATTGTGAAAACTGGATTGACTTAGGTACTGTGAAGGTAGACCAAAAAAGGAATGTTATAAATAAAGAGGATGTTTATGAGTTTTCTAGTGTTTCAATATTAAGTGTTCCAATTAAATACATTATAATTCTAAAGAAGACATTTACTATGTTCCATGGATGCAATCTTAGGTTCTTGAAGAAGTTTCCCTACGTAAAGGTAGCTGCCATTCTAATTATGTTAAGAAGTCCTTCAGACAGTTTTTGCCAATAAACAAGGTGAGGAATCAAAGACTCTGCTATTTTAGTAGAGGCAGCATGTCAGGGTTGCCGACGCATCCTTCTTACTAGTGGAGTAAGAGGAGAATATACCACTGCATACGCAGGGATCAATGTTCTCACTTTTCTGTTTTCTTGTCAGTAATAGAATGCTGTGTTACATCCTTCCTTTTCTTCCTTTGTCTATACCAAAAGGAGACAGTAACTTAAGAAAATGTTTAACAGAGTGGTCAGAAGGAAAATGGAAAAGATCTATGTCAACTTGAGTTTACTTGAATACTGATGAGATGTGGTAGGGTATATGCAGTGGGAGAAGGGAGTAGAGACGGTAAGAAGGAACTCTGAGGATACCAGTAGCACAGAGGACATAGAGAAAGAAAGGACTCAAATAAGATGGAAAGGCTATGGACCAAAATGGTGAGGACCAAAATTGGACCATTTTTTTTTGCAGTTCAGCACTCATTGGTGTCTGGAGTCAAATAATTTTATTCTTTTCCTGCTATTGGTTCAGGTGCTTGATTCTATTTTCTCTGAAAGGAATTAAAGTGATATGACTCTTATTTATAGATAAGTCTCTATTGGTAACATTTGCATAAGCCAAATTTGTGAAGTATTTAGTGTGTGTTTTAGGGAACTGGTTCTGCTTTAGGCAATCCTGTATGTACTTCCAAGGAATCTCTGTTTTCACACGCTCTGTCGCCCCTGTCTTTCATAGAATCTATTCTTAACAAATGGTCTATGATAGTCACTTGCTTTGAAATAAACATGATTGGTAGGTTCCTTTATTTTCTGGGAAGGCAGGAGACAGATGAATACATATCTTGTTAGAATTCCATGTATCAATACTGTAAGTAAAGTAAGTGTTATATCTGATAAGGGACTATCTGATTAAGAGGCAAAATTGGGTAGTAGTCAGGGACATCAATTTCGAATTTGCATTTTATCAATTTGATTTCCTTGAGCTTGTTTTTAGGGGATTGAAAATGGAAGTAATAATAATTATTACTTCATGGATATATTTTAATAATTTCATAAAAGAATTTTTAACAAAAGAAATAATTAAATATTATTATAATTCAGCTCATTTTGGCTGTGGGGCACTAACCTATAACTGGGATATTCATAGATCCTCAGTTTCTGAGCCAATTTGGACTAAGTTGCAGACTTACAGATGTAGAATATGGAATTATTGTAAGACTGGTGTCCATTATGTCTGAAGGAAGCTCACTGAATACAGTAGTTCCTAATGTGCACCCTAATTTTCCTTTTAGAGCATAGATTGGCAAGAGTTGTATCTCTGAATCCTGCCATTTATTTTTCTTTTCCTATGGGGTTTCCTGTAAAGGAGGGAGTTGTACATGCAAAGAGTAATACTCAATGAGATACCAAGTACCAAATTATTTCTTGCTGAACAAATACTCAGTAGACCCTTCGGGAAGCTTTCTGATTAAGGCTGCATTTGAGAACCTGGCTTTGGCCAAATGAGGACTCTTATTTCATTTTCCCTCTGCTTAAAGCTAAACTGCTAGGCAGAGGAGGTCCATTCCAGCCTGACCTGCCATCCCAGCCTTAGGCAGAGAAGCTGGAATACAATAGAGGAGCACCAGCACTTCCAGGTTGGTCTTTAAAAAGCTTGACAGCTTACCCTTGAGAAGCCAGAGTCAGAGAGTTATCAGTTATGATAACCATAGAGACTCCCAAAATAGGAAGGGAGCAGGTGAACCCATGGTCTTCTTTAACCAGCAGTTATATCATCTGTTGCCAAAAGTGGTCCAGTGAAAGACCAAATTGAAAATAAATTATTTCTATGGGCAGAAAATATTGGATCTATGAATCCATGGGTTGTATGTATGGAAGGACAGAAAGAACAGCAGAAACATGGTGGCAGAAATTGCTTCCTTTATAAAAACAGTATATTATAGTATTTGAGATATTCTAGCCATCTCAAAATCTGAGTGGATTATTCAAAAGGACTGACTTTAGCTCTATGCTACAATTATTTTAGATAGTCCTATGACTTTGGATTTCATTGTTCAGACAGAAATTTCTCAGAGATGTTACTAAATCACAAAAATATGTGCATACATACATATATACATACATAATTTCTTTAAAAATAGATCTGAACAAAATAAAGGAAATGATGAATAGAAACCACATATGTGAAGAGCTATCAATAATGGAGAATGCATAACAATACATTTCTTTATGCTAAATGGCAAGAAGGCACAACTGGAAAAATCAGTAGCAATGTAATATAAACAGATGCCACAATTTATAGCTATTGAGAGATTCTCATTAGATTGTGATTTTATCTATATAATGCATTGGTGTTTACAAAAATATAATAACATTCTGGTGTATATTACACATTTCAAATTATTATAGCATTAATTAGAATTTGTAGTACTCTGTAATTTTAAAGTGATTAACATAATCTTTTATTTGCATCTTTTAGCTTATCAAAATATCATTTTATCAATTTCCTTAGAGAAATATCTATGCAACTAGCACTTTGGTGTTGATTTTGAGCCTTTATAAGGTTATATACTAATTTTCAAAGGGACAAGTATTTCCACTGTATAGAAAGGTGTTGAGAAAAAAAAATCTGCTATGGACACAATTTTAATTTCCAAATGCTGAGATGCCCAGACCACAGTCCTGGCTAGTGTGAAGAAAAACCACATCATACAGGGAATTAGCACTAACAAAGGAACAAGGATTCTGAAGGCCATTCCCAAGGCAAGAGCAGTATTGTTGAGGGGTAATCTCAAAGGATGGCTGATTTCAAAAAGCAGTTTTTTCTGCTTCAAGTACAGGATAGAGCACAGAGCAAGATTGATTGTCACGTTTTAAGTGTAATCAGGGTGAGAGAAAAAGTGAAAGGCTTAAGACTTGAAGAAGAGACCTAAAGACAAAATCAATGGAGATTAGAGTTTTTGTTTCATAGAGATACCTGCTTTTGTTTATACACATTCCTGTTTAATACAAATGACATGGTTATTTAGTGACATGAAAGTGGCTAATTTTTCTGTTAGTAGAATATACTGCAAAGTATGCAAATATGAAAATATCCACTGCTTGACTCTTAATTCATTCTGCTAACGTCAGGTTTTGTTTTTGTTTTTATTTTACTATCAATGTGAGCAACTAGCATCTAGACATCTAGGTAGGTCAGCTCTGTTGAACCATTATTGCAATTAATTCAATCAAATGTTCATTGAATACCCTTCACAATTGGACACTGATCTATATGTTAATGACACAGCATTGAGTCAATAGATACAGGCCATGTCCTCCTGATGCTTATTCAGTAGCAGATATGACAAAAAAAAAATGAAGTAGTTCAGTAAAGAGTGATAAGCATTCAAACTTTAAATTATAAAATAAATAAGAGACAAAAAGTACCACATAGGGAGTATAGTCAATAATATTGTTATAACATTGATGGTGACTGTACTTACCGTGGTGAGTGTTGCGTAACGTATAAAATTATCGAATCATTGTATGTACACTTGAAAATAATATATCTTTGTGTGTTAATTATATGTTAATAATAAAAGAGCAGAAAGCATTCACATGCTTTTGGATCATACACAGTGAGGTTTCTTCTTCTTCTTTTTTTTTTTTTTTGGTTTATTATTCATTTTTGAGAGAGAGAGAAACAGAGCACAAGCAGGGGAGGGGCAGAAAGAGAGGGAGACACAGAATCTGAAGCAGGCTCCAGACTCTGAGCTGTCAAGAAAGAGCCCAACGCGGAGCTCAAACCCACTAACTGTGAGATCATGACCTGGGCTGAAGTCAGATGCTTAACCACCTGAGCCACCCAGTCACCCCAATATACAATGAGGTTTCTAATGCCTATTGGATCAGGATGGGCCTTTCTGAGATTGAAGTATGAATCAGATTTAAGTATAGCAGGAAGGGGGAGGTAATTTATTTGGTACAAGACAGTGAATTAAACAGGGTAAAAAATACAGTTATAAATAATTCTGTACTTATGGAGCTTACAATTTAGTAATAATACTAATAATTTACTAACTGTTCATTACATGCTAGGTATTAACCTTGCTTGTATTAATTTTTTAATCCTCACAACAACTATATGAGGTAGATACCGTTATTAACCATTTTTCGGTGAAGAGGCAAAGGAACAGAAATGTTGACTTTATACAGATTTTTGAACTAGCAAGTAGCAGGCCTAGTAAATGAACATCGTTGTCTGGCTCCAAATCCTGCACTTTTAATGAGTATTTTATTCTAGGAAAAGTTCAACAATTTGCAAATATACAAATCACTTCAACGTAAGGAGTGATGAGTATTTTTTTTTTTAATTTAAATCCAAGTTAGTTAACATATAGTGTAATAATGATTTCAGGAATAGAATTTGGTGATTCATCACTTACATATAACACGCAGTGCTCATCTCACCAAGTGGGGAGTGACGAGTATTGTAAGAGAATCCTATATGGGAACATAGCAGAACACCTAGGGCATGCTGCGTGGCACAGACTGAAAATCTCTGCCTTAGCCTGACCTTTTTAGGCTCTCTCTCTCCAGTGTGCTTTCTATGGCATGAAAGTTAATGTACAGTCTCCCCTTGAAGGGAAGTATTTTTCTTTGAAAGAAGACTCATGATCTCTAGATGTCTGCCATGTAGTCTGCAAATAAAAAGACTTGTAAAGAAAACTGAAAACTCACGTTTCTCTTGGTAGAAACCCCTCCCTCTTCCTACACAGGAATGGGCAGCAGGAAGTTCTTCTGCTTGGACAAAAACTGTCAAAAGCAGTTTTGAATCTATGGAAAAGCAGGAGCATCACTAGTTGACATCTCAAAGTGATTCTGTAGTGAGTTCTGTATTGCTAAAATTTGGGCAGACTTACATCTTAATGACTTAAAAGTTTAGCTTTGACTAAAAGGACAATGAGGGGATCTTATATAATTTTCAATTATATTGAAATGTTTCACCAATCACTATCTTAAACATTTTATGTGTCTGGAAATACAGGTTATTTGGTAAAATCTAATCTCACTGAAAAGCTTTGATGCTCTATACCAAATTAAAACTAATTTAGCTGAACCATCTATGCTGCACATTAATATTAAGCAATTACATTAAATGGAAGCACTGTGAATATGTTAATTGCTTTCATTAAAAAACTGATTTCCTTAATTACTTTCTAAGCAAATATTCTTTACCAAGCTACTTAAGTATTTGCAACACTCAAATTCAATAGGTGATTGGGATGTCAATTTATATTAAATACATATTTTAAAAAATCTATTTTGCATTGCAAGTTTTAAAATGTATTTAATCCAGAATTGAGTATGATTTTAGGAGACTATTTTTATTTGAATAATGTTATAAATTTTATTGGGTCAAAATAATATCTCTCCTTCTTTATCATTTAATACCTAAGGCTTCTGAGGACACCACTTACCCTGTTTCAAAGAAAAGATCTCTCTCATTCCCATCATTGATGTTGACTGTTGTTCAGAGCTCCATGGTTTCAACCTTGCTAGGCACTAAGGTAGCCCTCCCAACCAAGTTCTTGGAGAAGGAAGGCTTTGGAGATAGAATGGTTTCTCAATATCTTCACAGTTTTTAGTGCTTGTGTGACTAACTTCTGTGCAACGTCTTGATTCACTTTAACAGAGGATATAGTGGGTTCATGAAATATAACACAAAACATTTCTCTCATGCTCTTAGGCTTAAAAGTTAGAGTGCTAATGGTTCAGGATTTTTAATACAAAGCTATTTTCTAGGTTTATTGCTGAATGTTGTTTAACATACCTAAATAGGAAAGGTATGTTATGCTGCAGAAACATGGATATGGAGTCGTATGGAAGAAAAGAAGGAGGAGAATGAGAAAAATTACTTCAAATAAATTATAAGGTCTTACTATTACTCCAAAACATTACCCCCCCTTCTTCTCCATAAGGGTTAAATAAATAAATAAATAAATGTAGATTGCATTTCTTAAATGTCATTTTAAAATAATTTTTCTTAGCTATTGTTTGTGTTTTATTTTAAACAGCTTTATTGAAGTATAATATACATACCGTAAATTGAACTAATTTGATAAATTTTGACATATACATACATGCATGAAGTTATCAGTATAGTCAGTGTAATGAGCCTATTACCCCTCAAATTTCCTCTTGCCTCTGGTAATCTTTCACACTTGACCTTTCCTGCCACCTTCCTCTTTATGTGTATAGGATATACTCATTTTGTCTGGCTTCTTAATTTTTTTTTTAATGTTTTTATTTATTTTTGAGAGACAGAGAAAGAGCACAAGTCAGGGAGGGGCAGAGAGAGAGGGAGACACAGAATCTGAAACAAGCTTCAGGCTCTGAGCTGTCTGCCCAGAGCCCAACGTGGGGCATGAATTCACTAACCATGAGATTATGACCTGACCCAAAGCCGGCCGCTTAACTGACTGAACCACCCAGGCACCCCTTGTCTGGCTTCTTCTATTGACGATAAACAAAGGTTTATCCATGCTGTAGCATGTTATCAGTAGTTCATGTTTTTAGTGTTAAGTGGTATTTCATTGCATGTATATACCACAGTTTGTTTAACTCTTCATTGATTGATGGATATTTGAGTTTCCAGTTTTTGCTATTACAAATAAAGCTGCTGTGAACATGCATATATAAGTTCTTATGTGGACATGAATTTTAGTTTCCCTTGGATACTACTTAGGAATGCAAAAGTTGGAACATATGGTAAAAATACATCAAACTTTCAAAGAAACTGGCAAAATGTTTTCCATAGTGGCAGTGCTATTTTACATTCCCATTGACAGTGTATGAGAATTTCAGTTACTCCATATCCTCTCCAATACTTTCATCATCTTTTTTTCCATGAATTTAGACATTCTAATATGTGTGTAATGGTAGCTTGTTGTGTTTTTTTATTTTTATTTTTTTTATTTTTAGAGAGAGAGCCTGAGTGGGGCAGAGGGGAAGAGAATCTTAGGCAGCTTCCATGCTTACTGCAGAGCCGATGCAGCGCTCAATTCCATGACCCTGGGATCATGACCTGAGCCAAAATCAAGAGTAGGTCTCTCATCCAACTGAGCCATTGTGGTTTTAATTTCTCCAGTGATCAAAGATGTTCAGCATTTTTCATGCAGTTTTTTTGTAATTCATAATATTGTTGGTGAAGTGTATATTCAGAAGTTTTGGCCATGATTTCAGTTATTTTCTTGTGGAGCTTTGGGGGTTTCTCATATATTCTGGGGTATATATCCTTCATCAGATATGTGTTTTTCAAAATTTTTCCAGTCTGTGGTTTGTAGTTTAATTTTCTTAACACTGTCTTTTGATGAGCAAGAATTTATAATTGGGATAAAGTAAAATTACAAGTAGCACTTATTTTTCTTAAACAGATCATCCTTTTATCACATGTAAGATAATGTTTCATTAAACAAGTTCAAGAAGGCATTTTTTTCATAGAAGCTTTAAAATCGTTGATTTTACATTTAGGTATGTGATCTATTTTTAGTTAATTTTTATATATTGTGCCAAGTTATGGATCAAAGGTCTTTTTTTTTTTTTTTGCATGTGATTATTTAATTCTTCCAGTACCATTTGTTGAAAGGACTCCCTTCTCCACTGAATTGTCCTTACACCTTTATCAAAAGGCAGTTGTCCATACATGTGTGGGTCTATTTCTAAATTATTTGTATTCTATTCATCTGTTTGTCTTGATACTAATATAATCTGTCTTCAATACTATAGTTTTCTAATCTAAAAATCATTAAGTGTGGGTCCTTTGTTCTAATTTTTCAAAGGTGTTTTAGATATTCTACTTCCTTTTTCAAATGAATTTTAGAAGCAAATTATCAATTTCTACAAAAATGTCATTTTGATTAGAATTATGTTAGAGCTATGCATTTTTCTGGAGAGATTGACATTTTACCAATGTTGAATCTTCTGACCCATAAGCAAAATATATCTCTGTATTTAAGTCTTTAATTTATCACAGCTGTGTTTTATAGTGTACATGTCTTTCACATATTTTTTCAGGTTTATCCCTATTTCATATTTTTGAGCTATTAAAAATGGTGTTTTTAAAATTTCAACTTCTAGTTGTTCCCTGCCAGTAAATAGAAATACACTTGGTAATTTAGGCTAAATTATTTTCTGATTTTTAGTAGCTTTCTGGTACATTCCATCTTGCTTTATACATAGAAGATAATTTCATCTGCAATTGAAGATATTTTAATTATCCCTTTATTTGGGGGATGCCTTTTATTTCTTCTTCTTGCCTCACTGCCCCGGATAGTGTTAGATAAAGATAATGAAATTTCAAGTGCAAAGGCCTTGTCTTCTCCTGATCGTGGGGGAAGACATTGTCTTTGTCAAGGATGATGTTAGCTGTAAGTTTTTTATAGATGCTTTTTATTAGGTTGAGGAAATTTTCTTTGATTCTTAGCTTGCAGAGGTTTTTTTTTTTAATCAGAAGTGAGCATTGTTGGATTTTGTCAATTGCTTTTTTTGTGACTATATTCATATGATCACATAATACTGTTAATATGGCAAATGGCACTGATTTTTCAGATGTTAGTCAGACCTTGCATTCTTTTGATAAACACCACTTTGTCATGAGGGATTTTCCTTTTTATTCATTGTTATATTTGATTTCCTAAAAGTTTGTTCAGAATTTGACATCTCTGTTCATGAAGGATATTCATTTTCTTGTAGATTAGTGTTCTCCAGAGAGACAGAAGCAATAGGATGTGTTCATTTTACATAGAGAGATTTATTTTAAGGAGTTGGCTCATGGGATTATAGAAACTGGAAAGCTCAAAATTCATAGCGTAGGCTAGCAGCCCAGAGACTTAAGAGCTGATATTGCAGTTCAAGTCCAGAGGCCATCTGCTGGCAGAATTCCACCCAGGGAAGGAAGTCCATCTTTATTCTATTGAGGACTTCATATTACTGGATGAGGCCCACCCATATTATGGAGGGCAACCTACTTTACTTTAGTCTACCAATGAGATGTTAATCTCAGTGAAAAACAAAAACCCAAAAAGCTCAGAAAGATCTAGAGTAATGTTTGACCAAATATCTCAGTATTGTGGCCCGCCAAGTTGATATACAAAATTAACCATCACATCTTGTAATGCCTTTGTTGGATTTTGGTGTCAGTATAATACTGGCCTTATATGGTGAGTTGAAAAATATTTCCTCCTTTTCAACTTTCTGGATGAATTTGAGTGTATCTGGTATTATTTCTTCTGTAATTGTTTAGCAAATTCACTAATGAAGCTGTCCAGGCCTGGAGGTTTTGTGGGATGTATTTTAGCAATATATTCCATCTATTTAATAGATAATAGTTTTTTTTCTGATTCTCTACACCTTCTTTAATGAATTTAAGTTATTTAGGCCTTTAAAATAATTTCCTATTTCATTGTCATGGAAATTGTCAAATGTATTTCCATAATATCATTCTTAATATTATTATTCTTTTATTATCTGTCAAATTTTATAGTGATATTATCACTCTGCTTCCTGCTATTGGTAATTTGTGACTTCTGTCTTTCTTTAAATTTTATTATTTATTTTTTAAAATTTACATCCAAGTTAGTTAGTGTATAATGCAACAATGATTTCTTTATTCCAGTTCTGTGGTTTTGGGTTGTGGTGTTATCATTTTCATTGACTTCCATATAGTTTTTAATTTCCTGTTTAACTGCTGGTTAGCCCATTCATTCTTTTTTTTTAATGAAAATAAATTTTTTTTAATGTTTATTTATTTTTGACAGAGAGAACATGAGTAGGGGAGGGGCAGAGAGAGAGAGAGATACACAGAATCCAAAGCAGGCTCCAGGCTCTGTGCTCATAGCGGGGCTTGAACCCACAGACCGCGAGGTCATGACCTAAGCCAAAGCCGGGCGCTCAACCGACTGGGCCGCCCAGGTACCCCGCCCATTCATTCTTTAGTAAGATGTTCTTCAGTCTCCAAGTATTTGTTACCTTTCCAAATTTTTTCTTGTGGCTGATTACGAGTTTCATAGCACTGTGGTCTGAAAATATGCACGGTATAATCTCGATCTTTTTGTACTTACTTAGAGCTGATTTGTGTCCCAGTATATGGTCTATTCTGGAGAACATTCCATGTGCACTGGAGAAGAATGTAAATTCTGCTGCTTTAGGATGAAATGTTCTGAATGTATCTGTTAAGTCCATCTGGTCCAGTGTATCATTCAAAGCCATTGTTTCCTTGTTGATTTTTTGATTAGGTGATCTGTCCATTGCTGTGAGTGGGGTGTTGAAGTCTCCTACTATTATGGTATTACTATCGATGAGTTTCTTTGTTTGTGATTAATTGACTTCTGTATTTGGGTTCTTCCACATTTGGTGCATAAATGTTTACAATTGTTAGATATTCTTGGTCTGCAGATCCCTTGATTATAATATAATGCCCTTCTGCATCTCTTGGTACAGTATTTTAAAGTCTCGGGGCACTTGGGTAGCTCAGTCGGTTAAGCGGCCAACTTCGCCTCAGGTCATGATCTCGTGGTCCATGAGTTCTAGCCCCGCGTCGGGTCTGTGCTGACAGCTAGAGCCTGGAGCCTTTTTCAGATTCTGTGTCTCCCTCTCTCTGACCCTCTGCTGTTCATGCTCTGTCTCTCCCAGTCTCAAAAATAAATAAAACCTTAAAAAAAATTAAAATAAAATAAAGTTTAGATTGTCTAATATAAGTGTGGCTACTCCGGCTTTCTTTTGTTGACCATTACCATGATAGACGGTTCTCCATCCCCTTATTTTCAATCTGAAGGTGTCTTTAGGTCTAAAGTGGGTCTCTTGTAAACAGCATATAGATGGAACTTTTTTTCTTATCCATTCTGTTACCCTATATCTTTTGATTGGAGCATTGAGTCCATTGACGTTTAGAGTGAGTACTGAAAGATATGAATTTATCGCCATTATGATGCTTGTAGAGTTGGAGTTTCTGGTGGTGTTCTCTGGTCCTTTCTAATCTTTGTTGCTTTTGGTGTGTGTGTGTGTGTGTGTGTGTGTGTGTGTGTGTGTGTGTGTGTGTATTTTTTTTTTTTCGTCTTTTCTCTCCTCAGAGATTCCTCCTTAAAATTTCTTGCAGGGCTGGTTTAGTGGTCACAAACTCCTTTAATTTTTGTTTGTCTGGGAAATTTTTTCTCTCTCTTTCTATTTTGAATGACAGCCTTGCTGGATAAAGAATTCTTGGCTGCATATGTTTCTGATTCAGCACACTGAATATATCCTACCACGCCTTTTTGGCCTGCCAAGTTTCTGTGGCTAGGTCTGCTGCAAACCTGATCTGTCTTCCCTTGTAGGTTAGGGACTTTTTTTCCCTTGCTGCTTTCATGATTCTCTCCTTGCCTGAGTATTTTGTGAATTTGACTATGATATGCCTTGTTGATGGTAGGTTTTTGTTGAATCTAATGGGGGTCCTCTGTGCTTCCTGGATTTTGATGTCCGTGTCTTTCCCCAGGTTAGGAAAGTTTTCTGCTATGATTTGCTCACATAACCCTTCTTGCCCCTATTTCTCTCTCTTCCTCCTCTGGGACCCCTGTGATTCTGATGTAGTTCCTTCTTAATGAGTCACTGATTTCTCTAATTCTTAAACCGTGCTCTTTTGCCTTAATCTCCGTCTTTTTTTCTGCTTCGTTATTCTCTACAAGTTTGTCCTCTATATCGCTGATTCTCTGTTCTGCCTTACCCATCCTTGCCGCCATGGCATCCATCCATGATTGCAGCTCAGTTATGGCATTTTTAATTTCATTCTGACTATTTTTTACTTCTTTTATCTCTGCAGAAAGGGATTCTAATCTGTTTTTGACTCCAGCTAGTATTCTTATTATCATGATTCTAAATTCTGGTTCAGACATGTTGCTTGTATCTGTGTTGGTTAAATCCCTGGCTGTTGTTTCTTCGTGCTCTTTCTTTTGGGGTGAATTCCTTCATTTTACTGTTTTGAAGGGAGATAAGGAATTAATAAGGTAGAAAAATTGAAATTAAAAAAAGTTAAAATTAAAAAATATATTAAAGTTAAAAATTAAACACACACACAAATTGAATAGATGATGCTTGATCCTAGGTGTGTTTTGGTCTGGGTGTTGAAAGTGGTTTGACAGATTAGAGAAAAAAAAAGGGTGGGGGGTGAAAGAAAAAGGTTATCGTTTGAGAATTTGAAAAAATGAAGTAGACTAAAATGAGATGATGGGGGTAAAATAGAATTTGAAAAAATATACGCAAATTAAAGAAAATAGTAAAAACAATTAAAGAAAAATATTTTTAATAAAAGTTAAAAATAAATATGAATTTTTTTCTGTATTCAAGACAAAAGAAAAGTGAAAAAGAGAAAAAAGATTAAAAAAAGAAAAAACATTTGAAAATTTGAAAAAGTGAATACACTGTAGTAGACTAAAATAAAATGATAGAAGTAAAATAGAATTTGAAAAAATTTACACAAAAGTAAAAAATATAGGAAGAAAATTAAATAAAAATATTTTTAATAAAAAATGAAAATAAAAGGCGAAAGATTTATGTGAATTTCTCTTCCTGTATTCAAGAAAAAGAAAAGACATGTAAAAGAGAAAAAGAAAAAAAAAAGAAAATTGAATAGATAAACCTACTAACAGATTGAGGTAGGACTGAAATTACTTCGTTTTCCCCTAGAAGTCAGTCCATGTAGCTCTTTATAGTCCATAAATTAAGCCAGCGGTGAGGCTTGTGTTCTTGAAGAGTGAAGTTGGCCCAGTCACAGCTCTGCTAGCCTACTAGATGGCGCTGCTAGCCTACTGGGGTGGATTGTTGTGGTGCTCATAGGTGCATATGCACATGTGTGAGAGCAGTGAAAATGTCATCACCCAGCTACCTAGTCTCTAGTATCAGAATTCTGTTCTCCCTGATCAGCAATCACACACCGGTCCTTTGTCTTCAGCTTCCATCCACTCCCCACTTCCACACTGTCCGTGACCAAGCCCCAGGCAGTACCTCTCTCCTAAGTTTTGTCTTAGATGTGTTTGTTCTCCCCGGCTCCTTACTTGATAAGGACTGCGGCTTTGACCCGTTCCGCCCCTCTGCAGGAGGGTCTCACCGAGCAATGGCCAAATGAGCAATGGCTGAATGTCAGTTGCATCCAGGAACGCCCACTGGACCCTGCTGCTGCCCGTGCCCTGAGACTGGCCAGGTGCCAGCCCGTCCCCAAAATAGTTCACGAGACAGTGTAGCATCAGCGTTTCAGGGATTATGGAAAATCACGACACACGTCTGGCACCAGTCTTCACCCTTAACGACCTTGCCCCAGCAGCAACAAATGTGGCTGCTTCTGGGGTCTGCTGGGACCAGGTGGCTTCAACAGTCTCTACCAAATGTCTTTCCAGCAGTGGAACCGCTTTTCCCCGTGTGTCCCCAGAACCTCCCGGACCCCACTCTGTTCCTGGGGATTTACCTTTCCCACGAGAGCACTGCCAGGTATCAAGCTGCGGAGTTGCAGCCTTTGTACTCCCCTTGTTTACAGTCTTAATGGAGTTTAAACCCTTTCCTTTCTCCTTTCTCCTTTCTCCCTTTTTATTTTAGTCCCTGCGGCTGTTTCCAATTTTCCACTTTCTCTCCAGCTGCTTTTGGGGAGAGGTGCTTTTCCCATATTCTCCTCCCCTTCCCAGTCTCTGTCCTCTCTCTGCCCACAAAAGCAGTTCTCTACCCTCTGCTGCTTCTCCTTCCCCAAATTCACCTCTCCATGTCACATACCTGCTGAATTCCGTGGTTCAGGTTGTGCAGATTGTTGTGTTAATCCTCCAGTCAGTTTTCTGGGTGTTCAGGATGGTTTAGTGTTGGTCTGGCTATATTTCATGGACGTGAGACACCCAAAAAACTTCCATGCTGTTCTGCCATCTTGGCTCCTCCCGTGACTTCTCTTTTTTTAATAAATATAATTAGAATGAGAATGAAAAATGAAATCTTAATGAGGTTCTTTTTGTCCAGTGAGATTGGCAAAAATTTTTACAAATAAATGTATTGGAAAGAATATGGAGAAGTGGCATTTTATTGTTGGTAAATCCTGTCTGAAAAGAAATATTGTCATACATGTCAAAATAAACTTGCACATATCCATTGACCTAATCATTCCGCTTTTGGACTCTAAGTAGTTGCACGTTAGTACATGGTTACATATGCAAAGAGAAATGACATTAGGGACTGAGTATTTTATGTTATGTACCTTATTTTAATATCAACAATGACAATGGATTGAGAAATTGATTCTGTAATTTTTAAAATGAAGGGAAAATTATGAAAGTTCCCTTCTATTTAATGATACTTTTTTCATTTTCATTAAGTCTATATTCTTTTGTATCTTTGTAACTGAAGAGTCATTATACTGTGATGGATAAGAAATAGAGTTAAGAGCCAGATGGGCTTGAATTCTAGAGTCATCACCTTGCTATTTTACATCAGACAACTTATTCATCTCATCAATGCCTTTGTTGCTTAACAATTATCTCTGAATGCTTAATATCAATACTAATTCACAAGCTTTTGTCATAAATAAGACAACAAATATAAAGCTCATAGAATAGAACCTGGAACATAGACCTCTAGAAATGCTATCAATTGCAAATGGTTAATGAAACCGTATTGACTGGTCCTGGTCCTTAGTTTATCATAGGGTATCATTGAATTAGTATGCATTGGTATGATGAGTTACTTTGTAGAAGATAATTAGACAAATTTCAAAATTTCCTAATTGTAGGTGAATTTTGTTTATGGATGGCCACAGAGTTCTTTCTTTATCCTTAAAGTTCACATCCAATTTTGTGGTAGAGATAGCTAGCTGTCCTCAAAAATTTACTTTCGTCCTGTTCCATTTGTAATATAAATTTTATATTTGTATTTAAAATGACACGACCATCTAACAAAATAGATGGTTGCTGGGATATAAGGGGAAATACTGAGTAGCAGCTTCTTGAAGCTGTATCTGGACAGTTGGCATGAGTCCTTTGCTGTTCTCATCCTATTCTGTTCTCCATTCAGGACAATGTATGCTTCTTTGGACTATGAGACAAAAGACTTTGCTGAGGCTGGTAGAGTAGTAAGCTGGAAAGTTCATGGTCCCTAAGGACATTAAGAAACAGAGACCACTTTCACCTTGTGATGCCTGCCTCCACACTTACATATGAGAAACAGACTTCTCTCTTATTTAAGTCATTATAATCTATTTTTATACCAAAGTTAGACTTAATTTTAACTGATGATTCACCAAGCTATATTTTAGTGTGGATTGTTCTCTATTATTTGCCTTCAGAACTGTATGTACTTTTTATTTGTGGATCTTGGTTTCTTACATCTTGGGAAATTTTATCTATTTCTGACTTTGAATATTTTTCATTGCTTTTTATCTTTCTGATGCCTAATATCCGTATGTTGGACATATATTTTCTGATCTTCATATTCTTTCAGAGCTTGTTTTTTGTTTTGTTTTTCCTTTCCCTTCTGTAGTTTATTCTTGTCATTATATTCCCAGTACTAAAACAGTACCTGACATTCTTAATTTGTTGAATGAGTAAAATAATGAGTTAATTAAATGAATTCATCATTTTCTAACTATTTTCAGCTGTATCTATTGTCCTTCAACTGATTCATGATTTCTATTTATGTTTCAACTTCTTTTGTAATGTCGTATTTCTTTGTTCTCTTCTGTTTGTTCACGTCTTTAATACTTTTTATTAGTGTTTTCAATGATATAGTGGAATATTTTTCTAAAATTTTGTGTGGTTTCTTAAAGATAGTTTTTCTTCTTTTTGTAGTATCTATTTTTGGTTGGATTATACATTTGTGTTTTTTTCTGTGACCGTATACTTTTTCTTACTTTATTTCAAGTCAATGGTCATATTCTTTTGAATCCTTTTTACTTCAGAAAAGATTTATGTCTCAGGAGTACAAGCAAAGTTGCTTATGCCTCTTTTCTGTTTTATAAGCCTAAAACTGATTCAGGGATTCAGTTTACTGTCCTATAAGAGGACAGAGAAATTATTGAGAACCAGTGTTTGGTGGTCATATTTGAGGCTTCATAGGAGAGAGATGGTGGGAGAGAAGAGGGACATTTTTCAAAATGATCACCATCAGTACTCTTGGGATGTATTAAGAACTCAAGAAGGATGCCTTTGACCACCTAGTGCTATTAGGAGGGTGACTCTGAAGACCTGGGCATTTGCACTTCCTTAAGACTTATGGAAACTAGCAGAAGTAGCAGCGTTTAAGGAATTGGTGAAGGCTGAGATAAAAACCATCTCATTTTTTTAAATGTTTATTTACTTTTGAGAGAGAAAGCATGAGTGGGGAAGGGGCAGAGAGAAGGAGACACAGAATCTGAAGCAGTTTCCACGCTGTGAGCTGTCAGCACAGAGCCTGATGTGGGGCTTGAACTCACGAACTGTGAGATCATGACCTTAGCTGAAGTTGGACGCCTAACCAACTGAGCCACTCAGGTGTCCTACCGTGTCAGTTTTCATCAGTGTGAATTGAAGTCTGAGGATGACAGTGGTCTCCCTCACACTTAGAACATTGGTCTGATCAAGGAGTCCCAAGAAAGAGCCAGATTTTCCCATTAACTTCACAGTATGCAGATTGAAGCCAGATCAAATTAATTTAAAGAAAACAAGGAAATGTAATATCTCTTGTACTTCTGATTTTTAATACTGAAATATATATGTGTGTATATGTATATGTGTGTGTATATATGTGTATGTGTGTATATGTGTGTGTGTGTGTGTGTATAAAATATATAAGTTAATTCCAAGTTGTGTAATTTCTCTATATTGTTCTTTTGGAATGGTGGTATAATCAAGGCCTATAATTTATGCTGGAATTGGGGGCAGTGGCCTAAAAGTTGGCACTTTCACATTGAATATGTTGTCTCAGAAAATTTCTCCTCAACTTTCTAATGACATGTCTTCTCTCAGCTTTCTGTGTTCATGCTTTTTCAGGCAAGAGGTAAGCTAAGTTCACAGTGACCATTTGTGTGTGTGTGTGTGTGTGTGTGTGTGTGTGTGCGCGCGCGCGCACGCACCTGTGAGATGTGGTGGTGCTGCGTTTACTGCAGATTAATTGACTCTGGTAAACAGTTTCAAAGCTGGTAAATATCTTTTTTCTTCTTTTTCACCTCATAGTTTCTCTGAGTTAATTATTTGTGCCATAGAAAAATTAATATGGTATATATAAGCAATTCATTGCTGTATCAGCTTTCTAGTTTCTCTTTTGACCAAATTCACTATAATTGATAAATATTATTCATAGTTTGCAGTTTCGGATTTGAGCCCTTTCTGTTTCATTACAGGTGGGAGTTTAGTTCCCAGTTTCTGTTCCTTTAAAAAGGCTTCTGTAGGTTTTAAGAATATGGGTTTTAGTCTGTTACTATTTTACCAAAGCCTTTAGCCTCTGGAATATGTGTTTGTACTGGTGTGTTTGTGTGTGTATGTGTGTGTTTGTGTGTGTGTGTGTGTGTGTGTGTGTGTGTGTGAGAGAGAGAGAGAGAGAGAGAGAGAGAGAGAGAGAGAGAGAGACGGAGAGAGAGGGGGGAGGGAGGGAGAATACTACCAGGGACTCAATTTTATTTTTAAAAAGATATTTTTTCATCCCCACCAACACCATTTTTCCTTTTCCCAGGTGCAGCCAAAGCCACAAAGTAAGAATTCAAATGTAATTTATAAAATCTTGCCCCTTTTATTTCTCATACTGTAATTTCTGTTCTTACTTGTTCGAGGCATCCTTTCCTCCTTTTCTGTCTGAATCAGTATCATTAGGCAGTACTTGGCCAACACTCCTAATTGGTTTTCTGCTATATTTAAGCTCTCACAGATTAGTAGTCCTCTCCCATGTCTCACATTTACAAGGCAACAGTTGAATAGCAAGTGACTCTAATGAGGTTGAGTTAAATTTCTACCGCATCTTAATACTGGCACCTACAAAATGAAAAAGATGAGGGGGTTATAAAACAAACAAACAAACCAAAGATCATGTCTGGAAGCTATATGAACTGCTTATTCCTGCGGCTGACAACTATTTTACTAATTTCATAAGATCAGAGAGCTGGAATTTGAACACAGGTCTCTCTTATTTCAAGTACATTACCTTAGATTTTTTATCTAGTCTTTTCTTCTGCTATTATCATGGGTGCCAAGGACTGTATCAATGGAGACTGACTTCATGGCTGTAGCTGAATATAGAATAATAATGCTACTGCTTTTCAACACCTGAATTAATTCAATAAAGAATGATAGATCCTCACAGTTTGGCCATTTTCTGAACAGAAGTTACAAGAAATTATCTTTCAAGAAAGTCTGTCCAAAACTTTGATTAAAACAAACATAATAGCATGATAAATTTTTATTTAAATAAAACTCAGGGCTCAAAACTGTGTATGAAAAATCTGTTAGCAGCTTTCCAAAACTTTTCCTCTTTCTAAAAACCCATTTAACATTCTTTTCCTCCAGTTAACATCCAGGTATTAAATAAAGCTGACTAGATGCAAGTTAAAGATTCTCCAACAAATGCTTGAATACAGGGTAAACCCAAATACAAAATACTGATTCACTTCACTTACTTACCAATTTTTAAATGATGGGTGATTGGAAAAGTAAAATAAAATAGGCATTTCAAAGACTTTGAATAACTTGAAAATGATGTTGTCAACACTTTATCAAGAGGGAACAATGGTTTGTTTGTTGGTTTGTTTTCGTAGCCAATGAGTTGATCTGGTATTCTAATCCTCTCACTTGGAGGAGTGAGACACTTAAAATAAATATTTTTCTTGGTCTAAATGTAAGGACTTTAAAAACCTCCAAATTATATTGGTTTTGGCTATTTTATAAATATGACGTTATTAAACACATTTTTGTAGGGACTTGTGTCTTATAGAACCAGGATAAAAAAGCAATCAATCACGTATTTGAAACCAGTTGCACAGAGTATCAGTTTATGGCTTCAAAAGCTCTGAACAGTGAAAGCTGAGTCTCATTCCTATAACTCATGGACTGTCTGCGTGAGCTAAAGCTCATTCAGATGATGCTCCCAAATAAGCTTCCAGTTATAATGGAGGCACATGCAAAAGGGCAGGAATTTCACATTCAATCAGAGTACAGGAAAAGAAAATTCTTCCTGTATAACGGAAATGATAACCTTGAAATACTTGGGCAGTCACCCTTGAGAAAAGCAAAAAGACCCAAATTCTAAAATGTGATGAGCCCGTGAAGCCCAGAATTATAGAGTAGCTTTAATTTCATGGCTTCTGACAGAAGAGCCTCAAATGGTCACTCCAAACTCCTAAGTAGCTTGTTAATCATCCTCATTTTGTATTTAAATTCATATAGTAGGCATCTTTACATGAGTGGACCTTAAATACAGGTAATTTGCAGGCACAATTTGTTACAAGCTGTTTAAACAAAATTTCTAAAATTATTCGAGGTTTTATCCTATTGTACAGCTAGATTCCATTTCAGTTGCAAAATACATGTCAAGTTGAAAGGTATGAAATTATTTTTTAAGCCAGTACTATAAATTACATGCCAGAAATACAGGGTCACTTTCCCTAGTCATAGCAATGTTCAGGTACCAAGTTAACTTTTAGAAAGCATATTTTTAGAGGATACATGGAAATCAACTGTCACACTGAAGCAGGCCCCAAGCAGCCTAAAATATTAATGCATTTTTGATATAGTCAATAATTTCCATACAGCGTAGGGTCTTATTCTAGAGGACAGGCTGCACGTGGAGTCAAAACCAGATCTGAGTTGTAGCTTTGTTAACTTAAAAATCTGGAGTGATATTTAGTGTGTTAGAAGTTTACTTTTCTATCTCCAAGATAAAGATAATGATGCACATCATAAAAGGGTATAATGAGAATGCACTGAGTTATGTATAATGTATATGTATATATGACTGTAGGATAGGCAAGACTTCCGTCTCTCCTTTGCTTCACCCCCAGAGAAGAGAAGCACTTATTAGCATTATCAGATTTGAGGACACAGACTGGATCACCTTTGCTAGTGAGGAACACTGTGCTAAAATGTCTGTAGATGGATATGACTTCTTCCCATCTCTGCAATGCAGTGCCTAAAGTCCAGTCATTTTTGTTTTGTTTTGTTTTTTGGGTTTTTCCCCCCAGTGTGGCAGCAGAGAGTATAGGGCTTTTGGGCTTGCTAAGCCTCAGGCTGGTTTTTGCTATAAGGGGCTCATATGTCCTCCTTTTAGTTAGAAAATCAGACTTCTTTGTGTAGCCTGCGCATATTTGGAATGCTCTCTTTTAGTTAAAAAATAATTTAGGCCTAAGGAGTTTAGGGTAAAGGACTGTGACCATCCCAGCTTATTGAAGTTCTCTGCAATGGAGGCTGCCTGCCCAAGCCCAACTAATGATAACCCGTGTTCCTTGGTTCATTAAGCACTTTCCAATTGTGCATAAAGGCAATATTTTGTGGACCTTATGAAGAGAGATAAATCAGTTATTCCTGGGTCAACTGGCTAAATAAAATACCATTATTTTGAATAAAGTCTCAATTTCTCTATTAATACCAACATGTGTGATAGTGGGTTGCTTTATGTATTCTAGGTGTTAATTACCACTATTGTTCAGTTTTCTTTGTGTTAAACTATAGGACATTTGGCTCTTATAAGCCCTTCACCCCCTGAATGTTGAAGTTCATTAATATTCCCTCCAGGTCTTCTCTTCATACTTTCTGGAATATTCTCATCCACATCAGTGACATTAATTATTATTTCTTCACTGAATATTTTGAAATTCATCTCTATTGTTAATTGTTTCTTTGAGACTCACTTCTGTATTTCTCTGTGACTATTAATGTATCTGCTGGATAGCATCTTAATACGGCTAAAACAGATAACTTTTATTATTACTTATATGTATTTCTCTTCTTGTTTTAGTGATACTAGTTGATTGCATTACCACTTTCCCAACATTGTATTCTATTCCATCTCATTCCATTCTCTTCTGTTCTATTTCTTCTCCTTCAATTTCACATCCATCCAGTTGCACAATATCAGTCTATTCTGTCTCAGACCTGCCTCTGAATAAAGCCACTATGCTCTTTCATTGTCACTACCTTGCTCTGTGGATACTTATCAAATGTAGTCAGGCCTCTTATGAGAAATTACTCCCTGCCCCTAGTCTCTTCCATTCCAATTTTCCTCCACTTTGCTTCCCAGTTATTTTCCTAAGGCAGAAAGCAAATCTTAATTTCTTGCTTAAAATCTGATTGCTTCCCATCATCTACTCAGTGAAATCTACATTACATATTATATTAAACATTGTTTATAATTACCCATTGCCTATTCGGTCCTCTGGCCTCATCTCCATAATATTTATCTTATTCACCAGTGACTCAGAATATGCTGTTCCCAAAGGCTAGGATATTTTCACAGGTGATCCCTTTCCATCTAGGCTTTTCCCTTCTTCCTCTGGCGATTTCTATTCCTCATTTAAGACTCAGCCTAATTTCCTCTGTTGTGAAGCCTGTCTTTATTATTCCCTAGCCAGTCAGTCACTCCCTTGGCACTGTCTTTGGGCCTGTACTACTGCACTGTGACATCTGCTGACTTATCATTCTGTCCCAGGATACTTTATGGTATTTAATCAAGTATTGGTTTCCAATTATGTCCATAGTTCCTGCAACACAGCAGAAGATAAGGAAATATTTCTTTGTTGGCTGATTGGTCAATCTTCAGTTTTTTGTTCTTGTTTTTGGTTTTGGTTTTTGGTTTTTTTTGCTTAGCTAATTTTAGAATCCCTTATTTTATTCCCAGGTTCCTGCCCTCTACTTCCTTGTCTCAGCTCCCCAGCTACTCTGCAGATGCTGCTATTCCTCTTTTTCACAAGGTTACATGGGGCATATGTAGATGTATTTTAAATACTGAAAATAAAGATAAATAATTTTTTGAAATGGATACAAATAAATTCAGGAGAATTTATTTCATTTGGCATTTGTTCAATACATCAGTTTTTTTAAAAATCCATATATATTTTTCCCCAGGTTTATTGAGATATAATTGAAACATTATTTAAAAGTTTACCAGTATAAAACATGATGATTTGGTATATGTATTTGTTGAGAAATGATTACCACAATAAGGTTAGTTAACACTTTCATAACCTTATACAGTTACCTGTGTGGGTGTGGGTGTAGTGAGAACATTTAGGATCATATGAGTGAATAAATACATGGATGGATATATCCCAGGATCTGTTCTGGGTCTTAAAAGACTGAGCACACCTAAGGTGAACTCTCTTACTTTGACCAAGGCTATGTAAATAACTGGTGTATATGATTTAAACTATTTTTATATACCATTAAGTATCTGTGTTAATAATAATCAGAACATTTTGTTCTGGTGGCTAAATGGTATTTCCAGTAGAGAACTGACCAGCCTTTGGTGAAATACCTCTAATTAATCTAATTGATTAATTAAATCCATGCTTGAGCGATATTTTTCAACCAGAGCCTCTTAATTGTTTATCAATGAGTGTGATTCACATTCAGCTTTATCTCTGAACTTCTTCTTGAGCTCTTTAAAGATAGCCAAAGAGAAGGGGGAAAATGGTTTAGAAACACTTGGCCTCATGTTGAATGGACTTGAGCCAGTGAGTAGAATGGAAACTGGTGAGTCACTGCACTTGTTAAAATAGAGTACAGATAATCTTGGCTTTTTGTTTCTTTTTTTGTTCCTTTTTATCATGGAACCTACTATGTTCAGTCATATGCTCATTCATATATAATTATCAAAGACCTCTTAGTCTTTCTAGCTATTCCTGGAACTCTCTTATGTGTGTTTGCCCTGCCTCTTGTTTTTCATCTCATGCACTCTCTTTCACTCTTACAGAGGCACCTGGGTGTCTCAGTTGATTGAGTGACTGACTCTTGATTTGAACTCAGGTCATGATCCCAGGATTGTGGGCTTGAACCCTGTTGGGCTCTGTGCTAACTGTAGAGACTGCTTGAGATTCTCTCTCCTTCTCTCTAACGACAAACAAACAAACAAAAAAGCCTTTCCATATTTTCATGATGTATTTTTCAAATTAGCAATTTATATTTTTGAAATTAAAAACAACAAACAACAGATAAATAGTATATCATGTTAGAACTATTGCATTCAAACACACCAGTGGAATGCAGTTACTAACATTCTCTTTGCAACTGGAAATCATAGTTATTATGCATATGAATATGCTTAATATATTAGTATAAGAAATAATTTCGTTGCTTAAAAATAGCCCTTTGTAGACTTTGGCTCTTTGAACAAAACATAGCACATGGTCCCCTCAGCATCCAGTTTGTGAATCACAGCACCACAGGGCCTGTTTGGAGAATCAGGTATAAATTATTTTCTAATTGAATAGACTTATCAGGATTGTCAGTGATTTAAATCCAGTGCTTTTTATTTTGAAATTGACAACTTGTTAGGACATCTATGAATCACTGTGTTTGCTTTAATTGGTAAAAAAAAAAAAATCATCTAGGTTGGTTCTTAAAACACGTGTTGTGAAAGCATGTATTAGCATAACTGAACGTCTAGCACTGTGTGAAGAGTTGTTGCTGATACTCAAGAAATACTTTCTGTGTCTTTATGGAGATTATAATCCAGTTGGGAAGAAAAGAGGAATACCTGGGAAAATTAGAAATCAGTTCCAAAAATGTGTATCACCTTCTGGTTTACATTTCAGAAGTCATAGTTCCAGTCTTAATCTCTAAACCATGGTCCAGGCCCAGAAATTCTGCTGACAATAGAATTTTCCTTCCACGCTCTGACATTCTATCACTGACATCCCAACACTGAACAAATAACCTCCTTCTCTCCTTCAAATCTTCCTTAAAAATTTGCTTTCCCATCAATCATAATAGCAGGTTTTTTCAGGTGATTAGACATTTGAGTTTGCTTTAATTCTTAGTCCTTTGTGAATATGGTTGACATTTCCTATGCGGGGGAAAAAAAAAGATTCTCTCATATCCATCTTGTGGCCTCAGCTATCTCTCCTGTGTTGATGGCACCCAAATTCATACCCCACTGCATTCAGTCACATGTTCTGAGTTACTGTAAGAAGGCATTTAGTACATGGCTTGGCACATGTTAAGTACTGTAAAGTTTTGGCTCTTAACTATCATCATCATCGTCATCACTATTAACACTATTATTATTGTTATATCCCCAGTAGGTTGCCTCAGAGCAAAGCACATGCACATAATCAAATCTTTTCATCCTCCTGTGTAACGTTTTAATGTATATAATAGCTTTAACTCTAACATTTATCAGTCTCCTTTCCCTTATTCTCATATTGAATCACTATTGTTTACAACCTCTGTCAAATCTCTTGCATCTTTTTTCCTCTCCTTGGATACCATATTTGTCTTGGTTTGAATACTCATTTCATTTTGCTTGGATTCTTCTGTAGACTCTTATTTTTTTCTGTCTCCTATACTTGATTTTATATAAGGTAACTGGATAATTTCTTACAGCATAGTTCCATTTATATTATTTCTATTCTCAGAAACTTTGAACAGTGCTCTGTTGCCTATTGAATAAAGTTCACAGCCCTTAACCTGATACTGAAGTCCTTAATATTCTGCTTCCAGATGATGTTCCTAGCCTTGTCACCTACCATTTCCTCCTATAGTGCAACTAATTTGAATAGTATTTAGTGTTCATTCATTGCAAGTGTGTAGTGAAAGCTTCCTGTAGAGCAGGTTTCATTTTGAGTGTCCTAACACAATGTGAATAAAACAGACCTGGTCACTGCTCTACAACACATATCGCCTTGCTCATTCCTCCACCTCTGAGATACTTCCGTTCTCATTAATCCACATTTTGTTGATCTGATATAAAACAGATAATGGGCCCTCTTACTTGTAAAGCATTCTGGTCATTTTGACGAAAGCTCTCTTTTTATTCTCAATTTTGTATATACTTAATATATTTTCATTGTACTCCACATTTTCACTCGGTCTGCCTTCTGGTTAGGGAATATCTAGAGATTACCTGAACTCTAAATAAGCACTGTTGAAGTTTTGAATAGTCTTTCTAAATCTGGAGGCTACTTTCTTCAACCATATGTGCCTTTCACAATTTTCAACCCTCATATGGAACCTGCTACTACTAAGTTTACTGTAACAGAACTTGTATTGTCAGGTTAAGTGTAGAAATGCTGCTAAACTGGAGGCAACAGCAGACACACTGTAGTATAAGTGGATATTCCATATCTTCATATTTTTCTATGAGTTTAAAATTTTCCCCTCACACTTGTTCAAATAGAAGACTGCAAAAGAAGTGTAAAAAGGTGAAGATTAGCAACTGCCAAAAAGTTTAAGCCAAGAAAAGTATATTGTTTGAAATATCCATATAACTGAAAGGAAAGTAGTATTTTAGCTTGAATTCTCTGTGTAATAGATTCTAATATCCACCTGATGGAATATATGCAGACACAGCTTATGTTGCAACCCTATCTTAACCACTCAACCTTTTTTATATAGTTTCAGCATTACAAGTATACTTTTTCTTTATTTTCTCTCATATTACCACATAGTTACCAATTTGCTGAAGAAGTAGTTTCAGAAGAATCCTGATTTGCAGAGCCCAGGTTTCCTTAGCTCAAGGTTGTATATGCTCTGAAGTAAAAATGAACTTCTTTTCAGTGATTGAACTCAGTGGTGCTGAATTTACAGTTCAGGGAATTTTAATAGCCATTTCTTGATGGGCATAGACCACCTCCTTCTGATGAAGTGTATGTATAAGTAGGTAAGGAGGAGAGAAGTCATGCTTCATCTGCTGTCCAAAGTGACTTAAAACAAAAACAAATAAAAGAAGCTATTGGGTATTGCTGTTAGAAAATTCTGTCTGTAAATATTCTTTTTAAAATATTATAGAGAATTCACTGGAGTGAAGTATTCCAATAGTGTTTTCTTATTAACAAAAGTTAATAAGATGAATTGATTATAATGGCCAATTATAATAATTTAAAATTGGCCATGGATTCCTTTTTCAACATGGGCTCTCTGTCAAGGACATATCCTGTCAAGCGTATGCTGTCCATCAGCATATCCATAGTGCTTAAGTATTCATGCTCTGAAGACAGTGGATTTGAATGCAGTCCTCAAGATTCCCTACTTGTCTGGCCTTTATCTACACCTTAACTTCCTTTGTAGTAAAATAAGATAACAGTTCTACTAATTTCACAGTAAGTATTCTATAAATTTTAGCTCATGTTATTTATTAAGGAGGCATTAGCATGCAGAAGGAAATTATATCTTTCAACATTCCTTCTAAACTTTATATATGTCTGCTCACTCAATGCATCTTTTTTTTTTAATCAAAACATGTAACATAATGTTACCTATTAATCTGAGAGCAGCGTTTAAATATACATACTAGTGCTTCTTTCCCCAGGTCATTGGTGAACAATAATGGCCATCCAACAATTAGAAAATATGATTAAGTATCTGATGTGAGGTTTGATTTTAAATGTCAGTCACTTTTTTTTATGTGCCTTTAACAGATGTTATATTTTAGAGTGGTTTTAGGGAAACAACAAAAATTAAGTAGAAAGTACGTGGGATTCCCATAAACACCTCTCCCCACGTGTACATAGCCTCCCTCACAAATAGCACTTGTAATGAAAGCTTAATTGAGGGTTTCTTGCTTTTGTATAATCTATCATCTATTTCTTTGTTTTTGTGTTGTTGTTTTTTTTTAATTTTTTTTTCAACGTTTATTTATTTTTGGGACAGAGAGAGACAGAGCATGAACGGGGGAGGGGCAGAAAGAGAGGGAGACACAGAATCAGAAACAGGCTCCAGGCTCTGAGCCATCAGCCCAGAGCCCGACGCGGGGCTCGAACTCCCGGACCGCGAGATCGTGACCTGGCTGAAGTCGGACGCTTAACCGACTGCGCCACCCAGGCGCCCCTGTTTTTGTGTTTTTTAATCTAAATTGATAAATGTTTCATATATGTTTTAGTTAAAATTATAAAATTATAGTGTTAAATTTGAGGAATAGATTCAAGAGTATTTGTACTTCGGTATAGTTAGAGATCAGTCTAAAGAAAATCTGAATCAGTAAATTTTTTTAATTTCTGTGTCTGTTGATGATACTCTGTTTATCACAGCATCTCTGTGAACATAACTGAAAACCTACGATCAGATGACAAAGTATCCATATCTATAATCTATGGGTTCTGGGATAAATTAGAATACGAAATGTGGCTGATTATAAAACAGCTTTCATTTTTCACGAAGAAGCAGATCAGCAGTTCTCGTAGAACGTATTTGATTAAAGGGAAAGTGCAATACAAATGAGAAAAGAAAAATACAGGCTATGCAAATATATTTACAGATTAGCACTCACAGAAATTCTCCACTAACCAGGGCATGTCTTCTGTCCCACTAGGCATTCCTTCACAGGACAAGCTCTTGACTCTTAGACCATCAGTGATCTCTGCAGCTTTAGTGAAATCAAAAGGGCTAAAACTTAAACCTAGCCATTCTCTCTCATTTTGAAAACACAGTTCAAGAGTGTCTGTGTGTCTCAGTCAGTTACCTGTCTGATTTCGGCTCAGGCCATGATCTCATGGTTGGTGAGTTTGAGCCCTGCATTGGGCTCTGTGCTGACAGTTCAGAACCTGGAACCTGCTTCAGATTCTGTGTCTCTGTCTCTCTCTGCCCCTCCTTCTCACATTCTGTCTTTCACTCTCTCCCCAAAATAAATAAACATTAAAGGGCGGGGGGAGAAAACACAGTTCAACCTCTGGTTTTCAGTTCTGTCACAAATGTCACCTACCTTTTCCTGTGGGGGTCATACTTCTCTGACTAGTAAGTCCCGCTGCTCTTCCTCTACCTCCTGCCCTTGACTTTTGTCCAGTGACTTAGACTCTCAGCAGCCTAAGTCTTAGTGCTCATGCTTTGTGAACTTCAACCCCTCATGAAATTTGGCCTGAATCTCTCAGTGGATATAAAGGTGGATTTCACATTTAGAACCAGCACGACCATTGGTTACAAACATTTTCCAGAGTGAGGCTTTTTCAAAAGAATGTTTGAGAATTCCCAAGTAGAGTTCCTTAATTGTTTTTCTTTCCCTTTTATGGTTTTGGCAGGGGAACTATGTGATTTAAGTATATGTGTACTTAAATCCATGTATGTATATACTTAAATCCATATATATCTGTCTGTCTATGTATCTATCTATCTATCTATAGCACTGTCCCAGAAAAGAAAAGGACCAATTATTTTCACATAGAACATTTACATGTAAGTGTGCATGCACATGCGCACACACACCTACAACACAATGTGTAATTGTCTGATCATTATAGTGAATAAACAGGACTTTAGGGTGAAGCCGGAAAGCAAACTTACTTTCTGTCCACTCCATTATTTCTTTAAATCTCTTCAATCAGCCATTTTTCTTCTGTACTTTGGATTTTCATTTGGCTGACTTTTCCAATTATTCATAGATCCCCCTCAAAATTTCCTGGTTACCTTGAGATAGAAATTCTCATTTTGGTCACTGTGGGATCTAGCCCGGTGTAAACATCAGTGCTGCAGATTTTTCCCAAATGAAAGCTTCTAGTCTCTACCAACCTATTCTACTTCAGGCCTGAAGCCCATGGCAGGTTGAGAAGGGCATATTTTTTCCTTAACTGTCCCAGTGAGCCCTTTCACCCTCTTAACCTGCTGATGAATCAGAGTTGGAAGGAATTGGGAGGAGAAAGAGGTGAAAAGCAGAGAACATCTTACTGCTTGGCATTTGTGTGACCAGGTGCAAGTTTATTCTGGCTGTTGCACAGGTTTAAAGCTCTCTCCTGTGGTCATTTTCATGGGTTACATGCATATTTCCCTGCTGGGATCTCTGAACTCAGCTCCTCCTACTAAGTAAGACCTTGTCTGCTGCCTGCTTATGGCTGTACTGCAGCTTCTGCAGCAGAAGATTCATTTCCAGCTTCGTTCTGCTGAGAAGGTCTCACTTGTGCAGAATCTCTTTTGGGCAGAATTTCTTTTAACTGTACAAACTAGTGTGTCTATGCAGGTTTGACGTTTAGGCACTGGGGGGATAGACTTTAACTGTACCCAGGAAGAGTATGGTTTCCCCTTGTTTCCCTTCCAGAGGCCACTGTAGTTAGTCTCCTGCTTGCCAACTGTTCTTTAAGTATATGGCACCACTTGCCAGTGTGATATTAGCTCTAGGGGCCACATATCATCTACTCTCTATCAGGTCTTATTGAAACCCTTTTATTAAACAAGAATGAGAAGAAAGCAATCCTGACAGCTTTTCCAAAGAAATACTCTAATTTCCAACTCATATTCCTCTCCTCTTTTACGTATCTTCAAATTTGAGATAAGTCTGTAAAACAGGTTGCCAACAAAGTCTTCAAGCCCTCTATGGGCAATATAGCACCTTACTTTGGGTTGTAGGGAATGATATGCTGCTGTTGTCTTGGGGCTTCAGTGGAAAAATGAGACAGAAAGTGTCCCATTGAAACATCCTGTTACAATGGTGTCATTCACTTCCTTTACTGTCTCATTTTTTCTACTCCATCTGTTAATTTCTAAGAGAATCTTTGACTTTGCTCATGATTTTTTTCATTTTCTTATTACTATTTATAGCATGTATAAATTTATATATTTTGAAGTCACATTATTTAATACAAATGAGTTTATGATCATCATATGTAGTTGGTATATTTTAACTTTTAAAAACATCAGGAAAAAAATATTTAAGGCTCTTGACACTTTTAAGTTTTTTCCCCTTAATGATTTTTTTCAGCTCTATTGAGGTATGATGACAAATGAAAATAATGTATATATTTAAGGTATATACTGCAGTGTTTTGATGTAAGAATACATTATGTAATAATTACCATAATCAAGATTATTAACAAAGCCATCATCTCACATAGTTACGTGTGTGTGTGATGAGAACACTTAAGATCAAGTTTATAGCACATTATTATTAACTAAACTCACCACCTGTACATTAGATCTCTAAGAACTTAGTCATTTTATAAAAAGTTTATACCCTTAGGCCAACCTTTGCGTATTTCTCCAACCCCCAAGGTGCAAATACCATTCTACTCTTGTTTTTCTAAGTTTGACTTTTTTAGATTCCACATGTTAGTATGTCATGCAATACTTGTCTTTCTGTCTCTGGGTTATTTAATTTAGCATGATGTCTTCCAAGTTCATGCATATTGTTGCAAATGCCAGGATTTCTTTCTTTAGGCTGAATAATATTCCCACACACACATTCCAATACACACATATATGTATATACAGTTGACTTTGAACAACACGGGAGTTAGGGGCACTGGCCTTTGTGCAGTTAAAATTTCACATATAACTTTTGACTTCTCAAAAATTTAACCACTAGGGGCGCCTGGATGGCTCAGTCAGTTGAGCGTCTGACTTTGGCTCAGGTCATGATCTCGCGGTCTATGAGTTTGAGCCCCGCGTCGGGCTCTGTGCTGACAGCTCAGAGCCTGGAGCCTGCTTCGGATTCTGTGTCTCCCTCTTTCTCTGCCCCTCCCCTGCTCATGCTCTATCTCTCTGTCAAAAATAAATAAAACATTAAAAAAAAATTAAAAACAAAATTTAACCACTAAAGCATACTGTTGACTGGAAGGAAGCCTTACCAATAACATAAACAGTCTATTAACACATATTTTGTAAATGTGTTATATACTGTATTCTTATGATTAAATAAATTAGAGAAAAGAAAATACTAAGAAAATCATAAGGAAGAGAAAATACATTTACAGTGCTGTATTGTATATATCAAAAAAAAATCTGCATATAAGGGACATACCCAGTTCAAACCCATCTTGTTCAAGGGTCAATTGCTTGTATGTACACACACATATACTTATATACATATATATGTATAACATTTATATATGTATTACAATTATATACAATTATATGTAGTATAATATATATAAGTGTAAAAGTTGTTTATCCATTATATATAAAGATAACAGATTCTTTATCATTAATTCATTCATGGACATTTAGATTGTTTCCATATCTTGGCTATTGTGAATAATGCTGCACTGAACGTAGGAAGTTAGATATCTCTTTGAGATACTGATGTCATTTCCTTTGGATACATGCATCCAGAAGTACAATTGCTAGATCCACTCCTAATTTTAATTTTTTGAGGCACCACCATACTGTTTTCCATAGCAGCTATACCAATTTACATTCCCACCAATAGTGTACAGAAGTTACCATTTTTTGCACATTTTCACCAACACTTAATTCATATCTTTTTGATAACATTCTGTTACCTCACTGTGGTTTTGTATTTCCCTTATGATTGGTGATATTGAGCAACTTTTCATATCTGTTTTCCACTTTTTAACTGGGTTATTGGTGGGTGTGTGTTTTTTTTCTGTTGAGTTGTATGATTTCCTTATATATTTTGGATGTTAACTCCTCATCAGATAGATGGTTTGCAGATATTTTCTCTCATTCTATAGGATGCCTTTTCATTTTGTTTATTCTTTCCTTTGCTGTGAGGAAGCTTTTTAGTTTCTACTTGTTTATTTTTGCTTCTGTTGCCTGTGATTTTTGTGCCATTTCCAAAACATCATTGCCAAGAACAATGTATAGAAGCTTTCCCCCTATGTTTTCTTCTAAGACTTTCTCAGTTTCAGGTTTTTCCTTAAGTTTGCAATCTATTTTAAGTTGATATTTGTGTTTGGTGTAAGGTAAAGTTTCAGTTTTCTTTTTACATGTGGAAATGTAGTTTTCTCAACACCATTTACTGAGGAGACTATCCTTTTCCCATTATGTATGTTTGGTATCTTTGTTGGAGATTAATTGAACTTAATGCATATGCATGAACTTATTTCTGGCTCTTCCATAGTATTCCACTGGTCTATGAGTCTGGTTTTATGTCTGTACCATATTCTTTTGATTGCTAGAACTTTATAATTCAGCTTGAAATCTGAAAGTGTCATGCCTCCAGATTTGTTGTTTATATCTTACATGTAGACTGTTCTTTTATATATATTTAATATATCATCACCACCATCATTATCATCAAAGCAATAGAAGCAACAACAAAGAAATACAATGGACAGAAACTTTTTCAATTATTACTTTCTCAATTCCAAGTAAAAATGCTATGTTCCCTTCTCTTTTGGCCATACTTATTTTATCCCATTAAAGAAAGAAAGTTAATTGTCATCAAAAGGAACATTAAAACAGTTATACAAAGCCTAATGAAATCATGTGATGTCTAAAAGAAAGCATTAATCCTCTTACGTAAACTTTTTCAGTCATTCTCTCCATTTTTGGAAGTGTCACCAAATCACATGGTGGTGTATTAGAAAGAGGTCTCAACAACCTGGTGGTAAAAACAGACCTCTCTTCGTCTTTCCCCTCATAACTTTAAGTGTCTTCAAACTGAAATGGAGTATGAAAAAATAGAAAGATAGCAAGATATGAAAAGAATATAGTTTTCTTGCTTTATGTAATTGTGGTAGTAATAATACTGTGGCACCCCAATAGAGACTGTGCATGTTAAGTAGAAAAAGTTTTAACTTTTATACTAGGATATCTGTTGTTGTTTTACAAAAATAAAATATTTTCTCTTTGTCTTTGCATGGTTATCCTCATGACCACTGATATTATATGTACTCATTTTCTCTCTATTTCAAGTATCCTATGATTATAAGTGGTAGTCATGTACCTACATGTTATAATTTTTGAACATAATCACATGCCATTACTTTGTTGTCTCAGTAAATGTATCTTTAAAAAATTTTTTTA
Source organism: Prionailurus viverrinus (assembly GCF_022837055.1). NCBI lineage: Eukaryota > Metazoa > Chordata > Mammalia > Carnivora > Felidae > Prionailurus > Prionailurus viverrinus. The sequence continues at coordinate 18,917,169 of NC_062564.1, forward strand.
ACGTTTATTCATTTTTTTGAGAGACAGACAAAGGACGTCAGCAGGGAAGAGGCAGATAGAGGGAGACACAGACTCTGAAGCAGGCTCCAGGTCTGAGCTGTCAGCACAGAGCCTGATGTAGGGCTCAAACCCCTGAACTGAGAGATCATGACCTGAACCAAAGTCAGAGGCTCAACTGACTGGGCCAGCACGTGCCCCCGTATCTTATCTTTTTACTTAAACCCCAAGGGTTTAAGGGATACACCTTATCTTGTATGATACTTGTCCTATACAAATTTGGAGGGAAAAAAATGAATGAATCATTCTTTCATGAAACTATTATGGAACAAAAATAAGTTGCTTACTGAAAACAACATTAGCTTGGAGTTACTTCACTGGAATTCAGCCTCTAAATAGTGCTGTTTGATTCACTTCAGTTAGCTTTATAGGTTGAGGAAAAATCACCTATTTCTCTCTGCTTTTATTTACAAATTAAAAAATGTTTTAATGTTTGTTTATTTCTGAGACAGAGAGAAACAGAGCATGAGTGGGGAAGGGGGAGAGAGAGAGGGAGACACAGAATCCCAGGCAGGATCCAGGCTCTGAGCTGACAGCACAGAGCCCAATGTGGGGCTCGAACCCACGAATCATGAGATCATGACCTGAGCAGAAGTCAGATGCTTAACCGACTGAGCCACCCAGGAGCTCCTCTTTACTCATTTTAAAATGAGGTCATTTGGTCAGGCTATCTCTAAACTTTATTGTAAATATTATATTACTTGTGAAAACCAGTCTGTTTCATAGAGAAAAAGTGTAGCTCAAAATCCACATCTGCCCAAAAACAAAAAAGGGACTAAGTTAAATCGTCACTTGAAGTCTTATTCATATAAAGCTCTAACAAATCTTTCTCCTTTTTGATATTTGAGTGTGTTTTCCACATGTCTGAATTTACTGTGTACATATTAGATTATAAAACGATTCATCCCTAGGACAATTCAGTGCCTTAGGATATTTTCTTGATAACCTGCTTATTGAAATTTGACTCTTAATAACATGTGTCAAGAAAATACTTACATAATATGATTTTTAAACTCCAAATAATTAATATTAGATGACAACAGAAGTCATCAGAACCACATTTTGACCACCTTTAAGAAATAGTCTTAAATCACCTTTAGACATGAGTCCTTATAGCTTAGCTACCAAAATAATAAGCACTTTATCAAATCTCTATTTTCATAATAGGCACTCTTCTAAGAATTATTGGTCTCTAACAACATTCTCAAAGAGCTACCAGGCAAGGCTATTAAAATGCAAACTACAGCAAATGTACTCAGAATATAAAACAAACACCAATTGTCACAGTTCATTTACATCCATTTGCACAATGCATTTATTTTATTTTACAAATAACTGATAGATAGGTTAGTGGAAATAATACTCAACCTCTCATGATTGAAGAAAAGGGAAGTGTAACTTCATTCTCAGAAGAAAATATTTTCCAGAGTTTTTATATCTGATATTATTGTGCTATCATAAGACCTATAATTTTATTTTGCATCTTTATCTGACATTTATCTGGGGTTTATTCAAAGATTCTTTGAAAAACTGCTCATATATTTGGATCTTTAAATACATTTAAATTACATTTGAAGTGATATTTGTGGACATACTTCTTGTTTCAGATAGAGTTGGGGTCAGGGAAGGTGTTCCTGATGGGATGACAAGGAAACAGGAACTCAAATGGAGTGAAGGGTTATCCATATGGATATGTGAGAGAACATTGTTGACCTTGGCATGGTAAAAAGGTATGAAAAGACTCTGAACTGGGTCTGCCCTAGGTGAATTCAAGTAACACACAGAACAACATAGCAAGGGCAGAGGAGCAAAGGAGAAATTTGGAGGGGGAGCCAGAGGCCACATTTTTAAAGTTTTGGAGTCACCAAGAGCAGTGAGAGGCCACAGGAGAGCTTTAAGCAAAGGAGTGACATAGTGTGTATTAGGCTTGAACATGCCCCTCTTGCTGCTAATGGGGATCGAGGGAAGGAAAGAGAAATATTAGGCTCAGGGACCCATGAAACATATTTGTGTTGGTTTAGGTCTTCTGAGAAGCAACTGCCAAACAGGACTGGGTGTTACAAGATACATCTAGATCACTGGGAAGGATATAGGGACAGGAAGCAGAAGGAGGCAAGCAGAGCCTTCAGACAGTGGTTGCTAACAACCATGGACCTGAAAGGAGAGGGGTGATCAGATCACAGCATGGTTCTGAGAAGGTGTTGGTCAGACCAATGGGAGTCCTTACTAGAAGTTGTCCTGTAAACAAATCTATGTCAGACAGGGATGACCCTGTGCTAGTCCCCCCTCCCCTGCTACTGAAGCAATCACTAGAAGAGCCTGAGGAGGCATGGCTTTGCAGACAGAAAAATGTGGCAGCTGGAGGCTGTCAATCGTGATGCTCCTTGAGGGGTGTCCAATCAGGACACCTCTGTGGCCACCACAGTGTGGGTGCTTTGGAGTAGGAGGTGGTGGTGGAGATGGTGAAATTTGGTTGGAGTTCCAATATATTTTGAGAAAAGAAATAACATTATTTACTAACAGGATGTGAGGTATGAGAAATTTTTGGCTTGAGATCCTGGATGAATTGTTATGACACTTCCTAAAGTGGAAAATATTTGGAATAAATGGGTTCCAAAGTCAGGGAAGGACCAGGGGTGTGGGGAAAGCGAACTGTTTTGGACATGTTAAATCTGAGATGATCATTCAACATGTAAGTGGATATGTTATAAAAGGCAGTCAGATACATTTCACTGGGCAAATACTGAGCTGTGGGTATTTAACAGTCATCTAGATGGTGAGTACAGTTGGAGAAGAGAAAATGGTCATCCATGAACCCTGGGTTCTTTACAACATCTAGAAATTGGAATAAGAAAAAGGATCTAGCCAGACAGTAAAAATAGCCAGATGAGAGTAATAAGTGGCATATATAAAAAGTGAGGGTCTGAGTCAGAGATGAAGCCACATAGAGGAAAGAAGGGGACAGATTAGAGAAATATCTATGTAGGGTTATCAAGTAAAGTACTTTAAGACAGAGGGAATGGTCCGTCGTTTCAAGTACTGATGAGAGGTTAAAAGGGTGATGACCTCAAATGAATCATTGGATTTAGCAGTGTGGAGGTCAGTGGTAACAGTGTCAAAGTGGCTTCAGTGGAATGCAGGATGGGAGCCTTACTGGCAGGAATATGAGAGAGAATGAGAAGGAAATGGAGACAGTGAGAATGGAAACATTTTGAAGAAATCTGCAATAACAGGGAACAGGAAATGGGAAGTTGTGACTGTTTTGTCAAGGGAGAGGTTTAGGATGGGTGATATTATAGCATGTGTAGATACTTACAGGAATGATCTAACAGAGTAAAATGTGTGCTCCAGCACAGAAAGGGAAGGACTGCATGAGCTAAATTCTTGAATAAATGAAGAGAATAGGACCCAGAACATTAGTGAGACAAATTTGGCCATAACAACAAAGGTAGTTCATCTATTTTGAGCAGAGTATACTCAAAGTGTCTGGCTCCCAGACACTCTGAATATTTAATAGATATGCCCTCCCCCCCAAAAAAAATCCCCCAGGTGTAGCATAGAAAGAAAAACTTATTTAGAAAGTCAGAGACATTTACTAAAAGACACAGTACACATACATTTACCCACATCCCACATGCACACACACACAGAAAGGTAAGAGAGGGAAGAGAGGTGTAGTAACATACAGGATCTAGTTTCCTACCTGGAAGGTAAGGAGGAGAGGAAGAGAGATGATTAATCATAATGATAATGTAAAAACTTAAAAAGATGTTTCTTGCACATTCTCCTTTTATACTCTAGAGATTAATTACCACAAAATACAGCCCCTGTCTCTTCACATTTCCTCCCACTGGCACCCATTTGCCAAATGACTCATTTCCAAGGTGTTCCACTCTACTTCCTTTCTTTTCAGAAACATACTTTTCAGGGAATGAGGGCTCAATTGTCCTTATCCAATCTTCTTAACCACTTCTATGCTTTGTAAGATGGCCCATCTTGAATTCTTGTTCACTGAATGCTAAAAAAAACAAACAAGGTAGTGAACAAACACATCATCTTGTATCTTTTATATATCCTTCCCTAAGCATTCAGGGAAAAAACAGTACTTATTTTTTCATCATAATGGAGGGTTGCATTGTCAGTGCAATGAAATCTGTCTTGTTCTTCTGCCCTGCATTTCCTGATGTCACTACCTGAATCCCCTAAATCTGATGAAAGAAGAAAGACTGAAGTCAGAGAGACTTGCATAGAGCGTTGGATTTTATTGTTTGACATGAAAGATTCTGAAATTCTTTTCTGTATGCAGCTGTCTTAGGTGAGTGCCTTAGCCTGCAGGGCAGACGCCTGCTTTTAGGAGTTACCAGGGAGGAAATCTACTCCAGCACCTGCTCATAGGCTCAGAGAATCCTTTAAGGTCTCAGGTTTCCTTTCTAGTCCCACTCTGCTCTCTCTGTAAGTTCATTATGATTCTGGATTGTCTTGGTTTGCATTATTGGCTTTCCCTTTTCATTTTGCCCTGCCCTGGGTTTTCTATTTGTGACACCTTGGAGTTGTCTGAGCCCTAGTGCCAAGTCTTAAATCTTAATTTCTTTGTTTGTCCGGCATTGCGAATGCATGGGGTGGTTCCGGGGCAGTGTTCCTCTGGAACTACAGATTCCAGGTTGACAGTCATGGATGGGGTCGGTGATGCTGCACTTGCTTCTTTCAACAGCAAACAGGATTGATCCAGGTGCATGCATCTGAAAAAGGTAATGGTTTATGCAATGTAATCCTTTGTGTACAATCCTTACAAATACCTTTTATTATTGTGTTATTAAGTTACTACAAATGGCCATTTCCCACTATAAAATGTTTTGTTTTGCTTGATCTTCTAAAGTGCTTTGACCACTGGTTATGTACAAGGATTTTGGCTATTCTATTTTCAAACAACAGTGGTCTTTTGGGTCTAACTATCAATTTAATGGCGCCAATGACCAGCAAAACAAAGAAAATTACACAGTAAGTCTGTCTGTCTTTCTTAAAGGGAATCATTTGCATTGCATTGTGGCACTGAGCATGGACTTTTTCCCAGTATTTCCGTAACCATCATTCACCCAGAAGGGTGAACCAAGAATGCAAAGGGAATTTTATTTTCAATGTCTTTGTTTTTAGTAGGGAAACACTTTTCATAGCACCACTTTTATTATTTGAACATTTATAGTACAGAGTGAACCAAGTAGAAAATCATAGCTTTCTAGAAAGAGAAAGAAAGCGTAAGCCTCATGATGGTGGTGAATGATATGCACACTGAAAAAGAATACACATACAAGTACACAGGACAGGAATTTTTTTTTTACTGTACTTTGGATTTACATGAAGCTTTTATTTGGTTTATTTCAAAGTGGTTTAAAATAGTGCTTTTATAGAACAAAGGAAAGGTAGCTTGAACGGGAAATATGTTCATAAAAAGTAAAGAGAATGTCACTTGGTTCAACTGGATATTTTAAGGGGAAAGTTACATGGCTAAATTGTACCAGTGGAAGTTTGGTATAAGATTCCATTACCTGAGATGGATGTACATTTTTAGAGCACTAAATTATGTGGTAGAAAAAAGAAAGAATTATACCAAATGGAATGGATGCTATATTGTTGTCATTAGTTATTGGGTGCCTTTTAACCTAGAAAGCAACTCAACTTAATTAAAAATTACTTCTTAACAATGTGTTAGACTATAACTTTGAGGTTTGAATAGGCAGAATGAAGCTTTTTAACTTAGTTCTCTTGATAACTGTATAATTGTCATATGATTTCCTAAAATTAAAGTCCTTCCATAGTAATTTGAATTTTCTTGATTCTTACTGTAGTTGATGCCTTGGTTGTTTGCCATGTATCTATTTCTCTCTGTATGTATGTTTGCATGTCCATCTATCCACCCACCCACCCACCCACTCACTCATCCAGTACATCCAGAAAGGGTAGTTGTTACTTTAAAGTTACTGAAGCCAGTAAAAAGCTAACTTCTATCAATTCATTAAGTTTCTTTTCTTTCCACTTTAAAATGTTTACGTACTGCAAACATCTATTTACTCTATTTACCTACCTTAGAGTATGAGATGCTGATACTACATTTCAAAAGCAATTCTTCCATCAATGACTTCCAATCTCTCCCCTTCAACCACCTTAGCAACTTTATGTAATTAATTCTCTCTTCCCTCTTTCACACCTCAGATTTTTCCCCCTCAGCTGGCGCCTGTCTTTGTCATTAAGCATGTTCAGGACTTCAGATCCTAAAGTTGTTCCAGGCATCTTTTTTTTTTTTTTTTTTCCCCATCTCACCACACACCACACTGCTTTCTGGAGAAAGCAGTCAGTGCTGCCTCCACTGCTCCCAGCTAGTGCCAGAGGAGCCACGTGTGGTCTGGCTTGCACAAACCTGCTCTCCTGAAACCAGTGGCATGTGTTCTATCCTCAGCCTAGATTGCTGGTTTAGAACGTGGCCTCTGGAGCCTGAACTGCAATCCTGGCTCCAACACATATAATCTAGGTTTACTTGGGCAATTTATTTACTCTTTCTTCCTGCTTCTGTTTCTTCAACTGTAAAATGGGAATGCTAATTTTCTAAGTGTAAAGAGCATACTCTTGGAATAGATACCAGTATATAAGGGACATTTTCCCTTTCCTTTCCTTTCTTTCCTTTCCTTTCCTTTCCTTTCCTTTCCTTTCCTTTCCTTTCCTTTTAATTCAATTTTATTTTATTCATTCATCTATTGTTGTTATCATCCATTCTTTTTTTTAAATGTTCATTTTTTTTTGAGAAAAGGCACACATGAGTGAGTGCAATGGGGGAAGGGCAGAGAGAGAGAGAAAGAGAGAGTCCCAAGCAGGCTCCACAAACTGAACCATGAGATAATGACCTGAGCCAAAATCAGAGTTGGATGCTCAGTCAAGCTACCAGGCGCCCATGTCATCCATTCTTCATTGCAGCTGCTCTTTTAGCTTCTGTAATACCACACTGTCCTGTGTTTCCCTTGCTTCTCTTGTTACTCCCCTTTCTCTATCATAGGCTTCTTATCCTAAACTTGTTGCTTTTTTAATGGTGCATTAAGGGTCTGTCTGCCTTTCTTCATTTACCTATGACTACAGCTACACGAGTGACATCCATGCATGATTCCTGAATCATAGTGGTCAGCAGGACCTCAATCCTGTGACCTAGTCTGGTACTTCCAGTTGCCTTCTGGGCGTTTCTTCCTAAATATTTGAATCAACAGTATCGCATGTGGCTTTGATTTCATCCTTTCTTCCAAGACTTCTAGTATCTGTGTTAGCACTTGTGTTTCTATTAAAAAAAGAGTCTTGGGGTGCCTGGGTGGCTCATTTGGTTGAGGGTCCAACATGAGCTCAGGTCATGATCTCGTGGCTCATGGGTTCGAGCCCCACGTTGGGCTCTGTGCTGACAGCTCAGAGCCTGGGGTCTGCTTCAGATTTTGTGTTTCAGTCTTTCTATGCCCTTCCCCTACTTGTGCTTTGTCTCTCTCTCTCAAAAATAAATAAACATTAAAAAAATTTAAGTCTTTAAAATATCTTAGAATTATTTTTACCTAAAACATAACAAATTATTTTTTAAAAAATTTGTAACAAAAACGTTTATAATCTTAAAAGCATAATGCCTATTCAAAATCATATGGGTATCATGTTACAAGTATAGATCTTGCCTAAGATTAATAAAACCTGAATCTTTGGAAGTTTGGAAATCTACATTTTGTCAATTATTTCAAGGATTTCTTATACACACTAAAATGGAAGAATCATAATTCTAGGTAACAGGATAATTCTGATATCTGTATTCTGTAATTCTGTATATCTGTATATAATTGTGAATAAGTAATTTGGTTTTATGGTTTAAAATTAAATATACAAACAAAAAATAAAGAGGAAAATAGAAGCTTCTTGTTTGTGTATGATGGGAGATTCAAAGATTTCTACTCTCAAGGGTGAAAATACATACACATATATTATGCATATTAAATAACTTGGGCTGGAGATAGAAGAAAACCTGGTAATTATTTTCTAAATATAAAGTTAATTCATATTTAAAATTTCAAATTAATTTGCATTGTAGAGTGGAACATTTTAAAACTCAGTAAATGAGTGCTATTGAAATTTTGGTTAAAACTAAAGAACGAGAACACTTATCTTAAGTGGAGTTTCATTGTCATGACCAAATCAACTGACCCAGGACCTGTGCACATATTTTAGGTAATTTTAATTACTTGTATCTGGGGGGATGATTCTCCTGAATCTTTCACAGTTTCATAAGTCAAGTGAGCAGAGGCTCTGGCAACTTTTGTTCTAGACTGTCTTTTCAAGGGTATTTGTATAGTCAACAGCCTTTGAACTTAGATACAATATCTCTCTCTGGGTTAGAGGGCAAGTTTGCTTGCTGTCAAAGAAAATTAAGAAAATGTCTCTTTTCAGGAAATATTTTGAGCACATTTGCTTGCAGTCTATTATAGATATTGGGGTTTCCTAAGCATGGTGTTCTTCAGCTATGAAGGAAATCCACTGCATGTGCAATGTCCTCATGGTCCACTCCACATTACTCCCATTGGTGTGAACCTGAACTTTATGCTGCATGCTGAATTAGAAAGTCCTTTAAGGTCTTATGGTTTGTTTCCCTCTCTCCTCTTTCTGTGCTCCTTCCCATATGTTCATCTGTTCTGTTTCTGTTCTGTTCCACATCTGAGTGAAATAATACGGTATTTGTCTTTCTCTGACTGACTTATTTCACTTAGCATAATACAGTCTAGTTCCATCCATGTCCTTGCAAATGGCAAGATTTCATTCTTTTTGATCACAAGTAATATTCTGTTGTATATATATATACACCACATCTTCTTTATCCATTCATCAGTCAATGGACATTTGGGCTCTTTCCATAGTTTGATTATTGTTGATAATGCTGCTATAAACATTGGGGTGCCTGTACCCCTTCGATTCTGTATTTTATAGACCCAGGAGTCTTATGTTTTCTGCCAGAATACATCGAACAGTAATAATATAGTTTGTTATATGGCAAATAGAGTAGAACTTTATATGTTTTACAGATGGCACTGCCTCTCACCTGTTTATACAAAACTGAAAATCAAGGTATGTAAATTTTTGTTTCTTTATATTTCACATCTGGGCTTTCATAATAGACTCCTAACTACTCCTCCTGTAGTATATGATAGTTTCACAGACATTCACTGGACTCCTGTCTTCTGATAGACACTCTTCTAGGTCTTAAAATGAAAAGATAAATTAAAAATGTGATTATTGATCTCAAAATGCTTCCAGTGAGTAAAAGAGACAGGCACAAAGACGCATACATGACCATAAACAGTATTTTTCATAGCGTTGAATATATGTCATGACGGTAATATTCAAAAGGTGCTCTTTGAGCAAAGAGATGCACTTAATCTCAGCCTCTCTTAAGGGTTCAGGAGAATCAGGAGAGTCAGAAGATGGTCAGGTTTTTTTTGTTTGTTTGTTTGTTTTTATTGTCAAGTTAGCTAACATACAGTGTAGTCTTGGCTTCAGGAGTAGATTCCCATGATTCATCACACCCAGTGCTCATCCCGACAAGTGCCCTCCTCGATGCCCATCACCCATTTTTCCCAAATCCTCTCCTCCATCAACCCTTAGTTTGTTCTCTGTATTCAAGAGTCTCTTATAGTTTGCCTTCCTCTTTGTTTGTATCTTGTTTTTCCTTCCTTTCACCTATGGTCATCTGTTAAGTTTTTCATATTCCACATATGAGTGCAATGATATGATATCTGTCTTTCTCTGACTGAGTTATTTCACTTAGCATAATACCCTCTACTTCCATCCACATTGTTGCAGATGGCGAGTTCGTTCCTTTTCATTGCCAAAGGGTATTTCATCGTGTATATATACATCGTGTATATATACATTTCATCGATGTATATATACATCTTCTTTACCTATTCATTAGTTGATGGACATTCGGGCTCCTTCCATAATTTGGCTATTGTTGATAATGCTACTGTAAACATTGGTGTGCATGTGCTCCTTTGAATCAGCCCTCCTGTATCCTTTGGATAAGTTCCTAGTAGTGCTATTGCTGGGTTGTAGGGTAGTTCTATTTTTAATTTTTGAGGAACCTCCACACTGTTTTCCAGAGTGGCTGCACCAGTTCGCATTCCCACGAACAATGCAAGATGGCTCCCCTTTCGCCATATCCTTGCTAACATCTGTTGTTTCCAGAGTTGTTTATTTTAGCCATCTGACTGGTGTGAGGTGGTATCTCATTGTGGTTTTGACTCATATTTCCCTGATGATGAGTGATGTTGAGCATCTTTTCATGTATCTGTTTGCCATCTGGACATCTTTTTTGGAAAAGTGTCTATTCATGTCTTCTGCCCATTGTGTCACTGGATTCTGTATTTTGGGTGTTGAGTTTGGTAAGTTCTTTATAGATTTTTGATACTACCCTTTATCTGATATGTAATTTGCAAATATCTTCTCATATTCCATCAGTTGCCTTTTAGTTTTGTTGATTGTTTCCTTTGCTGTGCAGAAGCTTTTTAGCTTGATGAGGTCCCGGGAGTTCATTTTTGCTTTTATTTCACTTGCCTTCGGAGACATGTCACATAAGAAGTTGCTGCAGCTGAGGTCAAAGAGGTTTCTGCCTGTTTTCTCCTGTAGGATTTTGATGGTTTCCTATTTTACATTTAGGTCTTTCACCCATTTTGAGTTTATTTTGTGTATGTTGTAAGAAAGTGGTCTGGGTTCATTCTTCTGCCTGTTGCTGTTCAATTCTTGCAGCACTATTTGCTGAAAAGACTGTCTTTATTCCATTGGATGTTCTTTCCTGCTTTGTTAAAGATTAGTTGGTTGTATATTTGTGGGTCCATTTCTGGGTTCCCTATTGTATTCCATTTATCTATGTGTCTGTTTTTGTGACAATATCATTACAGCTTTGTAATACAGGCTGAAGTCTGGGATTGTGATGCCTCCAGCTTTGGTTTTCTTTTTCAACATTACTTTCACTATTCAGGGTCATTTGTGGTTCCATGCAAATTTTGGAATTCTTCTAGCTCTGTGAAGAATGCCGATGCTATTTTTATTGGGATTACATTGAATGTGTAGATTGCTTTTAGGCAGTATTGATATTTTAATGGTATTTGTTCTTCCAATAAGTGAGCATGTCATGTTTTTCCATTTCTTTGTATCTTCTTCAATTTCTTTCATAAGCTTTTTATAGTTTTCAGTGTGTAGATATTTTACCTCTTTATTTTTTTTTTTTTACTTTTTTTTAAAACTTTTTAAATTTACATCCAAGTTAGCATATAGTGCAACAATGATTTCAGGGCTAGATTCCTTATTGCCCCTTACCCATTTAGATCATCGCCCCTCCTACAACCCCTCCAGTAACCCTCTGTTTGTTCTCCATATTTATGAGTCTCTTCTGTTTTGTCCCCCTCCCTGTTTTTATATTATTTTTGCTTCCCTTCCCTTGTGTTCATCTGTTCTGTGTCTTAAAGTCCTCATATGAGTGAAGTCACAGGATATTTGTCTTTCTCCAACTGACTAATTTCGCTTAGCATAATATCCTCTAGTTTCATCCACGTGGTTGCATATGGAAAGATATCATTCTTTTTGATTCCCGAGTAATACTCCATTGTAGATATATATACCACATCCAAGATATCATTCTTTTTGATTCCCAAGTAATACTCCATTGTAGATATAAATAACACATCTTCTTTATCCATTTATGTCAATGGATATTTGGGCTCTTTCCATACTTTGGCTATTGTTTATAGTGCTACTATAAACATGGGGGTGCATGTGTCCCTTCGAAACAGCATACCTGTTTCACTTGGATAAATGCCTAGTAGGGCAATTCCTGGGTGGTAGGGTAGTTCCATTTTTAATATTTTGAGGAACCTCCATATGTTTTCCAGAGTGGCTGCACCAGTTTGCATTACCACCAGCAGTGCAAAAGAGATCCTCTTTCTCCGCATCCTCGCCAACATCTGTTGTTGCTTGAGTTGTTAATGTTAGCCATTATCACAGGTGTGAGGTGGTATCTCACTGTGGTTTTGATTTATATTTCCCTGATGATGAGTGATGTTGAGCATCTTTGCGTGTGTCAGTTCGCCATTTGGATGTCTTCTTTGGAGAAGTGTCTATTCATGTCTTTTGCCCATTTCTTCACTGGATTATTTGTTTTGGATGTTGAGTTTGATAAGTTCTTTATAGATTTTGGATATTACCCTTTATCTGATATGTTGTTTGCAAATATCTTCTCCCATTCTGTCAGTTGCCTTTTAGTTTTGCTGATTGTTTCCTTTGCTGTGCAGAAGATTTTTATTTTGAGAAGGTCCCAATAGTTCATTTTTGCTTTTGTTTCCCTTGCCTCTGGGGACGTGTTGAGTAAGAAGCTTCTACGGCCAAGATCACAGAGGTTTTTGCCTGCTTTCTCCTCGAGGATTTTGATAGCTTCCTGTCTTACGTTCAGGTCTTTCATCCCTTTTGAGTTTATTTTTGTGTATGGTGTAAGAAAGTGGTCCAGGTTCATTTTTCTGCATGTCGCTGTCCAGTTTTCCCAGCACCACTTGCTGAAGAGACGGTCTTTATTCCACTGGATATTCTTAACTGCTTTGTCAAAGATTAGTTGGCCATAGGTTTGTGGGTCCATTTCTGGGTTCTCTATTCTGTTCCATTGATCTGAGTATCTGTTCTTGTGCCAGTACCATACTGTCTTGATGATTACAGCTCTGTAATACATCTTGAAGTCCGGGATTGTGATGCCTCCTGCTTTTGTTTTCTTTTTCAAGATTGCTTTGGCTATTCAGGGTCTTTTCTGGTTCCATACAAATTTTAGAATTGTTTGTTCTAGCTCTATGAAGAATGCTGGTGTATTTTGATTGGGATTGCATTGAATATGTAGATTGCTTTGGGTCGTATCAACATTTTAACTGTATTTTTTCTTCCTATCCAGGAGCATGGAATATTTTTCCATTTTTTGGTGTCTTCTTCGATTTCTTTCATAAGCTTTTTATACTTTTTGGTGTATAGATTTTTCACTTTTTTGGTTAGATTTATTCCTCGGTGTCTCATGGTTTTTGGTGCAGTTGTAAATGAGATTGATTCCTTGATTTCTCTTCCTGTTGCTTCATTGTTGGCATATAGGAATGCAACCGATTTCTGTGCGTTGATTTTGTATCCTGCAACTTCGCTGAATTCATGAATCAGTTCTAGCAGTTTTTTGGTGAAATCTTTTGGGTTTTCCATATAGAGTATCATGTCATCTGCAAACAGTGAGTTTGACTTCCTCCTGGCAGATTTGGATGCCTCTTATTTCTTTGTGTTGTCTGCTGAGGCTAAGACTTCCAATACCATGTTGAATAATCATGGCCAGAGTAGACATCCCTGTCTTGTTCCTGACCTTAGGGGGATAGCTATCAGTTTTTCCACATTGAGGATGATATTAGCGTTGGGTCTTTCATATATGGCTGGTTATGATCTCAAGGTATGCTCCTTCTATCCCTACTTTCTTGAGGGTTTTTATGAAGAAAGGATGCTGTATTTTGTCAAATGCTTTCTCTGCATCTGTTGAGAGGATCATATGGTTCTTGTCCTTTCTTTTATTGATGTGATGAATCACACTGATTGTTTTGTGGGTATTTAACCAGCCCTGTATCCCAGGTATAAATCCCACTTGGTTGTGGTGAATAACTTTTTTAATGTATTGCTGGATCTGGTTGGCTAATATCTTGTTGAGGATTTTTATATCCATGTTCATCAGAGAAATTTGTCTGTAGTTCTCCTTTTTACTGGGGTCTTTGTCTGGTTTTGGAATCAAGGTAATCCTGGCTTCATAGAAAGAGTTTTCCTTCCATTTCTATTTTTTGGAACAGCTTCAAGAGAATAGGTGTTAACTCTTCCTTAAATGTTTGGTAGAATTCCCCGGAAAGCCATCTGGCCCTGGACTCTTGTTTTTTTGGCAGATTTTTGATTACTAACTTGATTTCTTTACTGGTTATGGGTCTGTTCAAATTTTCTATTTCTTCCTGTTTCAGTTTTGGTAGTGTATGTGTTTCTAGGAATTTGTCCATTTCTTCCAGATTGCCCATTTTATTGGCATATAATTGCTCATAATATTCTCTTAGTATTGTTTTTATTTATGTTGTGTTTGTTGTGATCTCTCTTTCATTCTTGATCTTATTTATTTCGGTCCTTTGCTTTTTCTTTTTGAACAAACTGGCTAGTGGTTTATCAATTTTGTTCATTTTTTCAAAGAACTAGCTTCTGGTTTCATTGAGCTGTTCTACTTTTTTTTTGGTTTCAGTAGCATTGATTTCTGCTCTAATGTTTATTATTTACTGTCTTCTGCTTTTTGGGGCAGATATTTTACCTCTTTGGTTAGGTTTATTCCTAGGTATTTTATGGTCCTTGGTACAATTGTAAATGACATTAATTGCTTGATATGTCTTTCTGTTACTTCATTATTGGTGTATAGAAATGCAACTGATTTCTGTGCATTTATTTTACATGTTGTGACTTTGTTGAATTCATATATCAGCTCTAGCAGTTTTTTGGTAGAGTCTTTCGGGTTTTCCATGTAGAGTATCATGTCATCTGTGAAGACTGAAAATTTGACTTCTTCCTTGCCAATTTGGATGCTTTTTATTTCATTTTGTGTCTGACTGCTGAGACTAGGACTTCTAACGTTATGTTAAACAACAGTGGTTAGAGTGGACATCCCTGTTGTGTTTTTGATCTCATGGGAAAAGCTCTCAGTTTTTCCACACTGAGGATGATATTAGCTGTTGGCCTTTCATATATTGCTTTTAGGATGGTAAGGAATGTTTCTTCTATCCTGCCTTTCTTGAGGGTTTTTATTAAGAAAGGATGTTATATTTTTTTAAATGCTTTTTTCTGCATCCATTGACAGGATCATATGGTTCTTCTCCTTTCTTCTATTGTGATGTATCACGTTGATTGATTTGCAAATATTGAATCAGCCCTACAGCCCAGGAATGAATCCCACTTGATCATGGTGAACAATTCTTTTAATATACTGTTAGAATTTGATTTGCTGGTATCTTGTTGGAAATTTTTGCATCCATGTTCATCAGAAATAGTGTAGTGTAATTCTCCTTTTCAGTGGGGTCATTTTCTGGTTTCAGAATCAATGTCAGTAATGCAGACTTCATAGAATGAGGCTGGAAGCTTTCCTTCTTTTTCTATTTTTTGGAACAGCTTGAAAAGACTAGGTATTAACTGCTTTAAATTTCTGGTAGCATTCCCTTGGGAAGCCATCTGGCCCAGAACTCTTATTGTTGGAAGACTTTTGATAACTGATTCAATGGATTCACTAGTTATGGGTCGGTTAAAATTTTCTGTTTCTTCCTGTTTGAGTTTTGGTAGTGTGTGAGAGTCTAGGAATTTTTCCATTTCTTCCAGATTGTCCTGTTTGTTGGCATATAATTTTTCATAGTATTCTCCAATAATTGTATTTCTGTGGTGTTGGTTGTGATCACTCCTCTTTTATTCATGATTTTATCTATTTGGGTTCTCTCTTTTTTTCTTTTTGAGAAGTCTGGCTAGCAGTTTATCAGTTTTGTTTATTCTTTCAGAAAATCAGCTCTTAGAATCCTTGATCTGTTCTACTGTGTGTTTTTTTTTAATTCTATATTGTTTGTTTCTGCTTTAATCTTTATTATTTCTCTTCTTCTGCTGTTTTTGGGCTTTCTTTGCTGCTGCCTCCTTAGCTCTTTAAGTTTGAGGTTAGGTTGTGCATTTGGGACCTTTCTTGGTCCTTGAGATAGGCCTGAATTGCCATGTATTTTCCTCTTAAGACTGCCTTTGCTGCATCCTAAAGGGTTTGGGCTATCGTGTTTTCATTTTCATTTGCTTCGTATGCTTTTTAAATTTCTTATTTAATTTCTTGGTTGACCCATTCATTCTTTAGTAGGATGTTCTTTAACCTCCATGTATTTGGGGGCTTTCCAAATGTTTCTTCTGGTTGATTTCAAGTTTCATAGCGTTGTGGTCTGAAAATATGTATGGTGTGATCTCAATCCTTTTATATTTGTTGAGGGATGTTTTGTGACCCAGGATGTGATCTGTTTTGGAGAAGGTTCTATGTGCACTCGAGAAGAAAGTGTATCCTGCTGCTTTTGGATAAAGAGTTCTGAATATATCTGTTAAGTCCATCTAATCCAATGTATCATTCAGAGCCATTGCTTCCTAATTGATTTTCTGCCCAGATTGTCTGTCCATTGTTGTAAGTGGAGTATTAAAATCTCCTATAACCATGGTATTATTATCTATACATTTATTTATGTTTGTGATTAATTGATTTATATATTTTGGTTCTTTCATGTTGGGGGGCATAAACATTTACAGTTGTTAGCTCTCTTCTTGATAGACCCCTTAATTATGATATAATGCCCATCTTCATTTCTTGTTACAGTCTGTGTTTTAAAATCTAGTTTGTCAGATATGAGTATGGCTACTCCAGCTTTCTTTTGACATCCTTATCATGATAGATAGTTCCTTATACCCTCACTTTCAATCTGCAAGTGTCCTCATGTCTAAAATGAGTCTCTTGTAGGCAGCATAGGTTGATCTTGGTTTTTTTTGGTTTTTTTTTTTCTTTCCATTCTGATACTTTATGTATTTTGATTGGGGCATTTGGTCCATTTACACTCAGAGTTATTAATTGAAAGATACGGATTTAGTTTCATTGTGTTTTATGTAGGTTTTGGCCTGTGTTGATGTCTCTGGTCCTTTCTAGTCTTTGCTGCTTTCCATTCACAGAGTCCCCCTTAGGATCTCCTGCAGGGCTGGTTTAGTGGTCATGAACTCCTTTAGTTTTTGTTTGACTGGGAAAGAAAGCCTTTATCTCTCCTTCCATTCTGAATGACAACCTTTCTTGATAAGGGATTCTTGGTTGCCTATTTTTCTTATTCAGCACATGGAATATTTCCTGCCACTCCCTTCTGGCCTGCTAAGTTTTAGTGGACAGGTCTGCTACCCTTCTGTGTCTATCCTTGTAGATTAAAGCCCCTTTGTCCCTAGATGCTTTCAGAATTCCCTCTTTATCTTCATATTTTGCCAGTTTCACTGTGATATGTCGCCGTGTTGAGCTGTTTTTGTTGATTTTGAAGGGAGTTCTCTGTGCTTCGTGGACTTGGATGCCTGTTTTCTTCCCCAGATTAGGAAGGTTCTCAGCTATAATTTGTTCACATAAACCTTCTGCCCCTTTTCTGTCTCTTCTTTTTTTCTTTTGGAACTCCTTTGTTATGAATATTATTTCATTTAATTGAATTACTTAGGTCTCTAATCCTCGCCTCGTAGTCTAGTAATTTACTTGTACCCCTTTTCAGCTTCATCATTTTCCATAATTTTATCTTCTATTTAACCTATTCTCTCCAGGGCTTCTTCCATCCTTGCTGTCACTGTATCTAGTTTATTTGGCATCTAATTTATCACATTTCATAATTCATTGTGACTATTATTAGGTCTTTGATCTTTGCAGCAATAGATTCTCTGCTGTCATCTATGCTTTTTTTCAAGCCCAGCTATTAGTCTTCAAGTCATCTAACAGTCTAGACTGTTATTCTAAATTCTTGTTCCGACATATTATTTATATCTGTTTTGAGCAATTCTCTGGCTGTCATTTCTTCCTGAATTCTTTTGAGGAGAATTCTTCTGTTTGGCTAGGTTTCTGTCTTTTATGTGTTTTAATAGCTTGTTTTGTGTCCTGCACCTGCAAGTAATACTGTATTAAAAAGGAGTTGTACACTGTCCAGGGCCTGGCACTTCAGGAAATGTTTTTGGAGTGTGTTGTGTGCACTCCATTGTTGTGTATTTGGCCACTCTGTCTCACTGGTCAGTCTTCTACAGAACTCATTGTTACTCAATGGTGGATTGTGTAGGCTTCCCACCAAGTACTTTTATTTGTTCATTGAAGTAACCTTGGAAAAAAGGAAATGGTGGGGGACCTGATTGCATACAAAGAGAAAAATGAAAGGGGTGACAAAAAAGACCTAGCAGAGAATCAAAGAAACTATGTTTAGGAGAGAGAGAGAGAAAGAAGTAGATACAGAACACATGAAAAAAGAGTAAAATGCCTGGTTAAACAGACAAACAAAACAGATAAAGAAAGAAGAAAAAATATATATAATAAGAATTGGCCAAAAATCAAAACCAGACTATGAGCCCGATTCCAAAGGAAAAAAAGAAGGTTGAAAGAAAAGAGAAAAGAGAAGGAAAGAAAGGAAAAAAATAAAAAAAAAAGAATCAGACTGGAGCTGGTCAGTTTTGAAGGAGATTGAGTTTGATGTATGAAGATAGGTGAAAAGACTGTTTTTGATATAAAGCAAATTAACGAAATTTAGGGAAAGACAAAATAGAAAAATACATAGCGAAGGAACTTACCTGTGTTACTAGGTTTTGAAGCTCATTGGGTAGAGCAGTAGGAAACTGAAGCTGATGTTAGCTTAATGGGCCATGGTAAAGAAATCAATTGCTGGATGCTTACCTCCAGACATTTTAGATCACACATCTATTTTAGTAAAACTTTTTGAACAGTCACCTCTAATATAGCTATATGTTTGTATTTATAAATTTCATACATATTTTGTTGTCTCTGTGCATTAGATCTTAGTAATTCATTTTATAGGATAAAATAAAAATATGTGAGGTCTCTAATATTTTCTTCTACATCCCAATTGATTATCTTCTTCACTCCCCTTGAGGACATGTAGATTGTTGACAGATTCCAAAGGGGGAGAGGGGTGATCAGATTTGCCTTTTCTGTCACTCATTCTGTCCAGAGTGTGGAGACTAGAAGTTGTGGTAAATAGGACTCATGAATGGAGACAGACAGTCAATGTGCTGCATTGGACCAAACAAGATAAGGTGAGATTCGGTCTCTGAGAGCAGTTATGAGGATAAAAAGGAGGAGATTTGAGAAATATTTGGGAGGTAGAATCAGCAAGACCTACCCATTGAATGGGACTGGGGAGTGGCTGTGAGAGGGGAGGGTAAAGGCACAGAATTAAATGTGTGCGAGTTTTGTTTCTGTGATTAGGAGAACAGTGGCAGTGTTTTATGAGACAGAGAATGTCATGGATAAAGCAGATTTGGGCGATAAGAAATTGAATGCATCTTTGTATAGATTCATTTGCTTTCCGTTTTCTGCACCCATAATCTTCCAAAATTCATTGCTTTCCTGCTAAACATCCTATTCAAGTCTTTTTTTTTGAGGTCCCCTTATTTTGGTTCAACTTGTGTTCCTTGGTAAATACACTGTCTTTCTCCTGAAGTACAAGAATCTCTTTTCTAAGTATCTTCTTTATTATTTATAATCTTGTCTTTTATTCTAATTTCATAGATGGCCTTTTTCCCCCTAATATATTAGTTTTTAGTCAGAGCAGGCTCTGTTACTCTTCAAGAGTGGCTTACTTTACATAAAGTTTATTTCTTTCTTGTATATTTTATTTTATTTGATATACTTTTATCCCAACATGCATATTAATTTGGGACCCAGACCAAAACAGCAATTCAAGTGCAAGTGGTTTATTTTGCAGGTGATTCCAAGAGAAAAAGTTTAGACAGGGAAGGAAATAAAAGCTAAAAAGCCTTCATTTTGAAGCAAGTAACCAGTATGGACAACTGGAGTTTAGTCTTTCTGTGGAACTTCAGGAGCAAGGGAAAATATGCACCTGAGTAATACTAACCAGAGGTCAAGAAAATTGTGACTTTTATGGCCCAGTTGCTACATCTGTTGCTTGAGTTAGTACCCATGAGTGTTCATTCTTCAGTATTTTATATCTAGAGTGAAGCTGGCCAAGATGGCTTCAGAGTCATAGAAAGCTTTCATGCAAAAAATGCACGTGCTGGCATATGCACATCAGAGAGGTGTGCGCTGGTAAGAGCAAAAGGACTTGGAGAGAAACATGGTAAATCTATAAAGAATAAACAAAGGAAAAACAACTAAAGGATATTGTTGAGATAATTTAATATTTGTACCACCATTTCTTTCAAAATTTAGCTGAGTCCTCCTATCATTTATTTATGGTAGTTAATGTAGAAATTTTATAGCATGTATTATCCCCCCTCGTCTCGTGTTGTACCTTTTATTCCCATGACTTATTTATTCCATAACTGAAATCCTATATCTCCTACTCCCCTTTAGTCATTTTTCGTAACCCCCCCCAGCTCCCTCCCCTCTGGCAACCATCAGTTTGTTCTCTGTATTTATAGATCTGATTCTGCTTTTTGTTTGTTCATTTGTTTTGTTTTGTTATTTAGATTCTACATATAAGTGAAATCATATGGCATTTGTCTTTCTTAATCTAACTTATTTCACTTAGCATAATACCTTCCAGCTCCATCCTTGTTGTTGAAAATGATATGATCTCATCCTTTCTCATTGCTGCATAATATTCCTGTGTGTGTGTGTGTGTGTGTGTGTGTGTGTGTGTGTGTGTGTGTACGTACAAAGATCATGGCTTCCTTACTATTCATTTATTAATGGACACTTAGTTGTGTTCCATATCTTTGCTTTTGTAAATACTACAATAAGCAAAGGGTTGCATATATATTTTTGAATTAGTGTCTTCATTTTCTTTGGTTAAATACCTAGTAGTAAAATTATTGGGTCATATGGTATTTCTGTTTTTATTTTTTTGAGGAACCTCCATACTGTTTTCCACAATGGCTGCACCAGTTAATATTCCCATAACAGTGTATCAAGGTTCCTTTTTTTCCACATCCTCACTAACACTTGTTATTTTTTGTCCTTTTGATTTTTAGCCATCCTGAAGGTATAATGTGATATCTCATTGTGATTTTTATTTGCATTTTCTTGATAATTGGTGACATTGAGCATCTTTTCATGTGTCTTTTGGCCTGTTTATGTGTCTGTATGTCTCCTTTGAAGAAATGTCTATTCAGGTCCTCTGGTCTTTTTTTAAATTGGATTATTTGTTATTTTTGGTGTTGAGTTGTATAATTTTGGATGTTAACCCTTAGTGGATATATCATTTCAACATGTATTAATTCGAATCCTGTGTTTGTACTAAAACACAATTTATTTTTAATCTCCATGCTATTCCTTCATCTGTCTCCAGTTTCTTGATGAAATCTGACCCATTTGTCAAGACCTACCTTAAATGATATCCTTTTTATAATGTTTATTTATTTTAAAAGAAAGAGAAACAGAGTATTATTTGGGCATGGGCAAAGAGAAAGGGAGACATGGAATCCGAAGCAGACTCCAGGCTCTGAGCTGTCAGCACAGAGTCTGACGCGGGGCTCGAACTCACGAACCATGAAATCATGACATGAGCTGAAGTCAGAGGCTTAACTGACTGAGCCATCCAGGCACCCCAATGATATCCCTTTTATAAAGACTTCCCAAAATTCATTCTAAATCAGTCACTCCCTACTGGGCGCTAGAATTTTACTTATGCTTTTATTTCATTGTGTTATTATATCATAATTTATAACATATCTCTTTAAAAATTGTGAACATCCTCACAATATGAATTGAATTGTATCTTACTCATTTATACCTATCCTGCAATTGTTACTCAAAAAAGTCTGCACACATTATAAGCAAATACATAAACAGACACAACTCTGATTTTCTTGCAATTAATAAAGTTAATCCTTCTTTGGCGAAGATAATAACTGCCTCACGTTTTTCAATGTACTTGTGGAAATCTCTTATTAACTGTGTTTTTGTAAAAATAGAGCATTAATAGGTGAGGGATTTATACATTTTGATGTTAATTACATATATAGTCACTTATATTTTATCAAATGACCTTTATTTTCAAATAATTCTTTAAGAGAAAATTAATATTTAAATCTCTAATAAATATTACAGTGTCCTTGGGCTGAAACCACTAATGAAATTAAGTTCAAAGGTATTACTTGTGACCCTAAAGACTAAGAAGATCTAATAAAATGTAAGGAGTACATAATTTAAGAGAGTCCACTTCAAGTTGTAGACAAGAGTTAACTATGTTATCACAAACTTTTATATCAATAGCACTATGATAAAATGAAAAATTTGGAATATTTGTGAATAAGGCATAAATGAGCAGTTTCAGTTTGGAATGTGTAGTCTGTTAAAAGTACTGGTTCTGCTCAATATATTTGGTGATAAAATTTTTTTAAATTCTGCATAATTTAGAAAGTAAATTCATTGTACGTGCAACAGTATTTTCCTTTGAGACAATCCGTAGTGGGAGATATTCCACTGGTAAGTCTCATGCAACATTAAGTCACAGGGAACATTCTAAAAAGTTACAGTTTTTAAAGCAGCCATTGGGGCTACACTGTCATAATTAAACTTCTTAGGCAGTTTTGCCAACATCTTCAGTGTTCCTTTTTCATAGTAGTATTTGTCATTTATAAAAAGGAATTTCACCCTTTCTTTCCTATGATATAGTTGGTCAAGGTTCATGGTCAAAATAGATTGCTCCCAGAATTACTGCAAGTGGTCTTTGGACAGCAGCAGAGTTATACCGGTAGACTTATTTATTTATCGTATATATAGCTCTACCCATCTTGAAGGAGAAATGCATGTGCTGGTCTCAATTTTGATGAATGAGGTGTGGTGCACAGATGGAGAGAAGGTGAGTATCTCCCAAAGCCAGACCTCGGAGGCTCATAAATTATTTATAAAATACTTCAGTGTGCTGCAGCAGTAGTGGTCAGGGCTGGTTTCTAATATGGTCACAAGAGCTCTTTAATCACACCCTTCGCCTCAACAGAAAAAGACTGGCATTTAACAGAGAACTATAAGCCAAGAATGGGATACAGTATGACTATAAGGGTAAATCTCCATTTAGAACAGGAGTCGCTTATCATTTACAGACCTTGAGAGCTGACGGCCAATTTTATGCACCTACACAGTAAGAGCAATGACATCTGAAATTTATCTTGTATTTTCTCCATAATACCCTGAAAATAGTTTTAATCTATTGCCAGCCCTTTATAGATCTTTATAACAACAAGTAGAAAATGGGCATACACTATTTCTATGTTCCATATCAGAAAACGATCACCATTTTCCTGGGTCAAAAATATGTAAGTTAAAAAATTTTGGTGCCAGGCCAGTAGTTAGAATTTACCAGTAACATCTTAAAAGTTAAAAAATACAGTGAGAGACTAAGAAATTGAGACTTAAAGTACTCTAGTATCTAGAGGTCTTCTGATCCGAATCTGCAGATAGACGTAAATGATCAGATTATTATTTATATTCCCTAATTTATTTAAAAACTTAATTTCTTTATAAAATAAGGAAAATATCAGTGTGGTCATGCCATAGTTGATAGAATATTTAGGCTTCCCCCCAGCAAGTGCAGGAAACAAATGAAATAATCATTTGCTGATTACAGGCTGATTCAACTGCTCAGATTGTTGATGGTGGAGTCCAATTTCAGGCAAGCACTGCATTCCTTCTTGTTTAGCTTCTACCTTAAAAGGTTAATTTGAGTGAAAGCATAGGTAAAAATTTCATCAATAAACATACAGTTTATTGCTTAATGGTTCCAACAACCATTAAGAGAGGTTTGATTAGCTGTGCAATCTCTGCCCAAGGGAAGGTTTGAAGTTTTCTCCTAAAATGACCACAAGGAGTAGGAGTCCCCAGGAGTCAAGAGAACACAGTCAACTCTGTACACACTAGTAAGTTGTAGGTGGAGTCAGGGAGCAAAGAGTTAAAATTGCCTTCTCTGGGGATCTGTCTTTGAAGTTAAAGGTCTGGTGCAATACAAATGGCCTGAGGCTGCCTCCTCCAGAAAAATCCTGCAACTCTAATGTCTCAGAAACAGTTAAGGTTCCAGGGTTGCCTGGACACAGTGCAGCCTGCAGTTGATTTGGGGGGAAAAAAGGTATTAATCATGTCAGCTTCTGGAGGGCAAGGATCTTGTCTGTTTGTCATATGTGTAAGCCACTGTCCTGGCATTTTTGTGACTGAGGAAATATTTGTTAAATGGATAAAGGAAAGCAATTTGTATGTTGCTGCTTTTCAAATAAGCCCAAATGACTGGTTGATTTTCTAGCTAATTCTAGCTAATTTTCTCATTGATATTATTGAGCTCATTAATAATTTAGCATCCCAAGCTCCTAAGCTTTAAGAACATATATTCGTAATATTGTTTATCTTTAAAACAGGGATTAATAAAGTACTCTTCATTTCTTTAATTAAAAATTCAGTCCCTAAACATTTGATGTTTTTCTGTAATTGGTCCATTTGCCTAAAAATTTACTTCCCACTAGCGTAGCACAGTGATTCTCAAACAGGGCAGTTTAGCTATGTCTGGATACATTTTCACTGTCACAGCTTGGGAAGAGAGTGTCCTCAGCATCTGGTGGGTGGAGGCCAGGGACCCTGCAACACAGCTCCAGGGCACAGGACGCCCCCCACCACAGAGTCCTTCAGCACGAAATGTCAGGAGTGCTTTGGTCAGGAAGAACTAGAAGTGAAAGAAAGTGGAAGCCTACTCATTTCCTAGGGCTTCTGTAGCATGTTACCACAAACTGGGTGGCTTAAAGCAACAGAATTTACTCTCTCAACAGTTGTGCATCAAGGTGTGGGCAGAGCTGTCCTCCTTCCAGCACATAATCCTCTCTTGCCTCTTCCAGTGTCTGCTCGCTCCCGGTGTTTCTTGGCTTCTTTGGCTTGTGACTGCATTACTCATAGGTTCTGATTTCTGTATTTGAGGTTTAAGTGTCTGGGCCTTTGGTGACGTGAGATAGGGTTGTTTGCATGCAACCTTGAATCCACAGATTCCTCCGGACTATGTAGTCCAAGCAGACATGACCTCTCCCGCACTCAAGAGCAGTGTCCTGTTAAAGATTGTGCAAAGCTTCTCTTGGCTCCTTGGATGAGGTTCAGAAGCTAGGGGATCTATTGCACATTTCTCCATATGAGATTATCTCTCACTTATTTCTTCCTTTAAACACTTACCTATTTCCTCTAGGTTAGACTTTGCAAATAAGGTAGTGAGAAGGCTTACTTATTTCATGAAGTTTCCTTCCAAAGAAGCAGTCTTTGAATTTTTTTAAATTAATGCTATTATTTTGCTTTAGTCATTAAGTTCTTTAATTTTTCTTTTTTTCCTTAGTTTCTTCTATAGTTTGATATTTTAAACATTTTTTTCTTATTTATGATAGTCTGATTGAAGCTAAGACATTCGTTGAGTGTAGGTTTGCCTATATCTTACAGATTTTTTATACAGTTGTTTATATTATAGTTCTTTTAAAGATATTCTGTAACTGTATACTTTTTGACTCTTATTGATGTAAGAAAGCTTTTCAAAAAAGATATTTGCGTTATTGGAGGTTTTTTTTTTACCTCAGTGCATTTTATTTAGAGAATATTGTTTATATTTTTGTTTGTTTTTTGCTTTTTGTTTTTTATTCTTTTGAAGTCATTATAGTTCTTGTGGTCTGAAATATAGTCCCCTTCTCTCTCTTTTTAATGGAGATGCAGTATTCTGTATTTTTAAGGTGCCAAGTTTGGTATCTGTCAATTAAGAGAACTAATTATCTTATTTAGGTTTTCATAGCCTATTTTTTGCTTTCTTTGGCAGTCAGTCTGATACAAGTGATTTAATTTCTCCTGGTAGCATGCTTTTGTGTCTTGTATACTACATATATCTTGTGTTAAGGATCCTGATGCTGTGTTATTTAATCTCTAGAATTAATAACTGGTATACTTTCATTGTGAATCGCACACTTATTTTTTTCTCTCATTTTGTTACTTCTCTGCTCTTCTACAGTTATTAAAAATAAGAGGATAAATGGTCCCAGTCAAATCACACACCTTTCTTATTAGTAATATCACAGCTATATTGATATCATTTGTAGTGCTTCTATGCTTCTCCTGTCACATTTCCCACATTCAACTTCTCCCCCAGTCAGAGAGATCCAGTGATCATTGCCAGGCCTTTGGCTGCAAATTCACATGTCATGTCAACATGTGGTTCACTGATGTTTGTCCTATAGTAGATGTTTTAAGCAGTTCCCGTGGAAACAATGCTATGTTTAAGCATTCAAAATCGTTGTTGCCTTTATACTTAAATAAAACTATGGCTTAGTGAAAAACTATTCCTCCATTGCACTTTCTCATATAAGAGTTTTGTGGGTCTCACTTCTACTGGTGTTGAATGCTGCCCCACCTCCCACTTCTGTGAAGACAGATTCAAGATGGCAGTCAGGCTCACCAGACACAAATAGGTTTTAATCTGATACTGCATTTACCTAGCTTTATAGAAGGATACAGGACAGGGGACCCAGCTGGCACAGAAACTATCTCATTGGCAAACATAGCATTGCTTTTTGCCGTCGCCTCCGTATCGGCCATGTGTGGTGGGCACAAACAAAAGTGAAGGTTCTTGGGGGCATTTTGATACTGGGAAGCCACTACCTTAATTTCCCATCAGTCTTTTAAATTTTTAAAAGTTTGTTTGTTTGTTTATTTATTTATTTTTGACATAGAGAAAGCATGCGAGCAGGGGAGGGATAGAGAGAACGGGAGAGAGAGAATCTCAAGCAGGCCCTACACTCTCAGCACAGATCCTGACACGGGGCTTAGACCCACAAAGCATGAGATCATGACCTGAAAACAACAGTCAGCCGCTTAACTGAGCCACCCAGGTGCCCCTTCATCAGTCTTTTAAACTGTTATAGACACAAAAGCACAAGCTGCTGCCAGTTAATGGCTCCCTTGTTTCTGGGACAAAGGAACATGGAAGATGAGTAAGACATTGCACATTTATTTTAAATATGTAATTTCCAAGTGTGCCTGGTAGTTTTCTTGCTGTTTAAGAATTGATCCCAAAACTTAGTAGCTTGAAACAGAAACCATACATTTACTCAGGGGTCTGCTGAATAGTTCCAGTGGTCTGGGCTGGGTTGTCTAATTCTAACCGCACTGGCTCATGGGTCTGTGATCAGCTGGCTCTTTGGTGGAACACTGGCTAGTTCTGGATGGCCTACCCACAGTCCTGGTGGTCAGCTTCCCCTGGTCTCAGGCATGATGATGACAGGGCCATGAGTCTCATCACTGAGAAGGCAGGAGAGACCTCACTCACTTGGTAGCTCACAGTCCTAATTGCAAGGAAAGAGGACTGGTTCACTGAACAAGCAAGCATTCTAGACTCTGCTTGTATCACATTTACTAACATCCTATTGGTCAAAGCAAGTCACGTGGCTCAGCCGAGACTCAAGAGTGGAAGGATACCTCAAAATCACCACACCAAGGAAACAGTAATGCGACAAGACATACCCGGAGACCGTTCCCAGAAGGGACATTTTATGACTGCTATGGAGATGCTGCAGACCACTTGATTCTCACCCTACCCTCTTCCCGCCACACAATGAAACACTATTTTCTTGCCTAGCTACCCAGGGGATTCTTTTCTTAACTTAAAGGTTTACCAATTTTACTAGGATATGTCTTGGTGTGGATCATTCCCAGTTTACTTGGGACATGGTGTTCACTTTTACTATTTTATGCAGATCTTGTATTCCAAGACCATCTTTGCTTACTGTATCCTTAAACATGCGTTTGTTCCCTGATTTCTCTTTATTCTTTAAGATGAGGTTTAGGCTGAATCCCTTTTTCTCCTAATTCCCACTTATTTTCTCTCTAATCTTGTTATTTATTTTGTATTTTTTATTTTTACTTCCCTTATTTCTGTTTTCATGCCCCTTACTATATTGTCTGCAATGTCTATTTTCCCTTAAGCTACTTCCAATATTGCCATCATTTGTGAGATTTTTTTAGTTTTTCTTCCACTTTTCTCCTGAGTTAACTCCTTCAGATTTCATCCTCTGTTTTCTCTTTTTTTTTTTTTTAAGTTTACTTATTTATTTTGAGAGAGAAAGTAAGCGAGGGAAGGGCAGAGAGAGAAGGAGACAGAGAGAATCCCAAACAGGCTTTGCACTATCCAGACAGAGCCTGACATGGGGCTTGATTTCACAAAATGTGAAATCATGACCTGAGCCGAAATCAGGAGTCTGACACCTCACTGACTGAGCCACCTAGGTGCCCCTCATCATCTACTTTCTTACCGACTTTTCAGTGAGCTTACATATTCCATCCTTTTGCCTTTTTTGGCTCCATGAGATGACTGATTCTTTAGGTTGTATTTTTTATTACTGTTGTTAACCAATGGCAAAATATTTGGTTACAAGTTTCAGCTACGTTTCAGTGATCATATATATATTTTTTCCTAGTGAACTTTCTTTACCTGTTGTATTTTGCTTCTGTTCTCCATCTGTTATGGGTGAGAATCTGCATTGTGTGAATGGAGATCGCATCCTTTGGATCCCCTTGGAGATTTACATGGGGATGTGTGCTCCGAGTAAAGGCAGCCAACAGAAAAGTAGCAAGCACAAAGCTTGCCAGGAGAGCCTGGCAGTTTCCAGAGGTGGAACAGTAGGCCCTTAAGTTGTTTTGGGATTGAATATTATTTGGTCTCTCTGGGCTGGGAGGAACTCCAACATACAAACAGGGCTTTTGCAGTCATTTGGGAGATGCCTCCCGCAGGTTGGGAGGGGGAGTTTGTGATCCTACCAGGTTTATACCAGACCCTTCATGACAGCCTTTTTCCGTCTGGTCTGGAATGGCTGCTCCTGCAATGCAAATGAATTATAAATGAGTGTAAGGGTTTCCCTGGGGCAGGGGTGGAAGAGGAGAGCACGTGTTCTGCACCTGTGGATTTTTGGTGTGTCAGCCCCAAGGTCTTGGAAGCTACAAGGTCAGGATGTTGTGCCTCCAGGCTTATTATGTGTAGCTTACTTATCACTGTCCGTGCCTCCAGCTCCCGTCTCCTTCATTCCCTTTCAAGGACTCGGGACTCTGTGTTCCTTCCGCTGCTCACGTCTAGCTTCTACCTAACACATCTGTTACACACTTTTAAAAATAAATCCTTTATAATTAGTTCTGGTTACTCATTTTGGAATATGTTTCATTTTTCCTGGATCAGCTCTTCATCATAGGTGGAAGAAGGTATTTTACAGGGAGGTTAAAGCCATGATTTATTTCAGTTTTAGTTTTATTAAGTTTATTTTTAATCTTCTGCTTATTTTTTATTGGGGTATACTTGACATCTAATACTGTGTAAGTTCAAGGTAGGTTGGAGGCATGATGAGGATGTGGAAGAGCCGCCGAGTCGTGTCTGACGTGAGGCAGCTGTGCCTGTCCTGCAGCTCCGAAGCCTGGCCGCTGTGTGTTTGGTCACAAGGCGGGTTGCTTGGTCCTCCTCCTCACTCAGGGATCGTCCCCTTCCTCTCAATTTATATATGTAGATGTGATTGCATGTTTAACCCTATCTCTGCTTCTGGAATTTCACCCAGGACCAGCAAATATCGGTCGCTGGTCCATGCTTGCCATTCCACTGTTTAAAGCAAGGAATTCACATTTTGCCTTTAGGATGGACACATGGGAAAGCTATTCTTTGCCGGCCCCGACTTTGGCTCTCTGCTTCCACCCACAAGCAGCCCTGGCCAATCTGCACTGTGTTTACCACCCTAGTTCTATTTTATGTTTTGGTTTTTCACCACACTGTTGTTTTTGATTGAAATGGACTTTTCCTGTTTTTAATTCTGTGGGTTGTTTTGGGGGAAATGTTATCTTTATCTCATCTTCAAATTACATATATACCCCTTGTCTTTTCTTTCTCCCTACTTTGTGAGAGGTTTCTCAATTGCTTCTAATTCTTTTTTTTTTTTTTTTAAGGTATCTGGGGATGTTGTCAGAATTGTATTTTCTAGGAGCACATCTCATTCTGATTGCTCTTTTTGCTCCTTTTCGTTGTGTGCCCGTGTATGCGTGTGTGTGACATATGATACACATGTAGAAAGGTACACAAAATTTAAGTGTACAGTTTCACAAGTAGTAGTAAAGCCGATAGCAGTAAGCATACAAGTGAAGAAATGAAGCACTGACACACTTACACAGACCCCAATGTGTTCCTCCCCATCAGAACACCCCTTACACTCACTAGGCAATACTTTTCTTTCCTTTTTTTCTTTTTTTGCAGTTCTAATTGTTTTATCTCAAAAAAGAGGCTGTATTTTCACATTTATGTATCACTTTTGTCCTTTGAATTTTAACAGTACTTGTTCAGAGTGTTTGTTGTATGAAGTAATTGATTTCTCCTAATGACATTTGACAATTTTCTACAAGAAGGGAAAATAAATTACCTTTTTGTTTTCTTTGAAATACCTGTTTTATCTTTTTAAAAAATCTCATTTTTGTAAAGAACCATAAACAGAAACCAGATCATTGGAAATAATCTGGCTGTCGTGTTCCTTCTTGTGGAAATAAAAACAAGCAAAGCTTAAAAAAAAAAGAATAAAGTTAAAATCTTTACATTGGAGTTTTTTTTTATAATTTTTTTAAATATTTATTTTTGAGAGAGAGAAACAGTGTGAGTGGGGGAGGGGCAGAGAGAGAGGGAGACAGAATCTGAAGTAGACTCCAGGCTCAGAGCTGTCAGCACAGAGCCCAACACGGGGCTTGAACCCATGAACCTCATGGCGTGAGCTGAGGTCGCACACTTAACTAACTGAGTCACCCAAGTGCTCCTACATTGGTTAGTAAAGTAAGGCCTGTTGGTTTTGAATTCAGCAATGGTTTTGCAAAGGTAAGTTTCATTGGTTTTGGAAATTTACATTAGGTTGTGTACACTGGGATCTCCTCACTTGCAAATGACCTAGCCTAGTTCACTTATCCTAGTCCACTTCCTAGTGGATTCTAGTATATACATGAAAGATTCTTACATTTTCCAGGCACTGCAGCAGTCAGGTAAGCCAGTCCTCTTGTGTTCCAGATGAGGAAGCAAAGAGCCAGAGGGGGTTAGGTGCTCGCCAAGGTCTTATAGATGCAAAGACTTCCAATCCCCTGACTCATGGTGCTGCACTCATCCTGCTTCCCAAGTCAGTGTCTGTCACACTTGCTCACCTCTGCATTTTTAATCACCTACCAAGTATAAATATAGCTAAAGTTGACAAGTCCAAATTTGAACTAGTTTATTTAATTTTGTGTATGTGTTTAAATCTTGATTCATGTCTTCCATCCATTTTCTTATTTATTTTATTTAATTTTAATTTAATTTTATTTTATTTATATTCTCCAATTAGTTAACATACCGTGTAGTCTTGGCTTTAGGAGTAGAACCCAGTGATTCATCACATATAACACCCAGTGCTCATCCTAACAAGTGCCCTCGTTAATGTCCATCACCTGTTTAGCCCATCCCACCACCTACCATCCCCCCAGTAACCCTCAGTTTGTTCTCTGTATTTGAGTCTCTTAGGGTTTGTCTCCCTCTCTGTTTTTATCTTATGTTTCCCTCCCTTTCCCTATGATCGTCTGTTAAGTTTCTTAGATTCCACATGAGTGAAATGTCTTTCTCTGACTGACTTATTTCACTTAGCATAATACACTCTAGTTCCATCCATTTTGGGCAACTACTTTTCTGCCCTTAGTGTAATCATTTCTCAATTTTGTTTCTAATTTTACCGTCTATGTGCATTACTTAATGATTTTCTCTCCTTCATATCTTTTTTTGTTGTGGGTTTTTCTTGTATCTTTAAGGATCTTAGAAACAGTTTATAATAAAAAAAACAAATTTTGGTTTCTGCAGTATCTCTTTTTCTGCTGGGTTCCTTTCATCTATTTGATTTTGTTCCTTTTCTATTACACATTTGTCTCACATGTCAACTGATCCTTAGCTTTCCATTCATAAATAAGCATTATGCACTAGAAAATGTTTGGAAGTTCAGTATGTGAGTGGGCTTGTGGGCAAGTGGATTCCTTAGTAAAATGATCTTTTTCTTGTTGGGCATCATTGAACTCCAGTGTCCAGAGTAGAACCTCCCCCTTAGGGGTTATGTCTGACTGAAGCCTTCTGGGGACAGAGCAGGAAGGTGCTTACTTCCATTATGTAAAATGTATATTCTCACTTAATTTCCTAATTTTAGCCTCATATTTCACCCAGTCCACCATGACACCTGGTGTTCTGATGAGGTCTCTTCTGTTAAAATTTTCCAGAAATGGAAACCTAGTGCTCTTGCCTGGAGACCTGAGTATATGACTTCTTTGCATCTAGACTTTCAACCAATCCCCAATTTTTAGTTTCACATCTTCTGATCTACCAGGTGACTCCAGGTTACAACATTTTCTAAGATTCTTTGGGTGAATCATACTCCTTCTCTTCTGAAACTTAAATTTCAGTTTTCTTTATTTTACTAAATCAATTACTACCAGTCTGTTAAATTCATAAAAAATATACACCTTCTTATCTCCTATTACCACTTCTTCATTCTTTTTTGTGCTTGTGGGTTTATATATATTTAATTTCCTTGCTCTCCTTTTAGTTGATTTTCTTGAGGGAGAGCAGATAACATATGTACTCAAACCACGATATTTAACCAGAATCTGAGCAGGGATAGTTCAAAGAAAATTTCATGTAAGATTTTCCCTTTTTCTTCCATCCTTTTTCTAGAGGCTCTTTAATACTTTTATTATTTATAACTTGTGTATGTGTGTGTATGCACTAAGATGGAATATTAAAATTTTTCCAGTTCCAGAGTAGTGATATTGACCTATTATTTTAGTAGTCAAACCAAACTTTAACATTAAACTATGTTTGGAAGATATAACGATGCTCTTTTAAATGAATCAATAGAGAATTAATATATTTCCACTGGTAGATACGATATTTTGCAGATGATATATTGTGGAATAGATACCTTCAACAAAAAAATGACAAACTTGTAGAGTTAAGTTACTTTTATACACTTTTAATCTAATAAACTCAGTTTATTAAGATTTTGGGATTTACCCATTGCTAGTCTGTCCTTTCCTCCCAAAGCATTTGTTACACTGCCTCATTTTGTTGTTTTCAATTAATGAAGTCCAACTCTAAAACCACCATTTCCTCAGGTGTTAGCCTCCAGTACTATCCTCCCCACTGTCATCTTCATTCTGTCTGTTCAACTTCTCTTTTCAGGGCCATCCCAAGTTAAGGTTATTAACCTCACATCATGCTTCCCCTTGCCCGCTCATTTTGTCTGGCTTGGGTAATTCCAGTATAAATTGTTTTGGTCACAAAACTAACTCCTCGCTCAAAGCATACCTTCAATCTGCTTTTTGTAGTCAGCAGTCCATCCTGGAAGGCATTTTGGAATCTTTCTGTGTCTGATGACACCTGCCTCTGCCATATCAGAACACTGCCTGCAGCTCTTGATCTGAATTGCAGTGAGGCTAGCAAGAATGGTTTTCTTGGGTCACCTGGGTGGCTCAGTTGGTTAAGCATCTGACTTCAGGGGCGCCGGGGTGGCGCAGTCGGTTGGGCGTCCGACTTCAGCCAGGTCACGATCTCGCGGTCCATGAGTTCGAGCCCCACGTCAGGCTCTGGGCTGATGGCTCAGAGCCTGGAGCCTGTTTCCGATTCTGTGTCTCCCTCTCCCTCTGCTCCTCCCCTGTTCATGCTCTGTCTCTCTCTGTCCCAAAAATAAATAAACGTGGGGAAAAAAAATTAAAAAAAAAAAAAAGAAAGAAAAAAAAAAAGCCTCTGACTTCAGCTCAGGTCATGATCTCGTGGTCTGTGGGTTTGAGCCCGCATCGGGCTCTGTGCTGATAGTTCAGAGCCTGGTTCAGATTCTCTCTCTCTGTCTCTCTCTCTCTGCCCCTCCCTCCCTCTCTGCCCCTACCTCCCTCACTCTCTCTCTCTCAAAAATAAATAAACATTAAAAAATGTTTAAAAACTTAAAAAGCAAAAGAGTGGTTTTCTCTTCTTTGATTGCCCATGTCTCTTAATTATTTTAAAGGTGAAAGAGAATGGTAGGTCTTAAAGTACAGAAATAATTTTTCTCTAGTTTGATTTTAAAATATTAGTTCTGGGTGCTTTAGGACCATTTAGCTGGAAATATTGCTTCTAATTAGAGTGTATTTCCCCCACCATAAACAGCCTAGAGAACTCCTTAGGGAGATGATCTGTTGTGGAAAGAGTGTATTTTTTGAAATCAGATTGTTGTGGGATTAAAATGGGCCCCATCTCTCACCAGCTGTGATAAAGTAAGAAACTGTCTTTACCTATTTATCTGTACGACATGGATCCTATCTCCAAGCGTTGTTGAAAGGATTAAATGAGGCTATGTACTTAAAGTCCCTGATATGATAAGAAGCACTTCATAAATAGTGGCCATTTTATCATTTGTGTACATACTGAAGTTTTCTAGGATATTCTGGGATTATATCCTCTATAATTCAGTACTGCTTTCCTATATTTAGTCTGATAACACTTCCCTAGGATGCTGAAAAAATATTTCAGGACTGCCTGAACCCTGCTTAGATACTTTTCAGCTGTTAAGGCTCTTAATAAAGAAGAAGCAGCTTATATTTTTAAAAAGAATTAGCTCATTTATTTTTCCAGTTTACTCTCCCTGAGGGGAGAGCCCACAAATCTTCCCTCATCTACAGCTCCAATAACCACGTGATAGATCAGTATGTCGAAGGCTAGGAGGGGGGCTAGGGATTTGGCAGAAATCAGGGCTTCCTGTTTTCCTATGTTCCCAGACATCAATCATCATATAAAATCTTTTTTCTTAATTTAAGTATAGTTAACATACAGTGTTAATTGCTGGTGTACAATATAACGATTCAACAATTCTATACATTTCCCGTGCTCATCGAGGTAAGTATACTCTTGATCTCCTTTATCTTTTTCTCCCATCTCCTCATCCATCTCTCATCCTGCAACTACCAGTTTGTTCTGCTTTTCATTGTCTGGGGTTTTTTTGTTGTTTATCTTTTTTTTTTTCTTTTTTGTTCATTTTGTGTCTTAAATTCCACAGATGAGTGAAGATGAGAAGATGAAATTATATAGTATTTGTGTTTTTCTGACTTATTTTACTCAGCATTATACCCTCTAGGTCCATCCATGTTGTTGAAAATGACATGATCTCATTGTTTTTTATGGCTAAATAATATTCCATTGTATATATCTATACCACACCTTCTTTAACATTTTTTAATGTTTGTTTGTTTGTTTGTTTGTTTGTTTGTTTGTTTGTTTAGAAAGAGAGAGTGCAAAACAGGGCAGGGACAGAGAGACTGGGAGAGAGAGAATCCCAAGCAAGCTCTGGCAATGTCAGTGCAGAGCCAGACACGGGGCTCCATCTCACGAATTGTGATATCATGACCTGAGCCAAAATCAAGAGTTGGATGCTTAACTGACTGAATCACCAGGTGCTCCATACCACATCTTTAATCATATATCTATGAGGGGACACTTGGGTTACTTCCACATCTTGGCTACTATAAATAATGCTGCAAATACATAGAAGTTCATGTATCTTTTCGGATTAGTGTTTTTGTTTTCTTTGATGAAATATTCAGTAGTGGAATTACTGGAACATGTGGTAATTTTATTTTTAATTTTTTCAGGAACCTCCATACTGCTTCCCACAGTGGCTGCACCAATCTGCATTCCCACTGACAGTGCACCAGGGTTCCCTTTTCTCCACATTGTCACCCACACTTGTTTTTTCTTGTCTTTTTGATTTTAGCCACTCTGACAGTGAGGGGCTATCTCGGTTTGATTTGCATTTCCCTGATGATTAGTGATGTTGAGCATTTATTAATGTGTCTGTTGGCCATATGTGGTCTTCTTTGGGGAAATGTTTTTTTCAGGTCCTCTGCCCATTTTTAAATCTATTATTTGTGGGGTTTATTTTGGTATTGAGTTGTATAATTTCTTTACATATTTTGGATATTAAACTCTTATTGGATATATAATTTGCAAATGTCTTCTCCCATTCAGTAGGTTACTTTGTTATGTAGTTGATGGTTTCCCTTGCTGTACATAAACTTTTTATTTTGGTACAGTCCTAATAGTTTAATTTTGCATTTGTTTTCCTTATCTGAGGAGACATACCTAGGAAAATGTAAGTATGGTCCACATCAAAGAAATAACTGCCTGTGTTTTCTTCTAGGAGTTTTATGGTTTCACGTCTCACTTTTAGGTCTTTAATCTGTATTGAGTTTATTTTTGTGTATGATGTAAGAAATTGTTCCACTTTCATTTCTTGTTTTGGTAGTTCACTTTTCCCAGCACCATTTGTTGAAGAGAATGCCTTTTTTTCTCCATTATACAGTTTGTCTCCTTTGTTATTAATTAATTGACCATATAAGTGTGGGTTATTTTGGAGCTCCCTATTCTCTTCCATTGATTAATGTGTCTGTTTTTGTGTCAGTACTATACTGTTTAAACCACAAAATTTTAGTAATTTATCTTTAAATATGGTATTGTGATACCTCTAGCTTTGTTCTTCTTTTTCAAGATTCCTTTGACTGGTATTTTATGATTTCATACAAATTTTAGAATTATTTGTTCTAGTTCTGTGAAAAATATTGTTGGTATTTCAGTGAGTAAAGCACACGATCTGTAGACTGCCTTGGACAGTGTGGACATTTTACAAATACTTGTTCTTTCAATCCATTAGCATGGAATATCTTTCCATTTGTTAGTATCATCTTCCATTTCCTTTATCAGTGTTTCATAGTTTTCAGAGTACAGGTCTTTCACATCCTTGTTTAAGTTTATCCCAATTATTTTATTTTGGGTGCAGTTGTAAATAAGATTATTTTCTTAATTTCTCTTTGTGCTAATTTGTTATTATGTGTAGAAATACAACAGATTTCTATATATTCATTTTGTATCCTGTGACTTTACTGAATTCATTTATCAAGTTCAGTAGCTTTTTGGTGGCTTCTTCAGGGTTTACTGTATAGAGTATCATGTCATCTGCAAATAGTGAAAGTTTTACTTCTTCCTTAGCAATTTGGATGCCTTTTATTTCATTTTATTTGTCTTATCGCTTCAGCTAGG
Source organism: Prionailurus viverrinus (assembly GCF_022837055.1). Classification (NCBI taxonomy): domain Eukaryota; kingdom Metazoa; phylum Chordata; class Mammalia; order Carnivora; family Felidae; genus Prionailurus; species Prionailurus viverrinus. Next base: position 18,954,158 of record NC_062564.1, read on the forward strand.
ACTTCTAGTACTCTGCTGAATAAAACTGGTGAGAGTGGACATCTTTCTATTGTTCCTGATCTTAGAAGAAAAGTTCTCAGTGTTTTTACCATTGAGTACAATGTTAGCTGTGGGTTTTTCATACATGGTATTTGTCATATTGAGGTATACTCCCTCTAAACCTACTTTGTTGATAGTTTTTATCATAAATGGATGGCCTACTTTGTCAAATGCTTTCTCTGCATCTACTGATCATAGGGTTTTTATCTCTTCTTTTGTTAATGTGATGTATCAAGCTGATTGATTTGTGAATATTGAACCATCCTTGCATCCCTGGAATGAGTCCCACTTGATGTGGGAATAATTTTTTGAAATAGATTGTTGGATTCAGTTTGCTAATATTTTGTTGAGGAATTTTGCATCTGTTTATCAGAGATAATGGCCTGTAATTTTTTCTTTTGTATATTTTCATCTGGTTTTAGGATCAAGGTAGATTCCTTGTAGAAGGAATTTGAAATCTTTCCTACCTCTTGTATTTTTTGGAATGGTTTGAAAAGATTGGGTATTACCTGTTCTTTAAATGTTTGGTAGAATTCATCTGTGAAGCTCTGCCATTAATTGGTCTGTTCATATTTTCTGTTTCTTCCTGATTCAGTTTTGGAAGTTTGCATGTTTCAAGGAATTTATCTATTTCTTCTCAGTTGTCCAATTTGTTGGCATGTAATATTTCATAATATTCCCTTAAAATCCTTTGTATTTCTCTCGTGTTCAGTGTTATTTCTTCTGCTTCATTTCTGATTTTATTTGAGTCCTCTCTCCTTTTTTGTTTAGTCTGGATAAAGACTTCTCATTTTTGTTGATCTTTTCAAGAACTAGCTCCTTGTTTCATTGGTCTGTTCTATTCTGGGGTTTTTTTTCCCTCCATTTTATTAATTTTTGCCCTAATGTTTATTATGTCATTTCTTCTACTACCTCTGGGCTATGTTTTTTTTTTTCTTTTTATAGCCCTTTTAGGTGTTTGGTTACGTTATTTATTTGAGATTTTGCTTGCTTCCTGAGGTAGTCCTGTATTGCTATAATCATCCTTCTTAGAACAGATTTTGCTGCATCCCAAAGATTTTGGGCCAGTGTTTTTATTTTCATTTGTTTTGTGATTTCCTTGTTGATTTCTTACCCAACCCATTTATTGTTTAGTAGTATGTTATTTAGCCTTCCCATACTTGTGTTGTTTCCAGATTTTTCTTGTAATTTATTCCTAGTTTCAAACTGTTGTGGTTTAAAAAGATGCATGATATGATTTCAGTCTTTTTAAACGTAGACTTACTTTGTGGCCTAACATGTGATCTATTCTGGAGAATGTTCTGTGTGCACTTGAAAAGAATGTGTACTCTGCTGTTTTTGGATGGAATGTTCTGAATATATTTGTTAGGTCCATCAAGTTCAATATGTCATTCAAACAAGCTTCCTTGTTGATTTTCTGTCTGGATGATAGATGCATCATGGATGTATTGATGTAAATGTGGTATTATAGTCTGCTATCACTGTATTACTGTGATTTTCTACCTTTATATCTGTTAATAGTTGCTCTATGTATTTAGGCACTCCCATACAGGTTGTGTAAATATTTATAATTGTTATATCCTCTTGTTGGATTATTCCCTTTATCATTACATAGTATCTTTCTTTGTTTCTTGTTACAATGTCTGTTTTAAATTCTATTTTGTCTGACATAAGTATTGCTACTCTAGCTTTCTTTTTACTTTCTTTTGCATGGTAACTGTTTTTCCACCCCTTCATTTTCAGTCTGCATGTGTCTTTAGGTCTGATTTGAGACTTCGAGTCATCATATAGATCAGTCTTGCTTTTTTATCCAATCAGTCACCCTATGTCTTTTGACTGGAGCATTTATTCCATTTACATTCAAAGTAATGATTGATAGGTATGGGCTTGTTGCTTTTTTGTTATTTATGTTATATGGTTGTTTTTGTAGTTCCTATTGTTCCTTTCTTCTCTTGTTCTCTTCCCTTGTGGATGGCTTTTTTTTTTAGTGATATGCCAGGATTTTTTCTCTTCATTTTTTGTGTATCTATTACAGGTTTTTTATTTGTGGTTACTGGTAGGTTCATATGTAATGTGTTATGCATATGGCAGTCTATATTAAGTGAATAGTCCCTTAAATTTGAACCCATTATGAAAACCCTAAATTTTTACTCTCCAATGACTTTTATGTATTTGTCATTCTTTGTGTCTTTTTATTTTTATAAATTCCTTAACTGATTTTTATGGATGTAATTGATTTTACTCCTTTTGTGCTTTAGCCTTTATACTATATACTAGGTGTATAAATAATATACTTGTTTATGTGTGAATTTATCTTACAAACGTTTCCTTTTCATAATTTTCTTACTCATAATTATGGTTTTATGTTTCCACTGAAAGAATTCCCTTTAATGATTTCTTGTAAGGCTGGTTTAATGGTGACAAACTGCTTCTTCAACTTTTGTTTGGTGAATTCTTTATTTCTTCCTATACTCTGAATGACAGCCTTGGTGGGTAGAATATTCTTGGTTTCAGTATTTTTGGTTTTGTTTTTGACTTCTAATACTATGAATATATTATGTCACTGCTTTCCTACAAAGTGTCTTCTGTGAAATCAACTCATAGCATTATGGGGCTGTGTAACTTTTATTTTCTCTTGCTTTTAAAATTCTCTATCATTACATTTTGTCATTTTAATTAAAATAATATTACATAATTATTCTGTATTTTGCTGTGAAAATCCTTGGGTTGATTTCGTTGGGGATTCCCTTTGCTTTCTGGATCTGGATGTCTGTATCATTGCCCAGATTAGAAGTTTTCAGTGATTATTTCTTCAAACAAATTTTATGCCCTCTTCTCACTGTCTTCTCCTTCTGGAATCCAAATAATGCAAACACTATTATGTGCGATGATGTTGCTGACTTCCCTTTAACCTAGTCTCACTTTTTATTATTCTTTTTTCTTTTTGCTATTCAGCCTGCTTATTTTCCGTTATTCTGTCTTCCAGCTCACTGATATGTTCTTCTGCCTCCTATAATTTGCTATTTATTCCCTCTAGTATCTTTTTTTATACATTTCCGTTATTGAGGTATTCATCTCTGATTTTTTCTGCATTTGCATCTCTTTGCTGAAGATCTCACTGAGATCCTTAACTCTTTTATCAAGTCCAGTGAGTCTCTTTATGACCATTACTTTGAATTCTTTACCAGGCATATTGCTTTTTTTTTTTTTTTTTTTTCTGTTTCATTTAGCAGTTGTGCTGTGCTTTTATCCTTTTCTTTTACTGGGGACATTTTCCTCTATCTCCTCTTTTTGTCTGAGTCTGTGTTTATGTATTAGCAAAGTCACCTACATCTCCTGATCCTCAAAGTATTGGTTTATGAAGAAGTCCTGTGATGCTCTATTGCATAATGTCCCCTGTTCACAAGAACCACACCCTTCAGCTATGTCTGCTTTGTGTGTTGTGTGCACCCCATTGTCGTTGATGAGCCACAATTGTGTTTCGTCCTGTAGCCTGGAATGGCCCACTTTGTTTGTTGCTGGTGCACTGAGCAGGGTTTGGTCCCTGTGCTGTTAAGGGGCCAGTCTGGGGCTGCTGTGGTATGATAGTAGGTAGTGTCAGCGGTCACAGCAGATGCCAGCCCCAGGCCAGTCTGCCCAAGCTGCAGTCATACCAAGCTATTGGTGCTCTCCCAGCCTTGTCTCCTGAGAGGCTTTTATTGGTAGGCAGAGCCAGCAGTCAGACCAGACCTTGCACCCTTTTTTTTCTGCTGGAGCTTCAGTCACCCCACCCTTCAGGGCTCTCTCTCCATGCTTTCCCCTAAGAGTGGGTGGGACCAGCAGTCAGACCAAATGCCTACCCCCACTCTACCTGTTGGGGCTTCAGTTGCACTGGTATATGTTGTTATCTTTCCCTCTCTCCAGGGCAGTTGTCACTAGAGTGATGGCAGTCCCTGCTGGGCTGCTTGCAGGAGGAGATGGGCCTAAGCCACTTTGGAGTGACTTCTGCCAAGTGGACTAGGTTGGATGGAGTAGATCTGAAGGAAAATGCAGGGGTGGTGTGCACAGTGTTAGCAAGATAGGTGGAGGGTGTTTGCGCCGGTTCCTGCAGGTGTCCAGCTGTCTAGGACGGCGGGGGGTAGGGGTGGGGAGAGGTGCCTGCCTGCTCTTTTGTTCTTAGACAGGTTTTCTAAACATCTGTAATCCCACCATGTGTTCTGAGATTAGTAAATAAACCTCCTTCACGTATACCCCAAGTGCTTTTCTCAGACTGCTGCTTCGATGCTGTATCTTCCAGGGGGTTGTTTGTCATCATGTCTTTAACGGTGTGAACTCAGTTTCTTATTGCCCTCTGACTCTTCCAGGGCTAAGCCTGCTGATTTTTAAAGTATCTGGGGTTAAGCCCCACTAATTGTCAAAACTCATAAAGTGAAGCCCTGATGATTTTCAAACTAAATACTCTGGGGACTCATCTTCCCGGGGATGCCTGGTGTGGGGTCTGCTCCTTTCCCTTTCCATGCTTGTGGTGCCCCTCCCATTTGAGGTCTCACTGGGAGTTTGGTTCCTGTCTCCGCCCCTCCTACTATTTTCTCTGTGGTCTCCTGTCTGTGATTAACTGTGGGAAGTCTGTTCTGCTGGTCTTCAGATCATCTTCTGGGTTAGTTTCACTGAGGTAGTGTTCTCCAGGTGTTTGTGAGATGAGGTGAGCTTGGGCTCATCCTACTCCACCATCTCCCCAGAAGTCCTTATATACAGCCTTGAAGTTTTTCAGTTTAGTGCTGAATATTGGGTTCTGGCTTATCAGCCAGATCATATTTCACTAAAAGGTTACATCTTCTGATTCCAGTATCTAGGACATCAAGTGAAATCTGCAAATCCCTGTTCAAAATGTAACAAAAGTGAAGATGATCTTTTCCCAAATGGATCATCATCATGATCATAGTATTTGGAGAATGAAAGATAGAAATAAAAGCAATTAGCCGATGTGTATGTGTGTTGTATATGTTTAATTGAACATTAGGTATGTCATTTTTCAAAAAAGACTCTCATTTCTGAAAATTTTTTTCTCCCTCAAGATTGAAAGAGGAATAGCTCATTTCCCTTCAGGATATAATTTGTATTTGGTATTTTAAAATAATAATACCTTTTCAAAAAAGTTGTGTGTGGAATTTTTTGTTTTGTTTTGTTTTGTTTTGTTTTTAGTTTCTCAGAGAAAAGTCTGTGCTCTGGAATTAGATTAACCAATATTATTTTTGGTCACATCCTTATATTTGTCTGTGGTACATCTGTGTTTTTATAAAATACATATTTGGGGCGCCTGGGTGGCTCAGTCGGTTAAGCGTCCGACTTCAGCTCAGGTCACGATCTCGCAGTCCGTGAGTTTGAGCCCCGCGTTGGGCTCTGGGCTGATGGCTCGGAGCCTGGAGTCTGTTTCAGATTCTGTGTCTCCCTCTCTCTCTGCCCCTCCCCCATTCATGCTCTGTCTCTCTCTGTGTCTCAAAAATAAATAAACGTTAAAAAATAAAAATAAAAAAATAAAATATATTTAAAAGGGAAAATACATTTACTTAAGAACCTAAACTGTCTTTGCCAAGTTGAACACTTGCTGTGTTCTCATTAAATGTTTTCCTAATTTCTTTTAGGGGTCTTCGATATTTCCTATACTTGTCCCTAGAATACACAGACTTGTCCAACTTGTCTGTCCAGACAAGTCCAGATTGTTATATTTTTCACAGTTGTGGTCATTGTGGCACGTATTTGCCTCCCTGTCTTCTTCAAAACTGCTGCCTAGATCTTGGCTATAGTGTAAGATTTATTGTCTTTGAGCTGCCTCTGCTTCTGAGCTGCTGACGCCCATTAATCAGTTTGACTTACTGACCCTGGTGCTATCTGGAACTGTGTGCTTATATTAGATAGGTTGTGGCTGGAGTCCATCCATTATATTTCCAGGCTCTAACTTCTCTGTACGATCCCAGCTTAATCATGCTGGCAAATATCACTCACATATTGTAGAACCCCCTTGTATCCCTTATAGGGATACAACCCCTTCACTTAGCTCTGAGGGGTTCTATAAGGGAAAGTTCCACATGGGCTTGGATTATACACCTGATAATTCAGAGCTAAATCTTTAAAAGCTTCAGATGTCATTTACAATCTGTAGGCACTGCAGAACTGTATATTTTAAATAGAGACATATCCTCTGATGGTCTTCTTAAATCATGGAAAGCTAAAACAATGAAACCCAAGTTCAGTGTATCTTTGCCTTAGATAAAAAAAAAAAAAAAAAAACAGATTTGCATGGTTGCAATTCACCTCATTCACCTGTGGTGCATTGATTCTGACATCTAATTAAATTGATCAGCCACAATGATCACTAAGGCAATTGTTTGCCAAGCATCACTGGCAAAACAAATTTAGCTTATACTTGTGATGTACTCCGTTGTTTCTATCCAGAAGTGGAAACAAATAAGGAACAGGAAATTGAACATAATTTGAATTAGGAAACTGAACACAATTCTGTATCATAATTTGTACATGTATAATAACCACTGTGCATTTTCTTGTTCCTTACTTTGTGAGTCTCCATAATATTAATTTCAGGAGGCTTGCCATTTTCACAGTTAATTCAATTTTGCCAATGTTTTCTTTCAAAAAAATGTGATATTCAATTTAATTGTCTTTAAGAAAAGACTAGAATGGTCTTTCAACTTCTAACATATGTTTTTGTTAAAATCAATCTTTATTAAAGCAAATATCATTTAAACATTCTTTTGCAAACATTTAATTCAAATAGTTTAAATAATGTATATTTAGTTTGAATATTTCATAACAATACATCAATACTTTCACTCAGATTCTGATAACATATGTAAAAAATATTCTTCAAAACAATAATGAAACTCCAGAAAAAGCTGTCAGTAGAACTAAGGATGACTTTTTGGCTTCAAGTTTAACATAGAAACTAGATCCAATGGTGAAACCCAAATAATTAGCAGAAATTAAAATAAAATGGAGGGTCTTAATTTTTCTCAAGAATTTTTTTAAAAGTCATTAGTAAAACAGTAAATTTATTCATGGGCATTTGTATTCTGTCCTTGTGTGAGTTAAGAAAATATGTGTGGGGGCATGTGATATATATATTTTTTCTAACGTCAGAGTATTCAAGATATGCTTTTTTATTCAGAAACATATACAATAATTGTCACAAAAAATAGTCACTCTCATTCATCAAAATTGTCTTTATGTGGCAGGAGAATGTTTATGCATCTCTTCTATAGTTTTTGTTCCTTTTTTCCTTCAATAGGAAGGGGTCTTTGTTAGAAAGAGTGAAGGGGCCAGCCAAAGCTTCGTGGTGTAGCATGCATAATTCCCAAGACATATCTTATGGGTGAAAAAGTGTCTATTTCTTCTGTAGATGTATGTAATTTTTATTTTGAGAATCTCATTTCATTAGGTAGCAGACACATTCATTCATTAAAAGTTTTCTCTGGGGCGCCTGGGTGGCGCAGTCGGTTAAGCGTCCGACTTCAGCCAGGTCACGATCTCGCGGTCCGGGAGTTCGAGCCCCATGTCAGGCTCTGGGCTGATGGCTCAGAGCCTGGAGCCTGTTTCCGATTCTGTGTCTCCCTCTCTCTCTGTCCCTCCCCCATTCATGCTCTGTCTCTCTCTGTCCCAAAAATAAATAAACGTTGAAAAAAAAAATTAAAAAAAAAAAAAAGTTTTCTCTGACACTTTGGGTACCCTCTTTCTCCAGGGTGAAACCTAGATTCTTGGAAGCATTCTCTGTGTCAAGTCTATGATGTGAAGGAACCTCTTGTCCTTGGTCATGATCATCCCTGCACATTGTTATCTGCAGAGCTATGCATCTTCTCATTTGGATTCCCTGGCTACCACTGAACCCTCTCTTCTCTGCCTGTATAGCTCCTTCAGCTGTTTCTTCGTCCCTTGTTGGTAAACAGAAGTATTTGGCTATTTAGCCAGTCCTCTAGAAGCCTTAGGCCACCATGTACAGATCCCCATGAACTTTGGGTGAGAGAGCTTTAACACAGCCTACGGACATCTTACTTTGTAATTTCTGGGGTATTAGATGGGCTTCTCTTTCTCTGGACTCAACTGATGATTAGAGGACCCCTCTGATCTCATATTTACCAAATTTAACTGGGATTTCTATTATATTACTAGGAAGTATGTCCTTTCATGGTAAGCAGAGGAGTAGAAACAAGGGGAAGATGGAGGCGGTGGGAAAGAGCTGGGTCAGAGAATGGCAGGGAGGAGTGGCAGTGTCCCATAGACATGACTCCCCATGCTTGTTCATGGGGGACTAGTCTCTATGGGCAAACAGTCTTCTTGAGGGGAAAAGTAGGGTCATGTTTTATAGCATCTTCAGGACTCAAAGGTTTTTGTGTGTGTGTGATTTGTCTTAATTTCTTTTCCTTTGAAAATTTATACCCTTCCTAAACCAGCCAGTGTAACTAAAGAAACTGAGTATACATGTGTGTATACAGACACATATACGTATACATATATAAATATGTAAATATGCTGAACTCTTCTTTCCAAATTAGGTATTTTTAAAGTAGCTGATTCTAAAAAATAAGTCAAAATTCATAAAATTCTATATATTATGTATTGTTTCTATAGACTTATTACCCTTGACATCTTCAAGCTTCCTGTCTACCCTTATTCTAGTTTCAAACTCATACACATATACACATAGGTTCTAGTCACCCTGATTACTTCATGTTATCTCCTATATCAAGGACTTATGTCTAGAACATTCTTCCCTTCTACTCATAATCAGTGCTTCACTTGGGCCATTTCTATTCATCTTTAGATCTTCATTATGGGTGATATGCTCAGGAAGTTTCCTTATCCTTAAGTTTAAGCTAAGAAACCCTTACATGTGTGTGCCCATAGTATCCAATAGCAGTTTGTACTTTATTGTCATAACATGTATAGCATTGCCTGTAACTGTCCAGGTTCTCAAAAAGTCTAAGCTCTAAGGGAAGGTTTTATGTTTATTTTGTTAACTGTTCTAATCTTGTGCTCAGCACAGGGCTTGACAGATGGTATAATTTTTGAAAAATAAATATTGAGCATAGGTGAGTCAGTGCAAAAATCAGAATCAAAGAATCTAAGCAAGTCCTAAGGAAAGTTGTATTAGAATAGGTGATCTAATGACATCAAGAAACTGGCCTCAGAGAATGGAAGTGTCCAGGTCTTAGACATGAAGGACAACTTCTATTTTGTTGTTTACTGAATAGAATATAGTCAACTAAAGGTTGTATTGGTGGCTTAAAATACTTATTAAATCTAGGCCATATAGAAGATGACTTTACAGACAAGTAGTGATTTGACTGGCACCAGTTCAGTTTATCACATGTAAGTAGTTTGGCATAACATAAAAATTATATAAAGAGGATGAAAGCATTTAATAATTTGGTAATTATAAAAGAGACAGTGAAAACGGTGTAAAAATAGTTTTACTACAGTAAATACAATAAACATTTCAGTAACAACCAAGTGAAACCAAAAGAAACCTTGTCTAGAAGGTGAGAAAGGAAATTGAATGTCCACAATGAATAAAACTTCAAGTAAAATAAAAGATGAAACTAATGCTTAATTAGCCCTTCATATAATTTCATCCCCATCCAAGTTGTGCAAATAATCATTTATTATCCTGTTGTTGCAGATAAGGAGGAAAGGTGCCAAGAATTTATTGCAAATAGAAATGGTATAACAAAAACCATGATGACTTACTGCATTCTTATCAAGTACCAGTCCTCATGTTAAGGGGTTTACAGTCATTGTCTAGTATTAGCCTACTAATTATTCAATAATCTAGAACAAGGTTTTAATAAGGCTATTAATTGCCTACAAATACAGCATAAACTTTTATTATAATGTTAACTTTCCTGTCTAAAGTTTTTAATTCTTTGAAACAATTGTTTTGATTTTTAAAAAGCATAATATAAACAAAAGAGCCTATGTACAATTAAAGTAATAAGTATGAAAAATGTGGTATCGTTTGAAAAATATCAATTTTTCTTTTCCTTCTCAAGTATATTACTTCCTTCCCAATTGCCCCAAGGGATCAGTCAGACTCAAGAGAGATCATGATTTATTACAGAAGGCATGCCAAATTAAAAAGTTAGATATAATGTAACATCTCACATGCAAAATAAGATTTTGCAGCAAAATGAGACTTACAAGCTGGACCCTGGGAAGGAATTTTCTACTCTTCTTTAGTTCTCCTTTGGCTAAGCGTAATTCTGAATGATTGCAGTCATGGAGATAATAGAGTTTATTTCTCAGTATAGAAAAGCATTTTCCACTATGAGGGTCAAGTCTTAGGTTTGTTGTCTTTACATAGAAGGAATATATGACCGAGAAGAGTGGGGAAAAGCAAACTCCTTTCTAATCTTGGAGGATGGAGAAGAGGAGAGAAACAGGAAATGAGATGGAAGGAGGAAAGATGTCAGGCAAGGAGGTGTCTCCATGTCTCTTCCTGAGACTCCAGCCCACGTAAAGGTGAGCAAGAGGAGGGTTGGGTAAGCTGAGGGAATGCAAAGGGCAGAGGAGCATCAGTAGGTTTAAGACTTTTGAGGATTTGCTCTTTAGGGTTTCAGCATCATGTGAGATGGGCCACATAGTTAAAAAAAGGATCTGTTGACCCTACAGGGAATGCCTACATTACCTTCGAAGCCTACATCATGGATATGTGTAGAAACTGGTTTAAATGATTTATGTGGAAGTATCCATTTAATCTTCAAAAAAAAATTATGAACTTGGGGAAGACATTTTTTTAATGTTTTTGTTTTTGAGAAAGAGACCGAGTGTAAGAGGGAGAGGGGCAGAGAGAGAGGGAGATACAGAATCAGAAGGAGGCTCTAGGCTCCCAGCTGTCAGCACAGAGTCTGACGTGGGGCTTGAACCTACAAATTGGAGATTATGACCTGAGCTGAAGTCAGATGCTCAACAGACTGAGCCACCCAGGTGCCCCAAGAAGACATTTTTTGTAAAGAGGAAACTTGCCTTAGGTCACACCACTAAGAGGAGAAACAGGAATTACAACCTATGCCATTTGGAGCTAGAATTTGTACATTTAATCACTGTGCTGCATGAATGGAAACTAAGTTGTCACCCCAGAATGTTAACAAAGAGACTCTTTTTCTATTTATTTTTATTTTTATTCCAGTATACAATATAGTGATGCAACAATTCTGTGTATTCCTCACTGCTCATCATGATGAGTGTACCCTTAATCACCTTTACCTATTCCACCCATCCCCCCTCTGGTAACCATCCATTTGTTCTCTATAGTTCAGAGTCTTTTGTTTGGTTTGAAAGGATATATGCACCCCTGTTTATTTCAGCATTATTTACAAGAGCCAAATTATGCAAGCAGCCCAAGTGCCCATCAATATGTGAATGGATAAAGAAGATGTGGATACACACACGCAATGCACACACACATACACACAGTTACAGTGGAATATTATTCAGCCACAAAAAAATAAATTCTTGCCATTTGCAACAAAAGAGATGAATCTAGGGAGTATAATGCTAAGCAAGATGAGTTAGAGAAAGACAAAATACCATATGATTTCACTCATATGGAATTTAATAAAACACAAGGACTGTCGAAATTATTAGATCTAATCTCAGTTTCAACCAATTTAGACATTTAGTTTCTTTAATGCTCTCTCATGAATAGGACCTTATTGGGAGTGTAAAATGAATTATAAAATAATAGAAAAACGAAATTCCTGTATAAACATGTTTCCTTCACATATACACAGGTGTAATACATACACACACACACACATATACACATATATATTCATACACACACATTGACATATGCCTTCAACTTCTTTTTCCCTAGAACTCTTAGAATTATCTATTTTTCTATTTCTTAAGCAGTTGTTAGCATGGGCTCCTGAGTCACCAAGCACGACTCTATCCAATACAAATTAAACCTCAGAATAAGTATTGAGTCTACCTGCCTTATGTAATGGTGTCCTGGAAGAGTTCAGTGATGCAATTCATCCCCTATTTATTAAATATCCTTCATGGGAAGGCACATTTCAGACTTTGGGACATATAATCAACATACATTGCAATATGAGGAAAACACACAATAAACACAATATAAAGTAAATTATAGAGAATTTTAGAGGGTATGTGTGTGATTGGAAGAATATAGTAAAAGGTAAGGAGGATAGGAATTGCACATTTGGGATTTCAATTTCAAATAGAGTGCTCATTTAAAATAATATTTTAGAGTATTGCAAATTAGATAATCTGGGACAGTAACATATATCTGGAATTAAAATAGATAGCTGTAAAATCCAAAATGTATGGGGAATATTTTCTAACTTTTAAGTTATAGCAAAGTCACTAAAATATCTTATTTTCATGAAGGATTGGGCAAGAGGATTATTTTAAATTGAAATATAGTTAACATATAATATTATATTTTTTGCCTCATTATATATATTTTATTTCCATTAGTAGTTGTGTAATTTAATATATTACATGCTAACTTAGTCATTTTCTTTGAAGCAGAGAAAGAAGCTGATAAACATTCCAGTCCTCACATGACAATGAATAACCTTTTATCAAGGCTGCATCAATTCAAGGGCTCTCACTCTTTAATCAGGGCAAGTAGACTTAAGGAATACATATATGAAGGAGAGTTCCTTTCTTACACTCAATTATGTATTATATATCTTAACATAAGGATAATGGGATCACCATAGATATTTGAGGACCATAACAACCTTGGGTCTCCACAGAGTCCATGATCACTTGAACATACAGTATTATATTAGTTTCAAGTGTATAATAATTATAATTCTACAATTCTATACATTACTCGGTGCTCTAGTAAGTATACTCTTAATCCCCTTTATCTATTTTAACCATCCCCCTACCTGCCTATCCTCTGTCAGCCACTAGTTTGTCCTCTGTATTTAAGAGTCTGTTTTTTTGTTTGCTTTTTATTTGTCCATTTGCTTTATTTCCTAAATTCCACATATGAATGAAATCATATAGTATTTGTGTTTCTCTAACTTATTTCACTTAGCATTATACCCTATAAATCCTTCTATGTTGTTGCAAATAACAAGATCTCATTCTTTTTCGTGTGTGATTAAGATTGCATTTTATATATGTTTATACCACAGCTTCTTTATCCATGTATGGTGGACACTTGGGTTGCTTCCATATTGGCTGTTGTAAATAATGCTGCATTAAACATTGGGGTGCATATATCTTTTTGGATTACTATTTTTGTTTTTAGAGGCAGATACTCAGTAGTGGAATTACTGGATCATATAGTAATTCTATTTTTAATTTTGAGGGACCTTCAAACTTTTCTACAGAGGCTGCACCAATTTGCATTCCCACTGACAGTGCACAAGGGTTTGTTTTTCTCCACATCCTCATCAACACTTGTTATATCCTGTGTTTTTATTTTAGCCATTCTGAGATATATGAGGTGATATCTCATTGTTGTTTTAATTTCCATGATGATGAATAACAGCATCTTTTCATGTTTCTCTTGGCCATCTGTACGTCTTTGTAAAATGTCACTCAGGTACTCTGAATTTTTATCAGATACACAATTTGCAAATATCTTCTCCCATTCAGTAGGTTGACTTTTTGTTTTGTTGATGGCTTCCTCTGCTTGTGTAAGCTTTTTATTTCAGTGTAGTCCCACTAGTTTAATTTTGCTTTTGTTTCCCTTGCCTGAAGAGACATATCTAGAAAAATACTTGTATGGCTTGTGTCAAGTAAATCACTGCCTATGTTTTTTCCAGGAATTTAATGGTTTTAAGTCTCATACTTAGATCTTTAATCTGTGTTGAGTTTATTTTAGTGTATGGTCCAAGAGAGTGGTCCTATTTGATTGTTTTACAGGTGCTTCCCAGTTTTCCCAGCATCATTTGTTGAAGAGCCTGTATTTTTCCTATTGTATATTTTTACCTCCTTTGTCTTACATCAATTGACTGTGTAATTTGGGTTTATTTCTGAGATCTCTAACCTTTTGATCAGTGTGTCTGTTTTTGTGCGAGGACCATATTGTTTTGATTATTATAGTTTTGTAATTGATCTTGCAATCTGGGATTGTGATACCTCCAGCTTTGTTCTTTCTCAAGATTTCTTTGGCTCTTTGGGGTCTTTTGTGGTTCCTTACAAGTTGTAGGATTATTCTAGTTTTGTGAAAGATGTTTTTGGTACTTTGATAAGGATGGCATTAAATCTGTGAATTGCTTTTGGTAGTATGGACGTTTAAATAATATTGGTTCTTCCAGTCCATGAGCATGGAATATCTTTCCACTTGATTGCATCTTCAGTTTCTTTCACCAGTGTTTTATAGATTTTAGCATACTGGTCTTTCACCTCCTTGCCTAAGTTTATTCCTAGTTCTTTTTTTCTTTTTGGTGCAATTATAAGTGGAATTTTTAAATTTCTATTTCCAGAACTTTTTCATTAGTGTGTAGAAATACAACTGATTTCTGTGTATTTATTTTGTAACCTGTGACCTAACTTAATTCATTTATCAGCTCTTTGATAGCTTTTTGATAGAGTATGTAGGGTTTTCTACACACAGTGTCATGTTATCTGCAAACAGTGAAAAAGTAATTTGGTTGCCTTTTATTTCTCTTTCTTGTCTGATTCCTGTGACTAAGACTTTCAGTACTCTGTTGAATAAGAGTGGAGACAGTGGACATCTTGTCCTTCCTGATCTTAGGGGAAAAGTTCTCAAAAAGTTTGTCACCATTGAGTACAATATTAGCCTTGAGTTCTTCATGTATAGTCTTCATTATGTTGAGGTATGTTTCCTTTAAAACTACTTTGTTGAGAGTTTTTATCATGAATGGATGTCATATTTTGGCATATGATTTCTCTCTACCTAGTGATATGATCATCTAGTTTTTATCCCTTCTCTTATTAATGTGATATATACACTGATTGATTTGCAAATATCAAACCATCCTTGCATCTCTGGAATAAATCCTACTTGATTGTGATGAATGATTTTTTAAATGTATTGCTGGATTTGTTTCACTAATATTTTGTTGAGGATTTTTGCATCTGTGTTCACTAGAGATATTTTTCTATAGTTTTCTTTTTTTGTAATGTCTTTATCTTGTTTTGGCATGAGAGTAATGCTAGTCTCATAGAATGAGCTTGAAATTTTCCATCCTCTTCTAATTTTGGGGATGGTTTGAGAATAGGTATTAACTCTTCTTGAAATGTTTGGAAGAAATCACCTGTGAAGCCATCTGGTCCTGATCTCTTGTGTGCTGGAAGTTTTTACATTACTGATTCAATTTTATTGCTAGTAATTGGTCTGTTCATAGTTTCTATTTTTTTCTGATTCAGTTTTGGGAGATATATTTCTAGGAATTTATTTCTTCTAAGTTGTCCAATTTCTTGGCTTATAATTTTTCATGGTATTCTTTTATAATCCTGTGGTATATTTTATTTCTGTGATGTAATTTCTTCTCCTTCATTTATGATTTTATTTATTTGGGTATTCTTTCTTATTTTTTTTGTTGAGTGTGGCTAAAGTCTTCTCAGTTTTGTTGATCTTTTCAAAGAACTAGCTCCTGGTTTTGTTAATCTATTCTACTCTTTTCTTTTTCTTTCTTTTTTATTCTCCATCTCTTTATTTCTTCTCTGGTCTTTATTATAATTTTTTTACTTCTTCTGGCTTCAGGGTTTCTTTTTTATTTTTTTCTAGACCCTTCAGGTTTAAATTTAGGTTATCTGAGATTTTTCTTGCATCTTGAGGTTGGCCAGTATTGCTATAATCTTAGAAAAAGCTTTTGCTGCATCTCAAAGGTTTTGGGCCATTGTTTTCACTTTGATTTCGCTCATTGTGTTTTTAGATTTCCTCTTTGATTTCTTGGCTGGCCCATTCATTGGTTAGTAACATGTTACTTAGTCTCCACATATTTGTGTTCTTTACAATTTCTTTCCTGTGATTAATTTCTAGTTTCATACTGTTGTGGTCTGAAAATATGCATGATATTATTTCAGTGTTTTTGAGTATATTGAGACTGTTTTGCGACCTAACATGTGGTCGATTCTAGAGAATGTTTCATGTGCACTTGAAAAGTATGTATTCCATTGTCTTGTTGAATGTTCCTTTTATCATTATGTGGTGTCCTTCATTGCTCTTGTAGTGTTTGTTTTACAGTTTGTTTTGTTCAATGCAAGTATTGCTACCCCAGCTTACTTTTTGCCTTCATTTGTATGGTAAATGTTTTTGCCCCCTTCACTTTTAATCTGCGTATGTCTTTAGGTCTGAAGTAAGTCTCTTGTAGCCAGCATATAGATAGGTCTTGTATTTTTTTTTTTCTATTTAGTCACCTTATATTTTCTCATGGAGCATTTAATCCATTTACATTCAAAGTAATTATTGATAGGAATTTGTTTTATGGTTGTTTTTCTGTTTCCTGTTCGTTCCTTTCTTCTCTTGGCTCTCTTCCCTTGTGGTTTGACTTTCTTTAGTGATAATGATTGGATATTATTCTCTTTATGTTTTGTGTATCTATTAATAGCTTTTTGATTTGTGGTTACTATTAGGCTCATATATAACATCTTAGGCATATAGCAATCTTTATTAAGCTGATAGTGGCTTAAGTTTTAATCCATTCTAAAAGCACTGAATGTTTACTCTTTCCACCCCACCTTTTATGTATATGATGTCATATCTTATGTCTTTTTATTTTGTGAATCCCTTGACTTTTTTTTTTTAGATATAATTGATTTTATTGCTTTTGTGTGTTAATAATTCATACTGGTTTTATAAGTGATTAATCTACTTCTTTCATTATGTTTATATTAACCTGTAAATTTTTTTTCCATTCCTAATTTTTCCTTTTCCTAACTTTCTGCTTGATTATGGCCTTTATTTACACTGAAGAAATTTCCTTTGACATTTCTTGTAAGGGTGGTGTAGTGATGATGAACTCCTTTAGCTTCTATTTGTCAGGGAAATTCTTTTTTATCTCTTTCTATTCTAATGGTAGCCTTGCTGGGTAGAGCATTCTTTGTTGCAAGTTTCTTTTTTTCCTTTCAGAACTTTGAAAATATCATGCAACTCCCTTCTGGCCTGCAAAGTTTCTGCTGAAAAATCAAGTGATAGACTCATGTGGTTTCCTATGTACATAATTGTTCTCTTTTATAGCTTTTAAGAGTCTCTTTTCATCACTATGTTTTGCCATGTTAATTATTATAAGTCTTGATGTGGACCTGCTTTAATTAATTTTGTTGGGGGATCTTTGTAGCTCCTGGATAGACATCCATTTCTTTCTTTAGGGAAGTTTTCAGCTGTTTTTCCTTCAAATAATTTTTTGCCTCCTATTCTTTTCTCCTTTTGGGACTCCTTATGATGTGAATGTTACTATGCATGATGATGTAACTGAGTTCCCTTAATCTATTGTCATTTTTAATTTTATTTTTTTCTTTTTGTTCAGCTTGATTGCTTTCCATACTCTACCAGCTTGCTGACCCATTCTTCTGTGCCCTCTAATCTGCTGTTGATTCCTTTTATTATATTTTTAATTTCAGTTATGGAGTTCTTCAATCTGAGGAGGTTGTTTTTTATATTTCTCATCTCTTTGTTGAAGATCTCACTGAAATCCTCCACTGTTTTCTCAAGTCTGGTGAGTATCTTTATCAGGCATATTGCTTATCCCTGTTTTAGAGCTCTTTTGCTTTATTTTGCCCTGTTCTTTCATTTTGGGATATTCCTCTGTCTCCCCATTTTGTATTAACTCTCGGTATGTGCTTCTGTGTGGTAGGAAAATCAGTTAAATCTCCTGGTTTTGAAAGTAGTGGTTTCATGAAGTGTTCCTGTGGTTCCTTAATAACACAGTATCTCCTGTTCACCAGAATCAGGCACTTCAAGCATATGTCCTATGTTGGTTGTCTGTGTCCGAGTTGTGGCTGAGCCTCATTTGCCTTCAGTCCAGTTGGTTCCCATTGGCCCACTTTGCCTGTTGTTGGTGCACCAGGAGGGTTTTGTCTCTGTGCTGAAATGGGATCTGCCTGGGGCTGTCATGGGCTAGTAGTTTGGTAATATCAGCAATCACACCAGATACCTGCCCCTTCCCCTATTTTATCTGCAGTAGGACCAATATGCAGGGTGTTCTCCCATGCCTTGTTTCTGGAGAGACTTCCTTGGTGAGTGGGGCTGGTGTCAGACCAGATGCCTTTTGCCATTCCATTTGCTGAGGCTACAGTTGAACTGATCGGCAGGGTACTTTCTCTGCACTGCCAGCTGTAAAGTTTGGCTGCTGGAACTGCAGGTGCATTAGTGTGTGGTCACCTTCTCCTCTTACCAGGGCAGGAGTTATTTTGGAGTGGTGAAAGCTGGGGCTGCTTGCAGGGTGTGTTGGGGCAGGAGCTGCTTTGGAGGAATGCCTGCCAAGCAGGGTAGGTTGGATGAGGCAAGTACACAGGAGCATGCCATAGCAGGCTATGTGGTTGCAGCAAGATAGGTGGAGAATGTTCACATAGGTTTCTGCAAGTGTCTAGCTATCTAGACTAGCGTATGGGGAGAGAAATGACACCTGCCATCTCTTTTGATCTTGGAGAAGTCTTCTAAACATCAGTTCATGTTCTGAGATTAATAAATCTTAGGCAAAAGGATGTTTAAGTCTTCAAAAATACATCTTAGCTCAGTAGAAATGACAAAGTGATGCATACAGATATTGATAAAGAGTGCTAAAGAAATCAGGACCTGAGCCAGTGCTTCGGCAAGGCTCCAGTATGTTCACACCTCCCTGTATCCATATGTGTTGGTAGTGCCTTCTCATACAGAGTCTGTGGTTGGTAACTGCTTACTTTAATAAATATGATATGAGCAAGTAAGATGAATGCAAAAACTGTAGAAGTGCTTGTGCATTAATGCTACTTTATTAGTGCTCTTAGACCCCTGAAACCACCAAGCAAATAAGTCCAGACTAGGCCTCTGGAGTATGATCGACACCCAACTCACAGTCATCGACCGACTCAAATATCTGAGAGGCCAGGCTGTCTCCGCTGACCCTCAAGCTCCGATGACCACGGTTATCATAGATGCTCAGATGACTGTACCTGAGACCAGTACCTTCCAGCGGAGTCTAGCTCATGTTTCCTACCCATAGAATAATGAGCTAAATAAATGGTTGTATTAAACCAGTCAGTGTGAGACAGTGTTACAAAGCACAAGCCAACTGACACTTATTTAACCACTTCAATGCTGACAGCCTATTAGCATATTTTAGCCAGGAATTACTTAACCTCAGTAAGCTTTTAGAATTTCCTCAGTTTGTAAATATTTCATAAAAACAAGCTGGTTGCTATGTAAAGAAAATTACATACCCTTATGCATACATTTTTTGGTTGTTGTTACCTAGGTAGACAACCAGTAAATACAATCAAAGTCTTAGGAATATTTACAAGTTCTAGGTAGACATTTATCAAATTTTCATTATTATGTCTAGGCACATTCTTTGCCCACCACATCCTATATAGTAGTTACCTGCTAAGTGCACATCTATGCAATGCATTTGTCAACTCAGAAGAACAAGGCCAGCAGTTATGCTTGATTATACAGAATAAATACATAGTGTGAAAATTGAAATTAGACATGCTTATTAGAAAATGTGATGATTATTTCTATTCCAGGACCAAATTAAATAAAACGCCTTATTGATCTGGATTGAATTTCAATTTGCTAAGGTTGGTGCCAGCCAACTCCTGTCCTGCAATGTCTGAAGAGAAATGCTTGCAAGTCCAATAACCTATTCATCACAGGTGATAAAAAAAAGTCAATAAATTACTTTTTACTACAGGAGAAATTTCTGCTTTATATGCCAACAAAGAGTTGAAATGCCAGAAGCAGTTGAGGACTAAATTACTAAACACTTATTTTATCACATCAGAACGTTAATGCCACTGCTTGATTACAACAAGCAATCCAATTGCATGAATTTGGACTCTAAGGCACCCAGGCTTTTATATTCATTAGAAAAGTTATTGATTCTGGAAAGTTACCACTAATAAAACTATACTATTTTCTCAGGCATGTTATATAGGCACCGACAGATTATTTGATCAATGATATTGAGCAAAGGCAAAGTACTCATTGCCTCTAATCTCTTTTTCCTCCCTTCTAAATTATACATTGGTCTCAACGGCAGCTTGATGAGTAAACATGGACCCTATGTGAGCCCAGAATGTACCCCTCTGTGTACAACAGAAGGTTCTTATTTGGCCTCACACAGCTATATATGATTTTTGATAGTAAAACTGGAGTGTTTTGATTAAAAAATAATAAAAACCTAAAGTTAAAAAGGACAATAATATGAAATTATGTTAGTAAAAATTGTACATTTATACAAAAGTATAATTTTGTTATGATTTGGTTTTAGCAAAGTCATATATAAGTTATGCACTTGCATTTATCAGCTGCTTGAATGTCAGTGGAAAAATACTTCCTTTTTTTCTGTTTTCCTATTTTTTTTTATTTTAGAGGGAGAGGGGCAGAGGGATAAAGAGAGAGAACCTTAAGCAGGCTCCACATTGCACAGAGCCTGACATGGGGCTTGATCCCATGACCCTGGGATCATGACCTGAACCGAAATCAAGAGACACTCAACCAACTGAGCTACATAGGTGCCCCTGAAAAGTTACTGTTTCATCGGTTAAAGAACACTAGGAACTTCTATGAATGCTAGAACTCCTAGGAAAATGGTGAGGTAGGAGGATCCTAGGTTCACCTTATCCCACGGACGGACCTACAGTATAGCCACATCAAGAACAGTAGGAGGGGGGAGATGGGGCAGGGAACCAAACTCCTAGTGAGACTAACCACAAACAGAAGGGGCACCATAAGCAAGCAGAGGGTAGAAGAGCAGAACCCAACCAGGCATCCTAGGCATGGGGGACCTGCACTGGGAAGACAAGTCCCTACAATATTTGGCTTTCAAAACTAGCAAGGCTTAATTCCAGTACTTCAAAATTCAGTGGGCTTAGCTCTGGGAGCACTGAAAGCAGTAAGAAATTGAAATTGCCCTTAAAGAGCCAACAACCCCTTGGAGAAACAGCATAGAAGCAGCAGTTTCAAAAGCACCTGGGGTGTACATGAAGATTTTTTTTTCCATTCCCCAAATAATTTAATTCTATTGGATTTTCTCCTCAGCCTATAAGGGTCTTCAAACCTTGATCATCTTAAGGAAAAACAACAACAAGCAAATAATACATTTCCAAAACCCTTAACTTGCACTCCACTATATTCTTCCTTCTAGCTATCACATCATATTTCTTCCCTTTTAGCAAAACATCTGAGTCGAATTGCCATTCAGGCAGCTAACTTTGTCAGCCTCTGGACATCAACTTAGCATGCTATATTCTTTTTTCTTGGAGGAGGGGGTTGAGGAGGGAGTTATTTTTTCCCATTTTATTGAGAAGTCATTGATATACGTTACTATATAAATTTAAAGTGTACAGCATGATGGCTTTACCTATACTGTGAAATTATTACCTTAATAGGTTCAGTTTCATCCATCATCTTTTCTAGATAGAACTAAAAACAAATTTTTCTCCTTCTGATGAGAACACGTAGGATCTAGTCTCTTAAAAACTTTCCTCTGTATCATACAGCAATATTAACTATAGTCATCATGTTGTACATTATATTCCTAGCATGTATTTATCTTATAATGGGAAGTTTGTACATTTTGACCACCTTCCTTCGATTACCCCTCTCCCCACCTCCCACCTCTGGCAGCCACAAATCTGATCTCTTTTTCTATAAATTTGTTTTCTTTTAGTTTTTTATTAGATTCCACATGTGAGATAATACAGTATTTGTCTTTCTCTGATTTAGAAAAATGTCTTCAAAATCCAACAATGTTGTCACAAATGGTAGGATTTCTCCTTATTTATATGTGTCTATATGTATTTATATGTGTGTACATATATATATGTACATATATATAATAGGTTTTAAATTTTAATTCCAGTAAGCATACAGTGTTATATCAGTTATTAGTTTAGGGTGTACAATATACTAATTCAATTCTATCATTACTCAGTGCTCATTATGATAAGTATACTCTTATTCTGCTTCACCTATTTCACCCATCCCGCCTGATATGCTTTATTTTAAATAAGTACCCCCAGTTAAAGTCATTATTTTTTTTCAACAAGAACATTTTTTTTCACTTGAAACATACTTCAGAATACATGGTTCTAAAAGATATATATGTGTGTGTGTGTATATATATATATATATATATATATATATATATATGGCATTCCATCCAAAAAAAATAGAATGCACATTTTTTCATGTATACACAGAAGAATTGCCTGGTTAGATCACATGAAAAGAGGCATAACAAATATTACAAATTTAAGATACATGAAGACTTATTTACTAACCTCAGAATGTACATTGGATGGGCATGGATCTTTAGGAGAGAGTTTTCCAAGAACAAAAGATCTGGCAGGTGTCATTTCTTACCTCTAAATTCCCATGGTAGCTAGACACCTACAGGAACTTGCGCAAGCCTCTTCCACCTAACTTGCTAACACCACAAACTCTGACCCCACATTCTCCTGCAGATTTGCCCCATCCAATCCCCCCACCACTCCTAGGCAGGAGTCCCTCCAAAGCAGCTTCTATACCATCTCATCCTGCGAGCAGCCTTAGCCAGGACTGCCACTACGCCAAAGTGATTCCTGCTTTGGGCACAGGGAAAGATAATAACACACAGAAGTGCGACAGCAGCACCAACAGTGCAGAGTGCCCCATCAATCAGTGCATCTGCAGCCCAGATTGGCTGGGGACAGGAACATAATCTGACTTCCTGCACCACCCACCAACAAAAACCTCTCAGGGAATAGATAGGGAGAATAGCTCTGCAGTTTGGAGTCACTGCATCTCCCATAAATTGGACGCAGGATATGGTTTGTCTGTAGGACCATCCCACCGATGAAAACCCCTCAGGGCACAACATAGGGAGAGAGTCCTGTGGTTTGGTGTGATCACAGCCTCAGGAAATGTACTGAGGGCAGACATCCTGTCTAAATGCTGATACTGCTCAACTATAAGTCCATGGGGCTGTAGACTGGCTCCTTAAAAGCCCTGGGACCAAAAACCTGGCCCATAACAGGCAAAGTAGGCCATTGTAGCTGAATGGGCTTAAGGCAAACAAGAGCCAACCAGAAAAGCAGGGCACATGCAACCTGCATATGACACATCCATATAATGCCTGGTTCAAATGAACAGAGGACAGTGCACTACAAGGCACCACATGAACACTTCTTCAGAAGGCTGCTACTTTCAAGATCAGGAGACATAGCTGATTTCCTAACACATAGAAACACTGAAAGTTTTTCAAAATGAGGAGACAGGAATATTCCCCAAATTAAAGAACAGGACAAAATCAAGCAAAAGAGCTAAATGAAACAGAAATAAGCAATGTGCCTGATAATTCAAAATAACAGTCATAAAAATATTCACTGAACTTGAGAAAACAGTGGAGAATCTCAGACCTTCAACAAAGAGATGGAAAATGTGAACAAGAACCTACCCACGTTGAAGAACTCAAAAACTGAAATTAAAAATATACTAGAAGCAATCAATAGCAGATCAGAGCACATAGAAGAATGGGTCAGCAAGCTGGAAGACAGTGATGGAAAGCAACCAAGCTGAATGGAAAAAAGGAGAAAAAAAATTTAAAAAAAATGACAAGAGCTTAAGGGAACTCAACAATATCAGCAAGCATAGTAAAATTTGCATAGTAGGGATCCCAGAAGAATAGTGAGAATAGGAGACAGAAAAACTATTTGAAGAAATAATAGCTGAAAACTCCTCTAATCTGAGTAAGACATACACCCAAATCTAGGAGGCACAGAGAACTCCCAGCAATATCAACCCAGGGAAGTCCACACCAATATATAATAATTAAAATGGTAAAATGTAGTGATAGGGAATTTTAAAAGAAAAGAAAATAGTTACATACAAGGGAAATTCCATGAGTCTTGTCACTTGATTTTTCAGCAGAAACTCTGCAGGCCAGAAGGGAATGGCATGATATATTCAAAGTGCAAAAAGGAAAAAAATATGCAAACAAGAACACTCACCCATTTAGACTGTCACTCTGAAAAGAAGGACAGAGTTTCCAAAAAATTAAAAGAGTTCATCACCATTAAACCAGCCTTACAAGAAATGTTAAGTAAATTCTTTCAGTAAAAATGATGGCCCTAATCAGGAATAAGAAAATTAAGAAAGGAAAAAATGCACAGGTACAAACACAATAAAAGAGGTAGATTAATCACTTATAAAACCAGTATAGAAATTAAAGCATAGAGAAGTAAAATCAATGATAAAAATCAGAGGATTCACAGAATAAAATGATGTAAAATATAACATCATATACATAACACATGGGGATAGGGGAGTAAAAAATTTAGTGCTTTTAGAATGTATTCAGACTAAGCCACTATCAGCTTGATATAGACTGTTATATGCCTAAGATGTTGTATATGAGCCTAATGGCAACCACAAATCAAAAAGCTATAATAGATAACACAAAAAATAAAGAGAAAAAAATATGTCAGTAAGGAAAGCAATCAAACCATAAAGGAATAGAGTAAGAAAGGAACTAAGAGGAAATAGAAAAACAACCATTAAACAAGTAACAAAATGATAATAAGCATATAATATCAATAATTAATTTGAATGTAAGTGGATTAAATGCTCCATGGAAAAACATAGGGTGCCTGAATGGGGGCGGGGGGGGGGGGGGAGCAAGACTTATCTATATGCTGTCTACAAGAAATTAACTCCAGACCTAAAGACACATGCAGATTAGAAGTGAAGGGCAGAATACATTTAACATGGAAGCAAAAAGAAAACTAGGGTAGAAATACTTCTATCAAACAAAATAGACTTTAAAACAAAGACTGTAACAATAGAGAAAGAAAGACACTGCATAATGCTAAAGGGAACAATCTAAGAAGAGGATCTAACAATTGTAGATATTTATGGACCCTGCATGGGAGTGCCTAAATACATAAAACAACTATTAACAGACATAAAGGAAGAAATTGGCAGTAATACCATAATAGTAGTGTACTGTAATACCCCACTATCAATGGATAGATCATCCAGACAGAAAATAGATAAAGCAGCAATGGCTTTTAATGATACATTGGACTATACTGACCTAACAAATATATTCAGAACAGTTCAAAAATAGTGGAATACACATATTTTTCAAGTGTGCATGGAACATTCTCCAGAATAGACCACATTAGGCCACAAAACAAATCTCAACATATTCAAAAAGGTTGAAATAATACCATGCATATCTTCAGACTAGAAGACAATTTAGAAATCAATCACAACAGGGGCACCTGGGTGACTCAGGTGGTTAAGTGTCCAGCGTCAGCTCGGTCATGATCTCACATTTCATGAGTTCGAGCCCTGTGTATGGCTCTGTGCTGACAGCTTAGAGCCTGGAGCCTGCTTTGGATTTTCTGTCTCCCTCTCTCTCTCTCTGCCCCTCCTCCACTCATGCTCTGTCTCTCAAGAATGAATAAATATTAAAAAAAAATCAACCCACAAAGAAATCAATCACGAGAAATAACTCGCAAAGAATATAAATACATGGAGGCTAAATAACTTGCTAGTAAACAATGGATTAACCAAGAAATCAAAGAGGAAATCAAAAAATACATTGAGGCAAATAAAAAAGAAAACACAAAGCTCCAAAATCTTTGAGATGCAGAAAAAGCTCTTCTAAAATTTTAGTAATATGGGCCTACCTCAAGAAGTGAAAAAATCGAAACAATCTAACCTTAAACCTAAAAGTCCTATACAAAGAAAAAAAAAACATAACCCAAAGCCAGTAGAAAGAAGGGAGTGATAATAATTAGAGCAGAGATAGATGAAATGGAAATAAAAAACAATAAAATAGATCAATGAAACCAGGAGCTGTTTCTTTAAAAAGATCAACAATATTGAGAAAACTGGTCAGACTCAACAAAAGAAGAAGAGAGAGGACTCAAAAAAATCAGAAATAAAGGAGGAGAAATAAACTGATACCATGGAAATCCAAAGATTATAAGAGAATACTAGGAAAAAAGTATAAATTGGACCATCTAAAACATGGATAAATTTCTGGACACACATAATCTTCCAAAACTGAATCTGGAAGAAATAAAAATTTGAACAAACCAATTACCAGCAATGAAAAACTCCCTACAAACAATAGTCCAAGACGAGATGGCTTCACAGGTTAATTCCCCCAAATATTTGAAGAAGAGTTAATATCTATTCATCTCAATCTATTCCACCCCCCCAAAAAAGAAGACAGAGAGCTTCCTAATCCATTCTTTGAGGTCAGTTTTATCCCAATGCCAAAACCAGATAAAGACACTACAAAAACAAAACAAAACAAAAAACAAAACTACAGACCATTATCTCTAATGAATGTAGATGCAAAAATCTTTAACAAAATATTAGGAAATCCAAATCAAAAGTATTAAAATAATTTACCATGATTAAGTGGCATTTATTTCAGAGATTCAAGGGTGGTTCAATATTGCAGATAAATCAACGTCATACATCACATTCAGAAGAGGAAGGATAGGGGCACCTGGGTGGCTCAGTTAAGTGTCTGACTTCTGCTCAGGTCATGATCTCACAGTTCTTGGATGCTAGCCCTGCATCAGGCTCTGGGTGGACAGCTTGGACCCTGGAGCCTGTTTCAGATTCTGTATCTCCCTCTCTCTCTGCCTCTCCTCTGCTTGCACATGGTCTGTCTCTCAAAAATAAAAAAATAAAAAATAAAGAGGAAAGATAAAAACCACGTGATCATCCCAATAGATACAGAGGAAACATTTGACAAAGTACAACATCTATACATGGAAGAACTCTCAACAAAGTAGGTTTAAAGAGAATATACCTCAAAATAATAAAGACCATGTATGAAAAACCCACAGCTAACATTAGGCTTTTTGGTAAAAAAGAATTGAAAGACAACGAGGTCCACTCTCAGCAGTTTTATTCAACATAATACTGGAAGTCCTAGCCACAGCAGTCAGACAAGAAAAAGAAATTTAAAAAACCCAAATTCATAGGGAAAAAATAAAACTTTCACTATTTGCAGATGACATGATGCTTTATGTATAACACCCTAAAGATGCCACCCAAAAGCTACCAGAACTGATAAATTCAGTAAAGTCAAAGGCTAAAAAGTTAATGTACATAAGTCTGTTGTATTTCTATACACTGATAACAAAGTAGCAGAAAGGGAAATTGAGAAAACAATCCCATTTTCAGTCACAACAAAAAGAAAAAATATAAACTTAACCAAGTTAAGTATAAAGGTCACCAAGGAGGTGAAAGACCTGTACTCTGAAAACTATGAAACACTGATGAAAGAAATTATAGATGACACAAATAAATGGAAAGATATTTCATGCTCATAAATTGGAAGAATATTGTAAAATGTCCATACTAGGATTTAATGCCATCCTTATCAAAGTACCAAAAATATTTTTAACAGAAGTAGAATAAATATCCTAAAATTTATACAGAACCATAGAAGATGAACAGCCAAAGCAATCTTGAGAAAGAAGACTATAACTGGCACTATCACAACCCCACGTTTCAAGATATACTACAAAACTGTAGTAATCAAAACAATATAGCATTAGCAGAAAAGAGACATACACATTTCTAGAGAGCCCATAAATAAACCTATACTTACATGGTTATTAATCTGTGACAAAGGATGTGAGAATATACAATGGGAGAAAGAGAGCTGTTAAACAAATGGTGATGGGAAAATTGGATAGCTACATGTAAAAGAATGAAATTGGACCTAAATGTGAGACCTGAAACCATAAAACTCCTAGGGGAAAAAAAAAATAAGCAGTCATTTCTTTGATATCAGCAATAGAAACATTTTTAAAAGATATCTCTAAGAAAGCAAAATTATATTATAGACAACACCAAAATAAAACGGTTTTAAACAAGGAAGGAAATCATCAACAAAATGACAAAGTAACCTACTGAATAGAAGAAATTTACAAATGATATATCCTAGAAAGGGTTGTTATACAAAATAAACAACTTTTATAAGTCAACACATATACACACAAAATAATCCAATGGGAAGAGGACCTGAATAGACATTTTTCTAAAGAAACATGTAGATCTCCAACAGACAGATGAAAAGATGCTCAACCCAGTTCTAAGGGAAAGTGAAAATCAAAACAATGAGTTACCTGTCACCTCACACCTGTCAGAATGGCTAAAATAAAAAACACAAGGTATATAAGTATTGTTGGTGAGGACATGGAGAAAATGTAACTCTTATGCACTGATGGTGGAAATGTAAACTGAAGTAGCTACTGTAGGAAACAGAAGACTTCTCAAAAAATTAAAAATAGAATTATCACATCATACAGTAATTCCACTATTTACCCAAAGAAAATAAAAACATTAATTCAAAAAATATCACCCCTATTTTTATTGTAGCATTATTTACAGTAGCCAAATATGCAAACAATCCAAATGTCCTTTGATAGATGAATGGATAAAGAAGTGGTTGTATATAAAATGGAAACAGTGAAATCTTGTCATTTGCAACAACATGGCTGGATACAGAAAGTAATAATGCTAAGTGAAATAAGTCAGAGAAAGACAAATACCATATGATTTCATTGATATGGGTGAGTTAAGAAACAAAACAAATGAACAAGAAATTAGAGACAAAGAAAAAAATTATCTCTTAAATATAGTGAGGAAATTTGGTGGTTACCAGAGAGTAGGTGAACTGGAGTGGGTGAGATAAAGGGGATTAAGAGGTACAAACTTCCCGTTACAAAATAAGTCAGGGAGATAAAAACAATGGCACAGGGAATATAGTCAGTAAGATTATAAAAATACTTTGCTGACAGATGATGATTACACTTGCTCTGGTGAGCACTGAGTCATGTATAGAATTGTTGAATCACTATATTATACATCAGAGACTCCTAGCACTGTATGTTAATTACACTTGAATTAAAAATTTAAATTAATATTAACATAAGGATAGTGTGATACAGTAGATATAATGAATGGAAGTCCCCTAAAAATTCAATATGGATAGCTTAATTACTTTTTATATTTTTTTTAGAAAATATGGTTTTAGTTATTCTGTGGTTATTTTCATTTTATTTAAGTATTAGAATCACCTTGCCAATTTCCACAAAAATCCTATTTTAATTGGCATTTCATTGAATCTATAGATGAATATGAGTAAAAATAATATCATAAAAATACTGAATTTTCAAAATCAGTGAACAAGGACATACCTCATCAATATTTACCACTTTCTGTTCTCTCAGTCATGTTTGTAGTTTCCACTATGAAAATTTTTCCACATATTTTGTTGAATTTATCTATAAATATTATAAATTTTTGATGCTCTTATACAAGGTATGTTTAAAATTTTTATTTTGTAATTATTTGTTGCTCGTATATATAAATGCGATTGATTTTTGTACATTGGGAATGTGTCCTGCAGTCTTGTTACATTCACTCACTAGTTTTAATAGACTTTTTCTAGATTTCTTAGAACTTTTTATGTGCATGAAAAAATTTAAGGTATATATTCTTCAGAAAATCAGTTAATAAAATGAAAAATCAAACCACCTACTTAGAGACAATGTTTGTAACATGTATCTGACACAGGACTTATATCCAAAAGGTATAATGCATTTTTAAAACTACTTAACAACCACCACAACCATGATTATAGTAATAAAAAGAACACTTGCAAATAGGCTAATGTTTTAAACAGATGCATAATGATGTAAGATACATGAACCACAAGCAGATGAAAAGCTGTTCAATATTATTAATTATCCGAGAAATGCAAATTAAAATCTCAGAGATATCAGTACACACACATTGAGTGAAATTAAAAATCCTAAAATCACAAGATTTTGCAAAGTTGTAGAGTTGTCAGAACTCCTAAACGTTGCTGATGAATTTGTAAATTGTACAACCACTTTGCGGAGCACTTCAACAATTCCATACTTTTAAACCAAAGGAAATGGAAATGCACGCCCACTAAAATACTTATACAGAAATGTTCACAGCAGCTTTATTCATAGTAGCCCCACAATGTCCCTCAAGTCATGGGTATGAAAAAACAAATCATGATATATGCATGCAACGAAATAGTCAATATAAAGGAACAAAGTATTGATAGTTGCGATGACATGGATCTTATGTTGTTTCAGATGTCTTTTCTAAGTAGATGGATTTTTCCCAATTCAGTAAAACAATCTTTGCTAGAAAAATGGACATTTCATTCAGTATGTTTATTTCAATGTTTGGTGTAGTAACAGTCATTTTAAATTCTATGTTTTGGTGGTATTTAAAAACGTTGACTCTTTAACTTTTTGTGTGTGTGTAACGTTTATTTATTTTTGAGAGAGAGACAGAGTGCCAGCTGGGGAGGGGCAGAGAGAGGGGGGACCGAGAATCTGAAGCAGCTCCAGGCTCTGAGCTGTCTGCACAGAGCCCAACGCAGGGCTTGAACTCACGAACCATGAGATCATGACCTGAGCTGAAGTCAGACGCTTCACCAACTGAGCCACCCAGGTGCCCCCAAAAAACAGACTCTTGAGGCAGACTGCTTAGGTTTGAATCTTGCCTTCTCTTATAGATAACCATTTTCTCTCTCACTGCCTAAGGTTTGTACCTGTAAAATGATATAATAATAATAGGTGCCTCAAAAGATTATTGTATTAAATGAACTGGTATGGTAAAGCATGTTTCAAACATTGGCAAATCAAAGCAATATTTAAGGTTAGGTTTTAAATATTACTGAACTTTCCCTATGTCCCAGTTTTCATGTTTCTTTTTTCATGTTTCATGTTTCATATATTCCTTCTCTGGATCCTTATCTAGTGATTAAAGTTTTTAATTTTCATCTCCTTAACTGTTAGGAAGCTGTGTCTTGAATTATAATATTTTAATAATTAGATTTACAATTTGAGCTAATATATATATATATAAATTCTAAAGTTAATAAATATTTTTACCTCTCCTTTAATTCAAAGACCTAAAATAATTTATTTCCCATCAGCCTTCTCAGAGCACATTTACAATTGTCAGATTTTTTAAATTTCTAGCTTGTGTTAGAACCTACAAATAAACATTATTTAAGATTTTATGAAATAAAAAAGCCATATAGATTTATCCTTATATTTCTTATTCTTCCTTCTTTGATGGATTTTAGACCTTCTTTATGGGACCATTTTCCTTCCTTTTTGACAGAATTTATTTTGTTGAGGGTTTTTTTTTCAGTTTTTAACATTATTGTGTTCATCTTTTTTTCTTTTTTTTAATTTTTAATTTAATTTTTTAAAATTTACATCCAAATTAGCGTGTAGTGCAACAATGATTTCAGGAGTAGATTCCTTAGTGCCCCTTACCCATTTAGCCATCCCCCCTCCTAACACCCTCTCCAGTAATCCTCTATTTGTTCTCCATATTTATGAGTCTCTTATGTTTTGTCCCCCTCCCTGTTTTTATATTATTTTTGTTTCTCTTCCCTTGCGTTCATCTGTTTTGTCTCTTAAAGTCCTGTTGGGAGTTTTTTAGAAGCCAACTTACTTAGTTTTCTTCATGTCTATTTTGTTTTCATTTTTGAAAAATACTTTAGCTGTGTAGACAGTCTAGATTGACTTATTTTCTCTGAAAACATTAAGGACTTTTCACTGTAATCTGTTGAGAAGCAAGCTGTCAGTCTAAATTGTACCTCAATATTTGTACTTCCTTCTTTCAGGTACATGTGAGCATGACAGTCCCAACTCCACTTAATATTACAATTTCCAGCTTGTATATTGAAGCTACATAAACAATAAAGATTCAGGCTCCAAACCAATGACAGGGCAGTGGATGTCAGATTAACAGGGGAAATCTATTTTTCCTCCACTGTCATTCAAGTTGAGACAGCAGTGAAGTGGATTGATTTTCCATTTCCCAGTGTTCTGGATTTATGTAGGTGGTCTCAGATAGGAAACTGGGGATTACAGGGATCTCTTTCGGGATATCTTATGGTCCGAGAAGACATACTGGTTCCCTGGTCACTTTTCTCCTTTTCTTCCTGCTTAGCTCCTGCTGATAGAGTCTTTCTTGATGTTCATCTATTACTTTAGAAGTTAGGTGTTTATTTCTGTGTCCCAGTCGAGCAGTTTTATTTGTTGTGTAGCATGATTCTAGTCACCCGATTCCTCATTTCATCCATTCCATTTCAGTTTATTAGGTTTAAAGGAAAAATATTAACCAATACGCATATGGGGTTGATCTTAGAAACCATGTCTATCTTGGGAGTTAGTGTATCAATTACGTAGCATAAAACATAGCACATCATAATTTCTTTGTCTTAAAAGTGTTCTTAAAAAACCAAAATCCCCATATTCATCCCCTGTATGAGGCAAAACAGTGCAAAATTATTTAAATATCATCTTTTCCTTATTTCTCGGAATATTGTTCAGTGTTTGACTTTATCTACACTTACTGCTTTATTAGCTATACCTCTTTGGTTTTTGTGTTGTTGTTGTTGTTGTTTTTTAATAGGTTTTGCCTCTGGGTTTACAATATACATCTTTAATACAGTCTACCTTTAAATAATACCTTACCACCTCCCACATAAGACTCTTACAACAGTATGCTTTAACTCTCTCCTTCCCAACTTTAACTTACCACAGAGTACCTTCAAAATAGTTTCACTGACAACCCATAGTAACTTAAGAACCTGGAATAGCAGGCTTCCATTCCCCCTCTGGGTTTTAGTATTGCCATACATTTTACCTCTGCATATGTTATATATTTTGCAGTAGTTTATTCTTGTCTTAAACAATGAATTTTAGGTGCGTCTGGCTGGCTCATTTGGTTGTGACCGACTCTTGATTTCAGCCCAGGTCATAATCCCAGGTCCTGCAATGAGCCCCTCATCTGGCTCCGTGCTGAGTATGGAGCCTGGTTAAGATTTTCTCTCTCTCTTTCTGTCTTTCCTCTGCATGTTGTCTCTCAAAAGTTAAAAAAATATTAATTTTTTAAATGAGGAAGGTATTTTACATTTACCTCCATAATAACATCCTGGTACTTTTTTTCCTGTACATAAATACAGGTTTTTGTTTGGTATAATTTTTCTTGATCCCAAAGAGCTCTTGTATTGTTCTTTTAGTGCAGGTCTGCTAGTCACAAATTATTTCAGCTTTTGTTCTTGAAAAAGGTCTTTACTTCACCATCGCTTTTGAAGGATGGTTTTTCTGTTTGCTACTTCCGTAGTTCCAGGTTGACCTTTTTTTTTTTTTTTTTTTTTTTTTTAATGTTGTTTCATTATCTTTTGTCTGGCTTTATTTCTGTTGAGAAATCTCAGTCTTTGTTCCTCTGTGTGTATTTTGTCTTTTTTTCTTTTTTTTTTTCTCCAGGAGCTTTAAAGTTTTTCTCTTTATTACTGATTTACAAAAATTTCACTATGTGGAGAATTACGGTATTTTTCTGTTGGTTTGTCCTGATTTTAGTCTGCTGAGTTTGTTGGATTAGGGAGTTTATGATTTTCATTAAACCAATGAAAGATTCAGTCATTATTTGGTAAATATTTTTCTTCCTTCCCAATTTTTTTTTTCCCTCTGGGATCCCAATGACATGTATGTTATATGATTTCTGTTTTCTCACTATTCTCTGAGTGGCTATTTTAAGTCTCCTTGCATCACATGATTTCATTTTTAATAGTCTCTGTTGTGATATCTTCCCATTTATTGTTTTTTCCATAGTTTTTAATGTGCTCTTAAACCTAGTTAGTGAATTTTTCCAATTAGATATTATATTCTTTAGCTCTAGAGGTTCCATTTGTTTTGTTTTGTTTTTCAATAGCTTCCATTTTTCTTTTTCACTTACCATGTTTTTTTTTTTTTTAATTCTTAGAGCACACTTGAAATATCTATCTTGGGGCGCCTGGGTGGCTCAGTCAGTTAAGCGTCCGACTTCGGCTCAGGTAATGATCTCACACAGCTTGTGAGTTCAAGCTCCACATCGGGCTCTGTGCTGACAGCTCGTAGCCTGGAGCCTGCTTTGGATTCTGTGTCTCCCTCTCTTTCTGCCCCTCCCCTGCTCATACTCTGTCTCCCTCTGTCTCTCAAAAATAAATAAACATTAAAAAAATACCTATCTTAAGGCTCTTATCCATCATCTCTGTTTTTTCTGTATCTGTTTCTATTGACTGATTTTATCCTAATTATAAGTCATATTTTTTTTACCTGCCTAGCAATTTTGATTGAATGCTCTGATTTATTAATGTTATACTACTTAGTGTATGAGTTTTGTTGTCTTTAAAGTATTGACATTATTTTAGCAACTATTTAAATTACATGTAGATCAGCTTGTTTGAAAGCTAGTTTTCAAATTTTCTTAGGTTTAGATCTTCATCTCCTAGTATTTCATCAATAATTATGGTAAGTTGCATGGCAGAGAGGCTTTGCAGATGTAATTAATGTTATTAATCAGTTGACCTTTAGATAGTAAGATTATTCTAGATATTCTAGGTGACCTCGAGCTAATCACATGAACCTTTAAAAGATGAAGCAGAAGAGAATGTAAGATTATAAGTACAAGAAAGATTGAACATGCCATTATTGGCCTTGAATATGAAGGAAGCCACAAGCTGACCATTGTGAGAGGCCTCCAGAAGCTGAGAATAATCCGCATCCACTAGTCAGCACAGGAGCAGAGACCTCCTTCCTACAATGTGGAAATGAAATCTGCTAACAATCTCAATGAGCCTGGAAGCAGATTTTTCCCCCAGAACCTCCAGACAAGAGTGCAGATGAGTGGGCCGCCTTGTGAGACCATAAGTGGAAAACCTAGCTAACGCACATTATGCCCCAACTTGTGATCCATAGAAACTATAAGAAATGGGCATTGTGTTATGCTCTTAAATTTGTGGTAATTTATTATGGCAGCAATAGAAAACTGTATTCTCAGCGACAAGTCATTTCAACACGTGTGGTGAATCTTTTACCGTCACCATGGTATAAACAACACACCTACTCACATGCACATGCAGAGATACATGCAATCTCAGAGCTCTCAATTTGTGGTTGTTTAGAATAGGCTCTTTCTTTGTTTTTCGTGCCTTTGATTCTCAGCATTGTCACTGAGACTTGCTATTAGTTTGTATCATTTTACATTAATCCTCTTTACTGTATGTCACCCTCAGCATTTTCCTGTTTTACTTTTTTTCTCTTTTCCCCACTTCTTTCTCTTTCTGTGTATGTGATGCTTCTCACAGTCCCTTGGTTTTCTGTTAATATAATAACATAATTATATGCACAGCTAATTAATTAACTCATGTGTATTTTTGTCTCAGTCAAGAAAATACATTGCATTTTGTGAGGTGTTTGTATTTTCATTGCATACTTAACCGCAGAGTGACATGTGGATGCTTCTCTAATGTTGGATAACTTAACAGAAAAAAAAATCACTAGTGGTACATGATGCTTGAGAATGAAGAAAATTTGGCTTCTGAGAAGCTTAATTATTACCATATTTGGTTTTTAGAATTAGATTTGATATGGTTTTTATTTTATTACCATCAAGAGAAAGGTTAACACCAACACTCATAATTTAAATGTGGTTTTAAGTGCTTTGTTAACAGAGGGATTATAATGCATCAGTCTGCATGTTTATGTGAATTGAAAATTTTATTTTTTTCTTTTTTTATGTAGCTTGCTTTATTTTGTAATTACGAATATAAGCCATAAGTTTAAGAGTCACTATAGATTCCATTCTGTCTTTCACATCTAAGGACTGGTCCGTCCCTGAGAGAGTTCATGTTTTCCTAGATCTTTACTATTGACCCCAAGGAACAAAAATAGATTTGATTATTAAGAGCTATATGTTAGCTGCTATACAAAAAAAAAATTAACCATATACACTTTACAGAGATCTAACTTGCCCTTTCGAGGAAAATGTTTCTCCTTTTACTGGCATTTGCTGACTAGACACTTGATGGGAGTATCACAGGAAGCATGCTGACCTCAAATGGTTGGTTGAAGGGTCCCTTTCAGACATGGGCATCTCTCGTTCTGTGATCAACCTCACTGCTTACACAGCTGTGAAGAGCTGCTTTTCAAGAGCACCTTGAGTGCTCTCAGAACATGTTTGTTCATTTGTGGATTCTTACACTGGCACAGTCCTTTATGAGGAGAAGGGCCTCAGGAAATAGTTTTGAATAAACTGAATAAGCTTTTTAGGCATTTTCACTGATTTGTTATTTAAAGCATATTTTGAACCTGTTGGGTAAATTTGGCATAAAGGAACATTTTGACATTTTAACAGAATCTGATCTGCAGATTCAGTTGACAACTTGAAATAATTGTCACTACTTTTTTTTTTTAATTTTAGGAGGAACAACACCTTTGTTTTCACAAAATGAAACTTTGAACTATAATGCAATTAATGTATGATTGAGGCTTTTGCTTCTGATTTATTTGAAACCTGCGTTAGTTTGGCTAGAGTTTGTGGTTGGAGCAAATCGTCAACTAATGTAGTGCGAATGAGCTTATCAAATGTAACTCCATGAAATAAAATATTTTATTAAAACTAGATGAAGTCAGAGACATTTGATGTTTTCATTCTCTAAAGAAAAAAAGTCTGTTGAAATCCATGGACCTAAAATGTAGTCTCTTAAGTTATCAAAAAAGCCTATTTTAATACAGCTTGGAAATATTTTATCTACCCAATATTTTTTCTTTTATGAGACTAACTCTGCAGAGAGTCATCTTCTTTTATGAAAATAACTCAGGAAAAGTCATTTTTCCTTCCTGTCAACATTTAAATGTTGGTAGCCCCATCTTTATTGAGTTACATTCAGCTGGTTGTGTTTATGAAGCTAATCTATAAGGTTAAAAAAAAGAAGAGAATATAGGAATAGTACTAAAAGCTAATCTATAAGGTTAAAAAAAAGAGAATATAGGAATAGTATTTAAAACATTTCAAATGTCTTATTAGTTAGAAACTAAATCTATTAATATTGTTCCCAGAAATTCATTATTGCATTGGATTCCTCTCATCTGAGCATAGCTTAGATGTATTATTAAGATATCGGGTGAGAAAATTCTCAGTAGTTAATTTATTCTAATTAATAAAGGCCTATATTCTAAATGTGTTTATTGGTAGGGCTCCCCAGGCTCTGATTCAGTAATTTCATTCAAAAATCATATATTAAATGACTATTGTCTGTCAAGCCCTGTTCTGAATATTAAGGGAACAATAAAAAATTCAAATTCATACCCTCAGAGAAGCTATATTGTAAGGAAGGATATAGGCAATGTACAGACATATAGTAATGTCAGGTAGTGATAACTTTGAAAAGAACAACAAACAGACATTAGGGATAGGAACAGGTAGAGGCAAGTAGAGAGTCATGGGCATGGCCAGGGAAGACCTGTCTAAGGAGGTGCTATTTGAGTAGACAACTAGACGTGGGGGAGAGGGCCTGCACACTCCTGAAGAGAGAGGGTCCGGGGGAGGAGCAGCAGCTTGTCAGGCAAGATGGTGTGTCTGAGGATGAGGGAGGAGAGGCCAGCATGGCTAATGCTGAGGGAGAACATGGGAAAAGGGAGATGAGGTCAGCAAAGAAGCCAGGCATTTCTAAGCCATCCTTCCTATAGAGTAAGCTTCCAAAACTTATAAAGAAATTAAGTCATGCGCTCATTTCAAACCCATCAGCGATCTTCACTGCTGTCATCTTAAGACCCAAAGACCTCAGCACAGCACATAAGGTTGTTCCTTTCATTAACTTTACAATTTCCTGACCCAACCTCTCCCTTTTCCTTTAATTCAGTATTGCAGATACACCAAACTAATTATACCTTCAA
Organism: Prionailurus viverrinus; assembly: GCF_022837055.1. Lineage (NCBI taxonomy): Eukaryota > Metazoa > Chordata > Mammalia > Carnivora > Felidae > Prionailurus > Prionailurus viverrinus. The sequence continues at coordinate 18,992,153 of NC_062564.1, forward strand.
ATGTGGTGCTTTCTTAGTTCAGAGTGCCCTACTTCCCCTCTTATTGTTATTACACACTGTTGATTATATTCTTATGAGAAGCTTCTCTAATTTTCCAAGTCTGAGTTAGATGCCCTCCTATGATGACCCAAACCATGTGCACTCACCTATTATAAAAGTATCTTATTGTCCTATAATTGCCTATTGACTTTTATATTTCCTCCATTGGACACTATGTACCCTAAAGCCAGAGACTTTTTTCCCTATAATTTTATCATCAGGACATAGTATAGTACATGGTTCATACTAGGAGCTTGATAAATGATAGAACATTCCATGAGTAAATGAAAATTGTTACACAGCAGAGAATAAAGTTCCTACAAAAGCTATGTAGAATAAAAAGAGCACAAGGTTTGGGGAGCACCACTATTTAAGGAATGGGGAGGAACAAAAAACATGAGGAAAAATACAAAAGGAATAAAGATGTAAGGAGAATGTGCAGGGTACTGAATTGCAGTGGTCCAGGAAAAATAGAATTTTGAGAAATGGATGATCAATAATGTTAAATGGATATAAAAGTCAAGAATAATGACTTTAAAATGTCCAATAGATTTGGCTATTAAACAGATATTGATGATTTTATGAGAGGAGTTTCAGTATGTTCATGGATCCAGAAGACAGACCATGGAGTACTGTATGGGACCATGAAGTAGTAAATGGGACAGAGGAGTTTGGTGACAGCACAGCTTTGCTGTAACATGGAAGGAAACTTTTTGTGTTCTTCGTTATCCTACTCATTGCCTTCTATGGATGGTGAATTCTGGGAACTAATTGATGTTTAATTCCCTGAGTGGCTAGGTCATGACTTTTGAACATTCAGGACAATAATGATGGATGTTGCAAATTTGGATGAGCTTGCAGAAGAGACCAGAGAAAGGAAGAAATGTGGAAAGACTCCAGAGGGGGAGAGTTCCCAAGTAAGAGTAGTTTGAAAGACTAGATCAAAGGAAGGTTCACTGGGTGGTGGGTGGCACTTTGCAATGGATCCTGAAACAGAGAGATTGAGAAGAGCTACCTATCCATGGTGGCTGTGAAATTACACCTCACAGGTTTCTAACTAGAGACAGAGTTACTGACCTAGAGCCTGGCTCATGAGCTTTGAAATCCATCTTGTGTTTGTGCTGTGGATGCACATGCCGTGGATTGCTCTCAGCCACTGCTCGAGGGCAGCAGCAGGGACACTAACCAGCCTGTTCCTGTGAGACGTGAGCTCCTCATGGCCGACTGTGGCTCAGGGTCTCCCCGGTGGTTTTGATGCAACTTGCTGAGGCTGGACAACAGTCTAAGATGCTTTCCACAGCCTTCCCTGGGCACTTTATCATTTTCCCTCAATTTTACCTTACCTTTACCATTTTCCCTCAATTTTACTGTAATAAAATCCTTGCATACTTAATCCTGCATTAATAGTTGCTTTCCAGAAGACTCAGACTAACAGGTGAATAGTCTGTGACACTGCCTTTCCCATTCATGTTTCTTCAAAATATATTTAATATAATGTCAGTTTATCCCTAAAGTTCATTGAAACAGGTTCTTCTTTGTCAGGGAGTGATAAAGTGAAATGATGACAACTGTTCAGGAATGCCATAGGTTAAGGATAGAAGCTGCTCACAGCACAGAGTCACATGTAGATTATGCAGTGATATGAAGTCCTCCATATAAGTAAAACTAGGAGTATCAAAGTGATGCTTCTTAAGCTGAAGATGCAATTATGTCATCCAGGAATCTTATTTTATATCTCAAAAGAAATGATGTGTTCCTGATTGTGAAATATCCTAAAAAGTAGAAGGCATATAATAGTATAGTAATAGAACAAAATAATACCATATAGGATTCAGCCTCAAAGATATTACATACTAGAACCACAGGGCACTTTAGTGACCACTTACTATCATCTCCTAATTATATATATAAGAAATGAACAAAGGGTAGATGCCTTCCTCCAGGTGTTGCAGACTGCAGTCACTGAGCCAGAAACAGAAGCCATTTCTCCTCCTGTATCTGACAGATAACTATGGTCTAGTGCTCTTTGGAACACACTAGAGAGAGAAACTGTAGCCCATTGAGATTCCACAAGATCAAATATACAAACAGAAATACGACTGGATCCAGGAATAAAGAACTACATTCACATATATTTCCCATTTAAATAATAATATACATTATTGATCAAAGGATAACTATATGCCTTGCCCTTACTATACAAGGACTCAGGAATTCCTCGAACAACTCACAAGAGGTAAATAATATTCTATAAAAATGAATCATCCAAGATTACATAGTACCCAAGGTTACATAGTACCCAAGGTTACACAGGTAAGCCCTCTTCCTCTTAACTTCAGAATGGGGACTGGCTAATGAATCTGAGGTATTTTCTGAACTTACCTAATTTTCTATCTGAAAACCTACCTAAATTGACTTTAGATACTTATGCATACTTATTTTTTCATATAATTTGTTTTATCACAGAAAAAAAAGTAACAGATGCATTTAATGGTTTTGAAAACATTTAAACAGGTGGACCTCAAAATATATGAAATGAGCATATTGCTGTTGTTTACTCTCATTTCCCTTTTTTCTGTTTTTTTTTTCCAAAAAACTCAAGTGCCAAGTCCTATGAAAACTTAAAAAAAGTGGGATTTGTTTTGTTATGTTTCTTAATATAAAAAAATTGTAAAGCATTGATTTATGCAGTGACCAAAATAATAATTCTAAACAATAAAAGCAGATGTTACGAACTCTGGACAAGATGTGGGAATGTACTGGACCGCCTTACAAATAAGCTGCTTTTGTTCAAATCAAGTATAAAAATTAGTTTTAAAGCTTCATTTTAATATACATTTCTGATTTGAGCATTACCAGTAAATATTATTTGTAACTGTTAGTTTTCTTTCTGCAACTCTCCTGGTTATATATTTTATTGAAGCATTCACTGTTATCAAGAGAAGAAAGAGTTCAATAAACCATGTGTTCAGAAATGCATGGCCATAGGCCAAGAAGTTAAGTAAACTAATCTGTTTTTCCCATCTTTCCTTGTGCTATAGCCTTAATTTTAAAACTCTATTGTTATTACTTCACAATTTATGAGATGGATAACTCTATGCACGTTCTGTAGCAAGGTAGACCAGAATCTTCTCATCCTGCATCTCTTATAATGTCACCTGTACTTTTACCTCTTCAGCCATAGATATCTAGGGTAATAAACAAGGTGATTGAAAAGATGAGGAAAGAGCTTAGAGAGGTAATATTGTCCTGAAAGTTTGTGTTATCATTTTTGGTCAAAGTCAGCAAGAGGAAGTTTCTGTGCCTGGTAGATGTTCCCTGTAAGTTTTGACGGAAAGAGCAGATGGCTGTCATAGTCTTGTGACATGAGGTTGGAAGCCATTTCTACTAGGTTTAATAAGGGATGACCCACATGAAACTGAATGGGCCTTCTGAGATGGAGGAAAAGAGAAAAAAGTGCAACTCCATGGTGACAGCCAAGAGGCAGAGAGACTGAGGGAGGAAGTGTGAATTGTGGGAGAAAGAAGGCAGGAGCCAATCCACTAGACCTGCTACAGAATAGATAACTTAAGGAAGTTCAGGAGAAGGCATTTTGAACTATTTTCTGGATTCTGTGGTGTATTTGATTTTATAATAGATACATGTTTTCCTTCCTTTCCTTCCTTCCTTCCTTTTTAAAGGTTATGCCCATGAAAGTGTTTCAGAATTGAGACATGAGTTATTTTAAACATAAATGACTTTTCTAAAACCTCATATAATTGAGGAGGACAGGAATTTAGATACCACATCCAACCTTTTGAAAAAACTTATACTCAAAGAAGTGATTTCCCCAAATTTGTAATGTCAATATTAGTGAATACAGGACAGGAACCCATCTGATCTCCAATTTGTTTTCTTACTGCCATAAGTTGTCTTGTTTTGGGCTGCTGTAAAAGAACACCATGGCCTGGGTGGCTTATGAACAACAGCAGTTTGCTTCTCATGGTTCTGGAGGCTAGAAAGCTAGAGATCAAGGGGCTAGTATATTTGGTGTCTGGTGAGAATTCACTTCCTGGTTCATGCATCACTATCTCGCTGTGTCTTCACATCGTGGAAGAGGAGGGAGTTCTGGGGCTCCGTTTTATAAATCCTGTTCAAGAAGGCTCTACTCTCATGACCTAATCATTTGCCAAAGGCCCACATCTGAATACCATCACTGGGGATTAAGATTTCAGCATAGGAATTTTGGGGGGATACAAACATTGAGTTCATAACAGAAGGTAATTTTTTTTTTCTGTGATGAAACCAACCAGTTAAAGTAAAGCTACCAAACAAGCAAACAAAAAAAAAACTAGTTTCAAAGGGGATCCACACACTACTTTAAATAATGGAGTAAGGAAAATTAAGACAAGAAGCCGATAAGTCCTCCAGCTTCCTTAGAGAGTTGACACAGTTGGCGAACACAGGTGGAAATACAGGTGGCATGTGAGAATTTAGGGATAGAGTATTCTATCTGGATAGAGTGTCAGAGGGAAAGGGGGGGAGAGAGAGAGAGAAGTAATGACCACAAAAATCAGGAAAGCCTCTAGCAGGTGATATGAGTAGGGGTATTTGGGAAAGAGATAAATGCCAACCAGGCTTCCTATAGAGCTATCTACACATAGAATGTTCTATGCAAAACACTGGGATGGTTACTGGTCTGGCATTTTGCTCCAGTACTCCCTTTTTATGCTGTTTTCTGTATCGCAGGGGCAGAATATCTACACACTCGCTTTTCCAGACTCCCCTAGGGCAGATTCCTAGTAAGTTGCTGATAACGGGAGACACTGGCAATAGATTGAGAGGTGGGAAGAAGGGCAGACCCTTATTTTCAGCCAGTGTTTTACTCCTGGCAATGCACTTGGCAAGTGACGAGTGCCAGCCTGGGTTCCTGCATTAGCAGCACTGGAGGCTCCAGCAGCTTTGTTAGCCCAGTGCTCCTGGGCTCTGACTCCTGCAGTGTCACAAGGAGTGTGGGCCCCTGGGTCCATCAGCAGAGGCTCTGGAGGAACTGCAGCATCCACAGCAGCACAGCCATGAGGACATGGGGTCACACCATCTCCCTTTTGTGTCCTTAGCCCCGGGAGTAGTAATGGCATCCTGCAGTTACTAATAGCAGTAAATTATGCAGTTACCACTGTCTAGGGGAACTTCATCCATTCTTTCTTTCTTCTTTTTGTTGATACATTTTTTTGGTTACTTTCATAACCAGTTTTCTAGTCGAATCGGTTTGAAATACATGGAGTTGGTTTTCTTTTCCTAACTGGACATGGGTAGTCACAAGCAATGTATAATACTCCTCCATCCTGCTCAAAAATAATACAGGAAAGTTTTAAATTATTCACCAAGTGTTGTGCTGTTTCTGGGACAATGACAATATACAAAGACTAGTTTATGCCAAGCCCTGGAATCTGCCAGCTTATTTTTTTTTAATATGCTGATTTCTGTAGACTGTGTAAACAGTGAATGCAAATATTACTCTTATGATTAAGTAACTATGCATTTTCATATTAGAGCTCAGAGTGTTACTTTCTTAGTGCAAGTTATTTCTGTAAAGAACTTATGTATATATGTATATACTGTGCACTATAACAGATCAGCTCCAGATAGGTTGACAGCAATATACCACATGAACATAAGGACTTCCCTAAATATGTTTACTTGAGCCAAACGTACGCTGCAATTGAACAAGGTTGGATATTTGCTAAGATATATGGAGCACAGAGGGGTTTATCTTTATTTGCTGAGTACTAGAGGAGGGCCCAGTGAGGGACACAGAGAGATGGTAAGAGGTATACAACTGTCATTTGGCCGGGGGGGGGGGGGGGAGCGGTGGGCAAGAACCAGCATTGAGCAGAGTGGTTCCCTGGAAAGGATCAAGGGAGACTTGTGAAAGGACACACAAACCAACCAACCAAAAAAAAAACCCCAAAAAACAAAAAACAAGCGAGGTGACAGAAAGCCAGGGCCCTGTTCAGTTTATCTGTGTGACTCAGCATAGACAAGTAGGTATGTAAAGGCATGATAAGAGTTATTTTTTGGCATTGATGATGATTTTGAATACAGACATACTATGATTATGACGATCTGTTCAAAGATTATGCTGTGAGAAAAAAACACCAATTTTCATGTTCTCTCTCAATGGGAGGTTAAGAAAACTCAGGATATTCCCCCATTTACCTTTTGGTTGATTGAATAATTGAAGAGCAATGAGTATAAAACCTAATATCTAAATCCTTCATAGCCATAATGATATTTTAAATCTCACTTGGATAAATTTTCATCCCAAACTGTATTCTGTTGCTTCATAGGAATGTATTAAAAGCATTGCAAAGATTAATGAAAATAATGAAGCATATTTAACTTGAATATACATGTTTCATATTACCATTTCTTGGAAGTGTTATTTCTGAAAAAAACAAAAGGTCCTAGGAGACAACTGTGGTTGATAGCACATTTTGAGCTACTCCACTGTTCCAGGACCCTGCAGAAGGCAAGGTGAAGGGATGGTGGAAAGAGATGCTGTGGTATGGGAAACAGGCACATTTGAGAAGTTCAGAGAACCTTCTCTTAACTGCTCCTGCATGTTCCCTTCTTCCAAGCCTCCTTTCTCATGTCGAGTCCTCTCAGGTCTGTATCTCTCTATTGGAAGGATAGGAAAGAATTTAGGTTGTTACCGTCAACCTTTTAAAAGAAAAGGTAAGCAATTCAGACAGCAAAATGGAGTTTATTCAGAAATAGCAGAGGAATTGCAATTCGAGACAAGCAGACTATGGCGAACCATTGGCAAGTCCAGAAAACAGAGGAGGAGCGTGTCCTTTTATAGAGGAAAGGAGGAAGTTGGGGGAGGGGGGCAGTTGTTTGAACAAAAGTTCACTGGAGGAAAATAGGAGTTTGAAGTGGTGACGGTTTTTCATTGGCCGCCGGGGAGTGCAGCTTGCTGCTGCCAAGTGGATAGGAAGTCTTCCTTCTTCCTGCTGAACTGTGCAAGCTGCGATGAGTGATACCTGCGTGAGAGCCCTCCCTTCACGGGTCCCTGCTTCCAAGTTGAAGTTAGGTTTCCTTATACATTTTCACATTAGTAGTCTATCCAGGGATAACTAGCTTGCTTTGTTCCTCAAAGTTCCGGGCCTTAATCCGTAAGCATAGGTGAATGGTAAGCAAAGGCCACAGAGGATAATCCACCTGTGTCTTTCTTACCTACCATCTCAGCACACACCTAAGACATTTCTTGGTGCACTCCTCTTGCACACGCTGCTTAGACTTGGAAAGGAAATTTCAAAGGAGTGACTCATGAAGCAGTTCCCGCTTGGGTGGTAGAAAGCAGACACGGGCTTTTTACTATTTTTGCCTTGGAAGAAGTCCAAGACTTCTTCACTTGTTCAGTATTTTCAGGCATCTGGCCCACGTGGTGCTGACGGCAACTTCCTCTACTGGCCCTGATGTAAGGCTTTCTCTAGGTAGCATTTTGTGCAGCCTTTGTGCAGAGCACAATGGCTCTGAGCATTGTGCTCTTAGAAAGAGAGTCGTCACCGTCAACCGTGTTTACCCACTTGAATACTATCTTTCTTGTTGAAAGTGGGGTTAGAGGTTAATGAAGGACATTGTGATCTTTAACTCCAGGGTGACTATGTTATCCCCTTGTCTGTGGATGAACACCTCCACACCTCCTAGGCTGCACCCCTTACTTCCTGTGTCTCACTATTCCCAAATATTCTAAGAATAGAAAAGTCTTTACAACCTTGACTCTGTGTGACATGAGATAAGGGGTGATGATCTGTGTAAAGCATACATATATTTTCTTTTTCAGGGGGTGTCTCGACCCCAGTCTTGTCCTCCCAATCAGTAGTACAGTGCCTCAAAAAGCCCTCAGAACCACGTCTGCCTGCCAAGGTAATACAGAATATGTCTTCCATTTGTTATTCAGATAGTCAGTTCTTCTTGCAATTGCTATTTACTGATTCCCATCTGTTAGAGGTTTTCCTTGTACCCAATGGCAGTTGAAACAGATTGTGAATGTAACAGAAAATGTTTTCTTGGCACAGAAAAGGAGTATTTGTTTTAATTGACAAGGTGTAACATTTATGAGATAAAAATGAATTTTAGCCATCTCATTTATTTTACTTCAGTGTATTCAAGACAATTATTGGCATTTAGGTATATATAGAGTAACCTTAGGAAATTTTGGAAAAGAGAGAAAAAGAACTCTCAGGAAACTCATTTCAAGCTTGCTGATTTGAAAACTTTCAGGGAAATAGCAGATTTGGAGAATGGGGAGGGAGACTTAGGGTGGTAGAGGAAATTCTTAGTGTCTTATGTGCTGCTATAATTATCTAGTTTTTTTTTTAGAAAATAAAGGAGTGTTATTATTTTAGAAAAGCAATTTCCCCTGCTCGGCAATGATAAATAAATCATTTTATTACAAATGAGCCTGAAGTCAATGCTTTCAAATGAGAAAAAAAAATCAATCCCCTATTTCTCCTTAAGAATGATCATTTATTTGATGAGTATCTTTCATCTGATAATGATTTTTTAAATCTTATTTCTTGGTACCCTCATGAGTAGTAGAATATATTGAACAGTAAAATGCTAAGCAATTTTTGAGGTTAGGCACTTATCCCAGTTAATAAGTGAACTGAGGGTACCAGATTCATACTGGATTAGACTATTTTAAAGGGATATTAGGAAGATGCCCCACACCAAAAAGTATTTTTAAAAAGTAAAGTTGAAATGTAGTAAAAAGAATTAAAGTTGAAATTAACTATTCTTATCAATGGAAAGGCCTTGTATTTTTCCCAAAGGAAATAAAGTGATTTCAACCTTATGAGATCATTTTATTAGAAAGAAAAAAGGAACACAAGGGAACATGGTTCTATCCCATTTGTAACCCAGTGAGGCTCATTAAATCATTATATGATGCTAAAATGAGAAAGAAGTATCTATAACGCATCCCACTTTTCAATTTTGGAAAACATTTGGTACAATTTGAAAGAACCCAAGGCAAAGGTACTATGGCACAGGAAGCATGATTTTGATAGATACTAGTATTTTTAAGCCCCAAGGGACCCATCAAATGTCCTTTGAGAGTCAGAGTATGAGAAAACACCTACTATATATTCTGTCTTCATGTCGCAGTGTTATCCAACCATTTCCCTGCCTCCTTGAAACCTTTGTCTTCATCTGACAGACCATTTGCCCAGAGCTGTTAACCTACTTTTCTAATTGGTTTAGGAGTGAGGGTGCCAAAGAGGAGCATGAGGATGTAGGACCACAGGAACCCTCTGAGAAGTGCCCCCTCAGTAATCACTACCTTTCCTGACTAAGCAGACAAATGCTCCTGTGCGTGCATGCTTGCAAATTTCCAAAAGCAAGACTTCTTATACTAAAATAACTTTTCCTCAATGGCATATACAAATACAGGATTTTCCCCCTGTCACTTTGATTAATGCTGTTTGGATTCTCATAAACCACCTAATAATTGACAAAGGGGGAGGGGGAGTCAGAATGTCTATAGGGATGACCCTGCACATTCCAGACCTGGCTTCACGGGGTGCTGGCATTCAGAAAATGTTCTTTAATCTGTTTCCCATTGACCTTTCAAATCCTGTTAATTGCTTGTACAGTAAGCATTAAAAGTCAAGCCTGGCAAAACCAAGAAAGCTGAAAGTTTTCATTCAAAGGATGAAACAAATGACAGGAACCATGTCAAATGTGGGCCAGGTGGGAAACATGGGACATTGGCTAGGAGACTGTTCAGTAGAGAGGAAATGGACTCATTCAGGTTGACCCCAAGGGGAACTCAGGAGACAGTAGTCGTCTCTGGGAGAAATTACTGGGACCCTTGACACCTCAAATCTGTAACAAAGATAAACTATCAATTCATGGAAATACTTTCAAGAAGATTCAAATATCAGATGGTATTGGGTTATTTTGTACTTATTTCTAACTTCAAGCTTCTGTATCCTATTCTGAAATTACTGTTTACTTCAAAACTTATCTTTAACATTCTATTAAAAATTTTGACATGAGTTTGAATTTCAGTTTATAAGGAAAAATCAGGCATGAGTGATTTTTTAAAAAAATCAGATATCCTACTCCCTGGTACTTGCCACATAACATTTATAATGTTCCTTCCTATAAATTGGTTCAATATTCCCTATCATTAAAGGGAGAATTAGTGAATGTTTTACCAAATTATTTTGGGCTTAGAGTCTGTTCTGCCACATTTCAAAATTTGGACAAAACTGACTTTGGCCATAGAAAGTAGATAGCTATTGGGGCACCAGGGTGGGTCAGTCGGTTAAGCATCTGACTTCGGCTCAGGTCATGATCTCATGGTTCATGAGTTCGAGCCCCACATCGGGCTCTGTGCTGACAGCTCGTAGCCTGGAGCCTGCTTCAGATTGTGTGTCTCCCTCTCTCTCTGCCCCTCCCCCAAGAGAGCTTTGTCCCTCTCTCTCTCTCCCACTCTGTCAAATAAATAAATAAATAAATAAATAAATAAATAAATAAATAAAACAATAACTCTGACCCCACATCCCCACTCTGACCTCACTCACCACAACACTGCAGCACCTGGGGATTGTGAATCGGCACACTCAGGGGTGCCCTGCTTCCCTCCCTTGTGCCAAAAGATCAGGAGCCACTGAGCCACAAGGTAGATGGCTTTATTCCTGTGGAGGGAGGAGACTCTCCTCTCTGGGAGGAGAATCTAAACACTCAGACAGAAGCATGTTATTGAAATGGAGCTCCAGAAAATTACAGCTTTCCAGATGCTACTCTGTGGAGGCTTTGCTGTGCATCCTCATTAATAATTAGTGGGTAATAGAAGAAAACCATCTGGGCACTGAGACCTATGATCTATGAAAGGTGCTGTGGAAAAGCAAACTGTGATATAGGGATTTGAACTGCCTGTGCCCCTTTCTTCCACCCCCATCCAGGCAAAAGCAGATACAAAAGAAGAGAAGTCACATGACATTATCTCCAAAAGACTCTGCTTATCTTGAATACTTGAAAAACAGAATGAGTCTTGATGAGGAAGAATTACAGTCTTAGCATATTCAGGACGCCCTGGCTACCTCAGTAAGGCATGTTGAATAGGGCATCTGGTGAGAGAGGGTGAATCCTTCAAGCAGCCACTGTTCATCTTGCTCCCACCACATGGAAGCCACTATAATAGACATTCAGACAAATAAAGAGGAAGATCGATATGAAAATCTCTGTCTGCAGTGAGTTTCTTTCTTTTCCAATTAGGTAGAGGAGAGAGCAATGTAAGGCAGTAAATGTAAGAAAGAAAGATAAAAGTTACGCTCTGATACAGGCATAACAACAAGCAGTGGAAGATCAAAGGGAGGTTAATTTCGAATAAGGGTAATGGTGGAAACTTCAGTGAGAACATGCCGTCTGAGAGAGATCTTGCAAGGTGATGTGGAAGAAAAGAGGTAAAGATAGAATAAGGGAGAGCATGAGCAAAGGATGAGTTAGGAGTTTTCTTAACATTTTAAGGAAACGAAGTTCAGTCCTCTTTTGTGCTGGAACACAGAAGAGCTAGACAGAGGATCTGGAAAGAAACTTAGAAAGGTAGAGTTAGGGCAAATTATACAAGACCACAAGATCTGGAAAATAAGGCTAGGACTTTCAACATTATACCACAAGCAAGACAAAGCTAATATGGTTTTGTATGCGTGTGTGTGCTGGAAGTTTAGCTTAGCTACCTGATGGTATTGCTGCCTCCGCATTCATTTTATTTGGCCAAGCAGACTGTGGTGACCTTAACCTGATACTAGTCCCTCAAGCACATGACCTAAATAGCAGCTCTCAGAGTCACCAGGTAGAGAGAGAGGGAGTGAGGGCCAGATGGAGACCACACTAAGGAACACGAGGATTTGAGCCTAAGCAACCAGGCTTGCTGTTACTGTGATAGGCTAAGTAGGGCTTAGTGAGGACAATGGTAATGTGACTACCACAGAGAAAGTCAATATTAGGTAAAGCAGAGACACTGAGATATGAACTCAAGAGAGAAAGGGTGACGCTGAACTTGAGTTTGGGGAAGGAGAAAATGGTAGTACCATCAGTTGCAAAACCAAACCCCATGAAAGAGCAGGATCAAAGAGGAAGGTGATCTTTGAACAGGCCCACTCCCCTTACAGTGTTTAACTTCATGCTACAGGATCACCGTTGCTGGAGCCCTCCCTCAGAATGAAGGGGCACAGCGGCATGGAGTCTGTATACTCCACTGTATTACGTAAATCTCAAAGAACTAGAGAGAACTGTTATTAAAGAGAAGGGAGGAAGACTGATAGGAAATTTTTAAAAGGAATAGGAAAGTTATAGGTAGGAAAGTTATAAAAATGAACTTGAGTGATTTAAAACTGGTTAAAACCAGCATGCTGAAAATTGTTACTAAAAATTTTAAATGAGACCATATTGAGTAGATCTCTCCAAAGCAGAACAAGAGAACCACTAATCTCCCTTCTGATTGCATGATTATATAATTTTATGAGAGCAGGTTAACTTTTGCTTTAAATATAATTGCTGGGTAATAGGAGTATGAACCAAATACAGAGAATTTGAAAGAAAAAAGCGTCTGTATTCCCAACTCCACAAAATCTGTGCCGACTGATTATAGATAATAAAATATTTTATGTATGTATTTAAAAGAAGATAATTAATAGATGTAACAACTATTGTCAAATTAGCCAAATTTATACTCTTGGTTTCCAATTTTCACTTCTCTCTAGAAAGTAGAATTATTCTTAGCAGTTAGTAACATAAGTCTCAAAGGATATATGAAGTCTTTACTTTGATTTATAAGCTTCAGTGTTAATTAAACTAATGCCAACTATGCCAACAGTCTGCAGATCCTCTGACAAATAGCAATGTAAATGACAGACCTGGCTCATGCACAAATAGATGGAGGCTTGCCTGATTTTTAAAAGGTATTTCACAGATTTGGCCATATAATACTTAATCTATAACTGCTCATTTTATCTTGGAAAATGCTGTCTATAAAATCCTGGAGAGAAATCACCCTGGAGTACAGACTGGCTTTATTTGGAATAAGCCAATTGTTCCTGAGAAAAAGTGCTATTGAGGATGAAGCCCAGACATTACAGAAGCAACCTGAGTTCCATCAACTCTTCCTCCCATCCTCCCATGCATGTGCCCTTATACACTTCAGTCGTTTTTTTAGTAGTGGCCTTTCAATGAACTCCATCCCAACTTGTGCATCCCTCCTCTTACAGGGACCTACACATCAGGGCAGTTTCATAATTGCCTTTTGCTCCAGCTATCTCTTAAACACGATCATATATGCCAATTCTTGAATTTACTTATTTTTTTAAAGATTTATTTCATTTTTGAGAGAGAGAGACTGCAAACAGGAAAGGAGTAGAGAAAAAGGGGATCAGAAGATCTGAAGCAGGCTCTGTGCTGATAGCAGTGACCCTGATGCAGGGCTCAAACTCACGAGTCGTGAGATCATGACTTGAGCTAAAGTCAGCTGCTCAACAGACTGAGCCACCCAGGTATCCCTTGATTTTACTTTTTAAATAGCCTCCTACCGGGGTGCCTGGGTGGCTCAGTCCATTAAGCTTCTGACTCCTGATTTCAGCTCAGGTCATGATTTCACAGTCATGAGATTGAGCCCGTGTTGAGCTCCACACTGGCTATGGAGCCTGCTTAAGATTCTCTCTCTTCCCCTCTCTCTCCCCCTACCCCACTCATGCAGGTGTGCTCTCTCAAAAATAAATAGCCTCTTTTCTCACCATGTCAGCAGTTATATTCAATATTATATTAATGATTCTAAAAACAGGTTTAGAAAAAGGTATATGCTACATTTTGGGTGGCACAGTGGGGATTTAGTCAAGAAAACTTGTATTGGTTCCTGGGTGTGCTACTTCCTAGAGGTGTAATTAAATCTATTCCATCAACCCATCTCTTGATTTTATTATTGCATTATATTTTCCAACTAATAGATATGAACAGAAGTATAAAATAGTAAAGTTAATATAAATACTAATGAACCCTCAAAACTAAGAGTTGGTTCCTCAAACATATGACAAAATTGACAAACCTTTAGCTACAGTGATGAAAAGAGAGAGAGGGAGAGGAGACTCAAATAACTAAAGTCAAAAGATTTTAGAGACTTCTGGGGAAGATGACCTAATAGTAGGAGGACCCTAAGCTCATCTTGTCCATAGATACAACTAAATAACAGCCATATCGGGGTAAATAACCCAGAAAATGCCCCAGAGACTGGCAGAACAGACTATCCACAGCTACATGTAGAGAAGAGGCCACATCAGAGAGGATAGGAAAGGCAGAGACACAGGCTCTAAAGGGATCCACTAGACGGTACACAGGAGGGAGGGACACCACAGGTTTAGAAAGGAGGAAGTAACAGACCCTCACCTCACGCACTGGGAGCCCACGTGGGAAAGACAAATCCCGATAACATTTGGATCTGAAAACCAGAGGGGGGAGTTTCATAAGTTCTTACAGTCATCGAGGCTTAAAGCCTGGAACTTTAAAAATCACTGGTCTCACAGGACAGCTGGTAGGGCAAGAGGAAACTGAGTCCCAGCCTTTAAAGAGATAGCACAACAAACAGCCTATGGAGATGCAGCATAGAAGCACCAGTTTGAAAATCACCCGGGGTATATGGGAAGGAGATATGTTCACTAATCTCAGAGCATGTACTGGAGGGGCAGGAATCATTGGGAGACTTCTCCAGGAACAAAGGAACTGGTAGGCACCATTTCCCTCCCGTGCCTCGCAGCCTACATGCATAGACACTTACAGGAACCACCATGGTGCCAGCACTTGCCACCTGGCTTGCTAACAGTGCACCCCACTGCCATGTTTTCTTGCAGCTGTCCCCCTTCCAGCCAGGCCTCAGATTCAGGTCCCCAATCACAGCTGACCTGCACAAACCTTCTAACACCATGTGTCCCAGCCCACCTGCTTTTGTGGATCTTCCTTCTACGATCCAGCCTGCCTTGATCCCCTGTGGCTTCAGGTCTCCCCCTGCTGACGTGGACCTTCCTGACACTGACTGACCCTGTGCTCTCCTGCAGTTTGCAACTACTGAATCTCTGGCAAATGTCTGCTCTGACTCAGTGTAAGCACAAGGTGGCCCCAGACTGGTCCACTGAAAACACAAGGACCAAACCCTATGACAACAGCCAACACATCTGATATGCAAGGTTCTGGTGAACAGGAGACATTGCATTGCAGGGTACTACAGGATCTTTTCTTTTTAAGGCCACTACTTTTTTTTTTTTAACTTTTAATGTTTATTTATTTTCAAGAGAGACACACACACACGGAATCCAAAGTAGGCTCCATACTCTGAGCTGTCAGCACAGAGCCTGATGCGGGACCCAAGCCCACAAACTGTAAGATCATGACCTAAGCCAAAGTCAGACACTTAACTGACTGAGCCACCCAGTGCCCCGAAAGGCCACTACTTTAAAAAAAAAAATTTAATGTTTATTCATTCTTGAGAGACAGACAGAGCATCAGTGGGGGAGGGGCAGAGAGAAAGAGAGAGACACAGAATCCAAAGCAGGCTCTAGGCTCTAAGCTGTCAGCACAGAGGCGGATGCGGGGCTCCAACCACGAAGTGTGAGATCATGACCTGAGCCAAAGTCCGATGCTTAACTGAGCCACCGAGGCGCCTCCACTACTTTTAAAGGCAGGAGATGTAGCTGACTTTCCTTATACATACAAACAGACACAGAGAATTAGAAAATAATGAGGAGACAGAGGAATACATCCCTAATGAGAGAACAGCACAAAATCACAGCAAGAGACCTAAACAGAGATAAGTATACTCTGATAGAAAAAGTACTGCTCATAAAAATATTCACTGAACTTGAGAAAAGAGCTGAAGACCTCAGTGGGAAGTTTACCAAAAATATAGAAAACATAAAAAGAACCAATCATAGATGAATAACTCAGTAACTGAAATTAAAAATACACTAGATGTATTTTTATGCCTGGGTAGCTCAGTCCGTTAAGCATCTGACTCCTAATTTCAGGTCATGATCTCACAGTTTTGAGATTGAGCCCAGCAATGGGGCTCCATGCTGGGTGTGGAGGCTGCTTAACATTATCTTTCTCCCTCTTCTTTTTCCCCTCCTCTGCTCACATGTGCATACACGTGCACTCTCAAAAAAAACCAGAACAAAACAAAAAAACAAAAAACTCACACTGAAATAAAAATACACTAGATGGAAGAAGAACAGATCAGTGACTTAGAGGACAGAGTAATGGAAAACAAGCTGAACAGGAGAGAGAAAAAAGTAATTAAAAATGAAAAGACTTAGGGAACTCAGGGACACCATCAAGCATAGTTAACATTCACATTATAGCGATACTAGAAGAAGAGAGGAAAGGGAGCAGAAAGTTTATTTGAAGAAATTATAGCTGAAGACTTCCTGAATCTGGGGAAGGAAAGAAACAAACAGATGCAGAAGGCACAGAAAGCCTCCCAAAAAAATCAACCCAAGGAGGTCCATCCCGAGACACATAGTAACTAAAATGGAAAAAAGTAGTGATAAATAGAGAACTTTAAAAGCAGCAAGTGAAAAGAAAATAGCTACATACCAGGGAAACTCGATAAGGCTATAGGCTGATTTTTAGCAGAAACTTTGCCAGCCAGAAAGCAGTGGCATGATATATTCAAAGTGCTGAAAGAAAAAAACCTGCAGCCAAGAATACTCTATCCAAGAAGAAAATCATTCAGAACAGAGAGAAAGAGTTTCATAGATAAAAGTTAAAGGAATTTGTGACCACTAGACCAGCCCTACAAGAAATGTTAAGGAGATTCTTTGAGTGGAAAGCAAAGACAATAAGTAGAAGTAAGAAAATTAGGAAGCACAAAAGCAGTAAAAATAAGTATATCTATAAAAATTAGTCGAGGGATTTACAAAATAAAAAGACATATAGTATGACACCATATGCCTAAAACATGGAGGGGAGAAGAGTAAAGAATGGGTTCAAAATTAAGCGACCATCAACATAAGGTAGACTGCTATAAGCAGAAGATGTAATTTACATACCAAATGGTAACCACAAATCAAAGAACAGTAATAGATATACAAAAAATAAAGAGAAAGGAATCCAAATATATCACTAAAGAAAGCCAAAAGCCATGAGAAGAGAGAGCAAGAAACAGAGAAGAACTACAAAAACAAGTAACAAAATGGCAATAATTGTGTATCTGTAAATAATTTGAAAATAAATACACTAAGTGCTCCAAACAAAAGGCATAGAGGATGACTGGTGTGCCTGGGTGGCTCAGTTTGTTGAGCGTCTGACTCTTGATTTCAGCTCAGGTCATGATGTCATGTTTCATGGGTTCAAACCCTGTTTTGGGCTCCATGTTGACAGTATGGAGCCTGCTTGGAATACTCTCCCTATCCCTCTCTGCCCCTTCCCCACTTGACTTGTGCTCTCTCTCAAAATAAATAAATTTCAAAAAATTAAAGAATTAAAGACACAGGGAGACTGAATGCACAAAAAGAGCAAGAGCAAGATCCATGTTTCTCCTGCCTGTAAGAAATTCACTTCAGACCTAAAGACAAAGGCAGATTGACAGTAAAGCAATGGAAAAGCATTTATCATGCAAACTGAAGTGAAAATAAAGCCAGCATAGGAATACTTGTGTCAGAAAATGTAGAATTTAAAACAACAAGAAAGACTTTAACATCAAAGGAGATCACCATATGGTAATAATGGGACCGATCCAACAAGAAGATACAACAATTATAAATATTTATATGCCAAACACAGAAGCACCCACCCAAATTCATAAAGCAGCTACTAACAAACATAAAGGAAGTACTTGATGCAATACATTATTAGTAAGGGCTTTTAACACCCCATTTTCATCGATGGATAGATCACCCAAACAGAAAATCAACTAAGGAAGCAGTGGCTCTGAATGACACAGTAAATCAGTAATTGAAAAACTCCCCCACAAAGAAAAATTCAGCCCAGACAGCTTCATATGTGAATTCTACGCAACATTTCAAAAAGACTTAATACATGTTCTTAAACCATTCCATAAAATAGAAGAGGAAGGAAAGCTTTCCAACTCATTCTATGAGGCCAGCATTACCCTGAATCCAAACCCAGATAAAGACACTACAAAAAAAGAACACCAGGTGAATATCTCTGATGAACACAAATGCAAAAATCCTCAACAAAATATTAGCAATCCAACTATGCATTTAAAAAATCATTCACCAAAATCAAGTGGGATGTATTCCTGGGATGAAAGGCTGGTTCCATATTTGCTAATCAATTAGTGTTATACATCACATTAACAACAGAAAGGATAAAAACCACATGACCATTTCACAGACACAGAAAAAGCACTTGATAAAGTACAATATCCATTCATGACATAAACATTCAACAAAGTAAGTTTAGTGGGACACATCTCAAAGTATTAAAGGTCATGTATGAAGAAACTACAACTAACATCAGACTCAATGGTGAAAAACAGTTTTTCCCCAAAGATCAGGAACAAGACAAAGATGTCCACTCTTACCACTTTTACTCAACAAAGTACTGGAAGTCCTAGTCACAGCAATCAGACAAGAAAAAGAAACAAAAGAAAATTCAAATTAGTAAGGAAGATGTAAAACTTTCACTCTTTAGAGATGACATGATACTATCTATAGAAAACCCAGAAGACTCCAGCAAAAAACTGCTAGAACTGCTAAATAAACTCATTAAGGTTGCAATAAAAAAAGCAATGTACAGAAATCTGTGACATTTCTATATACTAATAATGAAGATATATAAAGACAAATTAAGAAAATAAATTCCATTTCAAATTACACCCCAAATACCTAGGAATAAATGTAACCAAACAAATTAAATACCTACACTCTGAAAGCTACAAAATTCTGACGAAAAAAGTTACAGATGAAGGAACAAATGGAAAGATATTCCATACTCATTGATTGGAGGAATAAATATAGTTAAAATGTCCATACTACCCAAAGCAATGTACAGATTTAATGAAATCCCTGTCAAAATACCAATAACATTTTTCATAGAACTAAAACACATAATCCTAAAATTTGTATGTAACCACAAAAGACTTAGAATATCCAATGTAATCTTGGAAAAGAAGAACAAAGCTAACAGATAGCAAAATGTGATTTAAAGATATATACTGCAAAGTTGTAGTAATCAAAACAGTATGGTAGTGAAGCAAAAACAGACACATAGATCAATAGAACAGGATAGAGAGCCCATATATAAACCCATGATTATATGATTAATTTGTGACAAAGGAGGCAAGGTTAGGAAATGGGAAAAAGTCTCTTGAATTAATAGTGTTGGTAAAACTGGACATCTAAATGCACAGCATAAAACTGGACCATTTATCATACCATACACAAAAATAAACTCAAAATAGATTAAGGACCTACATGTAAGACCTAAAACCATAAAAGTTCAGAAGACAGCATGGACACTAATTTTTCTGACATCGGCCATAGCAACATTTTTCTAGATAGTCTCCTGAGGTAAGGGAAACAAAAGCAAAAGTAAACCATTAGGACTACATCAGAATAAAAACAGAAGGAAACAATCAACAAAACTAAAAGGCAACCTACTGATTGGGAGAAGGTATTTGCAAAGGGCATATTTGATAAGTGGTTAGTATCCAAAATATATAAAGAACTTCTACAACTTAACACCAAAAAACCAAATACTTCAATTAAAAAATAGGCAGAAGACATGAATAGACATTTCTCCAAAGAAGACATAAAGACTCCCAATAGATACATGCAAAGATGCTCAGTATCACTCATCATCAGGGAAATGTGAATCAAAATCATAATGAGATTATCACCTCACACCTGTCAGAATGGCTTAAAATACAAAACATAGGAAACAAGAAGTGTTGGGAGGATGTGTAGCAAAAGGAACTCTGGTATACTACTGGTAGGAATGCAAACTGGTATAGACACTGTTGAAAGTAGTGTGGGGGTTCCTGAAAAAATTAAAAATAGATCTACCAAATGATCCAGTAATTCTACAATTGGGTATTTACCCAGTGAATGCAAAAACACCAATTTCAAAAGATATATACACCCCAAATGCTTATAGCAGCATTATTTATAATAGCCAAAATATGAAAGCAACCCAAGTTTCCATTGATAGATTAATGGATACAGAAGAGGTGGCACACATTTGTGTGTGTGTGTGTATACACACATACAGTATAGTATTAGCTACAAAGAATGAAACCTTGCCATGTGCCACAACATGGATGTAAATAGAGAGCTAATGAAATAAGAAGGCAAGATAAATATAAATACCATATGATTTCACTCATACGTGGAATTTAAGAAACAAAACAAAGAGAAAAGGCAAACCAAAAAAAGAGACTCTTTACCATAGTGAACAAACTAATGGTTACCAGAGGGGTGGTAGGATCAGAGAGATAGTTGAAGGGATTAAGAGTACACTTATTACAATGAATGCTGAGTAATGTATAGAATTGTTGAATCACTATATTTTACACCTGAAGCTAATAGAACACTGTATGTTAACTATAACAGAATTAATAGAATAAAATAAATGAAAAAATAAAAGAGGAGCATTACTAACAATTTTATGGAAATAAAAAAGGATTCTAAGAGAGTACTATGACAATTGTATATCAACAGACTGGGCAACCTAAATGAAATGGACAAACCTACCAAGACTGAATCACGAGTAATAGAAAATCTGAACAGACCTATTAGTAATAATGATATTGAATATGTAACAAAAAACTTCCCAACAAAGAGAAGTCCAGGACCACATGGTTTTACTGGTGAATTCTAATTTAAAGAGAATTAATATCAGTGCTTCTCAGACTCTTCCAAAAAATTAAAAAGGAGTGAATACTTCCCAAATCATTCTTTTAGACCAGCATCATTGTAATACCAAAGGCAAAGACACCAGAAAACTATGGACCAATATCCCTGATAAAATAGTAATGCAAAAATCCTCCATAAAATACTTGAAAACAGAATTTCACAGCACATTAAAGGGATTCTGCAACATGAATGAGTGGGATTTATTACTGAATGCAAGCATGGTTTATGATGTGAAAATCAGTAACTGTATTATACCACATTAACAGAATAAAGGAGGAAAAACCTACATGGTTATCTTAGAGTAGACAAAGTATTTGACAAAATTCAATACCCTTCCCAGATTAAAAGAAAAAAAGTTAATAAAATAGGAATAGAAGGAAGCCACCTCAACATAATAAAAGCATCTTTGTAAAACTCAAACTAATATTATACTCATTGGTGACAAACTCAGTGCTCTCACTCTAAGGACAGGAAGAAGACAGTGATGCCCACTTTTGCCACTTCTGTTTAGCATAGTATTGGAAGTCCAGCCAGAGCACTTAAGCAAGGAAATGAAATAAAAGCCATCCCAATTGAAAGGAAGAAGTAAAATTCAATCAGAAAATATTATGTGATATATAGAAAACCCTATATTTCAACAAAACCATTAGCATAAATTCAAGAGCAAGTGCAAGATACAAAATGAATGCACGAGAATCAGTTACATTCCTCTATGCTAGCAATGAACAATTCCCAAAGGAAATTAAGAAAACAGTTCCCTTTAAAATAGCATTAGGAATAAACTCAACTAAGAAGGTGAAATGTATATACACTGAGATTATACAATGTGGCTCAAAGAAATTAAAGACACTGGTAAAAAGAAAGCCATTCTGTGTTCATGGACTGAAATATTTAATAATTTAAGATGTTAGTACTACCCAAAATGATCTGCAGATCAATGCAATCCCTATCAAAACTCCAATGAGTATTTTTAAATACATAAAAATTCAACCTCAAAGTGATGTAGAAACTTAAAAGACCCCAAATAACCAAAACAATCCTGAGAAACAAAATTGGAGATCTCACATTTTCTGATTTTATAACTTCCTGCGAAGCTGCAATAAGGCAGTGTGGTGTTAGCACAATAAGTAGTGTGGTATTAGCACAATGACAGACAAAGGACCAAAAGAATAGAGAATATAGAAATAAACCATTTTATATATATTATATATATAATATATATAATATATAATATATATAATATATATAAAAGTATTATGTATAGATTATAAATAGATTACATATACATAAACAGACTATATATGTAATCTATTTAAATGATTTTCTTTTTTTAACTTTTTTAAAGTTTATTTTGAGAGAGACAGAGTGAGTGGGGGAGGGGCAGAGAGAAAGGGGAGACAGAGAAATGCAAGCAGCCTTGAACCCACAAACTGTGAGATCTTGACGTGAGCCAAAACCAAGAATCAGACACTTAACCAACTGAACCACCCAGGCACCCCTATATAAATGATTCTTAGCAAGGGTACAAACAGGTTTCAACAGGAAAAAGATAGTCTTTTCAATAAATGGCATTGGGAAGACTGGCATATTTACAATTAGCATGAAGTTGGACCCTACTTTACACCATCCACAAAAGTTAACTCAAAATAGATCAAAGACCTAAATGTAAGAGCTGTGAGTATATAAATCTTAGAGGAACACAGAAAGAAAGCTTCATGGCCCTGGGTTTGGCAGTAATGTCTTAGATATGATAATGAAAATACAGGCAGCAGAGGAAAATGGATAAATGAGGTTAGACCAAAAACACAAACGTCTGCACATAAGAGGACACAATCAACAGAGTGAAAAATGCAACTTACAGAATGGGAGAAACTCTTTGCAAACAGCATTGTATCTGATAGAGTTACTATCTAGAATATATAAAGAACTCCTATAATTCAACAACAACAAAAAAAACCCAATTAAAAAATGGACAAAGGACTTGAACAGACATATCTCCAAGTAAGATGTACTAATGTCCAATAAACACAAGAAAAGATGTTTAACATCACTAATCATTTAGGGAAATGTGAATTAAAACCATAATGAGATAATACCTCACACCCACTAGTTGACTACTAATGACAATAACAAAAACAGATATAAACAAACCAAAACAAACAGGTACAGGAAAAGATGTGGAGATATTGGAATAAATGTGTATTATTAATAGGAATATAAAGTACAACTACAATATAAAACAGTATGATGATTTCTCAAAATATTAAAAATAGAATTATCACATGATCTAGCAGTTCTGCTTCTGAGTATATACCCAAAAGAATTAAAAGCAGAGACTTGAAGAGATAATAATATGCCCATGTTCATATCAACATTATTTACAATAGCCAAAAGGAGGAAATAAGCCAAGTATCATCAACTGGTAAATAAATAAACTGGTCTATACACAATGGAGTATTATTCAGCCTTAAAGAGGAAGGAAAATCTGACATACACTACAACATAGATGAACCTTGAGGACATTACACTAAATGAAAGAACATAATTACAAAATCACAAATATTGTATGATTCCACTTATACGATGTAAAGAGAATAGTTAAATTCATACAAACACAAAGTGGAATGGTGGTATCTGGGACTGAGGGGTGGAGTTTGCTGAACTGAAATGGTAAAACTATTGATATCTGAGGCTTGGTTCTTCATGCATCCTGTTAATATCATTTATGTAGTAATTTAATTGTTTAAATTTTACATTTTGATTTTGTTTCACAAAAATACACTCAAATGTTAAAATTTAACATTGATAAATTATACCTTGGGAAAAGAATTTTTAAAAACTTACATTTACCTGATGTAGTTAACACACTGCAGAATCTTTGGCAGTATGTTATAATGGAAAGAAATTTTGGTCAAGAGTCAGGAAAAGTGCCTTCTCATTCTAGGTTCCAGGATGAGTTCTATTCTATTCAGCTGTCCTTGAGCAGAACATGTAAATGCTTCCTTCTAATGTAAATGTAAATGTAATGTAAATGTAAATTCTACATTTGCCCAATGGAGATGATAATATTCTATCATCATATGCTACCCATGCTGTAAGCTTGCTTTTTCCAAATCATGAGACTCAGTATAACACAGTAGTTTAAATCACTTAATAGTTTTGTGATCATAGGCAAACTGCCAAACATCTCCATCTGTACAGAGAGATAATATAGAGAGTACCTGCTTGCCCCAGAAATGGACCCACAAACTTATGGCCAACTAATCTTTGACAAAGCAGGAAAGAATATCCAATGGAATAAAGACAGTCTGTTCAGCAAGTGGTGCTGGGAAAACTGGACAGCGACATGCAGAAAAATGAACCTGGACCACTTTCTTACACCATACACACAAATAAACTCAAAATGGTTGAAAGGCCTCAATGTAGGACAGGAAGTCATCAAAATGCTTGAGGAGAGAACAGGCAAAAACCTTCTAGGTCTTTGCCGCAGCAACTTCTTAGTCAACACAGTTCCAGAGACAAGGGAAACAAAAGCAAAAATGAACTACTGGGACCTCATCAAAATAAAAAGCTTCTTCACAGCGAAGGAAACAATCAGCAAAACTAAAAGGCAACCGACAGAATGAGAGAAGATATTTGCAAATGACATATCAGATCAAGGGTTAGTATCCAAAATCTAGAAAGAACTTATCAAATCAACACCCAAAAAACAAATCATTCAGTGAAGAAATGGGCAAAAGACATGAATAGACGCTTCTCCAAAGAAGACATCCAGACAGCCAACTAACACATGAAAAAATGCTCCACATCACTCATCATCAGGGAAATACAAATCAAAACCACAATGAGATACCACCTTACCTGTCAGAATGGCTAACATTAACAACTCAGGCAACAACAGATGTGGCAAGGATGCAGAGAAAGAGGATCTCTTGCATTGTTGGTGGGAATGCAAGCTGGTGCAGCCACTCTTGAAAACAGTATGGAGGTTCCTCAAAAAACTAAAAATAGTACTACCCTCTGACCCAGCAATTGCACTACTAGGCATTTATCCACAGGATACAGGTGTGCTGTTTTGAAGGGACATGTGCACCCCCATGTTTATAGCAGCACTATCAACAATAGCCAAAGTATGGAAAGAGCCCAAATGTCCATCGAGGGATGAATGGGTAAAGAAGATGTGAGATATATATACAATGGAGTATTACTTGGCCATCAAAAAGAATGAAATCTTGCCATTTGCAACTACGTGGATGGAACTGGAGGGTATTATGCTAAGTGAAATTAGTCAGTAGAGAAAGACAAAAATCATATGACTTCACTCATATGAGGACTTTAAGAGACAAAACGGATGAACATAAGGGAAGGGAAACAAAAGTAATATAAAAATAGGGAGGGGGACAAGACAGAAGAGACTCATAAATATGGAGAACAAACTGAGGGTTACTGGAGGGGTTGTGGGAGGGGGGATGGACTAAATGGGTAAGGGGCACTAAGGAATCTACTTCTGAAATCATTGTTGCACTATATGCTAACTAATTTGGATGTAAATTTAAAAAAATAAAAAATAAAACAGTTAAAAAAATAATAGTACCTGCCTTCTAGTTTATTATGAGAATCAAACCAATTAACATATATATGTATGTGTATATATATATTTAAATGTATATAAATATATATATTTATTTTTATATATTTAAAAATGTTTGTATTTTATATATAATATATATTTATATAAAACATATTATATATATAAAACATTTATTTATATATATTTTATATATAAAAATATATTTAAAAATATATATATTTAAAAACATATATATACATAGATATATATAAAGGCACATAGTATTTGGCACATAGCAAACACTGTATAAGTGTTTGTTAAATAAAAGTTTACATGCACACCTTGAAAAGTATAAAAATGTATTTGTAATATGAAGGTCAGTTAGAATTTTTCCCTTAAAATGCTACTTTAGTTCAGTATATGCATTTCAAGTACTTCAGTCCATTTCCACATTTGAAAAAATGGATTAAATTATGTTTATTTAAGTTGTGTTTCTGACTTAAATGTTCTTACATCTTCCATGCTCAGTAAGATAGGAGTAAATATAGAAATCTTCCTGATGTTAGAAATTAAGAAGGTATATTTTTTTCTTCCCCATAAAAAGAGGGACACTTTTAACTAGGAAAGAGAGAAGACAGTAAAGATGACTGAAACCGACTGGTTTATACAGTGTCTGTTGTTCAGTCCATGAAATTCTCACATGGGCTCTTCAGAGTGACCTTTGAAAAAGAGGAAAGAATCCATGAAAACCACAGTCAATAAAAGATCTTCCCATTTCTTTTTTTCATTAAAATTTTTTTTTATGTTTATTTACTCTTCAGAGAGAGACAGAGACAGAGTGTGAGCAGGGGAGGGTCAGAGAGGGAGACACAGAATCCGAAGCAGGCTCCAGGCTCTGAGCTGTCAGCACAGAGCCTGACACGGGGCTCGAACTCACAAACCGTGGGTTCACGACCTGAGACGAAGTCAGAGGCTTAACTGTCTGAGCCACCCATGCGCCCCAAGATCCTCCCATTTCTTTAACTACACCTGACCTGACTGACCATGGACACAGACTGCCTTTGGGGAGAAATACCATAGTGTGGCCAGAAGAAGGGAGGGTCTGCCTTGAGCAAAGTATAACTGCCATGACCAACAACAGAGTCGTTAGATGCTAGTAACTAGCCACTACTGTGCACAATACATGGAACTAGTATTGGGTAAGATTCCTGGATTGGCTGGGATCAAAGACTGACCTCAAAAGAAGAAAGCTTGAGATTTATTTATCAAATATTGAGGTGTAATTTACTCACATAAAAGTTCCTTTAGTGAGCTTGTATCAATTAATATTAATTTTGATGGGTCTGTAATTGTTTTGTCATAGGTTATTTTTTTAGGATATAGCTAAGTTTGAAGGAAAATATTACTGTGATCATTACATCAAATATGAATCTACCCCATAAAACTAGTTGAAATTTTCAAGTGTATTCCAATACTCTCATGAATATTCATAAAAATTACTTTGACTTTTAATATTTTAAGAAGATATTTCATGATTTCAAATAAAGAAAACTTCACTGTGAAAATATGAATTCAAAACCAAATGGAGATGTGATAAATTGTATTTAGTGGACAGCAGAAACCCAAGGAAGTGGAATATGGACTAGATAGTGAAGCAGTGAGGGAAGGAAGAGAAATGATCTCTCCCCTAAAGGTATGTTTAGCAAAATGGGGAGAAAATACAGATAATTTTAAAATGTAGTTCTACAAATGAATAAGCAAACAAAAAGCAGAATGAGACTTACAAATACCACGAAGAAACTGATGGTGGCCAGAAGGGAAGGGATGAGGGGGTGGGCAAAATGGGTAAGGGGAGTGGGAGATACAGGCTTCCAGTTATGGAATGAATAAGCCACAATAATAAAAGGCACAGCATACATAATATAGTCAATGACATAATTGCTTTCTATGTTGACAGAAGGTATCTAGAGGTGTGGTGAAGTGTAGAGAAGTTTGATCACTATGTTATATACCTGAAACTAATTAACATTGCATGTCAACAATATTCCAAAGAAAACAAATAAAATAAAAATGCAGTTCTAGGAGTTATAAATGTAAAAATGTATTCATAACATTTTAAAGATAAAAAAACCTAGATATTAAAAATATGTTGAGTTGACCTAAAAAAGAAATAAACTGATATATCTCTGTACTATTTTCACATCTAGATTTCTCTAGAGTCATGATGCATTTCAACTAATAAAATTACTTAATTCTGAGAAATACCATCAGACCATCAAGAAAATATAATCAAATACAGATTGAATGGTCAGGGTCCCCAGTCATTTAAACTTCAAAGACTGAAAATTCTCTTTAATGATACTTTAGTCACCTAATAAGAAAAAAAATTCATTCAGAAATCATGTTGGTAACACGTCTAGCTCAATAGTCAATGTTCTATACACACCAAGTGCTTATACTGAATCTCTTCATACACACTTTAAGAGATGTAATATCTTTTACTGTGTTAAAACAGACTGCAGTGATTACTTCTGATACATACATACCTAGGAAAGAACAAATAAGTTTTTGAAATAATATATTCCTTAGGAATCTGCTTTTTTGGGAAAAAATCAGATTTAAATACATATTTCATTTTTTATGTATTTGGCATGGTAATATCAATAATATTTCACAGTATGCATAAATATTTTGTTGTAATGCATTTATCCAGTTTCTTTAAAGAAGAAATAGTCATGCGATATTTCAAGAAGAATGTTAACTAATATTCTATGTTCATTAACTCACCTTTCGTTGTAATTAACATAGTCATGTTAACAGTAGTGTTGATTTTGGGTTTTGATCAACCAGTGTGATTAATCCAGAAGTAATGGAATTTTTATGTAGTAAAATAAGGAATACTTGAAATTTAAGTGTATTTAATTAAAAGTTAGGTTTAGTTAGAAATATGAATTTTTTTTATTTAACTTGTTTTTTTATTTTTTAAAATTTACATCCAAATTAGTTAGTATATAGTGAAGTAATGATTTCAGTAGATTCCTTAATGCCCCTTACCCATTTAGTCCATCCCCCCTCCCACAACCCCTCCAGTAACCCTCAGTTTGTTCTCCATATTTATGAGTCTCTTCTGTCTTGTCCCCCTCCCTGTTTTTATATTACTTTTGTTTCCCTTCCCTTATGTTCATCCGTTTTGTCTCTTAAAGTCCTCATATGAGTGAAGTCATATGATTTTTGTCTTTCTCTACTGACTAATTTCACTTAGCATAATACCCTCCAGTTCCATCCACGTAGTTGCAAATGGCAAGATTTCATTCTTTTTGATGGCCAAGTAATACTCCATTGTATATATATCTCACATCTTCTTTACCCATTCATCCCTCGATGGACATTTGGGCTCTTTCCATACTTTGGCTATTGTTGATAGTGCTGCTATAAACATGGGGGTGCACATGTCCCTTCAAAACAGCACACCTGTATCCTGTGGATAAATGCCTAGTAGTGCAATTGCTGGGTCAGAGGGTAGTACTATTTTTAGTTTTTTGAGGAACCTCCATACTGTTTTCAAGAGTGGCTGCACCAGCTTGCATTCCCACCAACAATGCAAAAGAGATCCTCTTTCTCTGCATCCTCGCCAACATCTATGACTGAATTTTTTAAATTTATACTTATATTTGCATTATTATACATAAAAACACTAAAAATGTGAATATCTAAATTCCACGTATTCTGAAAAAAAGTATATGGTATAGTAAATAGCAAAACCAATATGAGGTATGGGAGAGAAAAATTTATCACTGAAGGGGCACCTGGGTGGCTCAATTAAATGTTTGACTCTTGGTTTGGGTTCAGGTCATGATATCACAATTTTGTGAGTTTGAGCCCCCATGTCGGGCTCCACGCTGGCAGCACAGAGTTTGCTTGGGGTTCTCTCTCCCACTCTCTCTGTCCTTCTTCCACTCACACTGTTTCTCTCTCAAAATAAATAAACTTAAAAAAAATTATCACAATAAATAAAGGAAAACATTTACTAAGAAACAAGGAAAGGTAAAGTTAATTGGTAAGTAATCAGAATATATAAGAGCATTATGGAGGTCCTTGTTTTCATATGAATTAAAGAAAAATTTTATAGGTTTGTGACACAATGCTTGCCCTCTAACAATGTGGTCCAGTGGTTAACAACAAGTGTTTGGAATCAGGCATATCCAGTTCTGGTACTTGTTACCTGTGTATCATCAAGCAGTGTGCTCATATCCTTAATTTCCTCATCTTTGGTGATAATTAGAATCCCTTGTTAAAACCATGAGGATAATAATAAATGTGTATGAATTAAATAGGAATTAGATGAAAAATGTTGTAAACTGTTTCATATTCCTTAGCAGATTTTTCTTGGTCATCCTCCATTTCACTTTTCAGTAAATGCAGACTTAGAGTTTGTGCTGTTGGGAACACTGTACTATATTCTGTCCTGGGGCAGGTGCCACTAGAGTGAGAAAAATAGGGTTATCATTTATTGCATCTTCTGCAGAACCAAAGGCCCACACTGGGAGTTTCGCTCACTGCAGCTCTTTCCTTATTCATTCCACATCTGGCCACAATAAAGTTGGTCTAAAAAAAGTTGAAGGAAACACACACACACATACACACCTTTCCTTATTGCCAACATTTCTAAAGTAAAGAAATAGTGACAATAAAACCAGCTATCTAGAAACAGAAGAGAAAGTCTTCCTTACCCCCACTAAATCAGTTGGATTGACATTTTTTTCCTCTTTTTTTTTTTTATTTAAAAAAAATTTTTTTTTCAATGTTTATTTATTTTTGGGACAGAGAGAGACAGAGCATGAACGGGGGAGGGGCAGAGAGAGAGGGAGACACAGAATCGGAAACAGGCTCCAGGCTCTGACCCATCAGCCCAGAGCCTGACGCGGGGCTCGAACTCCCGGACCGCGAGATTGTGACCTGGCTGAAGTCGGATGCTTAACCGACTGCGCCACCCAGGCGCCCCAACATTTTTTTCCTCTTAAAGTATAAGAATAATTTGAATAATAAAGCAAAATATTTTAATTTAATTTTAGATAGTACTATTTTAACCAATTTCTATTGAGATTTTATGATTTGATAGATACTGAACATTATTATGCTAAGATTCAAATTCTGGCCTAGCTCTGTATTGTTGTCTGTTTTGGACATTACTACAATGGGAAAATAAGGAAGTAGGTTTATAGTTGGCTCCAAATTCACACAAGATTATAAGAAATAAAGATTTACCGGTTAATTTATTGTCTTAGCAAAATATTTTCAGGTGAAAAAATGTCATCTAAAAATGGCAAGATTCATCACTTTTATTACTTATCTATTAACCACATTAAGTTACCTCTGCTTTTTAATTAGAAGTAACTGGCCTAAGAGCACCTGCGTGGCTCAGTTGGCTGAGTGTCCAACTTTGGCTCAGGTCATGATCTCACTGTTTGTGAGTTTGAGTCCCATGTCCGGCCCTGTGCTGACAGCTCAGAGCCTGAAGCCTGCTTCAGATTTTGTGTCCCCTGCTCTCTTGCCCCTTCCCTGTTCATGCTCTGTCTCACTCTGTCTCTCAAAAATAAATAATTGTTAAAAATTTTTTTAAAGTAACTGATCTAAATATTAATATACCTAATATATCCTTGTTTAATCAAAGTTTGACTTCAGATTAAAAATTATGAAAGTAAAAGATGATAATGTTTAATGATGCCTTCTTTTCTAAAAAAATTTTTTTTAAGTTTTTTATTTTTGAGGGGGGTGGGCAGAGAGAGAGGGAGACACAAATTCTGAAGCAGTCTCCAGGCTCTGAGCTGTCATCACAGAGCCCAATGTGGGGGCTCGAAACCATGAGCCGCCCACAAACCAAGAGATCATGACCTCAGTAGAAGTCGGATGCTTAAATGACTGAGCCACTCAGGTACCCCTTAATGATGCTTTCTAAAAATTTTCTTAAGAGTATGAAATACAAAGAGAATTTCATGCTGGGAATATTCTTGAAGAGAATAGAGAAATATTAAATGAAAAATAAATTCCCCTTCGTGGTAATATTCAAAGAACTAAGTTTAGAAGAAATATACCTCAACATAATAAAGCCTATACATGAAAAACCCACAGCTAACATCATAATCAATGATGAAAACTGAGAGATTTTCTCGTAAGATAAGGAACAAGACAAGGATGTCCACTCTCACTATTTTTATTCAACAAAGTACTGAAAGTCCTAGCCACAGCAATCAGATGAGAAAGAGAAATAAAAGGCTTCCAGATTGTTAAGGAATAAGTAAAACTTTCACTATTTACAGATGGCATGATACTATATATAGTAAACACAAAAAAGCACCCAAAAACTACTAGTACTGATAAATTCAGTAAGTTTGCAAGATACAAAATTAAGGTACAGAAATCCATTTTTCAGGGTGCCAGGGTGGCTCAGTCAGTTAAGCAACCAACTTCCACTCAGGTCATGATCTCATGGTTCATGGGTTCAAGCCCCACATCGGGCTCTGTGCTGACAGCTCTGAACCTGCTTTGGATTCTGTCTCTCCCTCTTTCTCTGCCCCTCCCCTGCTTTCTCTGTCTCTCATTCTCTCTCAAAAATGAATAAACATTACAGAATATTAAAAAAAGAAATCCGTGGCATTTTTATATACTAACAATAAAGAAGCAGAAAGAGAAATTAAGAAAGTAATCCCATTTACACTTACACCAAAAATAATAAAATATCTAGGAATAAATATAACCAAGGAAATAAAAGACATGTACTCTGAAAAACATAAAATTCTGATAAAAGAAGTTGTAGATGACACAAATATAAAGATATTCCACTAGAAAAGAATAATCCTAAAATTTGTATGTAACCACTAGAGATCCAGGATAGCCAGAGGGATCTCAAAAAAAGAACAACCTGGAGGCATCACCATCCCAGATTTCAAGATATACTACAAAGTTGTAGTAATCAAAACAGTATTGACAAAAATATATACACACAGATTAATAGAATAGAGAGCCCAGAAACAAGCCCACAATTATATGGTCAATTAATCTGTGACAAAGGAGGCAAGATTATGCAATGGGTAAAAGTCTCTTGAATAAATGGTATTGGGGAAAACTGGACAGCAACATGCAAAGAATATACTTTCTTACACCATGCACAAAATAAACTCAAAATAGATTAAAGACTTACATGTGAGACCTGAAACCATAAAAATCCTAAAAGAGATCACAGGTAGTAATATCTCTGACAATGGCCATTAAAACATTTTTCTAGATAGGTTTCCTGAGGCAAGGGGAACAAAAACAAAAATAAAGTATTGAGATGATGTCAAAATAAAAAACTGCACAGTGAAGGAAACAATAAAAAAAACTAAAAGACAACCTACTGATTGGGAGAAGATATTTGTAAAGGACATATTTTATAAATGGTCAGTATCCAAAATATGTAAAGAACTTATACAACTCAACATCAAAAGCCAAATAATGCAATTAAAAAATAGGCAGAAGACAGGAAGAGACATTTCTCCAAAGAAGACATACAGATAGCCAATTACACATGAAAAGATGCTTAATATATCGCTCACCGTAAGGAAATGTAAATCGAAACCACAATCAGATATCTCCTCACACCTGTCAGAAGGGCTAAAATAAAAAAACATAAGAGGGGCGCCTGGGTGGCTCAGTCCGTTAAGCGGCCGACTTCGGCTCAGGCTACGATCTCGCGGTCGGTGAGTTAAAGCCCCGCGTCGGGCTCTGTGCTGACAGCTCAGAACCTGGAGCCTGTTTCAGATTCTGTGTCTCCCTCTCTCTCTGACCCTCCCCCGTTCATGCTCTGTCTCTCTCTGTCTCAAAAAAATAAATAAACGTTAAAAAACAATTAAAAAAAAATAAGAAAAACATGTGTTGGCAAAGATATGTAGGAAAAGGAGCTCTGGTGCATTGTTTGTAGGAATGCAAACTGGTGTGGCCACTGTGGAAAACAGTATGGAGATTCCCCAAAAAGTTAAAAATAGAACTTCCCAAAGATCCAATTATTCTACTACTGGGTATTTACCCAGTGAATATGAAAACACCAATTTGAAAAGATATATGCACCCCAACATTTATTGCAATATTATTTATAACAGCCAAATTATAGAAGCAGCCCAAGTGTCCATTGATAGATGAATAAAGAAGAGGTGATACATATATGCAATGGAATATTACTCAGCCATACAAAAGAGTGAAATCTTGCTATTTGCAACATGGATAGAAATAGAGAGCATAATGCCAAATGAAATAATTCAGAGAAAGACAAACACCATATGATTTTACTCATATGTGGAATTTAAGAAACAAAAAAATGAACTAAGAAAAAAAAGAGAGAAGCCAAAAACTAGACTCTTAACCATAAAGAACAAACTAGTGGTTACCAGAGGGAAGATGGGTGAAATATTTGAAAGGGATTAAGAGCACACTTACCACAATGAGCACTGAGTAATGTACAGAATTATTGAGTCAGCATATTGTACACCTGAAACTAACATAACACTATATGTTAATTATACTGGAATTAAAATAAATGTTCCCTTTACTATCATTCTAGCTCTCAGAAAAAGAAAAAAAAACAATTGGTTGCATAGGCTTTCAGAATTTTCTATACATCAAAAGCATATTATGCACAATAATATGAAATTTATCATAATTCTTTCAATATACACTGGGAGTTAGTTTTTAAATTAAACTATCTTTCATATCACTAAAATCTATATTAATACATGCATACATCATTATTTTTTGGTGACATTATCATATGAATGTATTCTAATGTTTAAAATAAGTCTCTTTCCGGGGCGCCTGGGTGGCGCAGTCGGTTAAGCGTCCGACTTCAGCCAGGTCACGATCTCGCGGTCCGTGAGTTCGAGCCCCGCGTCGGGCTCTGGGCAGATGGCTCAGAGCCTGGAGCCTGTTTCCAAATCTGTGTCTCCCTCTCTCTCTGCCCCTCGCCCGTTCATGCTCTGTCTCTCTCTGTCCCAAAAATAAAATAAAACGTTGAAAAAAAATAAAATAAGTCTCTTTCCAAGGATATATTCTGGTTCTACTTGAGTGAAATCATTGGATAAATGATAACCAAATTGTTTTCTTAATGCAGTGTTTCAGTTTACAATCCTACATGGTAACATGATAGGATAATATCAAAGTGCCAGTTTTACTATAACCTTTTAAACATTGTCAGATGAATTCTGACTGTTAATCTTTTTACTTAAATTTCAGTGTTTAAATCAACATATCTCAGTTTATGATGGGAATCTCCTTCTTTCGTATACTGTTTTCATTTATATATTGCCTAAGTCTGTCTTTTGGCCAGACTTACAACTGGTTATTTTTTTCTCCATTATTTTTATGAAATTTTCAAATATTAAGAAATTAGTTTTGTTCATATATATTGCACATATATTCTCCACTTATCCCTTTATAAACATACATTAATGTTTTTAACCATATAGCTATTTCGGTGGGAAATGTGTGCAACTTAGGGCACTTCAATTTGGATATGTTTTCTCAAAATACTCCTTATTGAAGAATTTAAATCCCTCTTTGGTTTAAGCAGACATTTTTTTTTAAGTTTGTTTCTTTGTTTAGGGATATGGAGCAAGAGAGAGAACTAGAAAGAGGCAGAGACAGAGTCCCAAGCAGGCTTCCTGCTAAGTGGGATCAGGGTGGTGCCCTACACAGGAATGGAACTCACAAACCGTGAGATCATGACCTGAGCCAAAATTAAGAGCCAGACACTTAATCAACTACGCCACTCAGGTGCCCCTGAGCAGACAATTTTTAGAGAGGATGTAGGAATGATTTCAATGAAGCTCATGGGTTCATTTTTAAAAAATTTCTCAGCTCAATTGTTTCTACTCAGTGCAAATCTGGCTGTATTTTTTTTTTTCTGTTTTCTGTGTTTGACTTCTAGGCAGTTTTTCGTAGAGTTGGAATCTGTGTTCAAGTAAATAATGATACTGATCTCTGGAGTTTCCCCTTAAATCCCAATACCCCATCTCTCTCCCTCCCTCCCTCTCACCCATCTTCTCTCTCTCCCTTGAAGAGCTGAGTTTTCAAAAGGGATGTTCTCTACTTCTCCATAACATTCTAATGCCTCCTAGACCTCACTCTTCCAATTATGGTATTTTTCCGTAGGCTCTCAGGACACTGTAATTCTTAGAGAAATTGGTAGAAAAAGTTCCGGGTCTGGAAGGTAATGTTTGCGCTCACTGTACTTCTCAATTTGGCAGATGCCCTTGTATTTGGAAGATATTCTGAAAATATTTCCAAGATTATTTTTTAGTAGACTTTCTTGCCTTTTTAAAATTATTTTTGCTTACATAGGGGATATCAGAGAGGATACAAATTAATAAATATTTTATTCTTCCAGGAGATATATATATACACACATATATATATAATCACATAATTTATGATTACTTATAATCATAAATAGATATTTGAACTGGTTTCTAACATTGCCATTAGTAATTTCCTGTTGAGTCACTGCACTCTTGGTTTTCTGTGATTTGGATGGGATAGGGGAGAAAAAGGCATAGCTGGTTAAGCATGAAAACTTGGTAGAAAACATACATAGTGTATGCTGGTTAATTGGTTATAGTCACTTCATGTATTATTATGACAGCTTCTGCTTGTGAAATTGTAACATGCTGAGCCTCTCAATAATCAAAGAAGAAAACAGGTGCTCATTCAAAATGCTGACCTCAGCAGTGCCTGCTTTTCTGTTTTTCCATCTGAAGCCACCATTTAGAATTTGTCCTCTTTGAATGGTGGAAAAGTCCAGAGACCTCTGAAGCATGAGTAAAGTTCAAATAGGGTCAAATTCCTGAGGGCAAAGCATTATTTTTCCTCCCAGCCCTGTTACATTTGGCCACACATGCTTATATCAACCCATGGAACAGAGAATAGGGGCTGTGATTTTCATTATGATCACTAATTCCTTAAAAGTGCATCTAGAGGGCTGTTAGCCTTCTAGAGTCATGAATTAAGCAGAATAACAGAAGGCAGCATGTCAGAAGACCATAAGCAGGCCCCAGGCTGTATTTGCACTACTAGTTCTGCATAATGTTTCCAGTTGGTATGCAGTCATGCATGAACTTAACCTTAAAAAAACAAAAAGCCAGAATTTGTTGGCCAGAATCAAATTGTACCTGCAGTTTCAATATACTTATGCCTTTGAAATGGCATCTTAAGGATCCAAAATATATGCAGTGTCCTGTATTTTCAATACTTACAAATAAACTTATTGAATGTAAATATAGGACTCACTGCTAATCTCTATTCATATGTACCATGGATCACTATAAACTATCCTAAAAACATCTAACTTCAGATGTGATTCCTAATTCCTAATATCATATACATTCAACTGTTTTGATAAAAAAAAAAGGATCCATGACAATCATTACAAAAGAAAATATATTTCTCAATAAACACAGATTATCCTTAACATTGGTACTTTCCCACAGCTTCAGAAGACACCAGCAGTAGAAGGTTCTGTGGTTAATCTGGGGCTCTGTGTGAGAGGAGAAGAGAGAGCGAGCATGATGCTTTGAAGGCTGTTCTGATAATTTTTTTTTTTTTTGGGAGAGAGAGAGCAAGCGAGCATGTATGAGCAGGGGAGGAGCAGAGGGAGGGAGAGAGAGAAAGAATCTTAAGTAGGCTCCATATCCAGCATGTAACCTCAAGCGGGGCTGGATCTCCTGACTGTGAGATCATGACTTGAGGTGAAATCAACAGTTGGACGCTTAACCAACTGAGTCACCCAGTTGCCCCTGTTCTGATACTTTTTATGAAATAGGTATTGATGTTACCTGCTGAGGGTATAAAATGCTGACAAAAAGTAAGAGACTAGAGGAAGAGCTCTGATGTGGTATCTGAAGGTGGTCAGAGAATGTAACTAATCAAATAAACAGCCTGTTGTGAACAATGTCAAGAAAGCTTCACTGACTGAAAGCAGTACATTTGTAGCACCAGTGTTAGTCCCAGCATGTGTACTTTTCCCCTCTTGTGTTTAGCATCCTGGGACTTAAAGGAGAATAAAAGTGCAAATATGTGTTGAACAGCTGACATACATAGCATGTAGAATGTGTACACAAACTCATCATGGTTAATTTCTGCAACGTCTCTTGCAATCAATCAATGATAGTCACCATTCTGTGAGGGGATCAACTGAAGATAATGTCACCAACATACTTTGCTAAATAGGAGGTATCATCCCAGTCTAAATGACTCCAGAAATACTCCATTTTTAACTATGCTGGTTCCAGAACTGGAAATTTTCACAAGTACAGTAAAAGACTGAGGACACGGTGGGTTCTAATGTGTGTTTGGATCAAGTAATACATAGGCTATTAGTCCTAACGGGGTGGAGAAACAAGTCAATCCAATAGGAGCTTTGCAGCACAGTATACATTGAAGGGAATCAAGAGGCTGGAGGAAAAAGTGAATTCATGGAGAACAAATGAGTATATGGAAGCTGCAAAAGACTATAATAGTTAAGAGGCAAAACCATGGTAAGTGATAAAAAGATTCAAAGTGTGACATTGGGTTTGGGGGTCTGGGGTGATGAAGAAGAACAAATGTAAAGTTCTTTAAAATAAGTAAAGGTAGTGAAGTATTTATCCCATGTGACTCACTAGGGAGGTAGTCTGAAAAAGAATGTGGGTCTTTTACATTACATAGTTCAATGCTTCATGCCATAAAAATGCTCAGTGCCTCATAATCTATTATGTTCATTAAAACAGAACTGTACATTTATCTTGGTATCTGACCATTATCTTGTGGAATAGTTAAGTTATATTCTCACCACTAATTTGTGATGTGTTGATTTTTGTTTCTAAATTCACAAATTGAGTCTTGATTTTATTGATTAAATATTTTGAAAAATGTAATGAGGTAAAGTTAATGTAGCACACAACTGGAGTTCCAGAAAAAAGGTCATATTTTACTCAAAGGTAAATTTAGTTTCGAGAATCAAGAATTATGTGAATGAGTTAACTTTTATATGAGTAATTATTTCTTTCAATTTCAGTAAATTTATGTAACTTACATTTCTTCATTAAAATATTTTCAATCACATTGAAAAGATTATAGAAATATGCTTTAAAAGATTCTATTCACATAAAAAGATCTTGGGGCATTGGATTTGCTTGAGAATTTAATATCATACTTGAAACTTTGGCTTTTTTTAGTGCTCAAGGTAACTATAACAATTTTTTAAAATTATGATACTAGGAAACATTTTTATATTAAAATATATTTCCCTGTAGGTATTCACATGAACACTGAAAAATCAAGGTTACTTACATTTTTTTATGTATCATGCAAGCTAGTTACAAGTAGGTATAATTATTAGAGAAATTAATTCTTCCTGACTATAAGGTATCAAGAAGATATGTTTTCCATGTATGAAATATGAAAAACAGAACAAATTGCTATTAAATAGGGAAATCTTCTTATGGTCAAAATATTGTTTTAAATGTTTTGTCTTAAATTACATACTTTTTCTTCCATTATTTATTGTGAAGTTACTTTAAAACAAAACAAAATATAATATGACAATCAACCAAAAAATAATAACGGTAAAGCTTCTCCTTGGTTCTTTCTTATTCTCCATCTTGCCTTCACAGTTCTTTTTATCTCCAGAGGTAACTAAAACACTCTGAATATTTATGCCCAAGGACCTGTGTCTGTGACACTACAGATCCTGCCAAGTTTAAGTTTTCCCTTGGGAAATATACATCACTGTTGAAGGAAACAGGCTTTTCTAATCCATAGTTCTTAGAAAATTATGATTTTTCTTTCATGCAATGCTTTGTTACCTTTCAATGCACACCCAATTCAGCAAACTTAAATAT
The DNA here is from genome assembly GCF_022837055.1 of Prionailurus viverrinus. Classification (NCBI taxonomy): domain Eukaryota; kingdom Metazoa; phylum Chordata; class Mammalia; order Carnivora; family Felidae; genus Prionailurus; species Prionailurus viverrinus. The sequence continues at coordinate 19,031,578 of NC_062564.1, forward strand.
TATCAAATATCCTTTCATAGTGATCTCAGTCTCAGGGGCTATCTTATAGGTAATGCATACCTTGGTTTTTAGATAATAAATACTCAAACTCTTCTTACAGTTGGATTTGATAATCAGTGTGCTTCCATAAGTCTTGAATGTTTCCCATTAAATGACTGCCGTCTTTTAGTTTGGTTTGTACCAGGATATGCTGTTGGCCTTGCATTTTGTATATTAACTTTGCAGAGCTCACGTTCACTATAAACATGCTCAGGACCTCTAAATATTTGTTTCTTGTTCATACCATGGATTTGCATACATGTTTTTGTAGACAGGAGACAATGTCAACGTTTAATTGGATTTCAGAAAAATCAATCAGGTCAGACTTTGAAGGTCATAATGACCAATACAGTTGATACATTTAGTATTTATTAAATATTTTCTGAGACTTTGGTACCATTGTTACAAGTATTCAGACAATTTTCTGGACCATATCCCAGTGACAGTGGGTTGCCTTACATTCACATTTCTGGACGGAGTCTCTTCCTATTGCCATTCCATAAATCCATAAATACTGCCACAGAGTGAACATCATTGTAACACAATCTGTACCACATTGCTACCCTTTTTATGGAGCACCAACACCCATGAAAGAGTAAGAAAAATTTCTGAACTATATATATTATTTAGCATTGTAATTTCATACACATTTAAAGGAATTAGCCTTAAAAAAGACATTAGTTCTTATTAAGATTTAAAAATTTTCACAAAATAGTGAAATGTACCAATTAAATATTTTTTTTCTGTCTATTGAGGGACCTTAAATTTCTAAGTCTTATACTTTAAATGTTGGCTTAATTTTAAGAATAGTCATTTTAAAGTTGGCCTAACTCATTTGTCCATACTCAATTTAAAAATTCAGGATACCATATCAGCCACCTTTTGGACAATTTCTCATGTGCTTTTCTCTCTGAATATATCCATATTTTTAACTTAATGCAAAGAAATCTCAACTTACAATTGCATATTTCAATATAACATCATTAATTTCCAATGTTTTCCTTTTGGATATAATCTATATAAAGGGATGAAGTATTTATCTCTGGCTTAAATCACTATTTTGCTTCATCTGTGGGTAGTGTGTTTAAGCAAGTCAATATACGATACCTTGTGGGATTTTTTTTTCCAGGTGAACTGTATATCAAATAGCTTTGTGGTTTTTGAAGGAACTTTTTGGCATTCAAGACCATTTCCAGTGCTGTGAAAAGCAGTCAGTCCTTGGTGCTTTCTGGGGAACATACTACTTAAAATTCATCTGAACATATTAGATGTAATGTGTATATTTGGAATAACCATTGAAATATTTTTCTATTTAATTGGAGTAGTCTATGCTGACAGGGTGGACACTGTCAGCTATTTTCAACTTACCAATTATCTCTTTGGGAGATATGGCAAAAATCTATGCTTCAGTAAAGGTTTTCACTTTCTTAATGCAATAGTTTTCCCTCCTCCTTCCAGCTCTATATCAGTAGGCAGAGAGAACAAGAAATGGTAGCTGTCATAATGCAAACCTGGCAGAAGGAGACCTACACCTTCCCCCCTGCAGCTGAGCAAGTTGGGACACTCCGTTCCAGTGTTTGTTAAGTGGTATAGCCATTACCTTTTTTCTGGTATCCTATGCAGCATATGCACTCAAACAGGAAATGAAGGCAGTGCTGACATTCCGGTCATGGTGCTAGGAATGCAGGATTGCATCTCTGTGGCAACCACTTATGTCTCCTCTCTCAGCTCCTGGGAATCTGAAGATCTAGCCCTCTCTTAATGTCACCCAGTCCTTCTAGGAAGTCCTCCTGGACAGGATCTAAGATGAACCCCAGACTGGAACACTATCTTTCTGCCCCTCTCCTCTGCCACATCTTGGGGCAAGATGAAATGGTAACCACTGAGGACTTCAAATGCAAGTCAAAGAGCAAGGGTCATGGACTCTCAGGACAGATGTCATCAAGTCACAACCAAGGGTTAAATGTGACCAGTTGACATCCTCCAGAGTAGATACTTGCTATGGATGAATATTTATGTCTTCCCAAATTCGTATGTTGAAGCCTTAATCCCCACGATGATGAAATTTGGAGTTGGAGACTTTGGGAGATAGTTAGGTTTGGATGAAGGTATAGGAGTAGAACCTCCATGGTGGGATTGGTGCCCTTGTAAAGGATGAAAAGACCTGAGCTTCTCTCTGTCATGTGAAGATTCAGCAAGAATTCACTGGATATAAAGCAGGAACAAAGTCTTTAACACACTCCATATCTGCTGATGCCTTGATCTCAGATTTCCCAGCTTCCAGTTTGTTGTAGAAGCCACCCAGTCTACAGTGTCTTGTTAAACCAGCCTGAACTAAGACAATAGTCTGGGACTCTGGGTGAATCCAAAGAGCTGTCTACCTCCTGACATACACATAGAGGGATTCATCCTATACATCTTTGGCCCTCAGAAAATTCCTCAAGGCACAGTAGTGAGAGCACACCAGCATCTCCAAGAAAAAAAATCCGTTCTAATAGTCTGTTCAACTTTAAAAAAAAATAGAAGCAGGTAGTCTTTTAAAGGTCACAATAATTATTGCCAGGCACCTCTTCAGCAAGGTCTGCTTCAGTGGACTCCACATCCTGGTTCGCAACGTGGGCATAATTGACAGTTTCTATCTTAAAGCCTCAGCCAAAACTGAGAAAAGAGATACTCATTTTAATGTACACTACAACAACTAAGGTATCCACAGAAAAAAAATAGTTGTGTTATTCTCTAGTATGGCCATGCTCTGCTTTATGATCCAACCTTTCAAAGGTGGCTAGATAATTGAGAACTGCCAGTTAACAGCTGAATTTCCTTCAGTCTCTATTGTTCCCCTTCAGTTTAAATATTGAAACTTCAAAAAAAATTTTTTTAATGTTTATTTATTTTTGAGGCAGAGAGAGACAGAGCATGAACCAGGGAGGGTCAGAGAGAGGGAGACACAGAATCTGAAACAGGCTCCAGGCTCTGAGCTGTCAGCACAGAGCCCGACACAGGGCTCGAACTCATGGACCGCGAGATCATGACCTGACCCAAAGTCGGACGCTTAACCAACTGAGCCACCCAGGTGCCCCTTGAAACTTTTAATATATTTATTTGAGAGAGAGCACATGCACGAGCAGGAGAGGGGCAGAGAGGGAGATGGAAAATCCCAAGCAGGCTCCGCACTTTGAGCACAGAGCCTGAAGGAGAGAGCTCAATCTCACAAACAGGGAGAGCACGACCTGAACTGATATCAAGAGTCAGATGCTTAACTGTCTAAGCCACCCAGGTGCCCCCCAAATTGAACCTTTTTAAAATTCAACTTCCTATTGGATTTTAAATGGTTGCTTTGGAATGAGTTTTTTTGTTGTTTTTGCTTTTTTTTTTTTTTTTTTTTTTTAGGTAAAATACTTAATATTTTACCTTTTTTCTCACTTCTCTTTTCTGCCCCCGGGTAGTATCTGTGTCTATGATGAAAACTCTATGTCTGTGGCAGGAAATGAGTGGGTCCTGGGATGCACACAGCATCTTTGGTGGGGGATGTTACTCTGGGGTTACCACACTGGTATCATTTAAACCTTTGTTGTGATGTGTAGGCATCTGCTCCCAGACCCCATGGCCATACATTTTTTTTTCATACATTTTAAGTTATTGCCAGTAACACTTCTTCATCTTCACCCCAGGTCTTTGCTGGTTCACCTGTGTTCTCATCGGGTCTACCTACCTCAGTAGGACATCTTGGATTTTTTAATTATAGTAAAAACATTTATCATAAAATTTACCATATTTATCACTTTTAAATTTACAGTTCAATAGTGTTAAGTTTATTGACACTGTTGTGAAGCAGATCACCAGAAATTTTTCACCTTGCAAAATCAAAACTCTACTCATTAAACATAATTCTCCTTTTCCTCCCCAACCCCCAACCTCTGGTAACTATCACTCTACTGTCTCTTTCTAGAATTGGACTACTTTAGATAGCTTGTATAAGTGGAATCATACAGTATTTGTCCCTTTGTGAATGGCTTATTTAGCATAATGCCTTCAAGCTTCATCCACATTGGGACATATAACAGGATTTCTTTCTTTTCTGAGGCTGAACAATATTCCACTGTATGTATATATTATATTTTTTAATGTTTATTTGAGAGAGAATGCATGAGTGAGTGAGAGGGGCAGAGAAAGAAGGAGAGAGAATCTTAAGCAGGCTCGATGCTCAGTATGGAGCCTGTCCTGGGGCTCGACTGCACAACCATGAGTTCAATGACTTGAGCCAAAATCAAGAGTTGGACACCCAACCGAATGACCCACACAGCTACCCCACTACAATTTTTAAATTAATTTATCTGCTGACAGACATTTATGTTGATTCCACCTCTTGGTTATGGTGAATAATGCTGCCATGAATGTGGGCATGCAAATATCTTTTTTTAACATATTTTATATATATTTTATATATTTTTAATGTTTATTTATTTTTGAGAGAGAGAGACTGAGTGTGAGCAGGGGAGGGGCAGAGAGACAGGGAGACACAGAATCTGAAGCAGGCTTCAGGCTCCGAGCTGTCAGCACAGAGCCCAGCGCGGGGCTCAAACTCACCAACTGTGAGATCATGACCTGAGCCGAAGTCGGACATTCAACCGTTTGAGCCACCCAGGTGCCTCGCAAATATCTCTTGAATTTCCTGTTTTCAATTTTTGTTTTGTTATTTTTGGATAAATACCCAGAAGTGGATTGCTGGATCGTATTGTATTTCCATTTTTATTTTTTTGAAGAACCTCCATACTGTTTTCATAGTGGCTACATTCAACAGTGCACAAAGATTCTAATTTACAGCCTTGCAAACACTTGTAATTTTTAGGGTTTTTCTTTTGTTTGCTTCTTTGTTGTTGTTTTTAATAGTAGGCATTCTATTGGGTGTGAGGTGGTATCTCAGTGTGGTTTTGATTTGAATTTCTCTGATGATTAATGATGTTGAACAATTTTGTATATGCTCGTTGGTCAATCTCTAAGTATTTTTTCTTCATCATACAACAGATATCATTACATTGGCAGAATTCCATATTGTGTGCAATTTCCTCTCAAACCAAACCAAAACAAACTCTGAAATCTAACTCCAAGTTGTCAGGATTACTGGTTTATATCCCAGCTCTTTATAAATCTCTGGAATTAACTGCATCCAATTTTTTTTCTTTTCCTTGAAGTTGACCACTCTCCTCACATTGGTAGCCTCTTTCCTTCTTATAACGTTAAATATTTACTTTGTTAGAGGCTAAGTTTTCAACCATAGCCTGACCTTATGTCATATGCTTTCCTTCAGATATTTAATCCCTTAATTCACAAATAGAAATAGGAATGGGCACCCAATAGGGGTGGGGGAAGAATCCTATTTCTAGAGCACTAGACTGTGCTGTCTGTTACTATATGGATTGGGACGACAACCAACCTGTCAGTCTCAACTGTTGTAATATTTAAAAAAAAAAGAAGAAGTCCTATAATTATAACAAATAAGAATAACAGTAGCAAATATATCACAAGCTTCTTTAAGTCACTGGTAAAATATGTGAAGTGCCTTCAAAATCTTGTAAATATCCCATGGTGTTTAAAATTTACAAAGAACTTTCCCACGCAGATCACTCATGTAACTTTTAGAGTAATGTTTTGAGGTGGCAGAGGGAGAAATTCTATTTACAAAGTACCTATGCATATGACAATAATGGTAACAGATATTCTGACTTTACATGTGAAGAAAAGACCTTTAAAATTACGACTTTTTTCTCGATCTCAGAGTACATAAGTAAGTCCGTATTATCCTGTAAGTGTTTTGCTTTCTTATCTGGTGTGCCTCACTATTTCCTACACTGTCTTATTATATATTTTTTAGCTTTTATCACTGTTATTTGAGCAGAAGAGTACTGCAGGGGCCACATGGAATATAAAACTCAGTTTCACCTCACTGAAATATACCTCTATTTTTAAAATGTACATTAAAATAATTAGCATTGTCTGTATTATTTTTTTCTTTTTTTCCATTTTCCTGTTATCAACTCTTTATTAAGCAATAGGTTTTTGGAGGGAGAAAAATGGCCCCCCAAAGATGCCCACACCCTAATCCCTGGAATCTATGAATATGATGCTATGGCAGAAGGGACTTTCAGAGGTAATTAAAGTTAAGGACCTTGAGATAGGGAGATTATCTTGGATTATTTGGGTGAGCCCAATGTAACCACAATGGTTGGTCAAAGTATAAGGAGGAGGCGGAGAATGTTGTAGGAGAGTTGTAGGAAAGAGTTGTTGTAGGCGAGAGTTGTAGGAAAATGTGACCACTTGAGAACGTCCAAAGAGATATAATGTTAGTGGCTTTAAGATGGATGAAGAGGACCGGGAGCCAAGGAATGTTGGTGGCTTCCAGAAGCTGGAAAATGCAAGGAAATACTAGAGTCTCCAGAAAGGAATGCAGCCAATAATATGTTGATTTTTAGCCCAGTGAGATCCTTGGTGACTTCTAACTTACAGAACTGTAAGATAATAAATTTTTGGTTTGAGCCACCAAATGTGTGGTGATTTCTTATGGCTGCAATAGAAAACTGACACAGGGGCCATTTATGTAAATCTAATTACATATAGGAATATATAATACAAACAGGAGTAATTATGTATTCCTCTTTTGCAAACAAATTTTACTTTTTAAGTTTATTTATTTATTTTGAGAGAGAGTGTGTAAGTGGGGGAGGGCCAGAGAGTGAGTGAGTGAGAGAGAGAGAGACACAGAGGATCCCAAGCCGACTCCGCACCAGCAGCGCAGAGCCCCATGCAGGGCTCGAACTCACGAACCGTGAGATCACGACCTGGGCTGAAGTCAGACGGTTAACCAACTGAGCCACCCAAGCACCCTGACAAATCTTGTATCTAAATTTCTTCTCAACAAATCTTACTTCTTGGTTTTTCAGGGCTATTGTGCTAATTCCCATAAATTCATTTTATGCATACATATATGTATTTATATTTATATATATTTATATATATGTATTGATACTTAATGCATATGTATAGATACTTATATATATGTATTGGTGTGTGTGTGTGTGTATATATATATATATATATATATATATATATATATGTATTTATATATATATTCCCTCCCCCCTCATTACCTTTCTCAGGAACCTGGAAATAATAGTATGTAATTTGAGACATATATTCTAAATGTACAACCCATAAGGGAAAGTGCTAAATACTCTTTGATACAGTAAAGCTGTCTGTAAGAAACAGCTTTACCTGTTTTACAGGTAATATGAGCTATATGAAATGCTCTCTGGAAAACACTCCCGAAAGTGGGCACCACCAGGTTAGAAGAGCTTCTGCTAATCAAAATTGCTAAATGTTTACCCACCAATAATGGAAAATATCCTCTTGGGGATTTTAGACTTGTTACCATGGTTGTTGTTTGCTAACACTGATTGTTTTCCTAACTGCTTATAGAAACTCCATGCTGTCATCCATCTGTTCTCTCATCAAAGTAGCTTTGCAACAGCAGTTAGTTTAGACATTTTTTAATGATTTCAGATGTCTCTGCATACGACTATACATCGTATAGTTGAGAATGTGATGATTGGAGTTTCAATGCAGGTAGAAATATACAGCTCCTACTTTTCTCCATTTAGCAATGATAGGAGAGAAAGTTAGAATACCCGACTCATTTAAAAATTGTTACAGGGGCGCCTGGGGGGCTCAGTCGGTTAGGTGTCCGACTTCGGCTCAGGTCATGATCTCGCGGTCCGTGAGTTCGAGCCCCGCGTCGGGCTCTGGGCTGATGGCTCAGAGCCTGGAGCCTGTTTCCGATTCTGTGTCTCCCTCTCTCTCTGCCCCTCCCCCGTTCATGCTCTGTCTCTCTCTGTCCCCAAAATAAATAAAAACGTTGAAAAAAAAAATTAAAAAAATAAATAAAATAAATAAAATAAACGTTAAAAATTGTTACAAACCTTGATTTTTCTTTTGTAACACTCATCACACCAAAGGTTTCTTACTGAAAAATGCTATTCCTCATTATTAATTCCTCAGTTTTTTGGGGTGGCTTTTTAATTTCTACTTCCAAGTGGTTAGTACAGCGTCTAGTATATGGGAGATATTCAATGACTGTTACTTGAATGAATATATGAGTGAATGTTTTAATGATATGCTTCTTAGCAGTGTCACTTATTTTTCGTTTAAAATTGATACAGCATTCATTCTTTTACCCTGTACTACTAAATAGTTAATTCCTGTCCTTAAAGGCCCTACATCCATTCTTCCACACATCACTGCCAATTGTGCCTCTGGCTGAGAGAGATTACCATTCTTCCCTTTGTTCTTGGCTTACCCCCAAACCCTTCAATGTGGATATTGCATCCTGCTTCCTTGGGAAACTCAGCTCATTCATTATATCCTCTTTCTTCCAAATCTTCAATCTTTCCTTCATTGCTAGATTATTCTACTCAATATAGAAACAAGGTAATTTTTTAATTATAAAACTTTTCTTTCAGTTTACTAATACAAACAGGCTCAAGAATAGCCTGTAATCCCTCCTTTCCTAATTTTCCACTTTTTTCTATTCATTAAAAACATTTTTTTTCATGTTTATTTCTGAGACAAAGAGAGACAGAGCATGAGGGGGAGGGGCAGAGAGAGAGGGAAATGGAATCTGAAGCAGGCTCCAGGCTCTGAGCTGTCAGCACAGAGCCTGACGCGGGGCTCAAACTCACAAACCAGGAGATCATGACCTGAGCTGAAGTTGGTCGCTCAGCTGACTAAGCCACCCAGGCGCCCCTCCTCATTTTCCACGTAATGTAACTTCCACTCACAGAAAATCCCCTCTCCAAGGTCACCCGTATGATGTCCACCTATTCCAGTGAACATGAGGCAGTTTACATCCTGGCCATTACATTCAATGGTGTTTATCACTCTTCTGAATTTTGTCATCTTGTTTGACTTCTCAGAACTTTCTTTGTGGTCCCTTTCCTTTGCCCCTGCTTGCAAAGTTTGATGTCCTTGTCTGGAATTTCTCCTCTGTTTACTCTATGCAATTTATCTTAATGGTTTCATCCATTGCCATGGTTTCAACTACTGCGAAAATGTTCATTGCTCCCAACTGTCTTTCTATAGCCTCACAGATTGAGCTGCTTTTTGGGGGAATTGCCATCATTTATCCCATTGGCACTTCCATCTCAATATATATATAACCGAATATATCGTCCTTACAATATGATGCCAATTCCCTTCTTGTAAATTTTCTAAATCAGCCAATAATACCATCCTCTGTTCTGTTGTTGTAGGCAGTGTTGTGGCTGATCAATCTTTTCCCACCCCTCCATATAAAAAGCATCATCTCCTGTTCACCACCACCCCTGCCTATATCTATGTCATAAATGTCTTTCTAATAAATCATTTTGTCTTTTCCACCTGCCCTTATCCATATGGTTTCCCACCTACTCTGGGACATTGCATAAGAAAGGACTAGTTGAAGATCACATAGATGTACAAGTCATTCAAAAGATAGTGGGGGTGAGTGGGGCGGGGGGGTAAAGCCAAAACCGGGAACCACGCACAGCTAGGTCTGAAGGGAGATGCAGACACTACATATAAGGCAACAGAAATAGACGTATCAGGTGGTGCTCGAAGCTAGGGCAAAGCACACTTACTGTATCTATAGAAAACCCATATAAGCTGCTTTCATCAAGTGTACAGCCTGGCTATTAAACACACTAAGAGTGTAGACACTTAGATATTTGTCATCCTCTGCCCAGCTCGTGGATATCTGATGATGTTTATACTTTTTTTCTGTCTTCCTAATTGGTCTTAGCCTTTTGATACCCCCTCACTGTTCTCTGAGTAACATTTGATATAAATTTCACTCAGTGCTTATGATACAACTGGACTTTTTAAATGCCTTCAAAGGTCCCCTAATTAAGTAGAGGTTAAGGCTCAAATCTTTGGATGTCTTGCAAGAGGGTCTAATATTTGGCCTTTGACTTCATTTCCAGCATTTGTTTTTTTTAAATCATTTTTGGAACTATCTTGAGCAATATCAATCACCTTTCATTGTTTCTGGTATGCTGTATTTTCTCTATGTTTTTTAATATCCACCCCTTCTCTCTGCAATGCTACTATCATCCTACTAACCTTGCCAGGATCAACTCAGAAAAGCTTTACTAAAGAAAGCCAAAGCCATAGGCCATTCCTCCCAGGGCCCACCCTATTTGAGTTAGGTTCACTTCTTTGATTTCTCATCCCCCACTGTATAATGTAATCTACTCTCTGTCCATATTGTACATGGAGGACAAGGATTATATCCTATGTATCTTTCTATCTACGTATCTATCCATTCATTACCTATGATCTATTTTTTTTGTATTTTTATTGCCCTATGCAGCTCCTGATGCACAAAAGGCACTCAGTATATGTTGGCAAAATAATAATCAAATATCCTTAAAATTTTTCTATTGAGTTACATCTTCAGGGACTAGCAAGTTAAACTCTTAGAAAGCAGGGATGGGTCCTAATTAAATTTTTCCTTCTCATAGAACTTAACAGCACTTCATGCATAAAAATTACTATACATGTAAAAAATTAAATGTAAAATCAGAATACTATAGATATTAGAGTATAGTCTTTAGTGACAGAAATTTGAGTTCAAATTCCTATTTTCAATCTATGGAAGATGTATTGGAACCACAAATCCTCTCTATCATTTTCTCTAGCCATCTCTTTCTTCCATACAGGCTTAATTTTCCTTCTTTATTTACTTCTACTTAGCTAATTGTTTTTTTTTTCTTTTTCACTGTTTTTTTTTAACCACTTGTCTTTCTTTCTCTTCCTCTGAGTATGTGTGTATATACATATATGCACCATGCGTGTTTGGGAGTATGTAAGGGTGGGTGGCTTACCAACCACAAGACCCTATGAGTGTAACAGGAAAGCTATAAGCCATAACTAAGAGTGAATCCAAATGCAGGCCAACAGTGCAAACATAAATAAAAACATACAAACATAAGAGCAGCTAAACAGCGACAACCCTAAGGTCACTCTAATTTGACTTTTTATTCTTCTAAGTTTTGTACAGTCTTGTTTTGTTTTATTCTTTTCCAGTCTACCTTTTGCTCCTCTCTGCTTTTTCACCCATTCCTCTTCCAGAAACCATCTTTTCAGGGTTACTTTAGCTTACTGTTAAAGCTAAATTTCTTTCAACCTTTGAATAGTGAGAGAAATGAAGATTGTTCGTTGGAATGGAAATTAGAATAGGCATAAAAATTCACAGAAATGTGCCCAGGTCAGTTGAGCTCCCTTCCATCGCTGTGGGTCTGCAGTAAGTGTGTATGGAGCTAATACTTCATGATCCTTTTCCTATGAATGGGGTTGTGGGGAGGGATAAGAGGAAGGGCAGCATTAAAAGGAGATTTGACCGAGTTTTCCTCACTGTGTCCATGTTCTTATTCCTGTCATGTCATTCGTATATATGCTTACATCAGTTGACGGCTCTTTAAAGTACATCACTGCCATTGTGCATTTATTTTCCATTTTCTCTTGCTACTTTGATGCCATTGGTGGCGGGGTGGGGGGGACCTGCTATTGATGGTTTCCCCAGATTAAATAAATTCAGTTAAGCATTTCTCAATACATTTAAGGAACTATTTGAAATCACAGGTTAGTTCAAGGAATATGATAAAGACTATATTGTTTCAGAAGAAAAACAAAGGGATCATTTTGTACTCTTTTTATTTAATTACTCTTCACAGAATGTGAATGCCCAAATAGAGCACCTCAGGGTATTTCTCTGAAAATAAGAAATCTTCCTTGACTTTCTCTGGATGATATTTTATCCAGTCAGCCTTACTTTATCAACAGGTATTTAGCACTTTACCTTATGGGTTGTGCCTTTAGGAAATGTGTCCCAAATTATTTACTACTCTTCTTTCTACAATCCATAAGGGATGTAGTAGAAATATATATATTATTAATGAATTCATGGAAATAAATGCAATAGCAATGACAAGTCAAAAAGATTGTTTACTTTTTGACCATAATTCCACTTCTAGGAAATAATTATGGACAGACAACTAATTCTATATAAAAATTCTCATTATAATGTTATATATCATAAAATTGGGAACAATCTAAATGTCCACTAACAGACACATGATCAAATAAATTTTGTTAGAGACATTAAATAGAATACCATCCATCTATTAGAAACTGTCTTTAGGGGTGCCTGGGTAACTCAGTCAGTTGAGCGGCCTACTTTGGCTCAGGTCACCATCTCACAGCTCGAAGGCTTGTGAGTTCAAGCCCCGCGTCAGGCTCTGGGCTGACAGCTCACAGCCTGGTGCCTGCTTCTGATTCTGTGTCTCCCTCTCTCTGCCCCTCTCCTGCTCACACTCTGTCTCTGTCTCTCTCTCAAAAAATAAAATAAACATTAAAAAAATTTTAGAAACCACAGTAAATGGCTTGGGGATATATTCACAACTTGTAAAACAGTATTACCATTTGTGGAAAGAAATTACAAGAAAAGACTGGTAGTGATTCAAAATGGCACCCGACTCCACTGGCTTTTGTCCCAGAATTAAGTTTGGAAAATTGTCCTCTAAGTAAAGCCGAGTATGAACATTGGACTCTGAAAGAAAGTCAGAGTAGAGCTTCAGGTAATGTTGTGCCTCCTTAAAAGACAAGGAGGAGGAAAAAAGGAAAATGTGAAGACCAGCGTTCTTTAAAAAGGAAATACACTAAAGCTTTTTAACCCCAGGGGACAATTCTTTTTAAATTAGAAACTACATGGACTCCCAGTACCGTGTCTGCTCTTCACCCAGTCACCTTACAGGCAAGGCCACTATGATTACCCCGGCTCACTTACAGAGTGCTGCTACCCTGGCCCTCATTCTGGCCAAGTCCTGTGAGGAAGTCAACCTATACAGTTGCCATGGAAACCTCTACCAGTTGAATATACTGTACATTTCAATCACCTGGTAGTAAATGTAACCAGCTGACCAATAAACACCCAATGCTTGAGAAAAACCAGTCGTGTTAAAGAAAAAAAATCAAAATTAAAAAAAAAGGAAACTGTACATAACCACCTACACAATTATTTCCCACCTTGAGTTGAAACTGAATAGTTTGATCTCAAAGCAGATTTCTTTTTCTAGGGAAAAACAACCCCAACAACTTAGTCAACTCCTTTTCTCTTAAGACTCCTTTGATGATTCTGATCATCAGTTTAATTCCAACCAAGCCCCAAACAAGGTGCCAGCTTCCTGGGGCACTTAATTGGATTCATAAGAGTTTATGTGCAGGAGGAGTTTTCAGCCTAATGCCAAGTAATTGACAACTAAATTTTTTCCTGGTTTCAATCCAATTATTTATTCTTAACATGGCAAAAGTTTAGGATTTGTGGTATTTACATAATTTCCAACTATCTCCATTGCTTTAAGACATGGACCATATACAAGTCTCATGTGGTAATCACTAACATTTATCTTTGTTATTGTCACCTGCTATCTTCATCAATGTCAAAACAAGAGCCTTAAAAAATGAAGCTCTGCGGTTTTACTGGCCCAACAACAGAGGTTTTACTGAATAAACCCTATCTCTGCATGACAGAGAATGGGCAGCAGAAACATCTCTGACAGCTGTTGCATGATGGAATAGGATAAAGGTCATTTCCTGCAAATGTTAGGGTTTTTTAGAATCCCACAGGCATTGGAGAAATAATTGGACTCAACAAGCAATCAATCATGTTTGAAGCATATGAAGTATATCTAGGGACCAAAGGTGAAGATTTAATGTCCAAATTCATCCAATTGTTCAGATGTCTGGAAATAAAAAAGATGTAAGTTCAGAGAAGTTTACATGGAGTAATTTAATTAATTTAAAACAAGTATAAATTGGTTGAATATAAAATAGATTTTTTCTGTCTTCCTTTGAAAATCTTTGTTGATAAAGACCAATATGATAACTTGGAAACCAAAAGATCTCCCAAAAATTTTATTTCTTATTATTCAAGTAATTTATATAGGCATATTGAAGTTGTTAACTGAACCCTTTCTTAAGAAGGGTTACTTCTTTCATGCGCCAAAATTATTTTATATTGGTTGTAATTGATGTTAATAATTTTAAGAGTGAAATTTAAGAATATGGTAACTAATTTTTAGTATCCTACTAAGATATTTAGCTGGCAATTTAATTTTAAATCACCTGTTTTCTTCTAGGTTCATATTTTATTAAACAATTTTGCCTAGGCTACTATGGTGTTAGGGAAATATGAAATTAAAAGGGTGTGATTCTGTTCTTCAAGACCTTATTTTTAATTGAGTGTGCCAGACTTCTAATTGTCCCTTAATATCCAATGTCCTCTCCTTTCTTTTAATCAAAGCTTTTTGTTTTGAAATATGTTGCCTTCCAGAAGTTTCAAAATAGTAATGAGCATTCTGGTATATTTTAAAGCAGCTTCACCCAATGATCATATCTTCCATAAGTACAGTACATAGTCAAAACCAGAAATCTGATATTGGTATAATACTCTCAACTCGCTGACAGACTTTACATAGATTTTAAAAATCTAAAAATCTTAGATTTAAAAATATCTAAAATTTTTTTAATGTCTATTTTTGAGAGAGAGAAAGAGAGAGAGAGAGAGACTGCATGGGGGAGGGGCACAAAGAGAGAGGCAGATACAGAAGTCGAAGCAGGCTGCAGCCTCTGAGATGCCAGTGCAGAGCCTGATGCGGGGCTTGAACTCACAAACCATGAGATCAGGACCTGAGCTGAAGTTGGATGCTTAACAAACTGAACCACCTGAGCACCCCTCACTTTATATAGATTGTAAATGCAATCTTCTCTTTCTCTCTTTTATGTGTACAATTCTTTGAAATTTTATCCCAAGAGTCAATTTGTTTAACCTTTACCACACAGTCCATATTACCATTAGGGTATAGAACTCTTCCATCAGCACAAAGACACTCCCTAAGTTCCCCCTTAATTGTTATGCCCTCTTCTGCAAACCTAACTCTGGCAATAACTAACTAGTTATCCATTGCTATAATTTTGCCATTTCAAGAATGTTATATAAACAGAATCATGTCATATGCGGTATTTTGAGATTGACTTTTTCACCCATCATTAAGTCCTTGAAATTCTTCTAAGTCGTTTTGTGTGTCAATAGTTTGTTTCTTTGCATTTATGGTACCACACTTTGTCTATCTATTTACCAGTTCAGTTGTGGGTACTTTCCAGCTTTTGGCTACTCTAAATAAAGTGACTGAACATTTGTGTACATGCTCCTGTATAATCATACATTTAGTTCTCTAGGATAAATACCCAGGAGAGTTGGGTTGTATATTGTTAACTTTGTACAAAACAGCCAAGGTGCTTTCCAGAACAGCTATGATATTTTACATTTACATCAACAAAGTGTAAGAAATTCTGTTATTCTGTACCCTTGCCAACATTTACTATTTTCAGTATTTGTTTTTAATTTTTTGGCCATTTCCATAGGTATGCTATGTTATTTCACTGTAGCTTTAATTTGCATTTCCCTAATGACTCATGATGGTGAACATCTTTTCTCTCATGTGCTTATTTGCCATCTGTTTACCCTTTTGGGGGAAATGTCTGTTAAATTTGTTTTGCCTATTTTCTTCTTTAACATTTATTTATTTTGAGAGAGAAAGAGAGAGAGAGAGAGAGAGAGAAAGCGTTAGAGAGCAAGAGCAGGGGAGGGGTAAAGAGAGAGGGAGAGAGAATTCCAAGCAGGGTCCAGGCCATCAGCTCAGAGCCCTAATGTGGGGGCTCACACTCATGAACCATGACATCATGACCTGAGCCAAAATCAAGAGTCAGATGTTTAACTGAGCCACCCAGACGTCCCTTGCTTATTTTCTAATTGAATGTTTTTTACTTGTTGAGTTTAGACAATTCTTTATATATTCTGGATAAAAATTCTTTCTCAGATGTGTGATTTGAAAATATTTCTGTCAGTCAATGGTAAGCTTGATACTCTTAAAAGACCTTGATCCTCTTACCAGAATCATATGATAGAGTAAAAGTTTGATGATAAGTATTATCAATTTTTGTCTTTAGGGATTGTGCCTTTGGTGTCATGTCTAAGAGCTTCTTGTCTAACCTTAGCAAAGGAAAATTTTTCCTGTGTTTTCTTCTGTAAGTTGTATAGTTTTTTTATGTCACATTGAGATCTATGATCCATTTTCAGTTAATTTTTAAGAAAGATGTTATGTTTAGGTCTGGTTCTGGAGGGTTGTGTTTAGATATTGGTCGGAGAGGTAGACAAATTTCAGGAGGAGGAATACTGGTGAGTGATAAATGATGACAGTGTGTAGAAAACAAAGTTTCAAGACAGTGACAGTGGAATAAAGGAAATTAGAGGGTAGTCCAAATCGAACACATTAGAATACAGAAGAGTAAACAGAGGGAAAGAGACAGTGTTCTTAAAATGAAAATTTTAAGAGTAGGTTCAAAATATCAAAAAGCTTTTAGTTCTTAGACTTACCTACAGTTTGACTAGGCTATCTTGGTTGAGAATTTATATAGATATTCCCATATATATTATCTATCATAGTTTATATAGCTATTCCCATATATATTATCTATCATCCTTAATAGCATTCTAGCAATAATACCTCCTTTGTGCTCAAAAGCATCATCCCAATGGTGAAATTTTAAATCTGTTAAAGAAGTTTATTATAACCTGAAAGCAACGTAATAAGGGGAATAATTTTGTCCTCAAGGTGCATTTTGGTGCTTCCGAAATTCTTTTGTGTGGCTTTTTGTTCCGGTGATTATAACCCAAAAGCTAAAGAAGAATAACATTTTGTGATGTGCTCTGAAGGTACTTAATAGCACCAGAAAGGCAAAGAATAGCTTATAAAATACAGATGACTCTTAAAATTGAACAAAAAGGCAATCTCAATTCTGTTCATAACTTTGGGAGAAATACATTAATTAGGATTTCTTGGGTTACACATTCTCAAAAATAATTATTCTGAAATAAGTACAATTCTTACCGCTAGAAACAGTCAAGCACAGAAACTCTGATCAAGTATCACTTAAAAGCTAGTTATCCACATATCTGAAATATATGAAATTTAATAGAGTGGCCTGAGGAAGTCACATTTAAGAGGAAGTAAGATAAAGCACCACTGTAAAACTTGGTAAATTTGTTAAAAATAACAACAAATGGACAAATGAAGTAAATGTTTCTTTTAAATTTCAAAACCTATTTTCCCAAGACCCATTACCAACATAGCAAGTGTAAATTGAGAACTGATTAATTTATATGGGAAATAGGATAGAAAATTTCTACTTTCACTGTATTTTCCCTCAGTAGATTTAAAATGATGTGTGTTTATATTTCCATAAAGAGTTGCTTAATCCAATAACCTGTCCATTGACATCCCACATCAGATAGGATATCCATTGTATCACTTGATTTTCCCCATATTAGCTTACTCTTAGAAACTAAAACCAATAGATGTTACTAAAATGTATAGACACACATGCACACCATACCCACAGAGTCTGTTAACAATTGACTGTTTTCCTACCTATATTCTTCAGAAGGAAGAAATCAAAGATGGGCTCATAGACCAACTTTTATTTATCAGAAAAGCATGAAGGTAATTCTCAACCTGAGTATTTCCAAAAAGTGTCTTGCTGAAAATTACTAAAGTGCTTCTGCAAAATTGTCTTAATTTTGACAACACATAAAGAGCCATTCCACAAATTTGATTTTTTCTTTTAGCGTCATCAAGATAATTCACATATGTAGCACTGTGTGGTGAGAGTAAGAACTTTTAAGATCTAGTCTTTCAACAGCTTTCAAATATACCACACAACAGTATTAGTTCTAGTCATCATGTTGTATGCTATATTCCCAGTTTTTATTTATCTTATCACTGGAAGTTTGTGCATTTTCACTACCTTTCTACAATTCTCCATGTCCCCGCCCCCACTCCCCCGATCCCTACCTCTGGTAACTGCAAATCTGTTTTTTTCCCTTTGCTCTTTGCCTTTTTTTTCTTTTGCTGTTGTTTGTTTTAGACTCCACATGTTAATAAGATCATACAGTATTTGTCTTTCGCTGACTTAGTTCACTTAGCATAATACTCTCAAGATTCATCCACGTGGTATCAAATGGCAGGACTTCCTTCTTTTTTATGGCTGAATATTCCATATATTCCATTTTCCTTATCCATTCACCTTTGATGGGCACTTAGGTTATTTCCATATCTTGGCTATTATAAATAATGCTTCAATGAGCATGAAGATACAGATCTTGCTTCAACATAGTGATTTCATTTCATTTGGATATATACCCACAACTGGGACTTCTGGATCATATGGTAGTTTTAATTTCTTGAGGCACCTCCATACTGTTTCCCAGTAGTTACATCAATTTACATTCTCACCAACAGTGCCACAGGAGTTTCCTTTTTTCCACATCCTCACCAGCATTTGTTAGCTCTTGTCTTTTCAGTGATGGCCATTCTAACAGGTGTGAGGAGATAGCTCATTATGGTTTCAATTTGCACTCCCCTCATGATTCATGATGTTGGGCATCTTTCCCTGTGTCTCTTGGCCATCCGAATGTCTTCTTTGGAAAAAAGTGTAGTTAGTTCTTTTACCCATTTTTAATTGGACTATTTTTGTTGTTGTTGTTGAATTGTCTGAGTTCTTTTTTTTTTTAATTTTTTTTTGCAACGTTTTTTATTTATTTTTGGGACAGAGAGAGACAGAGCATGAACGGGGGAGGGTCAGAGAGAGAGGGAGATACAGAATCGGAAACAGGCTCCAGGCTCCGAGCCATCAGCCCAGAGCCCGACGCAGGGCTCGAACTCACGGACCGCGAGATCGTGACCTGGCTGAAGTCGGACGCTTAACCGACTGCGCCACCCAGGCGCCCCGAATTGTCTGAGTTCTTAATACACTTTGGATATTAACCCCTTATCAGATATATAATTTGTAAAATTTTTCTCCCATTCTGTAGGCTGCTTTTTTCATTTTGTTGATCATTTCTTTGGTTGTGCAAAAGCTTTTTAATTTGATGTAGTGTCACTCACTTATTTTTTGTCTTGTTCCTTGTGCTTTTGCTATCGTCTCCAAAAAATCATTGCAGGACCCACGTCAAGGAACTTTTTTCATGTTTTCTTCGAGGAGTTTTATGGCTTCAGGTCTTACTTTTAAGTCTTTAACACATTTTGAGTTGGTTTGTGTGAGTGGTGTCCACAATGTTTTAAGATTTGTAATAAACCTGAATATATAATCATCCAAATGTAGTAGAGCTTATACTAGTCACATCCCTAGCATAGATTAGTTTAAATGAGTAGCTCTCTTAAGACTTTAGAAATTTTCCTTCTCATAGATCTGAACTCCTAAATGTGTAAAGTGAAGCATAAATTTTAACAAACACTTTTCAAAGTACTATTCGAGGGGCTCAGTTGGTTAAGTGTCTGACTCTTGGTTTCAGCTCAGGTCATGATCTCATGGTTTGTGAGTTAAAGCCCCACATCAGGAACTGTGCTGACAGTGTGGAGCCTGCTTGGGATTCTCTCTCTCCCACTCTCTCTTCCCCTCCCCACCACTAGCTCTCTCTCTCAAAAAATAAATAAATAAACTTAAAAAAATACTATTTGAGTTAGTTCTGGAATAGCCATAATGTTCAGAAATGGTCCCTTCACTGTTGGCCCTGTTCCAGGTTATTTCATGCTCTCTGAAGGTTATTTCATGCTCTCTGGATTAGGTCTGAGTTATGTCAAACACTAGTTGGGACTGATTTTATTGCTATCTTTCTCACAAACCAAGAGCATAGTTCTGAAGTTACCGATAGTATTAAAAAAATAGATAAGCAAATTTTGGAATAGGTGACTTCCCTACATTAATTCAAATTGTTTTTGTTCTTCCCAATGATGATAAATACTATTCTGGAGTAACATAGTAAGATGGAAATTCTGTAAACAAGTTTAGTTGAAAACATCCAAAAGATACCCAATAAGTCAATGGAAGATATAAAGGTAGATCTTAGAAATAGACTTTAGGTTCAGAGTTCCTCTAATTATCTTAATGTTTCTAGTATAATTAAGATTCTGCCTTGACTATATAAGTGACTTATGGAAGAGTTATAACATTAATATATATGGACATTTGAAATACTTTCTTTTTGCTCACTTTAAAAGGATTTAAAGTTTGCTTCTAAATGAATATCAAATTTGAAAGGCCAAGTGATTTAAAGCAGGTATATCATTACTTTCCCATATGGTTTGTTCAAACAGGTAAAAAAGTATGCAAAAATCTGAATGTTCTTTGCAACAGTAGCTTCAATTTTCATCAGCCAAGACTCAATTTGTGTCACAGGGTAAAACTTGCCTGATTAGATCTGTTCAAAAAGCCATTAAACAACTTTCAATGTTCTTGCTCTCTCACATTTAGCACACTGAACTTTTACAGAGACAGAGTGTTTGAAGCCTTCCTAATTATTTCCATTATTATCCAAGAAGGATTACTCACGTTCAGCCTCCATCGGAATTCTCAAAGTTCTCAGTGCCAATTATATGGCAGTCTAAAATGCCTTTCCCTGGCTTTATGGCCTGATTATTATTTAGAGTCTCTCTAGCAGTGAACTTGAAGATCATGCAAATGTGCTCTTTGGGAAAGCCATTGTATAGCTGAATAATTTGTTTTGTAGGAAGCCAGCTCAAATTTATCATCAACCGTGAAAATTCTCTATCATTGGTTTTTTTATCAAGTAGGCCTATTACTATACCAGTTCCACTTTAACTGACAGAAAGCTGATCAGGAATGCCATTATTAAGCCATAAATTCCTATTTTAAAATATGTTGCCTAATGTTATTATACTGACTGTTGTATCATTAATTCATGTATTATTTCCTTTGGCCTTATTTTCTATGTCATAATCAAAACTGAAATAACTCCTGAAATGTAAAAGCGTATAGCATATATCTAAAGTTGAGAGTCAGAATAAACCTACAGCTTAATATGTATAAACACATACAAATTTAACTGGACAGAAGGGACCACGTTCATTCATGACATGCAATATTTACAATGCTCAACAGCAACTGTATTTGCCAAGATATTCACCATTCATAACATTGTGAGATAAAATTTAACTACAGACATTCATTCACTAATGCAATATTTGTTTGATTATATTACCTATTTCTTAGATTATAAGACATATTGATGAACAAATGTCACTATGTACTTATTAGGAGCCTACAGCCAAGTGGGAACAAAGATAAGCAAATAATTCTAATTAGTGACACAGGGATTTATTCAGGATACTACTGGCACACCGTACCTACCTTTATTTTTCAGGGAAAGTGTAAAGATCAAGTGGTACTTAAGCAGGAGCTAACTAGACATGAGTTCCTAGAAGAGAGCGGGTAAGCCAGACAGGAGGAGATATGTCAACATGGGCAGGAGAAGTATGGCTACCACATAGATTTAAAGTCCTGTTCTATCAGACTTAATACGGAGTTTTAGTCTTGATCTTGATGTTGTGATATATCACTGAAGGAGAGTGATATAATCACGTTTTAGTTTAGAAAGATCATCCTGGCTCAAGTATGAAGAATGTTTTAGAGGGGATGATGGAAATAGACCAGTTAAGATAAGAAATCATACTCTCTTACCCTGTGGTAGTAATGGAAAAGAAAAAATACCTAAACTACATTTGTATTTCAACCTATCCTGTTATGACTATTGTTTTGTAATAGACTTTACAGATGTGACTTTTAAAATACTGTGTTATTCGTGACTTTTAAAATACTGTATTATTCTGGGGAGCCATTTATTTATAGATCTCCTTGTACTATTTGTAACAATATTGTATTTATCTCTTAAGCACACATTCTTTACATATCATCTCAAGTTCCCAGGTGGTTTTATCTAATAAAACATTTATCTTAGTTTTACAAAATGTGTCTAATTACTATCTTCAAGTCCCAGAATATTCCATATTTGTGCACACATTTACATTTTTTGTACTGAAAGGTAAATAAAAACAAAGGCTTAGATATTTGATCTTATTGATGTGAAAAAATGATAACATGAGGGGTACCTGGGATACTCAGTCAATTCAATGTCCAACTCTTTGTTTTGACTCAGATCATGATCCCAGGGTTGTGGGATCAAGCTCCGCATCAGGCTCTGTGCAGAGTGTGGAACCTACTTAAGATTCTCTCTCTCCTCTCTCCTCTGTCTCCCCCTACCCCATACCTCTCTCCCCTGCTCATGTACTCTTTCTCTAAAATAAAAAAAAATAATGAAAAAAATGATAACATGAAAGGAGAGGTAAACAGAGGCTAAGAAAATGTAAAATGTATATTGTGACATACTATCTGAAAAGTAGATTCTTTGTGGGAAATGAAGTTAGTTATACATGCATGAAAAATGCAAGAAGAGACAGAGGTGGTTACATAAAAATCTAAACTATTTTAACTATTGCCTACTCATAGCAATGCCATCATTTGAATCATATTATGTATTTATGATCTTCCTAAACTGAAATGTGATCATATCAGTCTCCTTCAGTGATAGGTCTCGAAGTCATGAAGAAGGGTATATATGTATACACACACATATATATACATATATATACACATATATATGTAAATTTATTGTATCATTGCTGTAACACTATATGTATATGATGGGATTGTTACTCTAGAAAGAAAACCTAGAAATTTTATTCAATTAGAAAAGAGAACATAGGATTTCTACTGATTCCAGTGCTTCAGGTAAGACACATAACCTCTTTGGGCATCTATTTCCTTATCTGTAAAAGGAAAAAACATCCTACTATTTTTCTCTTGTGTAAATGTAAAAAAATAAGATGGTACTTTTGAAAATGGTTTTGAAAAAACATGTGCAAGGGGTTCTGTAATGATTCATTGTAATGAGTGACCTTTTTGAAGGAGTCCAAGAAATGTAGGGGGAACAAAATTCATTCAAACTTAACAGGAAAAATATTTACTGACTGGTATGCTTTTAGGATTAAAGAAAGAGCCAATTTTACATGAATACTATATCTATACCTATGAAACTTCTCTAGAATATAGGAATCCATAAAGATTTATTTTCAAGTTTTGTAGTCAAAATAACTTCCTTAATATTTCTTACACATTTTCCATACACATATGCTTCACACATGCTCCCTGTTTTTCAGAGGTCAATGTTTTCATTATATTACATTTATGCTGTTATTATAACTATTTTCTAGATCTGTCAATAAAATTTGGCCTCACACATTGATAACACATTTTTGTCATTACATTGTAATTTTCACTAGTAATCCTAGCTTTTTTGAATATACAAATCATCTAAACGTATTATATCATCACTGTAACACTTTATACACATCTTGAGACACTTAGGCCACAAAAGATTAGATTTAATATAAAAAGAACCAAATGTAAATAATTCTCAATTACTTATCCAAATGGATAACATACATAACTCAAATAATGTGTATAGTCTAAATATGCAAATCATCAGAATACACAGATTCTTTACCTCGTGCTACTGAATGTTTTCTTGAGTTGCTGTCAGAAGCAGGATTTACAGTGTTGTGCTTTAATTCCCACTTACCCTCTTGTCAAGATGCCAATTAAAGGCAACATGGTAACAACTCAGTGAGACCTAAGAGTGATAAACAAAGTACCAGCATAATTTGGAAACTGGACAATGTGCCCTTGGAAACATATTATTGGCTTAGCTTGTAATGTGTAACAACAGTATTGGTTTTCTCTCCTCATTGCTGGGTCAAGACATTGATGGAAGTAGGAGCTGTCAGGGCCAGAAACATATTGTCATTTTGGGTCCATGCAAAGAAGGTGGGAAGGCTTCCCAGAGCCTGGCAAGTATCTCGCCCCACTAGTTAACACTCCTCACTCTGTCACACCGCCTGAGATTTCACCCCAAACAACATTAGCTTAGGTGACTAAGCGCAAGTATTTCCAGGAAGCTTAAGCAAGATATGGCAGCCATTCCAACTTAAAGAAAGTTTCCCTCTTAGCTGTGATTAATCAAAGGAAAGAGGTGGGTTTTGGTGGAAAGCCGAGATGGAATTGAAGCACTGGGGCTTTTTTCAGAGAAGAAAGACCTGGTAAATTTTAGTAACCAACAGGAAACACGCAACATAGTAGTCAGAGAACAAAAAAGGTGATACCAAGGAGTAAATAAAAACAGAAAACAGTGGAGGAGGAAAAATAATAATTTTCCTCTCTTAAACTATGCCCAGAACAAGTCCCATTATATTCTACGTACAGAAAGTATAGGAAAATGTCCAATGTGTAACTAAGATCAATGATCCCTCTGTATAGGACCATGATCTTGCCTAGTCCACGACCTAAAAAACTGGATGGATCCTGAAATCTTCTCCACTTAGGAAAAGGTTGTAGTGGCACATCAAATGTGCACATCTCTCAGCCTGGAACGTAGGGGTGGTTCTAAAATAGCTTTCTCTTTTGCTTCCACATTGGTCCAGTTATCTAGTTCTATCAATACTGTTACCAGAATGTACTCACAAAATCAGATGACTGACTCTCCACCAGGAAGGTAAGTGTGCTACATAGCACAAAAACAGATATAGCTGTCAGAGGGAAACAGGGCTCTTTTTCTAGCTTGACATTTTGTTTCTCACAACACAACCTTGCCAACTAACAAGGATGTAACAGTTTTTGAAGGGTCACGCTAGGAAAAGAGAACTCTACTTGTGGAGAGGAAAGCACTTAAAAATATATACAGATGCAACATTTTCCAACCCTTGTGCCATAGACAAATTAGCTCTCAGAGTAACTAGGCAAGGGCTACAGTAGCCTGAACCACTGGGTCACTGTCACACACCATGAGAAGCACCGCCTTTTACACTAGAGTGTCTTATAAACATGCCCATTTTCTGGGTGTGGCACAGCACCAACAAAAGATATTTTTGTTGTTCCTCATTCCCACATTGTTAAGAAAAGATAAGAAAACACTGGTAACCTAAATTATAGTTTACCCATAGTATTCCATGGAATATAAACAAGGATGAAAACATTATTGAGGGAGCTCTGTGTGCAAGGATATAGAAAGCATGCCAAGATATATCTTTTAGATAACTGAAATATATATGCACACAATGTTGTCATGTCTGTATAAGTCAGCACGTGAAAACATCAAAAACTAATTTATTAAATTAAGAAACACACCTAACTGTACATGTATATGGCTTTTGCCAAAGTTCAAGAGTAACACATCTGAAAAGTTAACAGCTTTCAGAATCTTTCAGTAAACACTGCAAATTCCTATCCTCAATCCCCTGCCTTTGAGAGTGCCTGTTTCTAACTTCTGCCTCAGAATCTCCAGCCACCATTAGGATCATCTCCTCCTTACTAGCAAGACTGGTACCCTGACACAAATCCCTCATGTCTTCAGCATGGAACACGAGTCTGAGTTATCAGTCTAGAACAAGACCCTTTAATGGAACTGGAGATCAAGGATTCCAATAGATCATTTTGTGGTTATCTCTGGTTCTTCATGTACCCTCAAATAATATTGGTCATGGGCGGGGGGGGGTTGAAACTCCTAATTTCAAAGAAGCATACAACATTAGGCATGAAAGGTACTTAAAGCCTTTTTCTCTTTGAGTATAAGGGTAAGTTACAGACCTTTATCTTCTATTCATTGGTAACTATTGAATCAGATATGAATGCATGTACACACATACCCCTATATGTCCCAAAGATGAACACTGATCCTTATCTTATCCTGAAGTCCCCTAAATGCTTACTCAAGTCAGAAATACATATACACATACATATATATACATATACATATATATACACACATACATATACATAGAAAAAGGGTTGGAAGGAAAGGGAAGAAAGAGGAAGGAAGGAAGAAGAAAGGAAGACAGGTAAAAGACAGACACAAATCTCAGTGGAACAAGCCATGTGTAAGAAGCAAGCTGTGTGGTAAGAATGAAGAACTGGGCACTAAAACACTATCGAGAAACTCCTCTTCAGCTCCACTGCCTACTGCCATATGGGAATGAGGATCAGGTTTCTAGAGCTTCCAATTCTTACAGACAAGCCAGAAAGTCTCATGTGGAATTTCTTATATGTGGACTCACAACAGTTAAATCTTGTTCAGACCAAACAAAATTTTTGTGAGTAGGATTGAGTCAATAGGCAGTGAATGCGACCCTTAATCTAAACCAATAAGAAGGCAGGGAAACATGTGCATAACTGCTCTATCACTGGAGGGCATCTCTCCACACCTGCATTAGTCCTTCTAGAGCAGTGTTTTTTTTCCTCCTCTTCAACCAGCTATTTTCAAATCATGTTGCTCCCACGACACTGTCCCTCTCCCCCCCCCCCCCGAAAAAAACACAAATGGAGACTAGGAAAAGAGTCCCCTGCTGAGCCACAAACATCTCTCTTAAAGCTACCATATCCCAGTTACAAAGAAACCTGGAGGAAATTTCCTCCACCTGACCTGCTCATGCTTTTTATCTTATCCAAGACTCATTTCCCTGCCAGGCTCACTGGGGAAGCAGAAGAAGGATTCCTCTGTGACTTAAGTGTGTCCTGAAACTATTCTCTACTCCCGCCCCCCACCCTACATCTACTCTTTCAATCTGAGTTCAAGTTCTCATTACTTCTCATCTGACCCTGACATCGATTTACATGAAGTTTATCTCCACCCTGCAATCCAGCCTTCCCTCTATTGACAATATCCTTGCTTATGCCTTAGATACGACTGTGGACACACTAAACTCATTCTCTGTGTTGCCTTGGACTGTCTTATGGTTACCAACTGTGACCACAAGCTCTCATGCACACTCTGTCCACCTATTATACTCATTCCAGACTTAAATTCCCTCTTCACAATGACCATTGAAATTGGTGTTTGAGTCAAAATCTGTTCAACCACAGTACGATTATTTAAATTGAAAATAACAGAATGTGACTATGACAATGACATTTTGGTGAAAAGTGTTGGGGAATCAGAGATGTGATGACAGGAGATAAGATTTTTAAAATGAGGCTTGGCTGATTACTCAACATTCTTCAAGCCATCTTTGTTCCTTCCTTTCTTCCTTCTCTCTTTATTCTCTCTTTTTCATTCACAGGTGGCTAATGTTCTATTAAGAAGATGGCTGTAAAGATTACAACCTTAGAAGGAGGAATATATGTATATATGTATTCTTTTATATTTATGGATGTTATCCTCTGAAACCTTTGAATATTACCAACACTGAGGGTATAAAAATGTTTTGACAGGCTCATGGATTTCTCATGGTGTATTTAAATCAAGAATTATGTTTTAACTACATGTCCTCACACTACAAGTTAACTGCCTTTTCAACATTCTTTACAATCTTTTCCATGACAAAAGATACCATAAAGAAAACTAAAAACAAGTAAATTAATAAAAAAATGACAAAACACTGAATAAGGTTAATGGATAATGATACAAAAAGCAAATTAATATAAAGGCATATACAATGGGACATAAAATTATGAAAAATTCCTTATGAAAATACGTTCAATCTCACTAATCATCAGGATTGCACCATAAAACGCCAACAGGACTTAAAAAATTATCAAATAACCAAATGTGATTTATTGTTTGACCATTTTAAGTGCAAGTGAGAGTATGAAGAAATGGGTGTTCCTAAACTGGGGATGAAAATGAAAATTGGCACAACACCTTTGGAAGGAAAATTAATTAAGAGGATAGTAAATAAATTTTAGTCAAACACACTATGAAATATTATGTAGCATTTAGAAAACAATGGGGCAGATACTGGTATGGAGTGATAATTTCAAAAATCCGAGAGCCAAGTATAGGTGATTTGTTGCCATTTTGTAAAACATACATTCTCTTACATACATATACACACAGAACAATGTCATATATTCCTAATTATCCCCAAATATAAAAGAATATTTATAAAACAAGTTCTAGGGGCTCAGTTGGTTAAGCGTCCGATTCTTGATTTCAGCTCAGGTCATGATCGCCTGGTTTGTGAGTTCGAGCACTTGCGTCGGGCTCTGTGTTGATGACAGTGGCAGACCTGCTGCGGTTTCTTTCTCTCTCCCTCTTTCTCTGTTCCTTCTCCACTTGTGTTCTCTAAAAATAAATAAACTTGAAAAAAGTTCTAAAGGATGCATGGCAGATTGTTATTTATCATGTAGAGTAGACAGCAATTAGAGGTGTTGAATTAAATTTTTTTTTACCTTTATCTGTAAGGTTATTTTCACATGGTACTTTTTTTTTTTAAGTTTTATTCAGTGTTAAGCTTTATTTCTCACCTGATGTATGTTTTTTTCATAAGGTAAATAAATTTTAATTTGGGTTTTTTTAAATTATTTTTTACTGTTTGGATACAGAATATACACACACATTAAGTAATGAAGACATGAATACTGAGATGATACCTAGGTTATTCACTAGGTTAGTGACTATTTTATGGAAATTTAGTAGGATTCCAAATTTTAATAAGAAAAAATTCACAAAACTTTAGGATTGCAGACAAAGGGTGAAAAGTTTGTTTATTATTATTATTATTATTATTTTTAATGTTTTATTTATTTTTGAGACAGAGAGAGACAGAGCATGAGCAGGGGAGGGGCAGAGAGAGAGAGGGAGACACAGAATCAGAAGCAGGCTTCAGGCTCTGAGCTGTCAGCACAGAGCCCGACGCGGGACTCGAACCCACGAACTGTGAGATCATGACTTAAGCCACAGTCAGACGCTTAACCAACTCAGCCACCCAGGCGCCCTGAAAAATTTGGTTTTTTTTTAATTATTTATTTTTTTAACGTTTATTTTTGAGACAGAGAGAGACAGAGCATGAACGGGGGAGGGTCAGAGTGAGGGAGACACAGAATCTGAAACAGGCTCCAGGCTCTGAGCCATCAGCACAGAGCCCAAAGCGGGGCTCGAACTCATGCACCGTGAGATCATGACCTGAGCCGAAGTCGGACGCTCAACCGACTGAGCCACCCAGGCACCCCCGAAAAATTTGTTTTTAAATGAAATAACCATTCTGTACTTAAGCCTGTGTGTGGGTGTGTGTGAATATGTGAAGTGTATGAGTACTTGCTCCTGGATCCCTGTTTATAAGTTCCAGAGTAGAAGTCAAATGTAGATAACAGAATTATTGTCTACATGATCTACCATAGTAGTAGTAGTGCGAGGGGCCCACAACAGGATAGTGTATCAAATAAGATAATACACATAACGCCACGGAATTTTAGAGCTCAAAGGATATTTGATGCGTAGTTTTCTCGACAAGAAAAAAAGACAAGTAAAAATTCGGTGCTTTGCTGGAAGTCATGCCAATGTTTAGTGGAAGAATAAAGATGTAAGGCCACCTTAGAAACCATGAAATGTTATGTAAATATCAACCTTAAAGCTTTGGGAATATTTATTGATGTTTACAATTTAGAGATAATGGGCACTGATGCTAGATCATCTGATAATTTTTTTTTATTTTTTTAAATGTTTATTTATTTTTGAGATAACGTGAGACAGAGTGTAAGCAGTGGAGAGGCAGGCATAGGGAGACATAGAGTCTGAAAGCAGGCTGCAGGCTCTGAGCTGTCAGCCCAGAGCTGGACGCGGGGCTTAAACTCACAAACCGAACCGTGAGATCATGACCTGAGCCGAAGTCAGACGCTTAACCGACTGAGCCGCTCAGGGGCCCCAAGATCATCTGCTAATGTTAATCAAATTCTCAAACGGTCCATGACTCAAAGAAGATGAACAATGGTTTTAAAGGTAACAATAAAAAGTGAGTACTGAATCTATTATATACATTTTGATTTTAGAATTTGAAATTCCTTGATTTGATTTATTGATTTGAAATCAACATGATGCAAAGTAAGTCCATGGTATTAATATTTATCATAGAAGATTGCTATAGGAGTTTCTTGAGGTAATTGTATATAAGTACCCAACCTATATGTGAACTGTGGGGCTGGTCTGTGTGAGGGACTCATTTTATTGGTAAGTTATGCTAGGATTCCAAAGACTCAGCATCTATCTCTAAAATATTGTTATTTATGAATTCAAGACATACCTTTCATGAATAGTAAAGACTTGCTCTACAACAAAAATGAAGATAACATGCTTTTGTTTCTGTTGAACACCAACCCAACTCTTCTCTTTCATACCATGTTTGAAAGAGAAACATTAAAGGCCATAATGCTGAGTTGGCTGGTGATTCTAAGGATCACCTAGAAAACGGATTATCAGAGATTGATTAGACACTGACTGGAGACGGTAGATGAGACAAAAACACAGTAAGACACAATGGTCTTGGTAAGCAAGCCAGCTGCGATTCAGAAATTGATAATCAAAAGTGCGGTGATCAGCTACTATTACAGGAACCCAGCTATTTCCTCCAGATTGGGTTCTATTCCTGTTTTAGCATCATTTATTATAAATGAAAAAACAAATAAGGACTAAATTTCCCTTCCCCCAGTTTCCAGTTCCCTTCAAGGGAAAACAATAATTCTCTCCAAATTGCTAAAATGAAATCACATTAAATACATCTGCTCTCCAGAACTTTCTGATGTGGTACTATAAAAAACAAAAAAACAAAAAACAGGTTTGTAACTAAGAACGAAGGAAATCAGTGGCCGTAATTAGGACACAACTTATGTCCTAACAGTATGTGAAGCAGGGGAAGTACTTATCTCAGCATTCCTGCTTTTCCATTCTTAGAAGCCAGTTTAGAGGGATCTCAATGCAGAATCAGTCCTCCTGCATGTGAATATCATCTATCTCCTCCCCAGGTGTCATTCTGCCCAAACAGTACTCTGCTCATCAGATCATGCTACCATCACGGAAAGTAAAAATTGAAAACTTCTAAGAATTCCCCAATATTAATATGCCTGCACAATCATATTTAATCGGTTCTCAGATCTATTATTTGCTCTGTCTACCTAAGAAAGTCCTATTGTAGCCATTTCAATTATGAACTTGCTTTTAGTCCTGTTATTTAGTCAAAAGTCCTATTATTCTGAGAAATTGCTTGAAAATAGCAGAAGTTGTAGTAAGGTAGGGAAGGCTGTATAATATACTCTACAATGTTTTTAATAGTATAACTTATGTTAAAACTTGTCCTAATAGACAAGTTTTGCAAGATCACTTTGATATCATTTTATTTTAAACATTGTGTGTAGCTTTCTCACAGCTCCCAGAGCCATTTCCAGTAGAATATTTTCATGAAAGACATTAAAAATCATGTTGCATTTAAATAGTGATATTGTTTCAATCTTTCATCAGGCTAGGTCATTTCCATTTAGAAATTCTGACATTCATATAGAACATTTTGTATCAAAAAAAAAATCCCTAACATTGGCGTCAATTCTAGGACTTAACTACTTTTGCAAAGAAGTAGAATTCTTTTAAGTCTGCTAAGGTAGTCACAAATCTTCCTTTATTCTTAAAGACCACTGTGTCCTGAAACAGTTTCCCTGAAAGTCTTCCCACACTTATAGAAAGAACCATAAAATGTCTTATTAAGGGATTTAATCTCACCATCATTTATTTTTAAGTATGCATTTCGCTTGGGTATAGAAATTAACCTGGTATACTTTCTCTAATATAGAAGGAGGTAGTCTGGAGAGATTTGAAGGAAACATGCAGACATAGTTGATTTATTAAGAGAGTTCTTAGGATAGGTACAGAGAGAGAAGCAGGTACAGTTAAATTTTCATCTGCATAGGCTAGGATAAGGACATTTGTGTCTAGAGGAAGTAAGGAAATAGGAAAATGTAACAATTTTGCTAGTGGTATGCAAAATACATTTATTACAGTTTCCTTCTGAAAAAAACAGCTTTTCCTAAAACTTACATTTGTATTCCTTTTTTGATTACAAAGCAATTTTACATATATTATGTCACTGGACTTTTACAATATTGTATGTCAGAAGAAGCTTTGGCTATTTAACAATGAGGAAATGGAGCTTAAGTGACCTGCCATAGTTATGTATGTAATAAGTTGAAGAACAGGGTCATGTACCCTGTGTCTTGTGTTTTACTGAGTTTTTAGGCATCTTATTATAGCCTTAGGAAAAGAAAACTGCTTTATGGTACTATAAAAAACATTTTCACACCCTTTGATACAGAAGACTCATTAGTATGGGCATGCATCAAATTTAGTGCACAACAAAATAAATCTGGAAGAGTAAGAATAATATAACTTAAATCCCTAAAGGCAACATTCAGTGAGTATTTTAAAAATCAAAATACGATCAAAGTTAACACACACACAGAGCACAAATTTTACGATAGACACAGCACACAAGTTCAAAGTGGATCTCCCTTCTGTCTCTTGCTGCCAGAAGAATTCCAGCCAATTATATCTCCCTAGATACTGGCACTTGATTTGTTTTTCTGCCCTTTATTTTTAACACAGTGATTTTATCCAACACATTAGTTTCCAGTTTTCTCCTATCACTTAACTCCACAGACAAGTGTGCTTGCACACATACTCTTCATCCCACATCCGCGCAGAAGTTACTGGATTTTAATAACTACAGCAACGTGTCATAATTGATTTGACCACTTGGACACTTAGGTTATTTCCAAATATAAGTCCTGTACCGATGTCATCTAGATAGTGGATATATCACTCATAAATTCATAGAGTGGGGAGTTATTAGACAAAACAAATTATACATTTTGATTTTGAGAAATATTGCCCAATTACTCCTATAGTAATTGTATTAATCTATGTTTCCACTAGCAATACATGAGAATGCATGCTTTCCTCACACCCCATTGACACGTTGTGTCATTAAATTTTGAAACTATACTAATAATGGGGATGTTATGTACCTGAGTTCTAATTTGTGATTAATTAATTTGTGAATTTGAGATTTCCCCCACTTACATCTGGTCTTCTAGTTGTTCACTGGATCTTTGCCCAAGTGATTCATATGAACGCCGGAAATGTGAAGAATGTTTATTCCTTGGGGCATCTGGATGGCTTAGTCAGTTAAAGCATCTGACTCTTGATTTCAGCACAGGTCATGATCTCACAGTTCAGGTGATGGAGCCCCAAGTTGGGCTCACACTGACGGCCATAGAACCTGCTTGGGATTCTCTCCTCCTCTCTCTCTGCCCCTCTCCTGCTCACGCACTTTCTGTCTCTCAAAATAAATGAATAAACTTTGAAAAAAATAATAAAAAGTTGAAAAAAAAGAATATGAATTCCTTAACTGGTAAATGGATTGTAATTTTCCAGTTTTATCCTTTGCTTGTAGAATCATTTTATAGGCAGTTTTATTTTTATGTAAACACAATTATTTATAGATTTGTGAGTTTTCTTATTTTAAAAAAGTTTCCTCCAATCCAACACTATAGCATCGTATTTTGAGTTGTTCTTTGGCTTGATAATTACTGGCATGTTTTGTATAAAGTGTATCATCAGGGTATAATCAGTGTAGTTAGATTTTGGAGGTTATCTGAGACATTCAACATTTTACTTTTTTGCCTGGTTGATATTCAAATGCATAGCATTAGAAAGCAGGTCTATTTTTTTTTTCTTTTTCATGTTTTTTTAAGTTTTTATTTAAATTCTAGTTAATGTATAGTTTAATATTGGTTTCAGGAGGAGAACCCACTGATTCATCACTGGGTTATGAATATCCACTGTTCATCAACAAATGTCTTCCTTAATACCCATCACCCATTTAGTGCATCCCCTGCCTGTCTCCCCTCTAGCAACCCTCGGCTTGTTCTCTCCAGCTAAGAGTCTGTTTTATGGTTTGGCTCCCTCTCTCCCCACCCACCCCCCCACCATGTCTACCTTTTTTGTTTGTTAAAATCCACATATGAGTAAGATTATATGGTATTTATCTTTCTCTGACTGACTTATTTTGCTTAGTATAATACACTCTATGTTCTCCATCCACATCATCGGAAATGGCAAGATTTCATTCTTTTTGATGGTTGAGTAATATTCCATTACACACACATGGCACATCTTTATCCATTTATCAGTCAGTGGACACTTGGCCTCTTTCCATAGTTTGGCTCTTCTTAATAATGCTGCTATAAACATCAGGGTGCACACATCCCTTCAAATCTGTATTTTTGTATCCTTGGGTAAATACCTAGTAGTACAGTTGTGGGGTCATGGGGTAGTTCTGTTTTTAACTTTTTGAGAAACCTCCATACTGTTTTGCAGAGTGGCTACACCAGTTTGCATTCCCACCAGCAGTTTAAGAAGGTTCCCCTTTTGTTGCATCCTCACCAACATCTGTTGTTTCCTGAGTTGTTCATTATATATACGTGTGTGTGTGTGTGCGCGCGCCACATCTTTTTTATTCATCAGTGGATGGATATTTGAACTCTTTCCATAATTTGGCTATTACTGATAGTGCTGCTATAAACATCAGGGTACAATGGCCCCTTCAAATCAGTATTTTTGTATCATTTGGGTGAATACCTAGTTTTCCAATTGCTAGGTCATAGGGTGGCTCTATTTTTAACTTTTTTGAGGAAACTCCATATTGTTTTCCAGACTGGCTACACCAGTTTGCATTCCCACCAACAGTGTAAAAGGATTCCCCTTTCTCCACCAACCCAAATTGTTTCTAAAGCTATTTCTGGTTCTAAATCATGAGACCCCATCTTTGACATAAAGAAGGATACTATGTTATTATTTCCAGTAGAAAGTGACAGCATCCAAGTCATCCAATAGTGAAGATGTAGGAGATATAGTTTACATCCCTTTGACCAGAATCAGAATTTTACTTGTCAAATATTTTTTAAGCTTATTCTAGCTGCTGCACCATGAAGTAGATGGTGTAAAAGTATTTGCAGTCTTGTACCTTTACTGAGATTGTATACTTTTCTGGTAAATTGTTTCTGTCTGTGGACTCAAAGCCTCATAATTAAATTATATATGTTGAAAAAGTCTTATGCATGTTCGTAGTGACATGAAACCATGTATGTGAGTGATTTACATGGGAATATACCCACAGAAATCTATCTGTTCTTTTTATAAGATATTAATGATATCTACATTTAGTTGTATTATGAGAAATATCCAACTGTAATATTTTCAAGGGATATTCTACAGACTCATGGCTTTATTATTATTTTGTGACAAAAAGTTTTCCATTTTTAAAAGAAAAGTAAGCTATATTCACCTTCCTCTTTAAGAGAACTCTATCTGTAGAGTTAAATCAGACAAAGAACATTTTGTAGGATTTGGAGCACTCTCTCAGAATAGACCTCACCATACTCTAACTCATATATACTAACTGCAAGAATAAGTGAAATAATTATTTAAAGTCCAAAGAGTTAATGTTAATCACCAGAGCAAGTCAGAGCATACCAATAATTCTCAACATAGAATAAAAGGAGTGGGGTTTATATGAATAAAATAATCAGATTTTAAAATTCCAATTTAGTTATCTAAATCGTCTGCCTGTACCAACTGTAAATGGTATTCAGTTACTTAAAATGTGTAATTCTACCCAAAAGGTAATTAGTTCCTATAATTTACTTAAATGATGTACTTGTAATCAAGATTTCAATTTCACTTGATATCCTTGTAATAATGTAGAAATTAAAATGGAAAATTTGAACGTTTACCCCACATGGAACAATATAGAAGATACTAAATAAGAGGTTTCAAATACCTTTTTATATAATGAATTGCTTTGTGAAACTAATTCCAAATATTAGCAACATATAAATGGAGATTCAGGAAAATATTGACTTTTGTTTCTATTTTAGTTATTACACATAAAGATTTTAAACACAAAAGAAATAAAGTCAAATTTTTAGAAAAATATAAATTACTGAGGAGTAATTGTATATGGCATTGTTTATCAGTGAGTTTTATTTGGTGGGGCTTTCAATCTGAGATGGGAAAAGCACAGAGTGGCCCTGTGGGGGGGGGGAGGGGGGGAGGGGGAGTGGGTGGGTGATTGTCAATTACAACTCCCAGACATACCCAGGCTCAGGATTCAGTACTGTCAATACAACAGAACTTCACTTTAAATTTTTAACATTTATTCATTTTTTGAGTGACAGAGAGAGACAGCACGAGCTGAGGAAGGGCAGAGAGGAAGACACAGAAGCCAAAGCAGGCTCCAGGCTCCAAGGTGTCAGCACAGAGAATAGAACCCACAAACCGTGAGATCATGACACAAGCTGAAGTTGGATGCTTAATGGACTGAGACACTCAGGAACCCCTATCATACACCATAGAGTAGCATTGATTTAAAGTTACTCTACCTCAGATTCACATCAAGATGGTTAATTATTAGTTAAGAAGAAACTTTTTAGGCATTATTTTCTTAGATACTGACCATGGACTAGTTTACCTGCTTCTTGGCCATAGCTTTTTTGAAGCAAAAGGCATCCTAACTCTCTAAAGGTGTGGCTAGTATCCACCGGTTGCTTCTAAGCCAGTCCATTTCCTCTACTAAATTTATCAATTAAATATTATCTTTTTTTTGGAATCAAATAAGTGAGCTGTTGGTAATAAGTAAGAATACTGACTAGAGAACAGCTGGATAGCCAGTGAAGGTAAGAATTTGCCTGGAAGGAGGAGAAAGAAAATACAAAAATAATAAAAGTATCTCTAAAAAGTTAATATATTGAATGTGAATATAACTACTCATTTTTTAAACACATGATGTCTAAAATTAAAGAGATGCTTTTCTATGTGACTTTGGGATAATTATCTTAGTTTTTCTTCATAAATTACAACCTCTTTCATATGTTCCCAAGAACATGTACTTTAGCAATTAAATGTAATAGTACAACTATATAAGTGGGAAATATTTTCACAGTTATTAGTTCATAAAATAACTGTCATCTATTTTTGAGTGAAGTTCAAATTTGATCTTTAAGTGGGATATGCAGAGAGCATTTTTCTGTGGTGTACAAAAACGATTTTGTGTGATTCATCTGATTACTGTCAAGGCATTAAATCCTAGTCAATCACTAAAACCACTAGCCCTCAATCACCACATTGTGTTTAAGTTTACAATTCTTCCTCTTATGTTGGAAGTTCTCAGAATAACAAAGGTTTTCAACTGGATCCAGAGGAATTATCGAGGTCCTCACATCAGACAGATAACAGAATTTCAAAAATCTTATTTGGACAGTCAAGGGCTTTTCTCAATTTGCTACATAACTTTGCCACAGGATAAACAATTCTACCATTTTATGTTGCAACCATATATTTTCTAAACTGATTTTTTTTTTTTTTTTAGAGTGAAAGGGGCACTGATAATAAGGAACCACTACAGCGAACATAATCTGGGCCTATTTCAGGCTAACTGCAACTTACCACCACCTGACCAGGGAAATGTTAGGGTTCTTTGTTCCTAATGTTAAGGTCCTTAGGGTCCTTCTATTTCAAGAATGTAAATATGGACTTTGATATTTATATTCATCATTAAAGCAGGAGAATAACAGCATCTCAATTTCTCTTGATGAAATGTAGATGGACCATTTAGAATTATGGGTCATCCTTTCACTTATGTCCTACCAATGTCCTTACCCCTTCTTTTTAGCTGTTTGGTAGACAGAAAACCTGACACAGCACTTGTTCTTATTAATATTTTATATACAATACTTGAAACAAGGTAATGGGAACGCTGAAAAGCCAGGCTTTAAAAGGTATAAAACTGCAGGTCATTTTAATGTTGATGTTTATCTCCAAGATGATTTTGATGATAAGGTTTGTTATCTTTCCTTGGATGACTAGTGTATGCCACATGTCCTGCCATGTGCTTTTCATGTATTAACTTCCTTTGTCTAACAGCATTCAATCTGTCCAGATTTGCTTTATTATGCAAATGAAAAAAATCATAGATAAGTTTAATTTGTTTGTTCAAACCAGCCCAGCTAGGCACCCAATGGAAGCTTCTGCATTCAAACTGGAATACAATTCCAATCCATTTCTTTTAGGGGTGGGGCAGAGGTGGAGAGAGAGGGAGAGGCAGAGAGGCAGAGGCAGAGAGGCAGAGGCAGAGGCAGAGAGGCAGAGGCAGAGAGGGAGAGAGGGAGGGGGAGGAAGGGAGGGGGAGGAAGGGAGGGGGAGGAAGGGAGGGGGAGGAAGGGAGGGGGAGGAAGGGAGGGGGAGGAAGGGAGAAGGAGGAAGGGAGAGGGAGGAAGGGAGAAGGAGGAAGGGAGAGGGAGGAAGGGAGAGGGAGGAAGGGAGAGGGAGGAAGGGAGAGGGAGGAAGGGAGAGGGAGGAAGGGAGAGGGAGGAAGGGAGAGGGAGGAAGGGAGAGGGAGGAAGGGAGAGGGAGAGGGAGGGAGAGGGACTCTTAATAGCCTCCTTGCTCAGCACGGAGCCCAAGATGGGGCTCGATCCCACAACCCTGGGATCATGACCTGAGCCAAAATCAAGAGTCAGATGCTCAACCAACTGAGCCTCCCAGGTACCCCCCTCATGCTGTTTTTAAAAAAGATTATGTTAAGGTGTTGTAGCTTAATTAGGAATTTTACGATTCCTCCTGACATAGTAGTTTGCTCAGCCTTACTTCCACTGCTGACCTTTATATTAAGGAATTAGTGGGGACATTGAAGCCATCCAGAAGCAGAACATGATGCTCATTTGCCAATGCATAAAGAACAAGAATGGCCACATTACTAGCAAAATAATAAAAGCCACATGTACCTAATCCACAGCAAATAATATTGACAGGAGACAATAAACCATGGGGATCAATGTGGAATTGGAAGATAAGAAATTCTTAGTAATTGCTTTGTGAACCCACAATTTCCCATGAACTACTCTTTGCAGCCCAGTTAAAGGGGCTGGTCTATTTTGCCAGCTGCCAGGCAGTCACCCAAGGAGACACGAGAGGTACACCCAGCACATGTTCCATGGCAGGTATCAGAACATCAACATGCCCCGTATGTATGTGTTAAATGCAAGAATGACTTAGAATTATCTAAATCAGAGCATTAGTCAAATGAATAGTAGTTCCCCACCTGCCAATCTTTTACATTAAGTTAGTATTTATACATGATATTACTTCATGAAAACTTCCTAAAGTAGAATTAATATAACTAACATTGATCAAGGACTTGATATGTCCCGGTGACTCCCTTAAGAACTTTCCATGTATCTTATTTAATCTCTACAACATATGAAGGATGTACTATTATTTCCATTTCTAAAATCAGGAAACTGAGGCACAGCAACGTTACTAATTAGTAGATTATACCCTTTGAAAGTGATATAATCAATTTAAGAATCCAAGTATTTTAACTTGGAGAAGACTGTAATCTTAACTACAATGCCCCACCATGCTTTTACTAAATTTTTCAAATAAAAATTTAATTTGTAATACTGAAAAAATCATTAATGTAGAAGTTATATATTTTTTTAATTTTTTTAACGTTTATTTATTTTTGAGACAGAGAGACAGAGCATGAACGGGGGAGGGGCAGAGAGAGGGAGACACAGAATCTGAAACAGGCTCCAGGCTCTGAGCTGTCAGCACAGAGCCCGACACGGGGCTCGAGCTCACGGACCGTGAGATCATGACCTGAGCCTAAGTCGGCCGCTTAACCGACCGAGCCACCCAGGCGCCCCGAAGTTAGATTTTTGAAAATGAAGTGCTTCTGTCAATCCAAATTTCTATTATAAAGCTGTAGTTAAATAAAAATAGTCTTCAGAAATGTTAACAAGGTTGCCTAAAGTCCACTCCTTAAATTATCTGAGCTAATATCCTGCTTACCCACTTGATTTCATGAAATCAAGAAATTACCCACTTCTTGATTTCAAGAAATTTAAGTGCTAGATGAAAACACATACTGAAAACATGCACTGAAGTGAAATGCTTTCTAAACTGGCATATTTTACTTCCTCAGCTACATGAAGTATCAAGGATTACGTGAGGTTTCTATGTATATGCCATCTTGATAAAAATAAAGTTGTATTTTTACCTAATGTTCTGATCTTACAAAAGGGTCATTATCACAGTTTTTCTTTCTCTCTGCTTCTCTCAGCTGAAGGCTCTTTATTCTAGACACTAATAATTACAGGAAGATTGAATCACCATCACTTGTGATTAACTTCAATGAGACTGCCTTCTCCTCCACTTGAGGTATCTCTTTTCACAGAGTTCTTCTCAAGGCCCCTTATGACATCAGTGACACCTAAGGAGAATATTAAAACCAAACTCATTTTGAAAGATGAGTAGTAGTGAGAGCCACTGCAGACTGGGGGCTGGGTTTCTTGGGAAACCCAATAGCAACAAAAAAGGTAGGGTTGGAGCACATGAAGATTGCAGCTATATTCCCATGTCCCTTAGGGAAATGGCAAAGATGAAGCAGGAAATGCTTTTAAAAATTATACAGAATTTGGGGCTCCTGGGTGGCTCCGTCAGTTAAGCATCTGACTCTTGGTTTCGACTCAGGCCGGTCATGATCTCACGGTTCCTGAGTTCAAGCCCGGCAATGAGCTCTGTGCTGACAGCACAATGCCTGCTTGGGATTCTCTCTGCCTCTCTGCCTCTCTCTCTCTCTCTCTCTCTCTCTCTCTCTCTCTCTCTCTCTCTGCCCCTCCCCTGCTCACTCTCTCTGTACCTCTCAAAAATCAATAAATAAAACTTTAAAAAATTTTAAAAAATTATACAGAATTTTAAAAGTCGTTTTAAAATTTAAATCCTGTGTAAAGCCTACAAGGGGGTATTTATTACAAACTTCTGAGAAAGAGCTGTGTTTTGAAGCTTTGAGAAATGGTAATAGTGGAAGGTGTGGGGTTGGGAGGGTTTAGATTTTATGGGATGATTTGGAGTAAGGAGAGCTGAAAACTGGCATAAATGGAAGGACGAAAGCTTGAGAGAGACACAGCAAGAAGATGGTGGGCACCACATGGCCACCTGAGCAGGTTCAGCTATCACCCCAAAGGGCAGCTTCCGAGGCAGACCAGGGAGCAAGAAAGATAGCTATGACTCCCTCCCTGCTGATGCAGTGATGGCTTGGTCTGCAGTTCTGAGACTCAGAGGTAACACAGTACTGCTGCCCTCCGCATGGATGGGTTCTGACACATGGCCAACGGCAGAAGAAATACTGCACAGGGGAGAGACAAGTCTGGCTTGTGGCTGTGAATAGCCAAGGCGTACTTGAAAGTAAACTTGTGTTCATAAACTAGTAAGAAAAAACAAATTTCAGTCACAGTGGGCAAATTAAAACTAGCTTTACATTTTTATTTTCACATCTTGCTTTAAGGTCATTTTGTCTTATAATG
Source organism: Prionailurus viverrinus (assembly GCF_022837055.1). NCBI lineage: Eukaryota > Metazoa > Chordata > Mammalia > Carnivora > Felidae > Prionailurus > Prionailurus viverrinus. The sequence continues at coordinate 19,072,912 of NC_062564.1, forward strand.
GGAATGTATATATGTTTAATCCATATTCTCCTTCCTAGTTACTAAATAGCTACTTTTTATACAGGTAAAACACTTTGAATTTTAATAGTCTAGAGCTATATAAATGAGGTTTTCTCAGAGCACTGATTTTCTCTGTCCATCAAACAGATGCATCATTTAGTGGAAACTGAGCCAGATTGTAGCCATGAGTACAAGCATGGTCCTCCAATGTATACACTCTCTGAATGTGGATTTATCATGCATTACACTCTCAAATGGCTACCTGGACCAGGCAAGTAATATATGAATGCAACGAGCCAAGATAAGAAAAATCATGATTGTTGGAATCTACGGTGAACTCATACCTACTTGCTATGGCTAAATGGACAGTCATTACTCACCTCCGGAGCATTTTTGCCTTCTAGAAAGTGAACTCCAAGTTGGCAAATCTCACAATTTTCCAAAGAAGCCAGGTTAGTGTATGAAATGTCCCAATTTTTAAGAGTTAATCAATTAAAAAATAGTACAGAGATAAAAACCAAACAATACAACTCACAACAACCGCTTTAATAGGAATACATCTGCTGAATGAATTTGGAGCACAGACTTCTGGTTGATAACTTCTGATAGAATTCTGGAGGTTATCTTGGGAAGACTGGGGGAGGGAAGATTTGATTTCCAAGGAGACACATGCAGTTTTGCAAGAGAATTTGTAGATTTCAAAGTATGCACTCAGAACATTGCCCAAGGGAAAAAGGAAACTAAAATAAGACATTAAGGTTAATACTCAAAGGAAAGAAAAGCCATGCCTTTGCTATCATGCAGACATACTCTCATACGCGATTGCTGGCTTTAAGACCAAACCAGCCTACAAGACTGAACCAGAAAGGGTAAATAAAAATGATAGAAACAAGCAAAAGTACAAGAAAAACAAAAATCTTTCAATTTCTTATAGACAAGGCTAGAAACCTAATGATGACCAACAAACCAGACCCAACAAAAACAAAACAAAACCCACCAGACAACTTCCTTAGCTACTATACAGCAAACTCGGGCATTAATCATAGTTTCACACTAAACTGCAAATTTTATAGAAGTATTTGCTGCAATAAAATTTTCTTTGTTTTGGGGCTGGTTGCATTTTGTGTTTTGTTTACACGAATTCCTGAGTTCTCTGTACCTAAATTTCTTAATTAATGAAAGTAACAAATAGGTTAGCTTGCATACTTGCTTTTAGAAGCAGATAAAATATAATATTACATTTAAAACCACATTATGCATGGTAAGTATTCACTCTCTACTGGTGATTTTTGTTTATTTATTAATGTTTATTTACTTTGAGGGAGAGAGAGAGAGAGAGAGAGAGAGAGAGAAAGAGAAAGAGAGAGAGAACACAAGTGGGGTACGGGCAGAGAGTGAGGGAGACACAGAATCTGAAACAGGCTCCAGGCTGTCAGCACAGAGCCTGACATGGGGCGCAGACTCACAAACCACGAGATCATGACCTGAGCAAGGGTAGGACGGTTAACCGACTGAGCCACCCAGGTGCCCCTCTACTGGTGATTTTATCACTGGAGAACATAGCAGGTGCCAATGAGGAATATAAATATAGTTACTGACCTACTCTGTCAGTGACAAAAGATGAGTCTTTTCTTCTAGGAGGCTGGAATTAGCCTTGCTGAAAATAGTCATTGCATACCAAATTAGACTATCCATTGTATTTCTGTCAGTGAATGTTTTCCTTGGTGGTTGTCTGAGTACAACAAATTGGATGCAGGTTCAAGGTAGATCATTCAGGCACCTTCTTTCAAAAGTAATTAGGGTCTTTCTCACTTGAAACTAGATAATTACATTTAATGTAATCTTAAAAGAGCCCCCAAGGATTGTTTTCCATTGGTAAATGAATAAGTGGAACAAATTGACTTTGATGATCACTAAACTTTAGAAGAACTAGAAACAGAAAATGATGCTGACTCTAAAATTTAGTCTCATAAGACTGATAAAGGTGAAACAGATTTTTTCCCATTTACCCTCATGCGACCCTCACAGGATCTTTGTCCAGTGAAAGTGGCACCTGGAAGGATGTTCCACAGACACTCATTCAGTGACGAGCTCAGCATGGCTCTCCACTAGACCTCCAACCAAATGAGAACTAGACAACACTCATCCCCTTGGCTTTAATTCATTCCAGAGGGGGGAGGGGTGGAAAAACTATCCTTGGCCATCACTTTGTGCTCAATACTAGTAGACCAGGATACAAGACCTCACTCCTGACTCATAATACAGCTGGAGACTTGATAATGTCTCACCCAAACCAGGCCAACTGAAATTGCAAAATAAATTCACTACCAGACCAGGAACTAGGTTAGTAGACACACAAAGATTTTAGGAGGGACATCATAAAACTAGAACAGAGGAGATCTTGAAGGGGGAGTAAAGGGCTTGGTAATTGTAAATGGGCAGATATTGCTGATAATGATGAAAAAGAAAAGAAAATCCAGCAATTTTCAGATGTGAGCAGTTTTCCCCCCATTTCAAGTATTTCTAGAAATTGAATCCAGATACAATTTTCAACATGTTTTACACCACAAGACACAATGGACTTTTAAAATTATTTTTCTATTGTTCCGTGTAAGAAAAAAATCATACTAAATCATGTTCCATTCAATAATGTTTCAGTCTCTGAATGTACCCTACTAAAAGAAATAAAACCAACAAAATTTTTTGAATCAAATAAAAAACTTACCTTAATTATTTTAAATTCCACTCTGCCAATTTCTAAAACACATTCAGAAATTTACATGAAAATTATTTCAATAGCCACTGTGGCCTAGTTTGATTTTAAAATGTTTACTTTTCTATTTAAATTAAATGTGTTTATTTGAATTTTAATTAACATTCAAATATGTTAATTTGTAAAGACACTTAAATATGCCAAGGCTCCTATTTCCTTTCCCTGGGTACCTATTTGAAACACATTTCCATGGAGTTAAAAACGAACCTTTACATTTTGAAAACATAGCTATTATTTTGTACTTTCAAAACTTAGTGCTACCTATGACCCACTGTAGCTGAGTATCTTTTAAGCAGTAAGCCTGCTACACATCACACATGTAATGGACACCCTGTGGATAAAATCATGATGCTTTGTCTTCCTGACAGCCTTCTCTTCTGTCCTGAGGGAACCTCTAATGGCTTGACTCCTCTTGTGTGTCTTACATGTTTTTTTTTTTTTTTTCAATTTCCTCCATAGGATACACAGGATATTCTTACTCAGCTTTTTTTTTTAGGTTTTAAAAAATTCTTATCTAGAACTTGGCCTAATATATTCATTTGTAAGTCTCTTTTCAACAATTTTAACATACTTAAGGTTTAATTCATACACAATAAACATGTTCAGGTATACAATTTGGTAAGTTGTGGGTCTGTAAATAAACATGTATTGGTCAAATTCTAAAGACCTATGTTGAAATCTGCACCTTTAGTTCTTCAGAATGTGACCTTATTTGGAAATAGGGTAGTTGCAGATGTATTTGGTTAATATGAGAAATGGGGTCAGCCTTATTCCAATATGACTGGTGTTCTTAGAGAAGAGGAAAATTTGGCAAAAGACACAGATGCACAGAGAAGATGGTGACAGAGATTGTTTAGATGCTGCCACAAGCAAAGAAACACCCAAGACTACAAGAAACTGGAAGAAGCAGGGAAGGAGCCTCCCCTAGAGACCTCAGAGGCAGCATGGCCTTGCCAACTCCTTGATTTGGGACTCTGGTCTCCAGAACAGAGACCATAAATTTCTGTTGCTTTAAGCCAACCAGTTTGTTGTGGTGCCGTGCTACAGTAGCCCCAGGAAACTAATACAACCAGCGGTCAGGAAACTATCTGACGATAAAAATAGCAAACAAATGCCTCGCCTCAAAAAGTTACCAGATCTGCCTCCCATGGACATCTCCCCAACATTCACCCCATTCCCATGAAACCACTGAATGTCTTTCTGTCACCATAGATTGGAGTATATTTTTTAGAACTGTATATGTACTTCACATAAATGTATATAAATTCCAGAATTATACAAAAATGTATTATTATATACACAAGATATGCACTGGATTCTTTTGGCATAATTGTTACAAGATTCATTCATGTTGTTACTCATTCACAGGCACATTCATGTGCTGCTCCTTTGTATCAACAAATAGTATTCCATTATATGAATATACCGTCATTCATTCATTCATTCATTCATTCATGTGTTGATGCACGTTTAGTTTCCAAAATATCGGCTCTCACAAATATACCAGCTATACATGTCATATGCATGCACAAATAGTTGTGCATGATCCCTAATTGTGGAATTGCTGCATCACACACTAGGTGGATGTTTAAACCATAAAGGAATTATTGACACATTTCTTAAGAGATTGTACTATTTTACATTTCCAACACAAGTGTATAAGAATTCCAGTTCCTCCACATCCTTGTCCACACTTTGGTATGGGTATTAATTATGCTTTTTTTTCCTGTATATTATAACGTTTTGACATCTCTTGGGAGCATTAAGACCCCAGAAGAGACTGCCTTTCCCAGAGCTGGTTTGTGCCTGAATAACAACTTTCCCACAAGCATGTTTTTCACATACAAACAAACCAATCAGGTGTCTCTGCCCTCTCACTCATCAGGCCAATACGGTTGTCTCCCCTCACTGTGGAGGAAATGAAATGTTCCAGAACACCCAGTGAAGGCCTGAAATTGTGGATAGTACCAAACCCTATGTATATATGCCTTTTCCTCTACATAACCACCTATGACAAAGTTTAATTTATAAATTAGGCACAGTAACATTAACAACAGTAACTAATAATAATATACCACAATGATAACAATGTACTGCAATAAAAGTTCATGAATGTGGTCTCTCTCCCAAAACAACTTATTGTACCGTACTCACCCGTCTTCTTGTGAAACTGTAAGATGATAAAACACCGACAGAACGAAAGGAAGTGAGGTCAAAGACGCAGGCGCACTGGGATGCAGCCTTAAGGCAGCTATTTGCGTTCTGAGGTTGATTCAGAAGGAGGTACACCTGCTTCCAGACCACAGGTGAGGGCGGGGAAACTGAAACCATGGATCAAGAAACTGCGGATAGTGAGACTGCAGTCAAGTAAGAAATTGTTTCGGCTGAGGTCAGAGAGGTTTTTTCCTGCTTTCTCCTCTAGGGTTTTGATGGTTTCCTGTCTCACATTCAGGTCCATCATCCATTTTGAGTTTATTTTTGTGAATTTGCACCACTTATTTAAAAGGTTATTCTTTTCAATTAAACTGTTACCTGTGTCATAAATCAAATGACTGAACATAGTGTTGGTCTGGTTTTGGACTTCAGATTCAGTTCTCTTGCTCCCTTTTTCTGTCCTTCTTTGATTATGTTGTCTGTAAATACTGAGCTTTATTTCTTACTTTCCCATTCTTTTAACTAATAATTTCAAGAATTCATAGATAGGACAAGGAACATGGGCTTAGAGTTTTCTTTGTGAAAATTCCCTAACAGTTTAATAATTTAATAGATGTAAGCTAGTCAAATAGGCTTCTTGTTAGTTTTAGCAAGTTTTATTTTTCCAGGGATTTTTCTAGAAAGTGAACCATTTTTTCTAAAGTTTCAAATATATTGGTATATTTGTATCTCTTTACCTTTTTAATATCTGCAGTAGTATCTCTAGTGATGTATCTTTTTTTAAGGTACTCTTAAAAATTCCTGATATCGTTAATTTCTATTTCCTTTTTTGTATTTTACTAAATCTTATGATGAATTTATCAAATCTGTGTGTCTTCATAGAGAACCAACTTTTGACTGTTTAACATTTCTATTGCCTATTTAGTATTTCACAGAGTTTAAAATTTAATTTCTTCTCTTTATGTTTTTCTTCTGTTTTCTTGGGATTTGATATTAATTTTCTCATTCCTTTAGGCTAATCATTTTTTAGCCTTTCTTTTCTTCCTAATATGTGCATTTAAAGTAATACCTTTCTGTCTAAACACAATTTTGTCTACTCTACCAAACTTTAAAATTTTTTAAAAAATATAATTGAGTTCAAAATATTGTCTGATTTATGTTGGGTTTTTTTCCTTGACCTGTGGATTATTTAGTAATTTATAGCTTTATTTTCAAATATATGGACATATTCTAGTCATCGTTTATGACTGAATTCCAGTTTAACTACATTGTGATCAAAGAATATTTTGAATTGTCATACTCTAACATTTGAGATTTTCTTTCTAGTCCAATTTACAATAAAGTTTTTTTACAATACATTTTTATAAATGCTCATGTGAATTTCAAAAGAATCTGTGCATTACAATGCATTCTAATATTATTTTGCATTATAGTGCTTCATGTATATCTATTAGGTCAAATTTCTTAATAACTTCTACAGATCTTCTATGTGCTGACTGAAACTTTTTCCTGCTTGGTCTTAGTTCTGACTATTAAAAATCTTTTGTGGATTTCTCCACTCTGGCTTTTACTTTTGCCACTTTGTATACGTTTGGAACTTATATTTTTAGAGGCATACAATTTTTGATTTATTAACTCTTTTGTTAATAACTTTTTCATTATAAAACATCTTTTTAACTTTTTCATTATTAACTTTTTCATTATAAAACATCTTTTCTCATTTCTAGTGATGCTTATTGCCTTAAAATAGGTCTTGTTCGACATTGACATAACTACACAAGAAATCTTTTAGAGAGTGCTTAAATAACATGTTTTTCCATTCTTTTGTTTTTAGCACTTTTATTCTTTTCTGTATTTATATCTAGGAGTATTTTCCTTCTGCTTGAAGACCTCCCTGTAGTGTCTATTTACTAGTGGGGAATTCTCTTCACTGTAATTTTCTGGAAATTTCCTTATTTCACGTTTACTTTGAAGTATATTTATAGTGGGTACAGAATTATTTATTTTTAATCATTTTGCTTAAAAGAGTAATTCCCATTTTTTAAATTTTCTGTTAATAATTTCACTGTCAGTCTTACTTTCAGTTGTTTGGATTTGCAGCTAAGAAATATTGATGTTATATAACACTAACTTGACTACCATGGTATGAGAAAACCACAGAAAAGCAGGAAAAGTTCAAAGTGAGAAAAAAAAATGGAATAAGCTTAACTACAACTACAGGGGGAAACACCATAGAAAATAATTGATAGACAATTAAATGACACTTTTGGACAAAGTGTGCAGACTGGCTGGAATTTGATTATTAGCAGTCAGATGAAAACAAGCAATGTTCCACTCTAACTTTGTCAGAATGCCTTCCAGAATGCCCTTTAATAGACACTGGTTGTTACATGAAAATAATTGCCACAAATATAAAAACAAACTATTAGGCACAGTTTTCCAAAATCTTCTTCTCTGTGTTTTTTTTTTGTTTTGTTTTGTTTTTGTTTGTTTTTTTAATTACAATTTTATAAATAATAGAATACGTTATGATTCCTATTTGTATATTGTGAAGATTTTTGCCCCTCTAGCAGATTATGTACCCAGAGCTTAAGAACAAGTATTTAACATGATAAATGTGTGAAGACATATGGTCAAAATTACATTTATGAACATTTTACTGACATTAGAAAACAATAAAGATGATTTTATAATTTGAGTAAAATTCAGCATGGATATAAATTTTGCCTCATGTGTCAAATCTAAAATGAAACCAGAACTATGTTAATAACAGTCATATTTGGTGAAAATAATTAATTCACTTATTCATTGATCAATATTTATCGCATGTTGGTGAGGTGCCAAAAATTTATTTTCTTTCATTATAATTCAATTGATAAGATATTTTGTTAAAGATATTTATAATATCAGTCAGTACAAATAAATACTTTCAGGGAAAATATGATGCAGACATGGGTACTGCTCAAGAACATAAAACCTACGAGAGTGTGGATTTGGTCTGTCTTGTTCAATGTGCTATCTCTTGCACTGACATTAAGGCTTATATCATCGTGCTCAAAAATATGTGTTAAGGGTAGGGGATGGATTAAACAGGTGATGGGGATTAAGGAATGCACTTGTGGTGAGCACCGGGTGTTGCAAGTGTTGAATCACTAAATTGTACACCTGAAACTAATATTATACTGAATGTTAACTGAAATCTAAATAAAAACTTAAAAAATATGTATGTGTTGAACAAATGGGTCAGTTTTTCTCTAAAAGTTGACTTAAAAGCATCTTTAAAAAAATTTTTTTAACGTTTATTTATTTTTGACAGAGAGAGACAGAGCATGAGCGGGGGAGGGTCAGAGAGAGAGGGAGACACAGAATCTGAAGCAGGCTCCAGGCTCTGAGCTCAGTACAGAGCCTGACGCAGGGCTCAAACTCATGACCTGATCCAAAGTCAGACGCTCAACCGACTGAGCTACCCAGGCGCCCCGACTTAAAAACATCTTTAGCATATGACAATAGCAGTATAATGTAGTTGGACAGGCACCTACCAATATCAATATGGTAGAACGGACAGGCACTGTTCATATCAATCTCTTATTCACTATAAGCATACAGTATTTACAAATACTAAATTTGTAAATACAGTTTCTACAAAGATAGTATTTACAAATGAGGTAAATCTTGAATGTCCACTGAGATTGGCTCTATCACTATTTTGAGGGGGATACCGAAGTCACCATGTGGCGTGATCTGAAATGTCTTCAGACCTAGTTTTCTCTAAAAATTATTAACACCTTGCAATAGTATAATCCACCTCTTGATAACTTTGAACTCTTTATCATTTGCAGCACTTCTGGCCAGACTACCAAGATCTGTATTTTTTCAGTATGTTTTGAAGGTGATGGCAATTTGAAAAGTATGGAAAATAAATACATACATTTGGGAGAGAAAGATAACCCCAATTTTAGACATATGAGACAGGTCTGTATTTCTCACCAATAGCATTTCATGATTGTCTACAGTTCTGCCTGGCTTGAAGTTCCTTAATGTAGAATAATTTTTTGGTTAGACGGTAGTGAGGCTCTTGCCTCCAGACATATTTAGCAAGTACCATAACTTTTGCTCTTTTAGCATAATATTAGATTCTATGAGTGGTATAAAAAGTGCATAATGCAGTCTGTTTTTATGAAGATCACAATTTTGTTTTCAACAAGGAAAAAATAGAGATATCTGCAGTTGGTTAAAAATGTATGAGAAACTCTGAAAACTCATATTAGAAGTCTAAAACCTCATAGCAGGATTATATACTTGGGGTTTAAATCTTGACTTAACTTTTCTAAAGATGGCCATGGTTGGCAAAGCTGGGAAGGAGTGATATGTCAAACCGTCCAAGTCTACTCCTTTTGGGTTAAACTGAAAGTGGTATCACTGTTGGAAAGAGAAAGGTTTCCTTCTTGCAGAAAAACCAAATAACTTTAACCCATGTAAATGTAAAATAATGCCTCCTAAAGGAGTTTCAATTCTACAAAACAGAGTTTAGCGCACAGAATCTACTTTTACATGAAAAAAAGGGCAAATATACTATAGCCTGCTTCCTTCACCACTACTTCAGGGGAATCATGGAAAGATCAGGGGCTTTTGAACGAGGATTTGAGTCATGTTTTGTGAATGAGCGTAGGCTTCTTGTTTCTCACTTACAAAATGGCCTTAGTAACCTCGCCACAGAGCATGGTAGTGAAGACTGAATAAGAGTGTGCATGCAAAAGGTCTCAGCAATTAGATTTTCAGTAAAGGTGAAATCTAGACTTCCATTGTTCTTACCATTGTTTCCACAGACTTTCACAGAAATTGTTTTTCTGTGAAAAACATATATTTCATATATTGCCTTTGTTTCTCTATTGGGTCAGAACATAATTGAGTATATGGCCAAAAGTTACATTAAAAAAAGTTCAACATTATTAATCATCAGGGAAATGCAAATAGAACCACAATGAGATATTGCTTCACATCTGTTAGAATGGTTATAATCAGAAAAAACAAACAAACAAGCAAACCAGGTAACAGGTGTTGGTGAGGATGTGGAGAAAAGGGAACCCTCACGCACTGCTTGTGGGACTGCAAATATGTTCAACCACTATGGAAAAAGTATGGAGTTTCCTCAAAAAAGTAAAAATAGAACTACCATAAGATCCCACAATTCCACTTCTAGTATATATCCAAAGAAAATGAAATCACTGTCTTACAGAGATATTTGCACTCCTGTGTTCATAGCATCATTATTCACAATAGCCAAGTTATAGAAACAGCTTAATCCATTGATAAATGAGTGGATAAAAATGTGAATATATATAATATTCTATATATACATATCTATTCATATAAATATAATACATGTGGAATATGATGCAGCCATAAAAAGGAAGAAAATCCTGCCATTTATGAAAACCTACATGGACCCTGTGGACATTATGCTAAGTGAAGTAAGTCAGAGAGGGAAAAACAAATCTGTATAATATCACTTATATGTGGAATCTAAAAAAAGCCAAACTCATAGAATCAGAAAATAGAATGGTGGTTGCCAGGGGATGGGAAATGGGAAGAGTTAGTCAAGGAGTACAGACTTCTAGTTATAAAATTAATAACTTCTAGACATCTAATGATGATTATAGTTAGCAACACTGTATTATATACTTCAAAGTTGTTAAGCGAATAGACCTTGAATGTTCTCACCACAAAACCAAAATGGTAATTATGTGAGATAATTGAGGTGTTAAACTAACTTTACTATAGTAATAATTTCATGAAATATGTGTATCAAATAATCACCTGTACATCTTAAGCTTACATAATACTATATGTCAAGTATCTCTCAATAAAGTTGGAAAAAATATCCTCAAGAACAATGATAAAGTTTTACTTTTTTTTAGTACCAATATTTAGTCAGTTATAGCAATACAGTCTGGAAATATTACTTACCAGCTTGAGAAATTAGACTGGTTCTCTCATCTTCTGGCTGATACTATTTCATTTATGTTTATCTATCTATCTATCTATCTATCTATCTAATCATTCATTCCAGATCTTCTATACTAGGATAAAGATATAAGTGAATTTCAATATTTCTATATTTATTGTTAAATTTGGTATTTTACTCCTTAAAACTTGAACAAAATTATAGTGAATGCTATACAAATAGTAGAGTCTCATTATAGCTCACTCAAAAAATAAACCCTTTATTTTACAATGACTAATCCATTCAAATAAATTATATAAGAAATAAATTTCTTCCAAAAACACAGTTAAAATCAAAATTCCAGTTTTAAGTTGATAGCACTCTCATTAGTAGCAATAAAGCTGAAAATACTTACTCAACCAGAAAAGTGATGGACTTAGCTCACAAAGATTTTTGTTTGGTGAGATTAAATATCTCTTCTCATATACAAAAATTTGTACCTCATTTAATTGAGATAAAGAGGCTTTCAATTTCCATTTATGAAAAAATGGCCCTAGAGACTATTTAAAATAGTTAACACTAGTGTGTGACTTATGGTCGGGATTTCAACAAAACTCTATCACAGATAAAGATCAAAGTGATAAACTTGCATTTCTAATGACAAAGAAATCCAGAAAAGGAGGTGAATCCAAGGTACATATGCATAATGGTGAAATGATAATGTGCCAGAGAACACCTGTACTGTAACCCTTGAAGAAATCCTGCATTCTAACTGGCTAAATTCACAAATGGTGATGAGGAGAGAATGAAAAGGTGTTGAAAACAACACAGTTATCAACACTCACTCCCTTCACTGCCTCCCTCCCCATCAGAGTGATCCAGACCTAATCAGGCAGATGTGGATATTCTGTTAAAGCAAATTTTGGGAAACTTGGGTCGCTCAGTCAGTTAAAAGTCAGGCTCTTGATTTTGGCTGAGGTCATGATCTCATGAACCTTGAGATAGAGCCCAGCATGGGGCTCTGTGCTGACAGCAGGGAGCCGGCTTGTGATTCTCTCCCTCCCTCTCTCTCTGCCCCTGCCCCTCTCACACATATGCACTGTCTCTCTTTCTCAAAATAAATAAACAAACATTAAAAGTAAGTTTTCTTTTAATTTATTTACATTGCATTTTCTTTTAATTTCTGGAAGGATGAAATATGTTTATAATGAAATGGAAATAAGTAATCTTGTTCATAGAATTGATAAATTAAGATTTTTAAATAAAATCAATAAATTGCTGAGTTAGGAATAATCCATCTTATTTCTGTGATAACATAATCTCTACCTATTCTCATTTTCTTTTCTGTCTTCTTTATAAACTACTCATTGTATACATGGGCATTGCCCAGGTGTGTTTTCTTCCTTGTTTTTCTCATTCTGTGGATTTAACCATCACTTTAGCCATATATGTATGTATATATATATCTATAGATACAGATATAGACTATATCAGAATCCATAGTCTCTGTAAGGTATCAATCACAATGTAGGATATAATCCCATATTATTAGATATACAAAGAAACATTAAAATGTGACTAATATTCGAAACAAAAATCAATCAACACACAACTTTGTAACTATTCCACAAACTACAAAAGTGTAGACTTTAAATGGATAAGTTTTCTCATATATGAATTATATCTCAATCCAACTGTTACAACAAAAACAGGCAATCAATAGGGCCTGTGAGATGATCCATGTGTAATTAGCAGACAAGTTTTTAAAAGCATCATTTATAATAACTAGGCTTAGCAATGAAAATAAAAAAAATACATATAATAATTAAATGCATAAATCTTAGCAGAAAAAATGTAATGTCCGTTAAAGAACCAAATGGAAATTCTGGAAAAAAATACAGATACATATATTTTATATAAAGTCTATGAAGATATTTATATGTATAACTATAAGTATCTACCATAAAGTTTTCAAAGATCATTATCGTCCATTTGACAACCTCTAACAGAGATTGTATCTCTAACAGATACAAGTGTCCAATGGTCATCTTCATTTTGTCTCATATGAACTTTGAACTCAATTTATCTATCTATCTATCTATCTATCATTTTTGAGAGAGAAAGAGAGAGAGAGAGAGAGATCATGAGCAGAGGAAGGACAGAGAGAGAGGGGGACAGAAGATCTGGAGTGGATTCTGTGAGGACAATAGAGAGTCTGATGTGGGGCTCGAACTCATGAACCATGAAATCATGACCTGAACCAAAGGCAGAAGCTTAATGGACTGAGCCTTCCAGGCACTCAACATATTTAAAATTGAACTTAACACCTGCTCTAAAACTCCACTTTCTGTGTACCTTCACAGAAAATGATAACAGATTCCACCCATTCATCCAATCTGCAAATCTGAGATTTACCTTTGATTTCACATTATTCTTCCCCAATTACATCTAGACAGTCACTCAGTGCACACAGCTTTTACTTTCTTAGTTTTCCTTCTCTTTCTTCTCCATCACTACTAGATCTATCATGGATAATTGGTGGGGGGGCAGGGGGAATCTCCTGTGTTCTCTTGTGCCTCTGGTCTTCTTTACTTTAAATCCACTCTCTAAATGAATCATAGTTATAAACTGAAATATAACTATACTACTGTTCTGACTAAGTATTTTCAATGACTCTACATTTTCTTTGAAATGAAGTCCAATCTTCCTATATTATGTGCAAGAGAGAAGACACTTTCACATCCCCTTCTTCAACTGGAAGAACAGGATGGGAAAGGGAAATTTTACCTTTAAATCAACAAGGAATCTTGACAATTTTATGGGACTGAACATTTTAATAATTGACTGAAGGAATTGACTGGAAAAACCTTGAGGGGAATTTCATCTCAATTTCAGCTAGAGAGAGGGGAAAGAACTAGTCTCATCAAATGAATATATAGAATAATAAGAGGCAAATAAGGGTTGTGATTTTCTTTTAGTTCCTCTTGAAAGGGGATGTCATATATATATATATATACATATATATATATATGTATATATATATATATGTATATATATATATATATATACATATATATAACCTGAAAGACTCCACCAAAAAACTACTAGAACAAAAAATGAACTCAGTGAGATCACAGGATACAAAATCAATATAAAAAATGCATTGCAGGTGTGCCTGGGTGATTCAGTCAGTTAAATGTCCAACTTCAGCGCTCACCTCATGATCTCACTGTGAGTTCAAGCTTTGCATCATGGTCTGGGCTGACAGCTCAGAGCCTGGAGCCTGCTTCAGATTCTGTGTCTCCCTGTCTCTTTGTCCCTCTCCAGCTCACACTCTGTCTCTCAAAAATAAGTAAATGTTGAAAAAATTTAAAAGAATCCATTGCATTCTATACATTATTAATAAAGCAGCAGAAAGAGAAATTAAGAAAACAATCTCATTTATATTTGAGCCCAAAATAATAGGATACCTAGGAATAAACTTAACCAAAGAGGTGAAAGATCTGCACTCTGAAAACTATAAAACATTGATAAAAGAAATTGAAGATGACACAAAGAAAGGGGAAGACATTCCATGCTCATGGATTGGAAGAACAAATATTGTTTAAATGCATGTATTACCCAAAGCAATCTACACATTTAATGCAATTCCTATCAAAATACCCATAGCATTTTTTACACAACTAGAACAAACAGCCCTACAATTTGTATGGAACCACAAAAGACCCTGGATAGCCAAAGCAATCATGAGAAAGAAAAACAAAACTGGAGGTGTCACAATCCCAGATTTCAAGTTATACTACAAAGCTGTAGTAATCTAAACAGTATAATCTTAGCATAAAAATAGATAGCTCAATCGAACAGAATAGAGAGCTAAGAAATAAGCCCACAATTATGTGGTCAATTAATCTATGACAAAGGAGGCAAGAATGTGCAAGGGAAAAAGAGAGTCTCTTCAACAAATGGCGTTGGGAAAACTGGGCAAAAGAATGAAAGTGGGCCACTTTCTTGCATAGTACACAAAAATAAACTCAAAATGGATTAGAGATCTAACTGTGAGACTTGAAACATAAAAGTCCTAAAAGAGAGCACAGGCAGTAATTTCTCGGACAATGGCCATAGCCACATTTTTCTAGATATGTCTCCAGAGGCAAGAAAATTAAAAGCAAAAATAAACTATTGAGACTATAAAATAAAAAAGTTTCTGTATAGCAAAGTAAATGACCAATAAAACTAAAAGATAGCCTGCTGAATGGGAGAATATATTTGCAAATAATATATTCAATAAAGGGTTAGTATCCAAAATATATAATTTATGCAGCTCAACAGCCAAAACCAAATAATCCAATTAAAAAATGGGCAGAAGACATGAATAGACATTTCTTCCAAAAAGACGTACAGGTGGCCAACAGACACATGAAAAGATGCTCACTGTCACTTATCAGGGAAATGTAAATCAAAACCAAAATGAGATATCACCTCACACCTGTCAGAATGCCAAAAATCAAACACACAAGAAACAAGTGTTGGTGAGGATGTGGAGAAAAAGGAACCCTTGTGCACTGCTGGTGGGAATGCAAACTGGTGCAACCACTGTGGAAAAAAGTATGGAGATTCCTCAAAAAGTTAAAAACAGAACTAGCATAGGAGTGCCTGCGTGGCTGAGTCAGTTAAGTGTCCGACTTCGGCTCAGGCCATGATCTCATGGTTCATGAGTTAGAGCCCCGCATCGTCTCTGCACTCTTATTGCAGAGCTTAATTGAGATCCTGTCTCCCCCTCTTTCTCTGCCTCTCTCTCTCTCTCTCAAAAATAAATAAATAAACATAAAAAAAATAGAACTAGCATATGGTCCAGTAATTTCACTACTGGGTATTTACACAAAGAATACAAAACACTAATTTGAATAGATAATATGCAACCCTATGTTTATTGCAGCATTATTTACAATAGCCAAATTATGGAAGCAGCCCAAGTGGCCATCAATAGATGAATGGGTAAAGAAGTGGGATATATACACAATAGAATATTACTCATAAAAAGAATGAAATCTTGCCATTTGCAACAACATGGATGGATCTAGAGTATAATGCTAAGTAAAATACGTCAGAGAAAGACAAATACATATGATTTCACTCACATGTGGAATTTAAGAAACAAAAAACAAAGGAAAAAAAAAGACAAACCAAAAACCAGAGTCTTAACTACAAATAGACTGTTAACTAAACTCTTAACTAGAAAACAAACTGATGCTTACTAGAGGAGAGATGGGTAAAAGAGGTGAAGGGGATTAAGAGTACACTTATCTTGATGAGAAATGATTAATAAATAGAATTGTTGAATCACTATTATTTTACACCTGAAACTAATATAACTCTATATGTTAACTATATCGTAAGTAAAATTTTTAAAAAAGTTGCTTTCATATCTTAGTAAAAACAAGAATGGGGATGTCTTACACTGGTTTTAGGTATTTCTCTTGAGAAAACTCTATAGACAAAAACCCTACTATCTTGTGTCTATTGTAAAAAAATGAGAAATTGCTGTATAAATAAAATTAGGTGTGTATGTTTCTGTTTTCTTTTGAGACTATATCCCAGGCTAGAAAATGTTGTTTTAATAATTTTATGGCTATCTATTTATTATCTTTCATGTATGTGTATATATGCACACACATGCTATGAAATGATTATCCCTTTACTTTTTAAATTTTTCTTAAGCTACCCTTTAGTTACTTATTCTGAACTTTAAGACACTAAAGTTTTAAGACTTCTTTCACTGAAAAGTCTCACGTTAAACAATTTATTTTAATAAAAATGAACAAAACAAGGCATCTTACAGAACTCATTATAATTGCTCTTCTATAACCACCAGAAGGGAAGGGGGAGAAAGAAGTATCTTATAGAATTAACAAGGCTTAATTAGTATTTCATGTTAAAGTAAAGGCACCAGCTTAAAATAAAATCAGATGGTTCGTCTAGCAGGGGCACCTGGGTGGTTCAGTCGGTTAAGCGTCTGACTCTTGATTTCGGCTTACATCCTGATCGCTTGGGGTCATGAATTCAAGCCCGGCACTGGACTCCAGACTCCGTGCAGGCAGAGCGGAGTCTGCTTGAAATTCTCTCTCTCCCTCTCTCTGCCCCTTCCCCATTCGTGTTCTCTCTCTCAAAATAAATAAACTTTATAAATGAATAAGTAATTCAATGAGCATAAAAATGCCACCAGATTTGAGTAACAAAATGTAAGATTCATCAGAGCTGGCTTGGGTCTTAGAATTCAACTCTAGAGCTGTCGTCTCTGGCCACCTTAGTTTTACAATGACGTTTTCAGCGCACAGTGCTTGCTCACTCACTGGATCTACATGTTCTCTCTAAACGGTTGATGGCACAGGAGTTGCAGGAAGTCTCCGAATAAATACTACTGTTTAACTGAAGGAAAACAGCTGCACACATTTATGCAGCTTTGTACAAACTAATGTGAAACAAAGCTTTTCACTGGACCTGCTCAGGTGGTTCTCTTCCTCCTTCTTCACCTTCTTCGTCTTCCTCTTCCTTCTTTCCCCCTCCCCCTCCTCTTCTTCCTCCTTCTTCCTATAGAAATATCCTTATCTAGGTGGGCCAAGGGTGGATAGGTTTTCTTAAGCGAAAAGCAAGTGTTTGTGTGGAAACTTTTATCTGTGGAACTGCTGAAAACATTAAAACACACTCATATGCACACCCATTTCTTCCTTATAGTAAAAAAAAAACAACTATAAATTAACTTACTGAAGGAAACCACAAGCTTGTGTATGTATACACCTATACATATATGCACATATATTTGCATATTTAATTTCCTAGGTGAAGTCTTTTTCTCCTTCTAAATTCAAACATGCCCCAGAAATGAAGACTCCATTTTACGAATAAAGATGAAATATTCGTTGAATAGTGAATCTTTTCTAATGAAAGAAGAATTCAGGTTAAAGCAAGGGGAATGATCAGTTCTTAAGGGCCTTGGGTTATTTTTTTTTTTTTAAGTTTTAATTCATTTAGATGTTCAAAAAGAAAAATGTAAATTATTCTCTAGGTTTCTGCTTAGCACACAAGTGAGTTCTAAGATATTATTTGAGAGCATTAAGACAGTCGAAATTGTCCTGATGTAAAAGAAAATCAGTAATATTCAGTAATGTGTAATTGCATTTTATTTTAGCAAATGTTAGAATAATGATATATATGTGTTAAACCACAGGCGTCTTAAGGGCTTTAAAATATGTGTATTTTCCAGCTGCCACATATCCTGCCAGATGCTTTGGTTTTTTGGTCTATTCCACAGTTCCGGAATCAAGAAACTTACTCCGCAGAAGTACTGTCCCCCGCATTCTGATGGTTTCCTCCAGCTGTGGGGCTGTGTGCAATTCCCGTCCTCAGGATCTCTGCCAATCATAAGCCTTGGCTTGAGTTTTAAAATGCTGATCACAATAACAGACATTAGAAGAGCTACTTTTGGTTACACGAATTTAGAGCTGAAGAGTTCTAAGTTTTCTTTTGGTATGGTTATTCAGATGAAATTGGAATACGCAGTAACGAAACTTACAAGGTTAAAAATTAAAGGCCAAAATCACATTTAAATAAGACATGGAACACACAGCATAATCATAAAGCTGCAGACTAGTTTCCAAAAGTCACTACAGAAAAATAATCTCATAAACTTATAATGAGTACTATGTACATAAAGATATGTATGCATAATAAAAGCTTAGGTATCTTTGCTACAAACATTTGTAATACAAATAACCTTTTCAGCAAACATGTGCACAGGGGATATTTTGAAACTCACAACACTTGTCAAGAGGAAATTAATTTCCATTTGAAATAAGCTAATATGAATGTCAGAAATGCCCTTTGGAAATTTAATCGCAAAACAAAAGATCATGCCATTAAGGAGTAAATTTACATATTAAAAAAATCTATAACATGTCCTAAATATTGCTTTATTACAACCCAGTTTAGTAAATAATCTAGCTGTGTGATCTTGGGTAAGTCACTTAGTTTCACTGTCCTAATATAAATAACTGATTTGTGACGGTATAGTAGGCATGCATTCAACAATAATAAAAATAATAACGCAAGCCCATGATACATTATTTTAAAAATTACAAGAAACATTTATATTTATACACATATATGCATAGATATGAATTATTATTTGCATGACTAATGGTGGCTATACTTTCGTATTTCCATGTTAAACACAGGTATACATGCACTTAACAAAAAGTTTAATTTTTAGATTTGATGTTTTATAAAATACTCTTTTTATGTTTTATGAAATACTCTTCAAAGAAGAAAAATCCTACAGAATCTTCTTTTCCAAGAGTAATAATAAGAGAAAGCTTGTTCAAAAATTTTTTGTTTATTTATTTATTTTGAGAGACAGAGAGGTGCAGAGAGAGAGAAAGAGAGAGAGAGAGCCCAAGCAGGCTCTGCACTGTCAGCAAGAAGCCCGACGTGGGGCTCAGACTCAGGAATTGTGAGATCATGACTTGAGCCCATGAGAGTAGGATGCTTAACTGGCTGAGCCACTGAGGTGCCCCATGATTTCTTCAAAAATTTAAACTGAATGTTGAAAAATGTTGAAAAACCGTAGGAGAAATTTTACCATAAACAAAATAAATTAAAATGCATGGCTAGGGCTTTGGAGTGTTTATGTAAAACGCTATAAGCTTTTATATTTGGGAATCAAACTAGCAATATCCAATAATTGTTTCTTTTTTAGATTTCCAGAAATCCATGGGTTTGGATGACTAAGCTCTACAGTAAGAATGGGTTTGCACATGTACATATTTACCTTTGGATACAGACCAAGCAAACAAATATGAAAAGACAAATGAAATAAAAAGTTTGTAAAGATTTGTTAAACTGTGAAATAGGATACAGTCCCATTACAAGAGCAGAAGAAAATTTTTATTTTATTTCAATTTCCCAAGCCATACTTTGAAGAACTCATCAGAGCGACATTCTTGTGGCGAGAAAATCAGCATGTTGCTCATATTGGTAAAGGAGAATCAGAAATGAATTCTGGACTTGCTCCAAAATCAGAGACCACAGAAAGAAAATCAAAATTAAACTTTAAAGCTGAAACACTTAAGACTAAACTAATAAAACCTAAGATTTAAAAAATTAAAATAATCCTAAATTTTATTGGCATATGGATATCACTGACCTATCTTAACTATGTTTCATGGTACGGGAAACAAGGTGGCATTATCACTGAGATTAATTTAAGCTGTCACTAAAAACAACGCCGATGAAGGGTTTATTTCATGGTTTATCCTTTACTTTCCTCTCTTTTTAATTGAACAAACATATAGCTGAAATGCGATTTTCTCTAAAGAAGTTGGTGGCTCTTTCCTAAGAGATTTCCAAAATCATGCACAACTTGATTTATTCATATGTTCAGTGCGGCTTTTCCAATTTTGTTTTAATATTATGATCATTTGTTTTGTTTCTCTGTGACTTTCTGGTGTGCAAAGAGCATCCTGTGTTCCCTATTTGCTTTTTAAATTTCAACACAAAGTATGGCATTCTGCACATTCAAGGTGATTAGTAAGTGCTTGACTAAAGAATTAATGAATGAAGTAATAGGTGAATGCACAGTAACACTCAGTTGTTTGCAGTATCAGTTAGGGAATTACACACTCCAGACTTTTGTTTCCTTCATTCACGAATGCTGGGAGGGTGCTTAATATAAATGAAGTAAATGCATCCACAGCTACCTATCAGCTTTCCACTGAAGGTATCCTATGTGAACGTAAATATGGGAGATGATGGAAGAAGTACCCAATGGTGCTCAAAGCCCCAGGCAAAAGCTCCGTGGGCAGGAAATTTGAAGTTCTTATGAGCCCCATAAAAAAACCAAAAAAACAGAAAAACAAAACAACAACAACAACAACAACAACACACACACACACACACACACACACACAAACTAGATATGGTGACCTTGGCTGCTTAACCTTTCTGGTTATCAGTTTCTTCATTTGTAATATGAAGGGCTCACCTTAATGATCTTTAAATTCCCTGTACATCTAACATTTTATTCTTATGATCAATAGTTGTGCTGTTTAGGCACAAGTTCTTTGGGCTCCTCATCACATTGCTTGAGGCACAGGCATCAAATCATTCTAAAGGATATCAACAGAGGGAAACTATCGTTCCAAAATTACTCTGTGCAAAATGCCACAGAAACATAGAGGCAATAAGAGGTCAAGTGGTGGTCGTGGTGCGTGGTGGGGAGAGAAGTCTTAAGTGTTCAAGAGAAGAGTTACCACAAAATATGGGCCCTAAACCTAGGCTTTCAAGGATGAGTTTTGCAGGGACACAGCAGGGGATGTAATGGAATGAGTCATTCCAAATGTCAGAAACAGCATGTGCAAAGAATAAGGGTTTGAAGTAGTGGGAACATAAAGGAAATTGGAAATAGTTTGGTTTTGTGGGAGAATTAATTTGTGTGACAGGTCGGAGACTGGAGTTGTAAGCAAGAGCCAGACCTAAAGCACCTTGCGTTCCATGGCTGAGGGTGTAGACTTTCTTATTTGTGCCGTGACAGACCACTAGGAGGCTTTAACATCGGAAGGAAGTGACCGATCATTGCTGACAAAGATCATGATGATTTGCCCTGGAAAGACTAACTCGAGGAAATAAAACCAGAAGCAGTGGGGTCTCTAAAAGGGAAGTGAGGTGACACAACTCCAGGGGAGATGGTGAGGTGAGAAACTAGAATAGTGAGTGCACGATGAGAGATACTTGTGAGGAACAATCAACAAATAAGATTCAGTAACAGACTAGATTTGGAATTCAGGGAAGAATTATGCGGCAGAGTCGGAGATTTTTTTTAAGTTGGGCAACTGGGAGGAGATGATTTCATTAAATGAGATGGGCATTGTAGAAGCATAAACATACTTGTGGAAGAAAGATAACGAATTTGGTTTTAAATACGATAAATTTGGAAGTGCCTTTGAAACATTCAGGAAGGAATAGCCTTTGGCAATTAGACTCACATCCATCAATCTTACTAATCCTGCCTTGAAGTCTCTCCCCCCTCATTCCTTACCATTCACTGCTTTCCTGCTCTGGCCAGCATCACCGTTTTTACCTTCCTTGAACATGCCACACTTTCCCACCCCTGAATGCTTGCATTTAGTATTTACTCTCTTTAAAATAATTTCTCCCAAAACATTTATGGTGATGGTTTATGTTTATGTTGTTATTATGTATCACAATATCATCTTCTTAGAATTACCATCTAGTATGATCTCAAGTTGTTCAGTACTTCAGTCATCTTTATCATCTATTTTATTTTCTGCATTGCTTATCTGACTACTAAATTAGCCTTGGTTATTTGTGTATTTACTTGCTAATTGGCTATTCCCTCCCTCCCCACGTGACAGATAAGCTCTATGGGAACACGGACTTTGTCTTATTCACTACTACTACACCGACATCTAGACACGGGGCCTGAAATACACTAAATGCCCTGCAAAATGTATTTAATGAGGAACTGAACTATCGCCATGAAATTATGGAGAGAATGGGCTGATACTCAGGGGGGCAAAGAAGGATTTACTGGCGAGTTTCAACAGTACCAACTCCTTTCAAAGCTGTGGGAGAGTTTCTAGCAATGAGTTCACATCATCAGATGTTTTTTTGTGAAATGAAAAGTAAGATATTTAACCATAATTGTTAAAAAATTACTGTTTCTTTTTCAAATCTGACTTTCTCTCTTCCACCCTCCTCATGTCAGGTGATGTCAAAAAAGACATATTTGAGATCTGGCTTGAAAAGTTAAGTTGGGATGCTTTTAGTTTGATTTTTAAAGGGTGTCTTTATATGGTTTGCAAAATACAAAATTATAAATGCAGAATTATATATGAAAGCAACATTTACTTAGAATGAGAAAGGAAATAGTAAATTACAAAATTTAAAAAGCTAAGAAATTCTTTAAACATAACAAAGTCCAGAAAACAACATAATGTTTTCACGTTATTTACGCCTGACGTACTTCTATAATCCTTCTTTTCTTATATTTGTGGCTGTGTGCTCTTTGACCTGCTCTTCAAATCGCAGTGCTTTTATAACATAATTTTCTTTAGAAAAATTTTTTTTTATGTTTATTTATTTTTGAGAGAGAAAGAGACAGAGAGAGAGAGAGAGAGAGAGAGAGAGAGAGAGCATGAGTGGGGGGGGGGGAGGGCAGAAAGCGGGAGACACGGAATCCAAAGCAGGCTCCAGACTCTGAACTGTCAGAATAGAGTCCAATGCTGGGCTCGAACCCATGAACCATGAGATCATGATCTGAGCCCAAGTTGAATGCTCAACTGACTGAGCCACCCAGGCACCCCTGTAATATCGTTTTCTATAAAAATATTAGAAGGAAAATTCTATTTTTCTGCTAGCATGGTCAATTTAAAAACACACACACACCAGTTGTTTAAAAAATATTTGTAGCATTGTAACTTGTTAATGGAATATCATACAAGTTTAGGGATTGTTTTCAAATTTGGGGGAAATCTCAAGTTTCTTTCACATAGGAGTTGTTACTTACACACTCACTGATTTTATGTTTGTGCCCTACATACCCAGCAACTCTGATAAATTCTATTTTGTGTAATTGACACCAAAAAATGGTATGATGTGTTTATCTTTGTATATGCCCCAAAAGAGAGAACTTCTACTACTTGAGAAACAAATTCTCTAATTACATGTTATTCATTCAGTATGAGAAGAATTTTCATTTATGTACATTTCAAAATCAATTTCTCCTCCATTTTTCAAATGCTTCTGGTGCTGGGTCCCATGGGGTACATTCATATTTCAATGACATCTTTGGTCTTGCCTTTCTGTCACTGCATTAGAAGAGTCAGTATTAGGGGTTATCCCTACTCCAGGAGAACTACTAATAAGTTGACTATATACCTACACAGTTACATGGAAGTGGTTGATAGAAAGAGGAGATCGACAAGATAGGAATTCTCACATGAATTGTTTAGGTAAAGAATCAGAAAGAGACTTAGGGAATAAATGGGCAGAAAGGAAGAATCATAACAGGCCAAGGCAAGTATTGGGGAAGAAACGCCAGGAAAAATTTCATGTCTATAAATATGTTTAAATAATGTTTAAACAGTTCTAAACCACTAACCATTATGAACTGATGTTCTAAAGAATTAAAAATAAAGATGATACAACATAGTCGATAAACAGTTTTAAAACGAAAGGTTTTCACATAAACTTGAAAAGAATGTACCTATATTAGTTTCCTAGGGTTGTTGTAACAAAGTACTGCAAACTGAGTGGGTTAACCAACAGAAATTAATTGTCTCATGTTTCTGGAGGTTGAAAGTTGAAATCAAGATGCTGGAGTGGCCCCTGGGTGGCTCCGTCAGTTAAGTGTATGTCTTCGGCTCAGGTCATGATCTCACAGTTCATGGGTTCGAGCCCTGTGTGGGGCTCTGTACTGACAGCTCAGAGCCTGGAGCCTGCTTTGGGTTCTGTGTCTCCCTCTCTCTGCCCCTCACCGGCTTGAGCTCGCTATCTTTCTTTCTCAAAAATGAACATTAAAAAATATATATTAAAACAAAATAAAATAAAATAAAATAAAATAAAATAAAATAAAATAAAATTATATTTAGTGTTATTAGGTAATGAGTAAAACAATGTGATGGTAAGAAAATGTGTCTTGATTAACCAAAACAGTTTGTTCTCTTCTGGTTCCTTTGATTGAGGGAATGCAGGTCACTGGAGGAATGAGTATTTTATTTTATTTTATTTTATTAAAGTTTATTAATTTCTTTTTGAGAAAGAGAGAGTGTGCGTGCATGCGCATGTGGGGGAGGGGCAGAGAGAGAGAGAGAAAGGGGGGGAGACAAGGTAATTTTATAAGAATGCTGCATATTTAAAGCAATTTTACTCTACCCTCCAGTTTATTTGCCTTACATTGTAGCTATTTTCTCTGTAGATTTTTTTTTTCTAAGGCTGAAATTCTACCACTGGGGCAGATTGTACCAAAACAAGCAGAAAGGGTCACAGCCCTTGGTCTAACCTTTGTTATTTAAACCAAAATCTCAAGCCTTTTGAAAATGTAAATTGTCCTGGCCAGTTCACTGAAAAGACAAGAACATACAGTAAAAGAATTATTTTTTTGTAAAACCTAAATCAGCACGCTTTCCCCTAAGCACTTCTCAAGTGTTAAATTTAAAGACAGTTAATTATCATCCATTCTTTGGAGACCAGGAAAAACAATTTAGTACTCAGTAAAATGAGCATGCAATCTACCTTATTAGTTGTTTTTTTGACGGGTGAATGTGAAGAATTTACACGTTCATGCAAGAGAGGCAATAACAGTGTTCTCTTGAGAAGACAGAACCATAAGAAAGACACAAGTTGACACTTGCTTAACCAAGTCACAAAAAAACATCTTCACCTGGCTGATGAAAAGTACTAATATATCTAAGAAAGTGGCAGAGAACATAAGAAACAACAATCAATAAACCAAAACTAGCATCGGGCATAACATTGACTTTCAAAGGACACATTGGGCTACCAATTTTTAGTGACCTTTACTAACTTAATTGAAATACTCTCAATAAATCCATTTCTGCAGAAATAGAAAAGATATCAATGCTGTGCAAACTCATAGCTACAAATTAGTACATGTCTGATTCCAGAAGATGCTCTTTTCCGCAGATGTTAGCAAAGCCCCGGGAGGTTAGCTGTTGATGGGTCATGGAATATAGCGTGAAAAGCCACAAAATCAATTGCTAAAGGGGTAGGAAATTGTGGCTTGTAAAATCCACTCTTGTCTTTTGTGTGCATTTTTTTCTTTAATAGACTTTATTATTTTTTTTAATGTTTTATTTGTTTTTGAGAGAGACAGAGAGCACAGGAGAGGGGCAAAGAGAGGAGACACAAAATCTGAAGCATGCTCCAGGCTCAGCACAGAGGCTCAGCACAGAGCCCCACAAGGGGCTTGAACTCACAAACCGTGAGACCATGATGTGAGCCAAAGCCGGATGCCTAACCGACTGAGCCACCCAGGCGTCCCTAATAGACTTTATTTTTTAGAGAAGTTTTAAATTCACAGCAAAATTGAGAGAAAGGTACAGAGATTTTCCATATGCCTCCTGTCCAAACGCACCTACAGCCTCCCCATTATCAACATTCTTAAAACTTACAAATGATGAAACTATATTGTCAAATCATTATTATACAAAGTCCTCAGTTGATATTAGGATGATTCTTGGTGTTGTACATTCTATGGATTTGGGCAAATGTACAATGGCACAGATAGAATAATACATTATTCTACAAAGTATTTTCACTGCCCTACAAATCCCCTGTGCCCCGCCTATTCGTCTCTTCCTCTTCTGAAACCCTTGGCAACCACTGATCTTTTTACTGTCTCCATAGTTTTGCCTTTCCCACAATGTCATATAATTGAAATTACACAGCACGTAGCGTTTTTTTTTGTTTTTTTTGTTTTTTTTTTTTTTGCACGTAGCGTTTTAAGATTGGCTTCTTTCACTCAGTACTACAGGCTTACTCATTTTATCGTGCACTGCTTTACTGCTCTTTGCAGATATAATGTTTTTAACAAATTGAATGTTTGTAGTAACCCTGAATCCAGTAATTCAATCAGTGCCATTTTTCCAACAGCATTTGCTCACTTGGTGTCTCTGTGTCACATTTTGGTAATTCACATAATATGTAAAAGTTTTTCATTATTATCATATTTATTCTGGTGATCTGTGATCAGTGACTACAACTCACTGGAAGCTCAGATGAAGGTTAGCATTTTTTAGCAATTGCTCAGGTTTCTGTAAAGGTCTTTGGCCTATTTTTTAATTGGGTTGTTTTCTCATTAGTCAGCTTTAAGAATTCTTTGTATATTTTGGATAACCATCTTGAGCATTAGTTTATCAATATCCACAACATAACTTGATGGGATTTTGATTAGGACTGCACTCAAAAGAGAAATCAAGTTGAGGAGAACTAACATTTTGACAATATTGAGCCTTTCTATCCATGAAGATTGAATACCTCTCTACCTGGTTCTTTGATTTCATTCATCAAAGTTTTATAGTTTGCCTTATATAGATCTTACACATATTTTGTTAAATTTATATATAGGTATTTTATTTTTTAGGGTCCTAATGTAAACAATGTTATGTTTTTAATTTCAATATCACCTGTTCATTGCTGGTATATAGGAATGACATTGACTTTTGTATATGAACTTTGTAGAATACAGCTTATTAGTTATAACAGCTTATTAGTTACAATCATTTATTAGTTCCAGGAGTGTTTATATCCATTCCATTGTATTTTCTGCATGGATTATCATGGCATTTGCAAAGTTTTATTTTTTTCCTTCCCAGCATCTTTTATTTGCATTAGGTAGGACTTCCAAAATAATGTTGAAAGAAGTAGTGAAAAAATACATCCTTCCTGTGTTCCTGATTGTGTATTTGTGTACCTTGTTGCTAGGTACATACATGCTAGTATTTTGATATCTTCTTGGAAAATTAACCCCTTTATTATTATGTAATGCCTTTTTAAAAATTTTATTTTAGAGAGAGAGAGAGGGAGGGAGGGAGGGAGAGGGGCAGAGAAAGAGAGAGAATCTTAAGCAGGCTCAATGCTCAGCACAGAGCCTGAGTCAAGGCTCGATCCCATGACCCTGGGATCATGACCTAAGTTGAAATCAAGAGTTGGATGCTCAACCAACTGAGCCACTTGGTGACCCCTATAGTGCCTTTTTCAAAAAAATCGCTGATAACTTTTCTTACTCTGAATTCAGCTTGGCCTAAAATTAATATAAGTTTTTTCATTTATTTTTTAATTTTTTTAATGTTTATTTATTTTTGAGAGAGACAGACAGAGTGCCAGCAGGGGAAGGGCAGAGAGAGAGGGAGACACAGAATCTGAAGCAGGCTCCAGGCTCTGAGCTGTCAGCACAGAGCCAGACATGGGGCTCGAACCCACCAACTGTGAGAACATGACCTGAGCCAAAGGTGGTTGCTTAACCAACTGAGCCACTCAGGTGCCCCTTCTGATTATTGTTTACATGGTATATCTTTCTCCATTTCTTTACTTTTCATCTATATCTGTTTTTATACTTAAAGTGGGTTTCTTACAGACACACATAGTTGGGTCTTATCTTTGATTCACTTTCACAATCTCTGTCTTTTTATTGGTGCATTTAAACCATTCATGCTCAAAGTGATTGTCAATATAGTTGAGTTTATATCTGCCATAATTGTTACTATTTTTTATTTGTTACCTTTGTTCTTGTTCCCATTTTCTCTTCTACTATTTTTCTGCCTTTTGTAGTTTGTCTTTGCTTTTTATTGAACAGAATAAACAAGGAATTGATAGTTTTCTCAAAATCAACTTTTCTTGTTATTTGAAACTAGAGGAATCCTCTGGAAATGACTTTTAATTTTATATGCTTATTACTTGACATATACTTTTCACCAGGCAATGCCCTTTATTTCCAAAGCCATGGGTTTTTGATCCATTTGCTTCCTATTTTCTAGTTTTGGTTTTTACACATTTTTAAAGTTTTCTAGTCATTGTTAATCTTTTTAATTCTAAGTGTGAAAAATTAGGCCAATGTATTTAGAGCATTGAAAGAAATTTTTAAAAAGATTTCTATGAAGATTTTATTTCAAATAGAAAAAATTTCCTTTTTCCATTTTTCACGGTATGAACATTTTTTTATCATTTGATTTTTTACATCAGAAAAACATCTGATATATTTGAGATCTGAGATATCTTCTCTCATCTAAACTCTCATTGAATTTTTCTGTACCATGTGCAATGTCAAGAGGTCTTGCTATGAAACGTGGAGGCAACAGTCATATTGAAGTGCAACAGAGCATTTATTGGCTTCTACCGGGTTCTTCTGCTTACAAGTTGTGCTTGCCTTTCAGACTCCTCATCAATAAATGAGGAAGTATAATGCCAACTCATACTATTATCACAGGTATTAGCTGAAATGTTTTAATGTAACATATCATTTAAAAATTTCTGAAATATATGAAGGCCCCTCAAACTGCAACATCACCTATTCATTATTATTTTCTCATCTGCACTGCAGTCTTATGTTATTTTTTTCTCCCATATAAACAATCTTGAATGAGAATTTGCATTTATTTGCAATTTTTTTAATGTTTGTGTGTTTGTTTATTTATGTATTTATTTATTTTATTTATTTATAGAAAGAGAGAGTGAGTGGGAGAGGAATGGAGAAAGAAGGAGAGAGGGAATCCCAAGCAGGTTCCAGGCCCAGTGCCGAGCCCTACGTGAGGCTCCATGTTACAATTTTGAGATCATGACTGCAAGATCATGACCTGAGCCAAAATCAAGAGTCAGACGCTTAACCCACTGAGCTGAGTGACTCACTGGGGTGAGTCAGTCACCGCAAGACTTGGGTCTCAAGTTTTGAATCCCTAATCACTTGATCTGGCTTTTAGTATGAGCTCAATATACGTTTGTCAAAAGAAAAATATCCTCAATTTTAAGCACTAGTGTAAGCACTTATTTGGCTACTAAGAAAACATAATAGTAATTGATATACTTGAAAACTTACAAACACACCTGAGAAATCCTTAAACTGTGGATGATCAAACTAAGTTATCTGGGTGTCTGAATTTATTCCTAATAAAGTCTTTGAACAGTGTCGACGCAAATGTTTTCTTTCCAATAAACCACTTTTAAAGACTGAGGCTACAGGTTGAACACTTAATACATATTTTCAAGGGTTTTAGTTCTACATACATGGACACGCTTCCAAATTCATTGTGTGGAAGTGAAACTATCTACCTATTCTTCTTATAATAATGGCCATGTAATGTGACTTTCTTGTTTATTCTGATGTCCTTTCTGCAGGCTGCATTGCCCAGCCTATCTTGTCAGCTGACTTCCATCTGGTTTACCTGCTGTGAAGTGGGAAGAAAGGAAGAAAAGGTGCTCCCCCTCTCCTCATTCCTCAAGCTGAGGCTCAGACAGTGACTACATATTTCTGTGGGTCTCTCCAGAAAGACCCAGTGTGGTTTCAGTTTCCACCGGAAAGGCATTGTCCCTGAGCTCTGGAAAATGCCATTGTCTTTGAGACCCCAGCCTAGGGAAAAGAATGCCTTGCTGGTGTTCCCGCCTTTCATGCCTCCTCATGCTCACTTGATTGGCTTCTCAGCTCTTCCGTAACCCTTGCAGCTAATTCCTAGGATTAAATTGTCCTGTTTCAAAACCAGTAAAAGGTTTATGAGTTTTTATTTTTATTTTGACTGGATTGTGGCAGATATACTCTGCATGATGATATGCTAGGAGTCACCTTCACTGAATACATTTCTTTGGTGTCGTCTCTAGGCACTGTAGATTATGATTCTGTTTTCAACTGGAAGTATTAAATTTTACAGTTTATATAGTAAATTGAGAATTAAATGAGACTTCTCTTTTTCTAAGAAAATATTTTCTATTATAACAATACACAGCAGCATAACTTTGATAATTAGTTCTAATATATATTGAGAACACATATATAAGTAGATAGAAAGCTTGAATCATGGAATAGTACCATGTTATATGTATTATACATGATATAGATTATATATAATATTATATATAATACTAAATATATATATATAACTTATTCTTATATTAACCCAATAAGGATATTGTGCAACTTAACTTCCTATTATGAAGTTTGTAATATATCTCCAAACTACACCCAGGCTGTCTTAATCCAAGCCTAGAACGTTTCTATTCTGTAAAATCATCCATTCATCCAAGAAAATATCTGAACAGCAGTGGCAGAATATGAATATTCAATATGTAAATATGGAAATTTGTCTTTATTTTTTTCTTTATTTTCTTCGCTACATTAGAAAAGACTCCTTGCAGTACTTTAAGATTAATGTTTCCCTTCCCTCAAGGAAAGAGAATAGAGCAAAACAAGTTTTGTTTTTAATGACTTAAGCTCTGGATTTAATGTTTTAAGCATACAGTATGAAATTACAAGAAGAAGAAAATAATGTATTTGGGGGTGAGTATTAGATGGAGGTAGAACTTCATGAAGATAACGGGAATAAGCAAAAGAAGTTTATTAGGTGGGGAGCAGAGGTCTGGGAACTGCTGATGAAAAGATTCCCAACAGGAAAGGAGCCACTATTTGATCAGAGTCTCAAGAGCAGTTCTAGTGGAGAAGCAATTAAGATAAAAAATTCAAAGTCAAGTTGTTTCTGTGTGATAAGGATGGAAGTACAAATTCACTCTCTTGCTCCTGGACTGTGTTAACTATCCTTTCCTCTATCAAAATGTAACTTGTAGAGATCTTTATTATCTGGATATTAGACAGGGCATCATGCTCATTCACTAAATGGTGACATTATCTTAATTAGACTTGATATAATAAAGTCTAAATTAAAAAAATTCCCCAGTTTAAAAATATATATATATTTTAATATATTTTAAAAAATATAATATATATTTTAAAATAAATATAGAACATAAATATTCTACATATATATAATATACATGTGTTATATGTATATGTAATATACATATATATATAATATACACATATATGTATATTATATATATATATGTATGTATAACCATATACGGTGGCAGGTAAACCAAATAGAGAATCAGAGGCTTACCAAATTGGTGACATTTAGACGTCCAGTGAACTGGAGCATGCCATGAGGTAGAAATTTCACTTTGTACCTTCTACCACCAACAAAGAAGCCCAGGTCTGGATGGGCAATTTGGATTTTGGAGGCAGCATTACTTATTGGGTAAGTTTAAAGGCTACCAGTTTTAAGTGGGATCTAGAGGAACAGAGGGCTCTGGAGCACAATTGACTCTGCCAGTTCGGAACGTAAACCAGAAAATCCAACATGCTAGACATACCTGTAGTAGATATGATGCTCTAGGAAGTCTATAACAAGGCCAAATATAAAAGTTGTAGCATGGACCTGTGAGACCTGCATAAGAGTCATGCAACTGGACTGCAGTAAAGACTGAACACCTTAGCACAGGATGTGAAATGGTTTTGCAATCAGATTTTTCCATTGTGAGCTGAATATCGTCAGGTCTGCCCATTGATGAATATGAGAATTTGCAACATAACATTATACAATGGAAAGACACTGTATTCATTTTCTATTGTTATATACAAAATCACCACAAACTTAGTGGCTTAAACAATAGACGTTATCTCAGAGTTTCTCTGGGTCAAGAGTCTTGGCACAGATTAGCTAGGTCCTCTGCTTTGACAAGCTCCTGTCAAGACAGACTGCACTGTATTCTCATCCAGAGATCACTGGGGGAAAATGAACTTCCAAGTCCACTCATATTGTTGGAACAATTAATTTCCTTATTATTACAGAACTGAGGGCCCCAGTTTCTTGTTGGCTATAGGTTTGAAGTCACCTTCCATTTATAGAGACTGCCCACATTTCCTAGAGGTCACCTGCAATTCCTTGCTAAATGGCCACCTACTTCATTAAGCCAGCAAGGAGAATCTATGGTAAGTTAGCACGCAAGGCAGTTATATAATATAACATAACACACATGTTCTATCCTATCACTTTTGCCAAAGTCTATTGGTTAGAAGCAAGTCACAGGTCCCAATGACACTTAAGGGGAGGAAATTACACAAAGCATGGACACCAAAACATGGGGATCATGGAGGGCCATCTGAGAGTTTGCTTGCCAGAGGTAAGTTCAGGCATAGGCCTGTGAAGTTTCGGAAGGCACAAGTAAATCCCATGTATGAGTTGCCCAGGTGCTCTATCACATACATCTGTATCACCAATGCCTATTCTTCAGCTTAGGTAGACTTCAAGAGAGGCACACTAGGATTAACTAATAAAGAAAGAAAAAAAAATCATGTCATTCTGCACATTCACTCAGAGAAAGGAACT
The DNA here is from genome assembly GCF_022837055.1 of Prionailurus viverrinus. Classification (NCBI taxonomy): domain Eukaryota; kingdom Metazoa; phylum Chordata; class Mammalia; order Carnivora; family Felidae; genus Prionailurus; species Prionailurus viverrinus. The sequence continues at coordinate 19,105,745 of NC_062564.1, forward strand.
GATTTTAGGGCAAAAAAAGTGTGAAAAGGGTTCCTGGCCACAAGATGCATGGGGCTAAGGAGCAACTAGTAGAAAAGTAGAATAGATATAAAGGGCTCAACTAAGAGCTTGAGGAAAGCACACTGTATGTTTGAGGCTTACTCCTCCAGAATGCAGAAGAGACACTGAACCAGCAACCAATATGTGGTGCTGGAACTCAAATATCTAGAACACATAATTCTCAGAAACACAAGGTAGAAGCACGGTTGACCTCTCTCTTCATTGTATCTAAATATTTCACCGGTAGAATAACTTCTGCCTCCCATTCCCGCACATTAGACTTTTCTGAAGAAGAGATAATGGTTCCTAAGAGGGAAATGCACCTCTAGAGGATATAGAAAGGATTCCATGTAACGTGAAGTTGGAACTACCACCTGGTTTCACTGCGTTTCTCATGCCAGTGTACCCACAGGCAAGGAAAGGGGTTACCATACTAATGAGGTAAACCACCCATTCCATGAGGAATTAGTGTCGTTTTTACACAATAGGGACAGTGACAAATATTGTGGACCTCAAAGGAATAACAATGTCCTCCTCTGGTACTTCTCTTCTCAGTGAAAACAGTAAATTGCAGCAATCATGGTCCAACGAGAGAAGGAATTTATGGCTTCGATACCTTGGGGATAATGGTTTGAATCAACCTAACTGGCAAACAACTCAGACCAGCCAAAATGCTTTGTTCTTTATATACATGACACATGAACTCCTTTACTAAATCTTACACTACTTGCCTATCACTTACTCTTCTGGATTTTTCTGTTGGCACATGGAATATAATGTCACGGTGACCTACTGGTGCTCTAGAATGTGCTACTTAGGAGTGTGGGAAGTTAATCCAGGGGAGAAATCTTTTGAAGAAAGGAGTGTGGGAGACAATGGATAAAAATTTGTCCATTTTTTTCCAGACAGATTGTCTTGAGACATATTCCATACACCTCTTTAGGAGATAACATTGAACAGAAAATCAGTTGCCCATAGCTGTGGTTAAATTGAAAATGCATCTCTCTTTGCTCTTTCTTCTTACCTGTTCTGTTCCCCTGCCTCCTAGATCACATACCTCAATAAAATGTTTGCACTTAAGCCTTCACTTCAGCTCTGGTCTCTGGGGAATTAAGGCTAAGATCCTGCTCATTATGAGAATATCAATATCCATGTCAAGTTTATTAATTCCAGATGGTCTAAACTCTCTGACATGCAGGGATTCAATTCACTGGAGGATTCTACTCACAGGCAAAGAGAAAAGCCTTCATTCAAACGATATATCATATTTTGCCAGCCAGGCTCAGAAGTAGCTCTCCTTATAGCCAAGGTCTCACACATGCCCTCCAATATGTCCATCAGCATCTAAGGGGAAACACAACCCAGCATCCACTACTTTACCCTTCTCTTCCCCCATTGGTGTTATTACTCTGGACTAATTCTATAGCAATACTCCCATGAATTTGAATGGGATGAATTCAAATGGCAACAGCCAGCCACAGTGCCAATTTGCATATCTACGAATCTGGACTTCCTTTCTAGTTTTCCCCTCTTATGTTTCTTCTCCTTTCAAAGTTCCATTTTAGTATGTGGGTACTTCATACTGTGGTTAGTACTGTGAATGAAACAAACAAATTCCTTATGCTCAATTAACACCTTTACGAATTCCTTATCATTCATTTATCTTAAAAATCCTATTACATTTTTATTTTGGAGGCATTCATTTTACATTTGTTTATGGAAAATATGCCCATTTGAAAAAAGAGTTTAAAATAATGAAGATGGCAAAACAAAATAGAACAAATAAACATTCACAGAATCCTTTGTCTAAGTATCACCACTTTGAATAGATAGCTAACATGGTTATTGTGTTTTTATGACCTTAACTCCATCATTAAAATTTACCTGTGAGTAGCAACAATAAATTTCATCCAGGGTCACAACACATTAGATGTTGGTCTGAAGAAGGGGATTCTTGGACCACTACTATTATGGACGATAAAAGGCCAGCTTTTCGTAGAGGTGGGTCTAATTTGGTTGGCACTCCTCCGCCTCACTCTCAGCATCCTCTCTTCCACTCTGACAGAAAACAACTCATATCTCATTTTTTTCCTGATGAGGTTGTTCTTTGTTTTTTTTCCGGATCCCAGGTCCATGTGGCCTTGGTACCAGCCAGCTTCTTTCCAAGGAAAACATTTTCACTATCACTTGTAGCCAGAAGTCTCTGAATTCCCTTCCCTACATGCACTTTTCATTGTTATTGGTGTTCTTCTCTCTTGAAATCTTTGTAGCCATTATTTCCCACATCCTGGCTTTAGACATAGGGGTGTTTCTTTTTTCAACGCATCCCCAGGCTGCATTTGCAGTCTTTCTTTGCGTCAAGGTGTCTTGAGCGGAAGCCAACTCTTTTCTCAAAAACAATGATTTCTCTGTTTCCAGAGATTTACTGAGTTACTGACATTATTATATTCCCTGTGGTTTAAATTTATAATAGGGTTAAGTTGCTAGTAGCCCCTAAAGATATGTAAATTTTGATGGATTGTTACCAAATACAGAAACTTGATCAAGCCACAAAATGAATTTCTAGTGGTAGAATTTAGGCACCTCTGACAGGTAGATATTTGCAAACTGGAGTACAATATGTCTATATGTTTGTGTGTGTAACCTTGTCTATCATATTAATCATCCATCTACTTACCACTCAATCTAAATAGATCTAGTATTAATGCTAGAAGGGAAACTATCATATTTTACTGAGTGAAATAATGAAGAAAAATGGGGAAAAGTCATGTCACTGGTTGAGAAAAAATGACAGACTCTAGCTGTGCAGAAGTGTAATAGACTACAGATAATTTGGCTAGTAAATTTTCTTTATGTATGACCTTGTTATTTTAACTACACTGAAGCCAATCTCCTACTCTCTTTTACACACTGCAGAACTTACCCAGTTTTTATTAGAAATCAGAATAAAATACAAACAAGTGAGATTTCAGACACACTCACTGTTTACTTCTGGGCAGTTACTACTCTCCTGGCCCTGTACTGCAAGTTGTGGAACTGAAGATAATGCAGTTGATGAGGCCCTGTTCAGAATCTACATGAAACACTATAGATTTGTTTGACATTACAGTTTGAACAAGAAAAAAATTGACAAAATCTAAGTGGTACCAGGTAGCATATTTTGAAACAGGTGAACAGGTGTGGGAAAAAAATCTAAAAGTCAAACATTTATTATTCTCAATTGACATTGTCAACAACAATGTTTTTTCCATTTATTAAAATTTTTTCATTCATTAAAAAAAGCTTTTTTTAATGTTTATTTATTTTTGAGAGAGAGAGAGAGCATGAGTGGGGGAGGAACGGAAAGAGAGGGAGACCCAGAATTCAAAGCAGGCTCCAGGCTCTGAGCTATCAGCACAGAGCTTGAAGCGGAACTCAAACCCACAAGTCGTGAGATCATGACCTGAGTCGAAGTTGGAAGCTTAACGGACTGAGCCACCAAGTGCCCCTGTGTGTTCCTTAATAGAAACCACCCTTACTTGTTACATCGCTGCCCCAGGTACTATTGCTCTGGTGCAGCCACTTTCACTTTTGTTTATTTTTTCTGGTGTTTACCAATTTATCTATGAATAATGTACACATAATGTTATTTTCTGATTTAGCAATTTACGCATTTATCCGTTGTAGATATTTTGATATCCTATTATAATGGATACAGACTCAATTCTCTATTAGAATTAAAAGAGAAAAAGACAAATCTCTTAGTCATGAAGTGAATTTGTCACACCATACAATTTCAGTGTCAGACTGGATTTTACATTTCATCTAGTTCCGCACTATCTAATCCTTGATTTTTTCCCTCCTAACCACTCCTCAGAGGACATCAGCTTCTGCATGAATTCCTTCAGCCGCTGTGAAATTCTACCTCTCAAAGTTGTCCATTTCATAATTCCACCGCTAAGAACTCTCTCTTTCTCTCAGATTAAAATCTCTATTCCTGGGACTGCTCCATCTTGATCTAGAATTCCAAATGGAATTACTACTACTCCAGCTAACAGATCTAGAAATATTTTGAAGACAATATTCATTTTTTCCTTTAGTATCCTCTCTTCAAGGTTAAGTATTATAAATTCCTTAAATTATTGTATCTCAAGCCCTCGTTCCATCCCCAGTGCTACCCCTGCAGTTTTACAATGTGTCAATGTCACGGTTAGAGTGTGGCGCTTACAGCGGACACTCTGAATGACACGCAGCACGTGTTGTCACCTTTCGTTTCCTACTCAGCGTTTTAGGAAAGTCATCTCATGGCGCTCACTCACACTGAGCTGATAGGCAACCAGAATACTTTATATAGAGTGCTTTTTTGCTGAGTTTAAATTCCCTTATGCTTGAACTTGATATTTCGGACCCAAGAACAGTGCCCAATATTTTATCCCTGTTATGTGTCCTTGCTAGTCAGATCCGACATGTTGCTATGTTTGGGACTCTTTTGAATATGAATCCTATCGTCTGTGCTACTTCTCAACACTTCCATACTTGTGTCAACTGCAAATGCTCCTTGCCTGCCATTGGTACCCTTACAGGAGCCCTTAATAAAGACATTCAGCCAGAAACGGTCAAGGTTAGACCCTCTAGGCATCTCCCTGCCAGGCCAACATTAATTCCTTGATAAATATTTCTGAGAGTTAGGTTGTTAAATTGGCTACAATAAGTTTAACACTTTGTAAAAAGAGACAAAGAGAGCCCAAGAAACAAAAATACTACTACTACCAATGACTTTTTTAGATGTTAAAATAGGAAAGAAATAGAACCTGGGGGTTCTATATCATTAGTGTATTTATTAAACAATGTTTTTTTAAAAAAATAATTGTGATTTTGTTATATGACAAGCAATTATCTATAGGTGTTGGACAAAGTGGATTAAAGCAAAACACATATTCACATTCATATAGATATTATAACTTAGCTGTAAACTTTTGGGGGATGATGACTTTGTCTTGCTGTGTGTGTGTGTGTGTGTGTGTGTGTGTGCGTGTGTGCATGTCATGGGGACTTACGTGTAAAGGCTACAAGGCACCCAAAAGCGTTTGTTTTTCAACAAGAGTTAGAAACACATGATAAATCAACAACCAGCAAATAATTGCATTTTGCAGCACACAAGTAGATGCTCAGTTGTATGGGAATTACTGTTCAGCAAGTACAAAATACGACTTTTAGGAACCTTGTCACCTAGGATATATCTGCTTTCATCGGCAAAGAGATTCTCTGTCCCTGTGAAGTCATCGTTACCAAATTTGACAATTTAACAGTGTGTCAGTATATGCACTAAGATGTTTCCTCTTTCTTCCCATTTTAGGTACTATTTCCATCTCTCCCTGGGAATGAAGGTTGGCCAGACCATCTGAGATTAGAAATAAAGAGGAAAAATGCCCCTTTTAAAATGGAGACACTGTAGGAAATGTTTCTCTTCCCTTTGGACATTTTCACGGTAATTGGCTTATTCCTAAACATGCTACTGAATTCAAGATTTTATTTTATGAGTAAACCAGGACTGAAGATAAGATTTGGAATAAATATGTGCTTTCTTGCTTTTATCAAGGTGAATAGTTTGTATGTTACTCCTTGCTAATTAGTAAATTCTGTTGGTTAGCTCTTAAAAGAAAACAATCTAAAATGAATATTTATGGATACTAAAAAATGTAAACTATCACTATTTTAATGTTTCTCTTTAACCAAATTTAGCAAATAAAAAACTGTTCTATTTTACCTCACTTGAGTTTTGAGATATGTGATTACATTAGCACTGGTTTATGACGGAAACATTCTAATCTCTTGATCTCTAAAATCCTGTATTATTTAAATGGATTAAAGACCTGTATGTGAAACATAAAACCATAAAGCTCCTAGAAAAAAACATAGGCAGTAATTTATTTGACACTGACCATTGCATCATTTTTCTAGATATGTTGCTTTAGGCCAAAAAAAAAAAAACCCCAAAAAAGAAAAACAAAAGCAAAAATAAACCATTGGGACCACACCAAAATAAGAAGATTGGATAGCGAAAGAAACAGTAAAAAAAAAAAAAAAAGCAACTTAATGAATAGGAGAAGAAATTTGGAAACAATGTATCTGATATGGGGTTAATATCTAAAATATATTACATATATAATATATATTACATATATTACATATACAGATGTATACATATATACATCTAATATATATTACATATATAATATAGATAGATAATATCTATTATATATCTACAACTCAACACCAAAGGGAAAAATCTGATTAAATAATGGGTAGAAGATCTGCATAGACATTTCTTCAGAGAAGAATGCAGATGGCCAACAGACACATGAAAAGATGCTCACTATCACTAATTATCAGGGAAATTCAAATTAAAACCACAATGAAATATCACTTTACACTTGTCAGAATGGCTAGAATTAAAACAAAACAAAACAAAAAAAAACAGAACAAAAAGAAATAAGTCTTGACATGGATGTGGAGAAAAAGGAAGCCTGGTGCAGTTTTGGTAGGAACATAAATTGGCAGAGCCATTGTGAAAAACAGTATGGAGGTTCCTCAAAAAATTAAAAACAGAAGTACCATATGAACTAACAAATCCACTACTATTTACTGAAAGAAAATGAAAACACTAATTCAAACAAATAATTTGCACCCCTATATTTAGAGTGCCATTATTTACAATAATCAAGATAAGGACACAACCTTAGTGTCCACTGATAGATAAATGAATAAAAAAAGATGTAAATATATGAAGTGGAATGTTACTCAGCCATAAAAAAGATGAGATATTGCCATTTGTGAGAGTATGCATGAATTTAGAGGGTGTGATGCTAATTTAAATAAGCCAGACAGAGAAAGACAAATACCATGTGAGTTCATCCATAAGTGGAATCTAAAAAATGAAACAAATGAGTAAACAAACAACAAGTAGAAACAGACCAGTAATACAGAGAACAAACTGATGGTTGCCAGAGAGGTGGGATAGAGTCAGAAAAATGGGCAAGATGTGTGAAGGGTATTCAGAGGCACAGGCTTCCAGTTATACAATGAGTAAGTCAGGGGGTAAAAAGTATACAGCATAGGGGATACTGTCAATGATATTGTAACAGTGTTGTATGGTGACAGATGGTACCTATGCTTGTGATCATAGCGTAACATAGACTTGCAGAATCACTGTGTGGTACACCTGAAATTAATGTAACATTATATGTCAACTATACGTCAATAAAAAAATAAAAAATAAAATAAAATCCTGATTTTTTTAGAGAAAGTTACGAAGTAAAAACATTTTGAGTTTAATACACGGTTAATCAGAAGGGAACTTCTTTTATTCATCTTCATGTGTACCTAGAAGAGAACAGATTTGTACCGGCAAAGTGGATGGAAAGGGGGTTTCGGGTATCAAAGAAGTAGGTGAATAAAAAGGTAAGAAATATGTAAAGATACATATTGCCTTACAAAGAAACCAAAGAAAACAAAGAAAGGAATGGAAGGTTTAATTAAATCACACAAAACACAGGACAGTATTATATGACAATATACTTCCAAAATGCAGAACCAATAAGGAATATTATAAATAGAAGTTACTCCAAAGAAACATGAATTGTGTTATAAAACAGACTTTTGGCAACATAACATTGTATATTAAGAAAAAACATCCTTATTCCCAAAGAAGTGGCGATCTCAAAAAAAGACACAGAGTCCGTAACACTTTAGAACTGGTAGGAGCCTGCACTATCTGTAAATTCAAGTTTATCTGCCTCTCCACCTTTCTCCTAAAGACATTAGAGAAAGCTGCTGAGACTCATTCTTAGAAGATCCCTCCATTTGAAGTCACCTTAGAGTAAAGGACTCCTAAAGATGGTATGAGTTTCACAGAGGCAATCAAGTTTCCAAAGCCATTTTTGCTTTGTATTTATTTACAGCACTACCTTTTCCTATCTGTGATGCTTGGGAGAAAATCCTTCTTCAGCCTGATGAAACCACGTGGAATAGTAGCCAAACCCCACAACTTTTAGAGTTTCTATCCTGGGGAGACCACACATCTACTGGTCTGTAGAAATAGAAACTACACTAGATCAGGCTATAACTTTCATTTTTATGAGCTCTAGATATTGACTCCGAGCCTCTGAATTCTATGTTGAGTATAACTAGAAGCCAAAGTTTGTAAAATATGTGTGTGTGGATTCTCTTGATGATGATTAATTATTTTATAATGACCACAAATTGGATATACAATCAGACTGTATATTCAAATATAAACATAAAAATTACTTTTTTCCCTGCTACTTTAACCCTATGGTGCTGTATTATCTTGTTTTTATTACCCTCAGAAACCTTTATGGAAACACTAATTAATGTAAGTCAACTGTTTAACTTTTCATGTTATTGGAGACTTTAAGTAGGCTTAAAATCAAGTATTTGTGTTTAAAGTACAATCGACGCTTTTAAAAATTTCTCATATATATAAACTATAAAACCTTTTAATTATGGTTTGCTCTGTATATAATGGATTCTGTTATCATAAAAGAAATTACTTAACTGCCTCTGAAAGAAAAGTCACAGGGTTTGCAGTTTCCAGCTTATTTTTTAAGAAAATAAAAACAGCAAGCCATTTTATAAAAGGAAATATAATACTCTTTAAAAACTTGTAATTCTGCAAATAGTTTATTGTTTGAGAATACGACTGAATATTCTGGGCAGCACACCGGGAAGAGGTAGAACCAATTCAATTATTGGACATTTTTGGAGGGGCCAAAAATTGCTAAACTCAGGAGCTGCATAGTTATACGCCTCTTGCAAGCAAGCTCAGCATCAAGACAGGGGTTTTAACTGGCTAATAATTATAAATATGTATGAATATGAAGCCATTTATTTCTGATGCCTGTAAGAAACCAGGTGCTAAAACAAAACAAAAAAAATGAATTCTCTTCTTCGAACTTCTTCAGAAGATACAAAGATCATTCACATGTGGAGACTTAGAGAATGACAACTCACTGCAACACCCAGAGAACACAGAAGGTGAGTAGCACTGGGATCCTGTTGCTTTTTTCAGCCGCAGGGAATCTGGAACCAAGTGTTGAGTGACCGTCCTTGAGGACAGTGTAAATTGTATGCTATCATTAGCCAGTGGTTTGACTCAGAAGGAACAATCCAGAGCTACTAACTACCCAGCAGCCCAATCAGATGTGTAAGTGTCTGTATTAGAAATCTTCATAGACTCCAGGAAAATTCAAAGAACTAAATATGGATTCTTCTGCCTCTATATGGCAATCTTGACTAGTCAATGCAGAAATATGATATTTCCACCATGAGCCACTTTATCATTTATAAATTATGTTTCAATTCTTTGTCTTTAAAAAATTTTTAATGTTTATTTATTTTTGAGAGACAGAGACAAAGTGTGAGTGGAGGAGGGGCAGAGAGAGAGAGGGAGACACAGAATTCAAAGTAGGCTCCAGGCTCTGAGTTGTTGTGGGGCTCGAACCCTTGAACCCTTGAACCAAGAGATCATGACCTGAGCCAAAGTTGGATGCTTAACCGACTGAGTCACCCAGGTGCCTCTTCACTCTCCTTGTTAATCCTCAAAACAATCCTGGAAAGGCAGTCCTTGGGGACTGAGAGAAGTTTAAGTGACCTGGATAAGTTCATATGGAAAAAGGTAGAGAATTAATGCTAACCTCTAGTGTGACTTGCTTAAGGAATTTCCTCATTTGTAAAAATAGTGTCTATGATACTTGTCCCTTCTCTCTCATAATCATTATGGTCATAAATTATGTACAGAGGTCCCCAAATTTATTGAGCTTCATAAAATTCTAGGATCAAACGGTATCTGGGTAAGTTAGGAAAGCCCCTGAGAGCATGCGCCTTCCTGAGAGGAGAGGAGGATTGGCATGAACGCTTTGGATGCTCAGTTGCAACAGGGAATTTTAGCAGAGTCTTACAAAAGGTCTATCATACTCTTTCAGGCTGACTTTCACCTTCTTTCAGGCATGGCTCACTCTGGACTGTGTCATTTAGACTTAATTTTAGTAGGTCTCCTAGTCTGGTGTGGACCCAGGGCTTCCAGAACCAGCACTGGCCATAGCCAGGCAGTATTACATTGTTTCCTCACAGAGCTCAAGGTTGCAACCACCAGGGAGAGAAATGGAAAAAATCACAGGGAACTTGATCCTCCTAGAATCACTTTGTATCTACAATCATGGATTGTTTGCCTCTACTGACCTCCACAGAGGCATCCATGGCTTTCTGATCTGCACAGTAACAAGAGAAGGAGAAGGTAAGAATGTTACGCCACGAGACAATCTGTGCTGTGTGGATGTGTGAATGTGGGTGGCCGAGAGGGCCGAGGAGGGGGAGATGGAAGTTGAGAGGATGGTAGTGAGTTCAAAAATAATGCTGTACCCTAACAAATGTTTGCCATCAGGTACTATGGATTAATTAAAGGACTGACTCTTCCCTCTGGTAGCTTACAGTGCAACAGAAAATACAAGCAGGAAAGATGACAGGTAGTTAGCAGTTGGGTGCCTCTGGGGGAAGAGGCGCAGGAGCGGGGAGTGATCGCTAACGGGTACAAAGTTTCTTTTTGGGGGTGATGCACATATTCTAACATTAGATTATGGTGATGGATGCATAGTTCTGTATATATACTAAAAAACCACTGGATTGCACATTTTAAATGAGTAAATGGTATGGTATATAAATTATATTTCAATAAAGCTGTTAAAAAGAAAGATGGCAGAATTTTTTTTTTCTAAAACAAGATAAAGGTAGTTATGAATATGTAATTCTCATCTCTGTCTCTGCAATGCCTTTCAAAACCGTTTTATTCTTTCCATTCATTATGCCTCTGTCTTAGTTCAAACCTTCATTTAGCTCTTTGTCCAGCACTTACACATAGATAATAGCATGTGTTTCTTGAAGTGGCATCTGGTTGATTAGTTGTAAGCCCTCTTTTATAGAGACTGCTGCATTTCTTACCACTGCACTCTCTCTCAAATTTTCTTAAAGCACAAACCTGATTAGGTCCTACACTTACTAAACATTTCAAAGAGTTCATCATTACATACGGAATGAAATGCAAACTTTTAGGTTGATCTGTCTTTCTGGTCTTATTTTTTACATCATAGTCCTACCAAAACACAATTCATTTGTGGCATACAAAAAACTCGTCTTTGTCTTAAAACATACTCCACTTTTCCACGTCTCTGCTTTTTTCCCTTCTCCTAAATTCAAGCTGTCAAAATTTCACCCATTCAGCTCAAGTGCGTCCTCCTACATAAAATCTTCAATTGCACACATCAGAATTTCAGCCTTTAAAAAATGACACCTTTCTTTGGATTTTAATCAGTTGTGTATGTGTTATTTTTCTACTGTAACTCTCCAGTAAATACAGTGAAGTTGAATTTTCAGAAAAATGTCATATCACAAACCTCTTCCTTTGTAATAATAGACAAGATAGATCTTTGCAGAAATGATGCAGAGCAAAATTCCCTTGGAGCAAAGATGGACCTTTGGTCACATCTCCCAATAACATGCATCTTCAAGTTTCTGCTTCTTTTTCTTTTCTTTCTTCCTCCCCAAGCATTTCCATGCACTCCAGACCCTCTTCTCCAGGATCCTCAGTACTGAGAAAGCTCTACTGCTGTCAGCCAGGCTTGGTTAGCACCAGCCTCCAGAATGCAATTTTTATTAACTTATCTCATTCAGGAACAACTCTCAGTCTGAGACTAAATTGTACAAATGGAATACAGGAGGGTAAAATGTCCCTTTGCTAGACACTGTACAATATTGAGACATTCTAGGGTATTGATTTATGGAAATTAAATTCCTTTGAACATTCTTCCTAGGTGCATTTTCATTGAGTTCACATAGAGATCAGCCTTCTGTTGCATAATCGGAGATGATACAGGTAAATATATTTTAGATATCAGTCTGAGAAGTGATTATCAAGAAGCAAGTAAGATGATTGGTGGGGAGGGGATGGCGAACAGAAATTTGGTTTGGTTGTGTGTGTGTGTGTGTGTGTGTGCGCGCGCGCGTGCACGCACACACACATTCCTACATTTACTGCTGCCGATCCCTGTCAAGGTAGAAAATATGGGATGGATTTCAAACCTTAGCGGTATATAAGAATCATGCTCTATAACTTTTAAAGATACAGATCATTGGGTCCTACATTGATTATTTTCAGAATGCAAGGTTCATGAACTAATGTTTTTAAAGCTTCTCAGGTAGTTTGAAAATATCTGGTTCTTTGGCATTTTGGGAACAATTTAATCTTTGGCACATATTTAATGACATCTAGAGTTTTCTGATTTTCCAGAATACTGTCCAGATGTTAGAACTTTTCGCTGTAATTTCCTTGGAAACCCTCATGCAGAAAGACTTTTAGATCTCACTCTATGATAGTCTTAAATGAGAAAAAATAGTTTTGTGGATATTCAACAATAGACTATAGTTCAGTTGAATCTAGCTCAAAGAATCTTAAAAATTATTTATGTCCTTACTTATTATACACACATACACACAGTATATATATATGTATAGATACATATATATATATATATATATATACACACATATCTGTATAGATACATACATATATATATATGGATCATCTTGAAATTTCAAGATATCATAATTGGAATAACTACAAATGTATACTTTGTAATAATGATTAAATATTTTCTTCAAAAAGTAACTTTTAATTTTACTATATCTGAAAGTATTGGCAATTTAATGTTTTCCTATTGATTTTTAAATGATGGGATAATGATGCAATTTCTAACTCTCCTCATAGTGTCTTCTGCTTTAAAGACAGAACTAATTTATAAAGAGGAAAACCTCACAATAAAGAAAATAATGAAATTCAAAAATTAAGATATGTAGACATTGTTCCTCAAAAAACTAAAAATAGAACTACCCTACGACCCAGCAATTGCACTACTAGACATTTATCCACGGGATACAGGTGTGCTGTTTCGAAGGGACACATGCACCCCCATGTTTATAGCAGCACTATCAACAATAGCCAAAGTATGGAAAGAGCTCAAATATCCATCGATGGATGAATGGATAAAGAAGATATGGTGTATTTAGATGATGGAGTATTACTCGGCAATCAAAAAGAATGAAATTTTGCCATTTGCAACTACGTGGATGGAACTGGAGGGTATTATGCCAAATGAAATTAGTCAGAGAAAGACAAAAATCATAGGACTTCACTCATATGAGGACTTTAAAAGACAAAACAGATGAGCATAAGAGAAGGGAAACAAAAATAATATAAAAACAGGGAGGGGGACAAAACAGAAGAGACTCATAAATATGGAAAACAAACTGATTGTTGCTGGAGGGGTTGTGGGAAGAGGGATGGGATAAATGGGTAAGGGGCATTGAGGAATCTACCCCTGAAATCATTGTTTCACTATATGCTAACTAATTTGGATGTAAATTTTAAAAAATAAAAAATAAAATTAAAAAAAAAGATACGTAGACATTCTATTTGAAGGACACTTAGACTTTATAAGTCTAGTTTTTTTTCCTAGAATATATGAAATTCTTACCTATGGGCATAAAAGTTAATGAACTTTTCAAACTAATTTCTACCTTACCTTTAGAGAAGGAAGGAAGGAAGGAGGGAAGGAAGGAAAGAAGGAAGAGCAAGATCTACTCAGAATAGGTTGAATTTAGACTATATTTTCATCCCCAGCATTCTTTTTTTTTAATTTTTTCAAATGTTTATTTATTTTTGAGACAGAGAGAGAGACAGACAGACAGAGAGACAGAGCATGAGCTGGGTAGGGGCAGAGAGAGAGACACACACACAGAATCCAAAACAGGCTCCAGGTTCTGAGCGGTCAGCACAGAGTCCAATACGGGGCTCGAACTGGGGATGGTGAGATCATGACCTGAGGTGAAGTCAGACACTTAGCCAACCGAACCACCCAGGTACCCCATCCCTAGTATTATTGACTCAAAATTTTATTTACTTAACATAGATCTTTAATGATTATTATAAATGGGTTCATGTGTGTTTATTTTTTAATGTGTAAGAGGAACAAAATGTGCCCTTTTTTGATTAGTGAAAACATGTTTATAATACACAACATATTTAGATTTTAAGTAAATGTAAAGAAATAAAAATCACTTTTAACTGATAGACTCTGAGTCCTTGCGGTTTTTCATGTGAGTAGAAAGAAATCCTTTTCTTCAAAAATATTGTAAAATCTCTTGCCAATACATGATACAGAATTTTACATAATCAATACTTACTGTTTAAAACCTCTGAACGATTGGTTTTATGTTTAATTTTCTTTTTCATTAGGAAATTCTTTGACTTTTTTACTAAAAGTAGATTATACACTCCTTTTTTCTTATTACTATCACAATACCCTTCTTAGAAGAACATAACATGGATGTCTAAATCAGAATTAGTTATTTTCTTTTGTATTTGAGATTATGTCAGTGTTGTATTATTCAACTAAGTATATACCGAGAGGACCATCAAAGCAACATAGATATAGGTATAAATACATAGATAGATAAATATGAATTATATATAGATATGAGAAATAACTTGATGCTTGATGTCATTATGAGAAAAATCAGAAATATACAACTGAATAAATGTATCACATGTGTCTTACAGATGTCTTGATTCAAATTTCGGGTGTGGAACAGTATCTTTTCTGTTCTTAGAGTCTCTGTAAGTCTAATTGGCCAGTGGTAACCTGTTTCTATTGCATATTGGTATCAGCATGCCCATCTAAAACATAAAGTGAAAAGCTGAAGTTGAAGTATGACGCTGAAGCACACTCAATATTACTTTGCAGAAGGCATGCCTCTTGTGATTGCCCTGGAACACAGAAATTCAAAGAAATATTTCTGTGACTTTATCAGAGGAACAGAAATCAATTTCTTTTACGGAAAGCTTAACCTGCACTTAGACATGTAAATCGGTTTAGGAGACATTGTGGTAATATCCAGCATCTCCAAGTTTTAATATTTAAAAGTTGACTGTGAGTTGATTTTTATAGTTTAATTTATTCAATAAATCACTAGTCATTCCTACTATAATTCAGGTGAGGGGCTGGAGACACCATGATCAGTCTTGTTCTTGGGAATCTCACTGACTTGATTTTCTTTATTTTTTTCCTCCAACATCAAGCCAAATTCTATAGAAATAGCTTGTTTAAGGTACTGCAAATTTCATGTAGTTTGGCACTCACTTAAAATAAATGCCTTTAAAACTCTGGGGCACACCTAATTATTTTTCTTACAGACATTGAAGTTATTAAGTACCTGACAAAAAATACCAAGAGGTTGCACTGTGAGGAGTATTTCACCAGAATACCCAATATTAGAGCAAAAACATGAACTCTCATGTGTCTAGCATTATGGAAAATTCTGGGTTAAGTGCAGGTGCCCTTTCAAGAAAACTTGATATTAATATTTCAGCCTTGGCCATAAAATAGCACTTCATGTGTTACTTATAATGGAAGATTTATTACCTTCATATCCTCTTAATAATTTATTTCTCCCTTTCATCAGGGATAATCTCATACCACAGCCTTTTGGCCTTAAAGAGTAATTTAATCTATTGGCCCAGGAAACCTTTAAAGCCAATCCTTGACACTGTGGAGAAGTAGGTAGTTCCATTAAGAGTGAGCTATACTTGAGGGTCAGCTTCAGTTCATCACATATCTGTAGGAGTTGCGCAGGTAGAAACCAAATCTTTCGGCTTCCAGTCTCCTTGTGAACAGACTTCCTTTAAATAAGAAGGAAGACAAGAGACACTGAACAAGGCCCACACCAGGGTTTGAGGCTCTGGAAAATGGTTTTAACAGGAGGTTTGTGGTAGCCTTGACAAGACATAATTTATACTCATCGGGGGAGATATTCTATAGCAAGGTCGATGGATTCACTTCATCCACAAGCTGGATAAGGAGGTCTATTGTTTGCTATTAACAGAGATTCATTAATTATTCACACTTGTATTTTTCCTGAGGGAGGAAATGATAATGTCATCTACCTTTCTCTGTATATATTTATTATTTTTATTTAAATTAAAACTTATGCTACAGAGTTTCTCATGAATAAAAGGGAAATATCTGAAAAACAGTTATATTACAAAGAGGAAACACAAATGGAGCTTCCTGAATTTTTCATGAAAACTCACCCAGAAGGCACTACATAGTTTGGAATCAAAAAGCATAGATGCCTTAGGACACATAAACAATGTAACTGAATCAAAGAAATTGCAGAAGTCTTAAAGCCTTACAAATACTTCTCTTTTTGGAAAAGATTTACTGAAGCAAATAAAATTATAAAATTATGCCTAAATTGAAAGATAAAATGGAATGGGAACATAGAATATTGTGATTACTCTTTTTTTTTTAATTTCAGCTTTCTTGAGGTATAATTCACAAATAATATTGTAAGACATTTTAAGTTTATATCAGGGTGATATATTCATGTGTATATGTGTATATATGTTATATATATATGTTATGAAAAAATTCCTGCCATCTAGTTAATTTCCACACCCACTGAATCACATTTTTATTTTATTTTATTATTTTATTTTATTATAATTAGGTGAAATTATTATTCTTGATAAAAGCCACCAAATAAAATGAAGCAGAAAAGCATATGAATATACCATAAGAAGGTCATTCAAAACAATTTTCTTTTTTTTTTTTTTAATTTTTTTTTCAACGTTTATTTATTTTTGGGATAGAGAGAGACAGAGCATGAACGGGGGAGGGGCAGAGAGAGAGGCAGACACAGAATCGGAAACAGACTCCAGGCTCTGAGCCATCAGCCCAGAGCCTGACGCGGGGCTCGAACTCACGGAGCGGGAGATCGTGACCTGGCTGAAGTTGGACGCTTAACCGACTGTGCCACCCAGGTGCCCCATCAAAACAATTTTCAAAAAACTTGAAGTATTTATCATTATTTCTTTGTTCAACCTACATATATGCATAAATAGGGAGAAAATAGTGATAACGTAAGTGTTTTCAGGAACAGCAGAAGATATAATGATGAAGAGGCAAGATTTCTACATTCAAAGAGCTTAAGAGACAGCAGTCAAAACCTATATAAAACAAGCATCATTATAAGGCAGAATGTTCCCAAAGATCTAACATAGATGCTCACAGAAGGAAGGGAGAATTTTTAAAATTTTGTGTTAAACTGAGGTATAACTGACACAGAACATTATATTCGTTTCTGGTGTACAACATAATGATCCCAAAATGATAACCACAGTAAGTCTCGTTAACATTTGCCACCATAGATAGTTACAGGTTTTTTTTTCTTGTATGAGAAATTTTAAGATTTACTATCTTAACAATCTTCAAATAAGCAATACAGTATGAGTACCTATAGTCTCCATGCTGTACCCTGCATTCCATAACTTACTTTTTTTTATAATTGGAAGTTTATACCTTTGATTGTCTTCACACATTTCCCCTCCCCCCACCCAACTCTGCCTCTGTCTGACTTATTTAACTCAGCATAATGTCCTCAAGGTCCAGCCATTTTGTTCCAAGTGACAAGACTTCAGCCTTTTTTAAAAGTTTATTTATTTATCTGGAGAGAGAGACACACAGAGGGCACACACAAATAGAGGAGGGGAGAGAGAGAGAGAATCCCAAGCAGGGTCCACACTGTCAGCACAGAGCCTGATGTGGAACTCGATCTCACAAACCCTAAAATCATGACCTGAGCCAAAATCACGAGTCAGAGGCTTAACTGACTGAGCCACCCAGGTGCCCAATTCTTTTTAATGGTTGAGTAATATTCTATTCTATTCTATACACACACACACACACACACACACACACACACACATATGTGTATGTGTATTCATATTTCCTTTATCCATTCATCCATGATGAATACTTAGGTTGTTTCTGTATCTTGGTTATTGTAAATAATGCTGCAATAAACATGGGGATGCATGTATCCTTTTGAGTTAGTGCTTTTGTTTTCCTTAGATAAATATACAGAAATGTAATTGCTGGATCACATGATAGTTTTGCTTTGTTTTATTTTATTTTACTTCATTTTAGTTTTTATTTATTTTGAGAGAAAAAAAGAGAGTGAGTTGGGGAGCGGCAGAGAGAGAGGGAGAGAGAGAGAATCCCAAGCAGGCTCTGTGCTGTTATCATGCCCAATGTGGAGCTCAAACTCATGAACTGTGAGATCATGACCTGAGCTAAAATCAAGAATCAGACACTTAACAGTTAACTGAGTGAACCACCCAGGTGCCCAAAGTCAGTTTTATTTTTAATATTTTGAGGAAACTCATACTGTTTTACACAATGGCTGCACCAATTAACATTCCACCCAACAGTGCGGGAGGGTTCCCTTTTCTTCATATCCTCACAAGTATTTGTTACTTTTGTCTTTTTGATAATAGCAAAGTTAACAGGTATGAGATGATATATCATTAGGGTTTTGATTTGCATTCCTTGATGATTAGTGATATTGAACAACTTTTCATATACCTGTTGGCCATCTGTATGTCTTCTTTGGAAAAATGTCTATTCAGATCATTTGCCCATTTTTTTAAATTGAATTACATTTTTCTTTTTTTGCAATTGAGTAGTAAGAGTTCTTTATATATTTGGGATATTAACCCCTTGTTATGTAAATGATTTGCAAATAGTTTCTTCCATTCAGTAGTTTGCCTTTTCATTTTGTTAATTGTTTCCTTTGATGTGCAGAAAATTTTTAGATTGATGTAATCTCACTTGTTGATTTTTTTGCTTTTGTTACCTTTCCTTCTGGTGTCAGATTCAAAAAACCATCACCAAGATCAATGTCAAAGAACTTAACATTTATGCTTTTTTTCTAGCAGTTTTATGGTTTCAGGCCTTACAGTCAAGTCTTTAACCCATTATAGTTAGTTAATTTTTATGCATGATGCAAGACAGTGGTCTAATTTCATTCTTTTGCATGTGGCTATCCAGTTTTCCCAACACCATTTACTGAACAGACTATACTTTCTCCATTGTGTATTCTTGGCTCTTTTGTTGTAAATTAATTGACCATATATCCATGGGTTTACTTCTAGTCTCTCTATACTGTTCCATTGACCCTTGTGTCTGATTTTATGCCAATACCATACTGTTTTGATTACAATGGTTTTGTAATATAGGTTGAAGTCAGGGAGTGTGATGCTTCTAGCTTTGTTTTCCTCGAGAGAAATTTTCAGTAACAACAGAAAAGACACACACACACACACACACACACACACACACCAAACAGTCTGATAAACACAAGAAAAGCAACTAAATACACATTTTTCCAAAGAAGACACCCAAATCACCAAAAGGTACATGAAAAATGCTCAGTGGGGATTATTTCATAATGTATAAAAATATTGAAGCACTATGGTATACACCTGAAGCTACTTGGATGGAGAACAAAATATATATATAAATGTTAATAAAAGAGAAAAGATGCTCAGTCTCACTTATCTTCAGGGAAATACAAATCAAAACTATAATGAGTTATCACCTCATTCCTGTTAGAATAGCTATCATTAAAAAGACAAACCAGTGTTGGCATGGATGTGGAGAAAAGGGAACCCTTGATTGCTGTTGGTAGGAATGTAAGTTGGTGCAGACGCTATGAAAATCAGTATGGAGGTGTCTCAACAAATTAAAAAACAGAATTGCCACTCACATTATCCAGCAATTCTAGTATTTCCCTTCTGGGTTTGCATCCAAAGAAATAAAAAATGAGTATCAAAGAAGTATCCACACTCTCATATTTATTGCAGCATTATTCATAGGAACCAAGATACAGAAACGACCTAAGAATCTATCAGTGGATGAGTGGATAAAGAAGATGAGATATAGACCACACACACACACACACACACACACACAAACACACACAAAATGGAACATCTTTCAACCATGAGAACATGAGAAAGAAGGAAATTTGTCATTTGCAACAATACAGACCTTGTGGGCATTATGCTAATATGGGGTCAGTCAGATATGGAAAGACAAATACTGTATGATCTCACTTATATTTAAAAATTCCAGATTCATAGAAACAGAGAATAAAATGGTGGTTGTCAGAGTCAAGGGGGTGGGGAAAATAGGGAGATGTTGTTTAAGGGTATCAACTGACAACTAGTAGATAAATAAGTCCTGAAGATCTAATGTACAACATAGTGATTACAGTCAGTGATATTGTATTATAAACCTCAAAGTTGCTAAGAGACTAGATCTTAATTGTTCACTGCAAAAAGAAATGATAATTATTTGAGGTGACAGGGGTGTTAGCTAACACAGCAGCGGTAATTATACTGCAATATATAAGCGTATCAAATTAACACATGGTACATCTTAAACTTACATAACGCTACATGTCAGTTATATCTCAATTTAAACAAAAGAAAGAAGGAAAAGAACTTTTGACTGAGTGTAAGCACCACTGAAGGCCAGCATATAAAAAAACTTTGAAAGATGCATAGGAGTTTGAAAGGTAGATGTTTTGGAGGAGGACATTTAAGGCAGAAGGACAAAAGTATAAACAAAACCATAGGCACAAAAACATATGGGATATGTTCAAAGACATTAGGCTATTTTAAATCTATAGTTATTCTATGATTTAAAGTATGTTTAGACAAATAATTGGAAATAAGGTAGAAAGGTGAATTTCAGCCAGATTTAAAAAAATATTAAAGATATCTCTAAAATAACTTGTTCTCTGTGGAAAATGCAAAGGAGAACTTTTTACATTACACTTAAAGAAGAGAATGGCTAAATATGGGGACACCAACTTGGACTGTGGGGCCACAGTCCAAGTAAAGGAAAATGAGAACTAAATCTAACAAAACACAAGGAAAATGGAAAAGGGGAAAAGTTAAAAGGAAGTTACCATAAAAGGAAAGAATTTGAAACCTAATGATGGAAAGGAGGAAGAGAGCAGCAGCAAGGATTACACTTAGATTTCAAGTCGTGATTACTTAGAGAATGCTTGTACTACAAATAAAACCTAAAAAAAATTATACATAGAAGAAACTAATTTGAAAACAAGGGTCATAGAAATGATAAGAATTGTTTGACCTATGTTGTTCATTTCAGAATATTTAAGTAAAGGTAATGAGCAAGTAGATGGATATGAGTTTGAGTTTGTCAGCTAAGATACAGGTCTCTGGGATTATGAAGAAATAAAATTTACTCATCTAGTGGCAGCCACAAATAACACAGAGAGCAGAAGAAGTAAGCACAGACTTCTTGGAGAATGGCTACTATTGGGAACTAAGTGGGGATAATGCTTGTTAGAGCATCTAAGCAAAGTAGCTTAAGCATGTAAATTAAGTACCATTTAATCAAGAAATAATAGGTCCCGCTTTCTCTATAGAAATGGGTAGTAGGAAGGTCAGAGTTAAAAATATGACACAGAAGCAAGAGGGAGCACACTTTAAGAAACAAGGGATGGTTACCATGGTGTAATGTCAAAGAACAGTCAATGAACATGAAGACTGGAAAAGGCTTGTAGACTGATTTTCAAGGGTTTGTTGTGAAAGTTACTCTGCAAGAAGTGAAAGAACAATGAGATTGTGGGGAGAACACTCCAGCTACTCTTCCAAGAGGTTTCTTAGCAAGAGGACAAAACAAACTGATACCTTGAGAGATTGTCAGTGAAGAAAGGCTTTTACACAAGAAGGATAAATTTGAGCACATAAGTAGTTCTGAGCAAATGTAAGAAGAAAGGGAAAAATACAGAAAATGGTGATTCAATGGAATGAGTTGTCAAGAAAAGAAGAAAAGGTTAACATCAAAGTCCACATAGATGGTGTAACACTAAAAAAGTGGAGAAACTATGCCTGGTTTCTTCTTTTCTTTGAGAAAAGAATGAAGAACATGATGTCATAGATGTGAAGTCTTTATATAGGGGAGAGTCTACAGAAATCATTTAAGATGGCATTGCTATCCATAGTTAAGTGCAAGAATAGGTTTAACCTAAGAAGGATGAAATACATTAGGAATAAAAATAAGATTGAAACCTCTTTTCAGACTAACGCAATATCGAATCAGGAGACAAATAACCATTTCTGAGCAGTAGCAAGAGAGAAGTAAGATTGGACAATGGAAATCTATGTTGGAATTAGCACCATTTAGCTACTTTTTTCCAGCAATGCCAAAATAGTCTGAAAGCAGTGAGAAAAAGACCATAAGGACCACTCAGCATTGGGGAATAGGTCGGAAAAGTTAAATAGATGAGAGACTTTAGAGTACTAATGAAAAGACCATTAAAGAGGCTCAATATGGTCTCACAATCTAAAGAAAAAAGTGAAATCAGACAGAGGTTGATTAACCAGAAATATGAAGAACAGTTCCAGGGATTAGACCTTACAGTGAGAACAAAGTTCAAGTTAGTTGCTAGTGAAGGCATAGAATGTGTGGAAGGTAAGTTACTTCTGTCAGAGAGAGAAATTTTAATGTTCGAAATCAATAATATTGATCTAAAACCCATAGTGAGCAAAAGAGTAAGCTCTTATTGATCCAGAATGTTTAAGAAGTGAGATATCTGATTAAGTAAATATGCTGACTTAGAATCAGTATTATGTAAATAGGAAATATCCATGTCACATATTTCTACAAGTAATTAACTACATGGGATTTTCCCAGATGAAGTATTATTTTATTGTCAACAATCATGGAAAAATCTGAAATGTTGGACATTCCCAGTCCCAAGTCAATATTAATGATGTGTTTAAGTAACATAAAGTAGTACATATATACTTCTATGCCTATCTTTACACTTTTATTTACATATATATGTATATATACATATATTTACATACATATATTTACATATATTTAAATACATAGATTAGATACATAGTTCTTAATCTGTATCTAGATCTATACAATTTTCTGCATAGGTTGCATAGACCTTATGTGTGTAAAAGCTCTTTTTACACAGTGCCATCTTCTCAAACAAATAGGTTACACTTTGCTATGTGGTTGAAAGAGGGAAGAGTACATTGTTTCTATATACTCAGGTGTATAAATCACATCAATAAATGCAAAGCAAGATGTACCTTAGTAGGTTGCTGAAAAACCAAGAGGTAGAAAGGTCTTGAAGGATAACATTAAAAAAAAAAAGAAAAAAAAAGAGAGAAAAAAAGACAGTAAGATAATAAATTGGTCATAACAGGTTTTCTTTCCATGGAGAGAGGTGAACTAGATATGCAAAAGTCAGATAAATGCAAAGCTCAGGACTCCTCTTTTACCTTGTCCTCCAATTATTTAGTACAGTATTTTTCTACATTGTATTTTGGATACACAAAGGTATATATAGTGGGCTGTCAATTTTTTTGTAAATATTACACATATGTAAATAATATATATAACTCACGCTTTACCAATTGAATATACTCTGTCTTGAATGATTCAGAAAAGCCTTCATGATGATGGTTACTGCCGAAGAGAGATTGGTTCTCAGAGGAATTAAAGCTAGTCTATCTTAATCCATGCGAATCTATCTGTATTGTGCAATTCAATTTGGCACATATAAGAAAAAATAAATAAAAGAGACATAATTGTTAGCTGTGTTGGACAAGGAAAGATGTGACATTAACTACCCATCCTCTATTTCAGTGTTTCAGATTACTAATGTACTTCCTCACATTGGATGAGGTGATAAAAGATGTGATATTAATCATTCCCACTGTCCCACAAATTGGGTAAATTGCCTACTCTACCCCCAAACTAAAGTCTTTTTTTCTCCCCAAACTAAGGCTTTTGCTTTAAGGAAAGATAGCAGTAGGTTTGGTTTTTGTGAGTCAACTTGGTTAGAAGAGGCAAAATTGAAGTGAGGAAGAGTCATAAATATAGCGGAAATGTGTTTCCCCCTCTTAGAAGAGTTCAGAGAGGAGTAGTCCAAGGCTGTGGGTGGTTCTGTTATCCTCAACATATGGCTTCTGAGATTTCTCTGGTCAGCACCAAGCTAGAACACTAAGCAGGAGAGAAAGCCCAGGACAAACATCTTTAAAGAGACAGAGAAATAACTTGGAAGTAGCAACTATCACTTCCATTAATATACCACAAGCTTGAAATTAGTCCCTGGCCGCAACTGGCTGCAAGAAAGCCTGTGAAATACAGGCTTTAATAGGGTATCCATTGAGAAAATGAAGATAGAGAGATTGGACTGTGGGACAGCTGGCTTTTCTACCATCCATCCCAATTGAACTAATTAAAATGTGTGCTAATTTCAGCCCTTCTGCTTTATATCTACATCTCGACATGCTCTGGTGTGTGTGTGTGTGTGTGTGTGTGTGTGTGTGTGTGTGTGTATGGTGTTTTCGACACTTCCCTTATACTTAACTCTTTATAGCCAGACGTGTTTTTTGAGTCATTTATTTTTGTTAAAGTTGTTCCATCTGTCTTAGTCTGCTCAGGCTTCTAGAACACAATTCTATGAACTAGGTGGCTTAAAACACAGCTTCACAGGGGCACCTGGTCAGTTGAGCATCCGACTTCAGCTCAGGCCATGATCTCACAGTTCGTGAGTTCTCATGAGTCTGAACTCCACATTGGGCTTGCTGCTGTCAGCACAGAGCCGGCTTCGGATCCTCTGTCTCCCTTTTTCTTTGCCTCTCCCCTACTCATGCTCTCTCAAATAAATAAACATTTTATGCATATATTATACATATAAATAATATATGCATATATTATATATAATATATGCATATAAATATATGCATATATTATATATAATATATGCATATATAAACAAACATTTTATGCATATATATATATATATGCATATGTGTGTGTGTGTGTGTGTGTGTGTGTGTGTGTATATATGCATATAATTATATAACAGCCTCATAGTTCTACAGTCTGGGAAGTCCAAGATCAAGGTGCAGGCAGACTCAGTTCTTGGTGAGGGACCCTTCCTGGCTTGGAGATGGCTGCCTTCTTGCTGTGTCTTCACATGATGGAGAGACAGAGAGAGAGAGAGACAGGGAGACAGAGACAGAGATTGAACACTGTTTTCTCTTTCTCTTCTTAAAAACAAAACAAAACAAAACACTAATCCTATCATGAGGGTCCCTTTCTCATGACCTCATCTAATCTCCTAAGTACTTCCCAAAATCCCATCACGATGAAGGTTAGGGATTAAACATATGAATTTTGGAAGGATACAAGCATTCAATCTAAAACATCATCGAAACTGATATATCTGTTCCACTGGCTTGTTCACTCCTAAGACCTATTTACAGAAGGGGGAAATAAATTGCTATTGGCTCATCTGTTTAAATCCACTTAGGAGGGGGAAAAAAAAGGAAAATAAAGAATCCCATGTCCAAGGCATTGTGATTTGTAAAACTTGTCTGTATGTCATTTACTCAAGTTAGTGCATCTCAAAACAAAAAGTATCAAGAAACATAAACCTAAACATATTTAAACACCTGTGATTCCAAAGTGCTTCATGTAGTCACTGGTTTTTATATAATCATCATTATAAAAATATTTCAATGAATTGAATTACAGATAACTTAGAATGTAGTGTGAAGCATTTAGATACATAAGCAAGTTAATTTTAAAAATAACAGAATAAATATTAATTTATTAATAGAGTAATACATTAACGTACATGTTCTCATTTTATTCTCATTAATCTGTAAGATAGATATGGAACAGGAATTAAAACAAAATTTCCATTTTACAGAAGAAGAAAGGGAAGTTCTGAGAAGGTAAATGACATGCCCACCACCACCCATCTGGTAAGTAAGCAGAACTGACATCAAAAATCAGTTTTTCAACATTGTCTATTTTCAAGGTAATATTTCCCATGAACCCCCTACCAAACAGGAATTCTTTGTTGATTTTATTTGCTATTCTAGAAGGTGATAGTGTTCATGAGCTCCTGTTACAAATTTTATTTTGCTTTCTTTTTCTGTCTAGAGGATGTAATATATAAAAATGTAATTATTAAAACACATTATTCAGAATTAGAATTAAAACTATTTTGTAATTTTAGGCCCCATGAAATATAGGAGACAAATATTAAATATGCTAATAATATAAAAACAGATGATTTTTAATACTAAATTTACAATCACTCAATAAGTGATTGTCTGCATAAATTTTACTAAAAGTATGTCATAAGCCATCAGTTGGTTAGCAGCTGAGTATATGCTCATGGGTGTCAAAATAGTAGGATAGTTTCTAGGTTCAAAGATTATAGTTAAGAAAGCATTACTATAGAGAGAGAGCATCACATAGCCATATAATATTTCTATACTGCTTACAATTACAGAGTAATTTCCCACCTTTTTCTCTATTCAATAATACCTCGTGATCTACGGAGGGCAGGTATTATTATTTCAATTTTACAGATAATCTCTGGACGAGTAGTTTTTAATGGTAGATATTCAATCTTTAAACATGCATTGAGAAGCCGCTACGTGTCAGATGTTATTCCAGATGCACTGGGGATGGGAACCAAAAACAGGTTGCTTCCCACGGGCCTTCCAGAGTAGCACAGAAAATGGAAACATAATCCATCACTGTGATGCTGTGATCACTATGATACCAGTAGAATATACAGTGAATAAGGGGAGGTAGAAATGGTTTTAACACTCAGCAGGGAACAAGTGTCCCGGTTATCTGAATTGATTTTGGCACCCTTTTAATGACAAATTGAGTAACCATGAGATTCTGATTATAAATGTTATTGGAATTCAGAAAATTAAAGAACATCAGGATGTGTTAGAACTGTTAGAGTTAGTGGAGTTCAATTTTGGCTTTCCAGAGGGTCAGTGGTTGGACAGGTGCAAGGGTAAAGGGCCATTCTGAAAAAGGTCATCATACTTGTAAAACATGGACTTTTTAGGAAGCAGAGTGTGTTGGGACGGAAGTGAGTTGACCAGAGTGACAGAGGCAAAGTATGAGGGAAAAAGTAGGAAATAAAGCTTCACTAGCAGTATGGCACAAAATTATGGGTGACCTCCCGCCAGGTAGGAGAATTTCATTTTCGTCTAGAAGGCAATAATAGAGCATAGGAGTTTTCGGAGCAGAAGAGTGACATAACAATAGCGGCATTTCAGAAAGATGATTGCAGGGGAAGGATGGATGAGAGAAGGAAGGCACGGGGGAGGGTAATTAGTTAAAGAACTGTGTAGTATTCCAAACATGAAGGGATAGAAGTCTGGACTTTGGTCTTCCTAGAAAGAACTGAGAATGAAGTAAATCTGAGAGACCTTCTAGAAGAAAAAAATTACTGAATGCAGCGACAGCCTCTAGGAAATTTCAAGACAGGAAGCATCAAAAATAACTGTTGTCTTTGTACTTATTATACTTTTCATCTCAGACCTTCTATTAATTCTTTATGACCTGCCATTTAAGCAACAGTAAGAATTTAAACATTTAAGAAGAAATGTGTCTATCATTTTGTGGATAAGTATGTTGAAAAATAAAATGAGGTAAGAGATGTTGAAAGTACACTGCATGTAATAAGTGCTCAATAAATGTTCATGAAGAAATTAAGCTTTAAATGACCAAACATACAAAGTAAGTACTTTTTGCAGAAATTAGCTTTCGGATCTAGGGTTGTCACACTCCAGCCATATGAAGCAAGAAGGCAAGAACAAAGAAACGGAGATATTAAGTGTTATAAGCAGTGAAACATCACCAGAGAATGCTTCAGAAGAAAAAAAATGATGTGATCAATTTAAAAGGTGACCTATTAAAATACAAATGAGAAGTATCCCTTTTAGTTTCTATAACAGGTAAAATACTGGACTGACAAAATTACCCAAATATAGATTGGCAATACCAGAGTTCATTTCGGAAAGAAAAAGCTTCTGTTTAGTGACAAGAAAATAATAATGAAATCTTATCTTTGCCAATCTTCTGTATAGGATAGTAGCTGAATTTTTATTATGACCTAAAGGTGGGTGGGAATAAAGACACCCTTAGGCTATGTCATGGGATGAAAATTTTGAATGATGAAGTTAATTACAAGTACAAATCTTCCAATATCTTTAAATCTAGATCATTCTCACAGAACACAGAGTCCAGTTTGTGGGAGAATGGCTTCAATTAACATAATGAGGAATGAAATCATAAAATCACTGCATGAATGTTCAATATGCCATGTTGCTTATTCAGGTCAATGTATAATACAGTAAAATTTGATATTTTTGTTTGTAAATGTATTTGTGGACAACTGAAAAAAAAGAAAGCCAAATCAAACAATAATACACAAATTTATTAATTTCATAAGCAAGAAAATTGCCTCCACCTCCACAAAAATTGCCTACCAAAAATTCCATTTACCTTACACATTCTAAACACAAAGTTGAAATAGTTTTGAAACATACAAAATTTCTGTGAAATGAATCTCTAGTAAGCTAGTTGATTTGGAAAATGTCACTTTATTCATATGTATTCAGAAATTAACTACAGAAATCCATCTCCAAAGCATGCATATCCCTATGAACTCATTAATTGTCTTCATTTACATGCTCAGTTGAGTGTGGTTTTGTTGAGTTGCCCAGATATTTATTGATGCATTCATAGGTCTCTCCCTTCCAAAATCTTTTCAGTGACTTATAGCTGAAATTATTCTGATTTTGTTCTCTTACAGAAGTACTTTATTCATATCTGTTTTAGAACACTTATGTAGACATTCTGCTACAGATAAGTCTTCACTGGAATGTATAGGGAACTCATTAAATACTTTTTATAATTTTTTAATGTTTATTTTGAGAGGAAGAGAGAGTACACATCTACACGGGGGGGTGGGGAAGGGGCAGAGACAGAGGGAGAGGGAGAATCCCAAGCAGGCTGCACACTGTCAGCACAGAGTCTGACGCGGAGCTCGATCCCACAAACCGTGAGATCATGATGTGAGCCGAAATCAAGCTTAACCAACTGAGCCACCCAGGCACCCCAAGACTATATCTTAAAACAGAAGTCAGACATCACGTCTTAATACTGGCCAAGCAAGACAAAGGAACTATAGAGAAAATGAAATTTTTTTTGTATTTAAAAGACAATATAGGAAACTGAATGAATTCATAAAGCCCCTGAAGTCATCCTAAATAGGTCCTACTGAAGGGAATGCATTCTGGGCAACTGTTTCATTGCTTTGTCTACTTAGTGTATTTTTATGGTATTGAACAGATTTTGGTCTTTAGGAAGCAGATTAAGTGTTTGATTTCCTCTTTATACACAACATATCTATGTGTATATTCAGGACCATCCTTCAGTGTTTAAGTTTTTAATGGAAGAAAAAACATGGAGCCCAGAAACAAGGTAACACTGGTTCTGACATTAACCAACTGTTCATTCGTGATAAAGACACAACATTCAAACATCCTTTAGCTTAAAATGAGTGACTAGTGTCAATAACCACTGAAAATTGCATTTAGTTTCCACCTTAAAATTATTTGCATATGCATTTTCATTTCAAGATAATGCTTTATTTATTTATTTTAAAATTTATTTATTTATTTTGAGAGAGAGAGACAGAGAGAGTGAACAGAGGAGGGGTAGAGAGAGAAGGAAAGAGAGAATCCCAAGCAGGTTCTGCATTGTCAGTACAGAAACCAATGTGGGGCTCAAACTCACAAACCGTGAGATCATGACCTGATCTTGTGGGTTCGTGCACTGCGTTGGGCTCTGTACTACAGTGCTGAGCCTGCTTGGGGTTCTCTCTCTCTCTCTCTCTCTCTCCTTCCCTTCCTCTCTCTTTCTCCCTCTCTCCTTGCTCTCTCTCTCAAAAACTTAAAAGATACAGTCTTTTCTCACTCTGATTTCCTGATCTCTGTTCTCCTACCCCAATAAATATATGAAACCTAGTAAGGGCCAAAAAAGAATTCTTCTCTGGGGCGCCTGGGTGGCGCAGTCGGTTAAGCGTCCGACTTCAGCCAGGTCACGATCTCGCGGTCCGTGAGTTCGAGCCCCGCGTCGGGCTGTGGGCTGATGGCTCACAGCCTGGAGCCTGTTTCCAATTCTGTGTCTCCCTCTCTCTCTGCCCCTCCCCCGTTCATGCTCTGTCTCTCTCTGTCCCAAAAATAAATAAACGTTGAAAAAAAATTTAAAAAAAAAAAGAATTCTTCTAATGGTGAAATAATATTACAAAAACTCTAGGTGTGAATTCCAGAAACATGTAATTTTATTTTTTTTAATTATTATTTTTTTTAATGTTTATTTATTTTTGAGAGAGACAGAGACAGAATGCGAGTGGGTTAGGAGCAGAGAGAGAGACACAGAATTGGAAGCAGGCTCCAGGCTCTGAGCTGTCAGCACAGAGCCCGATGTGGGGCTTGAACTCACGAGCCGTGAGATCATGACCTGAGCCGAAGTCGGATGCTCAACGGACTGAACCACCCAGGTGCCCCAAAACATGTAATTTTAGATACATGCATGCCAATTATTAGTTGAGCTCTTTCTTCTTTTCACTAAATGACAATTGAATTTCCACCAGAGACAAAATGTCACTAGCCAGCTCAGGGACATTTCTCAACATTTAGTGTTTTTACAGAACTAAATACTAGTTTATTATCATTTTCACTTTTAATCCTTATTATAATCAAGTCAGAAGGGTCTTATATATCACACATGAAAAACTAATTCACAGAGAGTTAAGTGATCTACTTAACAGAATTAGTGGCAAATTCAGGATGTCTTAGTTGGAATTTAAGTCAAGTTGTCTGATTAAAATCAAGCGATAATAGTGATACTCTTTGCCAATTCATCTGTAGAGGTAACAACAACTTGTAACTTTCCTAAAGATTTTTCTCAAGGAGAAACATCCAAGTTTCTAGATGAATAAGAGGTTACATCTTAATAACCTTCAAAACATATCACTACTCCCTTAAAATAAGCTTGCAATTGTCAAGCTCCTGTTGGTTAATTTCCTTTGCTAGGAAGACTTGATCCCATTTTCATTGCTTTCCTGCTGGCAAAAACCTGCTCATGTCAAATCATATGTATTAGAGCACTTTTGATTTTCTCTATAATTCATCTTTTTTTTTATAAGAGCAGTATGTGCCCATGATAAAACTGTAACCTGCAGAATAGGAAATAGGTTTAGGAACAATGTAAGAAGACATTTTTTTTTCTATAATTAGAAAAAATTGAACAGTGAAATAGGCTTTCTCTTAAAGAAGTATTTATCACTCTACTGAGGCTGGTATTATGACCACATACCAGAATGGCAATGGGAAGAAATTTGCATTGATTGAGAGATTAGTTTTCTTATCAAAAGGTCATCTAGGGAGTTTATTAATAGTTCCCCCCATCCCATGGTCCTGATTACCTGTATATTAACTAGATCCCTAGGTCATTTTTATAATCTGGCATTCTTGAAAATACCACCTTAGATGGTTACTAACAGAACTTTTATTTCTGAGAAAGTAGTTGCTTTAGGGTGGGAGGTCTTTGAGTTGATAAGCTGTAGATCCTAGCTTGAGTGTTGAAAATCGTTAATGAAATGCATATGACAGTGTGGAAACAAGAAAGAAAGGAAGGAAAAGAGGAGAGAAAGGAAGAAAAAAAGGGAGAGATGGGGAGAGGGAGAGATAAGGGGGAAGAAAAAAGAAAAGCTGGACTCATATGAAAGAGGGGTATTTAATTCTTGGGGAATGCATACACTAAATTCAGAGATATGTAGGATAGAGTAAGGAAGAAATTAAATATGATTAAAATCTATAGTAAAATACAGATTGGGTCTCTGGGAAATTTTTTTTTGTTTGGTCCTCCACTGTCAGAAAGACTTTAGGTAATGGAAAAAGAAAAAGAAATCTCAAAAACTCAAGAACAATTTGAGCAGAAGGTAAACTGGGAAAACAAATACCAAATCTTTACAGTGTCTTGGGTGGATATAAGGCTTTCTTTTTTTTTTAAGTAAAGATATGCTGAGATACATGTGTACTTCTATCTGATCATAACATTTTAGTTTTGATAAAATTATAAATCAAATAATTTAAATTTTCAAACAACTTTTTTTTTAGAGATTCTAAACAGACTTTAAGGATGACCATATGTTCTAAGATTGACATGATTCGCAATCCAAAAGTATAAATAGCTTTTCTGACCAGCTCTTAGAATGAAAACCATATAAAATAATCAACAAGACACTTGCCTCTTTATAGGTACAGCAAAATATACTTAAATAACATTTCTACAAGACAAAAAGTTGAAGTTCTTTCAACTTTTTTTTATGAATAATACATCATAATACAACTTGTATGGTGTCACTGCTTTAATTTTTTTTTTTTTTTTGAGAGAGAGAGAGAGAGCAAGACAGAGTATGAGCAAGCAAAGGGTGGAGAGAGAGGGAGACACAGAATCCGAAGCAGGCTCCAGGCTCTGAGCTGTCAGCACAGAGCTCGATGCAAGGCTTGAACTCATGAATAACGAGATCATGACCTGAGCCCAAGTTGGATGCTCAACTGACTGAGCCACCCAGGCACCCGTCACTGATAACCAACTTTATAGTGAATTTTCCTCCTGAGACAACTCAATTTCAGTGAGAGATTAGTTATTCATATACATATATTCTCTACACAATGCAGTTTGCTGTGCATAAATATGAAAGAGTGAAAATGATTTGTCTAATGAACTCAAAATACAGCTAAATATATTACTGTGGATAAGAGTGGTCATTCTTGGCATGAGAGGATTTTAGATTAATATAATTTCATTACATATATTTTATTATACAGTTTGACGATATGTTTGCTTAGAATATTTACTATATAGCATTCATAGGTGAATTACAAAAGAAACCCCCTAGAAAACAGCATCATATTAAATGTT
The DNA here is from genome assembly GCF_022837055.1 of Prionailurus viverrinus. Taxonomy (NCBI): domain Eukaryota; kingdom Metazoa; phylum Chordata; class Mammalia; order Carnivora; family Felidae; genus Prionailurus; species Prionailurus viverrinus. The sequence continues at coordinate 19,138,621 of NC_062564.1, forward strand.
TTATCATTTATAAAAATATTTGAATAGTTCTTCATAGGAAAATCATCTCTTACTCTGGATTCATAGTATTTGCAAAGTCTAAATATCTTCTTGTTTAAAAGACAACTGTTTACTGATTTCTTTCATTCATTTATGTACTAAAAAAATCAATGAGCAGTTTTCACATGGCTTTTTTTAGTTTTTATTGTGTAAAAGGTACCAGGAATAAAAGAAATGATTATGACATGGTTACTGTCTTTTAGGAGCTCAGTGTCCTGCAGAAAGTAATGCTCAGGGGTAAAAAATTGAAAGTAATTGCTTTTTTCACACTAGAGATATAAATGATGTAGTTTTTATATTAAGACTTAAAATTACAATAGATGGGGCATCTGTGTGGCTCAGTTAGTTACGCATCAGATGCTTGATTTGGGCTCAGGTCATGATCTCACCGTTCATGAGTTCAAGCCCTGTGTTGGGCTCTGCTGGAGATTCTCGTTCTCTGCCCCTCCCCCACTCACTTTTCTCTCTCTCTTTCTCTCTCTCCTTCAATAAATAAACTTAAAAAAGAAAAGACTTAAAATTACAATAGATCCAAGCACCTCAAACCTTCCCCCACCCCAGGTTCTGCCCCCTGCAAGTAGCTCTAAAGCCACCTAGAGATGTTTACGGTGAAGCAGGACACCTACAAATGCGATTGTGGACCTCAGGCCTGGCCTCCATTTTGCAGGGTTGGGGAGCGTATCAAATGCAAGTGCCAATCTCACATTTACTCTGTTCATGGCAAACATCTACTCCCAGAGTGTTAAAACTTCCCATGATCCCGCTCCCTTGGTGCACAGACCTGCACATTCCCCTAGGCACCCTACACCGACTGGCCAGATGTGTGCATACTTATCACAGGCTGTGCACCACCCCCTGCCCCCGGGTACAGGGCTGCCCCACTGGCCTGGATTTTTTCTTTTGAAGTTTATTTATTTATTTTGCGAGAGACAGAGACAGCATGAGAGGGAAAGGGGCAGAGAGACAGAGGGAGAGAGAGAATCCCAACCAGGCTCTGTGATGCCACCACAGAGCCGGATGTGGGGTTCCAACCCATGAAGCCGTGAGATCATGACCTGGGCAGAAACAAAGAGTCCAATGCTTAACCAACTGAGCCACCCAGGTGTCCCTGGGTTTTTCAATTCAACATGTGCAGTGAGTAATCTCTCATGGCATTCTTTTATTGAACAACCACATAGAGATGAATTTGCAGTATATTCTGTAATACAGAATAAGGAAGGCACCAGGGAAAGTATGAAATGGCTGAATTTCCCTTCAGTCTTTTTCTGCCATCCCTCTTGTACTGAAACCATCTCTATTCTCTCATTGCCCTTTAAAATACTAGTTACACAATTTCTTTAT